>NC_086202.1:9840416-10505833 GCF_035770615.1 Melospiza melodia melodia
CCAACTATGAAATCTGAGCCTACCTCTGGTAAAAATGAGTGGAAAGCACAGGCCATGGAATGGAACAGGGCTTCAGGCAACAACACCAGGCACCTCTGAGAGACACTGCCTGGCTACAGGGTACTTCAGAGAATGAGCACAGCTGCTGGCACAAGACATAATGGAACAAATACTTTGGTGGAAGCAGTTTTGGCAATTTAGCCACTTTGCAATATTGTGCAACTTCCCTGTCACTCTTAGGGAAAGCTAGAACCTTCTGGGAAACTGTTTCCTCTGCACAACATCTAAAGAGGACATCCAGTACCATCAACTTTTACAGAACACACTGTGATGAATATTAGAGTCAGGCAAAGAATGGAAATGCCTGCAAATCCCCATCTGCCCAGATTGCACAGGGCATTTTATAAACTCTGGGATCAATCCTGGCAATGGTTTGCATGCGTATTCACTTTAGTACACAAAGCCCTATTGAAATGAACCAGAAACTTGTACAGTGCATTTCAAAAGGACTTTGCAAAATACTAAGCAACAACTGTGCAGAAACAATAGGTCATAATAATGCCAGAGCTGCTGGTGCATCCTGTGTTCTCAGTGCAGTGCTCCGTGAGCCATCAGTTGTTGTATTCACCTTAAAAAATTCAGGGAAATAAAATACAAAAACAATATCAGAAATCTGGCGTCTTTCCATAAAAACCAGGAAAATTCAACATTGCCAAGCTGAGGAAAAGCAAGCTTTAAAGAAAACAAAAAGACCCCAAAAGCAAGGATCTTGAATAAAATGTCTAAAAGAGACATGGTCCAAACATGCGGCACTTTAAAAAGCCTCTCATGAGAGTTTCAAGTCTGTAAGACTCAAAGTTGGCACCCTTTAGAATTATCAAAAAGTAGAGTTTCAAACACAACGGTCCCTGGAGAACACCCTGACCACACCATGGAAAATGCTGAAACCAGAGCAGGCTGGCTGTCAGCACGTGCATTGAACTGCTCTTGCTGTGCTGGCTTCAGGCTCTGAGGTCCCTGGGACAGACTGTGGCTCCCCCAGAATTCACACAACACTGCCAGTGTACAGTCAGTGCTTGACAACACAAACATTTGTCATTTCACCAAGCTCTAAGACATGGAGGTGGGTGCTGATGGGGTTTACATTATGCCATCTACTCACTAGTTTTAGCAAAATCTACTTTTATGCAAATCCTACTTCTCACTGGGGCAAATGGCTGAAGATATTTTAAGCAACATTAAAGCCTATAAATAGTCACATCTCCTTTCCTTCCAGCGTCCACTGGAGGATGCTGAGTGCTTCTAAGTACTCCACCTGACCTGACATGTTACATCAGAACTAAAACTTTAAGAATCCCTGAGAATTCTGATTTAATCTAGGAAACCACTCCCAGCACACAGAGTGTGAGAAAGAATTGCTCCACTTCTAACAGATATGCCAGCATTGCTTCACTGTGGGAAACAGTTTCAGGCATTTTGGTTTTTAATGGCACTCTGGGCATAGATGCATGGAACATGCTCTTTATTTCCCCTCCTCTGTACAGTGCAAATTGACAGTTATATCATAGAAATTAAAAAAAAAAAAAAAAAAGGTATCAGCATTCACTCATTACAGCTCTTCCAGTTCATCTGCATCACAGTTTTTTCTTTGCAAAGTGAGGAACGATGCCAGTGTCATCCTGAGGCAGAGGGCTGCCTTCTTCCTTCATTTTCAGGCTCTCTTCTGCAAGCTGGGATAGATATTTCTGCAATCACATAAAAAAAAAACAAAGCATTGTTACCAAAACTGGAAATATTCAACACAGGATTCTTTATGCCTCTTCAGAGCTCTAACTCTTCCAATATCTCAAAAGAAAAAGAAAGCACACAGAAGCCCCATTTTGGTGAAAACTCAAGCTAGAAGATATGGCTGTGTCAGGCAAACTAGCTGAATACATGCAGAGCCTCAGAAGTTCAGAGCTTTACTGTGTGCCACAGGAGGAACTGGTGACAGAACCAGGAGGACTCCACTCCCCATCAGTCTGTGTGACCAGACCTCACCTCTTCTCTACTCCCCTGTGCTACAGGGCAGGAACTAACTCCACTGAGTCAAAAGCATTCTGGTGTGTCAGAACATAAATGTGATTTCAGAGTCTTGATTTAAAGTTTATATATGATATTTTCAGCATGTCCAGCTCAGAGATACACCTTTTGTATGAGAACATTTTGTTTTAAAGGAATAATCACACTCAGTAATAATCAACACAATTTAGCAATTTGGCTAGAGTATTTACCTTTATTGTGTTTCTCTAAGATAAAGCCTTTCACTGCTTTGGGTACTCACTGAGATTTAAAAGAACAGACATGGCCAGTGAGGCTTTCAGCCTTTTGGCAGTGCTCTTAGTTGGCAGAGCTGCACACAAAATGGATGATGAATGGGTATGGGTCTCAAAATAGTGCTCAAACTATTTATTCAAGGTCAGGAGACATAGAAATGGATGGAAAGAAACTTTTTCAGCAACAGTTAGTGCAGAGACACCTGGGAAATTCCAGCATAATAATGTAGCAGTATTCTTTTTAATGATTTACACACATCACCTCCATTATACTCAAGAATAACTGATCTACACATTATTAGGATCATAAAACTCCTATTCTAGCTATTTTCTTATGCTGATTTATTTTGAAAAGGTCCTTTCACATCACTGCAAAATTCTCTACTTGCAGGATTTCCCCAGAGTACAGTTTACTCTTTGGCATCCATGGGGAAGAGATTAAATAAGAAATGGCTGTAAAAATCCTAAGGGCTGTGTTAGAATTGCCACATTCTCTCAGATAAATACAAGTTTTGAATATAAGAGGTTCATCTGAAAGTTACTCAGCAATGGTAATGAATGGACATACCCATGGACTGCACCCTTATTACTCTGACTAGAGAGACTGGGCTGTGGAAATTACACAACTCTCAGTCCTGATCTCTGGGTGCAAAATTCCACGTGGCAAAAAGCCAGAGTAAATGTTACAGTAGTATACAGAGATATAGGGACCATAAAGGCAGGGAGACGTGTTCTGTACAGCATGAACTGTAATAAATCACTAACACTTGTCCCTGCATCAGATAACCCATGCTTTTGGGGCTTTTCATGAGCACCAACCAAAGTAAGACTGAGTTCTATCCACTACCTTTAGCTGATTTTGCCAGCTGTCATGAGTACCACAAACACCAGATTTGAAATTTGAGATTCAGATTAATATATAGCAAAATGGAAGTCAAGTAAAAAAATGTATGTTTTTCCATTTAAATACAAGTTTTGACAATTACTGCATAAAGCCAATGGAAAACAGGATGAAATATTGCACTGAGTTGCCAAGGTAGCTTCCACCAGATGAATGGTAGCTGGAGGAAGGGATGGCAAAAATATGGATTTTTTCGACATGGGAATTGCAGTGTATCTGTAAATACAAATATCACCTGGGAAAATAATTTATTATGATGAAGAGAATTAAAAATTACAAAAAGTCTGCAAGGCTGGCAAAGAAACAGCTGATTTTTTAAATCAGTGATTGATATTATTTGAGGGGCATCGTAGTTAGATAAAGTTGACTACTTTACTTCAAGACAAAACTATCACCATATAAACAAGGCTTTTGGAAGAAAATTGGCAAACAAGCTGTTCAGTGTTGCATCCAAATCCAAACACTGAACATATATTTTGGATGTGGCTCAAGGAGATCACATGAGAGACAACAAGTAGCAAATCAGCTATAAAAGACTCAAAGCTGTGAGACAATTTGGGACACTGTTGTTGTCACTGGATGATGGCATTTGGCATTCAGGAAAGAGAACAGGAACACTGCAGCAGCACTCACTCCCATAGCTGCACTACAGAGTCCCTAGTTCCTACATTGGTGGATACACTCATTAACTTGCATCATCACAGGAGAAGCCTCATATTCCTTGCAGAATGCATAAAAGATCATTATGGAGACTAAAAGGGTTCTAGCAGCACAGGACAGTGATTTTAAATTTGCTAAGTTTCCATTTGAGCAGGCAAACGTTGGACAAGACATTTACTTCCTGTATGTAGCAAGAGAATAGGTATGGCTTGACAGAACAGCCTGTTTTTATTGCTGCATTTGGCAGATTTAATTTTAACAGCTTTTATAGTCTTTGTTCTTTTATCTCAAGTCAGTGTTAGCTATCTCCCACAGTACTCATTGGAAATGTCTTAATGGGGAGAAAAAGAGGTTATTTTCACACTAAGTCAGTTTTAGTTGGGCCTGTTTCTTATGACTTTAACAAAATAAGTTAGAAAATTAAAAAAGAAAAATCCCTCTTCTTTGCATGGAACCAGTTTCCAGGGGCAGGGGCAGGAGTTGCAATCTTTCTTTAGAATGAGTTTCTTAGGGACTGACTTGCATGGGATACACAGCCTGCACTGAGTGGTGCCACTTCTGGTGAATCCCTCTGGGCTTTTTGTATGAAGCAAAAAAAGGAATGCAAACTTGGCACCTGTTTTTCAAGCTTGCACTTAGAGGGTCCATTATGAGCAAGTATGAGAGCTCTGTAGGAAGCCTTTGGAAGCCAGAGGCCTTTATATAATTACAGCTATGGAACTTCAGGAAACCAAGAAGAAAATTCTCCCAGAAAAATTACTTGACTGTGAGTGTCAATGCCTACTAGCCAGCTAAGGAAAGAGAGCTATTACTTGAACAGAAGTAGAGTTACTGCAGAGTTACTGTGGGCAGAGGGAAGGAGCAGACAAAGGAGGAGCAGCCCTGCTTTGTTCTGCCATGACTGTTGCTATGAGAATGCCAGCACAAGCGTGTGTGTAGTGTACACACCCTGCTCACAGGCAGGACTGGGGGTGGGAGCCTCGAGGAGCCCTGAGCATGGGACATTAGGACAGGCAATGCTCAGGCTGTTGTGACTGATTCTATTGATGGTGCCTCTCAAAAGTGACAAAGGCAGGTCTTTGATTGAACTGCAGGCACACATGGTCTCCCTGCGCTGTTACCAACTGCTGACGTGTTTTTGTTACATTCTTATGGAGCAACAAGCACTGACATGCTCCTGCACATCCCGATGGAAATGACCCAGCAGGGCTGCTCTGCACACAGGGAGGGGATTTCAGCAGGTCACAGGAAATGCCTGACAGAGCCCATGTGTCACAGAGAGCTGTGAGCTGAAACACGCTGAGAACCCACACCAACACAGAAATGGCTCTGGCTATGATATCAGACAAATGCCATGTTTAATGCTCCTGATGTTAAGATGTACTGAACTGCTGGGGTCACTCCCAGTGACAGAAACATCTGGGACCCTCTGAAACAGGGAATCAATGATCTGACTTGCATGCTGTGCTAGTCACAAGGACCAAATGTAGATGAGAAGATCAAATTATCGTCTCTTTTTACCTATGATCCAGAAGTTGATTTCAAGGACCTGAGAGTGAGATATTAGCATGCTAATGATTGGAACTACTGAAAAGTTTGTTTACCTGAATTTCACTTCATCTGAATTCTGTCTACAGACTAAAAACTATTTTTTTATCACATCATCTACCTTACACACAAACCATTCCACAAGCTTGTTGTTAGGTAGCTTCAGGTGTGTTTTTACCTGGAGATTTTTGTAGTGAACAGTACTCCTGCAGTGACTTGTCTTTGCTGTCTCTTCATTTGTATAGAAGAGTCCACAGAGCTTGCAGTAAAACCCAGTTCTAGGCACCACGAATTCCACGCCTGTTGAGAAATTCTGAATTACATTAAAGTGTCAGTTGAAATCCTATCCCTCTCATAATAAACTTGTTTTCAAAGAAAAAAACATGCTATTTAGTTAAATATTAGAATAGGAAGACTGAATCCTGAATCACTTCTCTGATTTCCCTAATTTTGCAATATTGAGCTGCACTTTTAAATCTTGTGTATTGAAAACACACCTTTTCTCTTCTCTCTTAGATATACATGCTTTAAAATCTATTTTGTCATAATATTGACTGGAAACTTCACTCTGTAACCTCAAGGGCTAGAAAGGCAATAATACTGTTTAGCAGTAAATACATGTTCAAGTTACACAGATTGCTTTTGAGGATGTACTTCTTCCAGGTGTTTTGCTCATAATCAGTATTTACACAGTAAAGCCAATACTTCTGTTTATGCTTTATGCCAAAGACTTTTAAATTACTAAGTAATTTTTCATATGTATTTCACATATAGTCTAAGGGAACTTATTTCATCTCATCAGCTGCCTTTTGCCATTCATTTGGAATGAATTAGCAATGATCTAGAATCAAAAGGCTGTTTCTTTCAACAGCTACCCGTCTGTCATAGACTCTGCTCCTTCTCTCCTCACATCTGCTCTGAGAAATAAATATAGCGAGTAGCCTTAAAGTGACATCTTGTTGTAAGCCCTGGGTATTGCAGGGGGCGGCCCAACGTACCCAGGGGAATGCTGAGCTCGGTGAAGACGTCCTCTTGCTCCCAGCCTGCTGCAGAGGGCCTTTGTTTAGGCTCTACCTCCGGGAATTCCAGAGATCTCATTTCCAAGTACCTAGAATTTGCTTAACAAATGAATAAATGCATTGAATAAAAACAGTTTATTAAAGAGATGTTTGTAAAGCTTCTTGGGAACACTTTCTGGGTGGATCTATAAATGAAGTAAAATCAGGAAAAAAATGCTTTTCCATTCCAATCAGAGGCCTGTTTAGTGCAACTCCAGCAGCTGTACTATGGTGTGCAGTCACTCTGCTTTCTCCCAGTATACCATTTTTCTATTTCTAATTTAATGCTATGTTTGGAGGGGGCTTTGTATTTTAGTCTATAAACAGAGCTATAACATTACACACCTCTGGCAGAAGTATGGCCTGACTGCAGCTTTTTAATCACATATATTACTGCATGATCAGTGCTGCAGCTGGGCTGACACCGGGGCTGCTGAGATGGGATGGTGGGGGCAGCAGGACCTGATGAATACAATTCTCCAAAGCTGCCTTTTGTAGGATCCCTGCAGCATCATTGGCATCTTCTCCCTGAAGCCACTCCTGCCATCCTCATCTCTCCAAGGGATAGTTCCTGCTTTATGGCACTCAGCCACTAAAAGATTTTGGTTTCTGAATAGTAGGGATGGATGGTGGGTCCCTGCTGGCTGACACTAATTGACACAGCAGGAGATTCAAGATGTGGAAACACTGGGTTGATTTGCTGAGGTAGATATAGCCAGTCAAAAGAACAGATGATGTCCCTTCCCATGATTGTTATCATATGAATTAATTTTATTTAAAAAGAAGAGGAATTTGCTATCACAAAGCTACAGAAATACAGATAAACTGGTCTGATTCCTCTTTTTCAGTCCTTACGTCAAAGAACTACTTTACTTGCCCTGACAAAATTTCTAATGCATTGCAAATTTCACCTAAATAAGGGATATATTTTCTTATAAAACAAACATGTTTTTGCCCAAACCAAACCTTTCCTATCTTTCAAGTCTGTAGTTCAAAGATCTACAGTTTCTGGCTATGAGAATGAATTTTTCTTCACTTTTAAATATGTCTATTGCATGATTTAAAAGAAAATAATATAAAATCCTAACTGGTTGGCTTTCAAGTTAACTTTAAACCTACCCCAGGATTCCAATACTGCAGCAGAGAACCTGGAGGACCCCCAGTAAGCTGGTAAGCTTAGACACTCATGGCCTTTGCAGCAACTGAAGCCCCACTTCAGTTGATTTCTGTGCTTCTGAGCTGGCAGCTGCCTTGGTAGAGGGCCTAGAGCCTTGGACAGCAGATCCCAGATAATGAGTCCATGTCTGAAACCTGGGAAGCATGAGAGGCCCTGGAGCTTCCAGGCTCCCTGCTGACAAGCTGGAAGCTGAGATGCTGGAAACACTAGTAAATATGCTCTTGAGACACCCAACTCTTTCATCAGCTGGCTGCCCAGGAAGCCCAGGAGAGCCAACTTTGCCCTGCCCAGTCCCATGGCAATATTATCTCCAAACACACAAAGTCTGGCAAGGTGTCTTCAGGCCAATCAGGCAAGTATTAAAAACCAATGAGTTTCAAATCTGTCCTGGAGCAAGAAGTTAGCTCAAAATCAGATGCTCACATGAAATGCTTCCAGCATTGCACTCTCAAAAATCTTCCATCAGCTTCTTTTCAAAAGCCCCTGTCCATCACATGGGCTCTGGCAGCAATTAAAAAAGAGCATTTCTGACCAACATACTCAATGTAGTTTATCACTTCATCTTACTATGCACAGCCCATTTTCAAGTATCATGATAAGGGACTGAACTGACTTTCAGACCTCAAGATCCCTTTTTTCCTGACAAATATAAATAGGTAGCTATGATTACATTTATTGACATTATCTCACAGCACATCCTATCAGTTATATTAAAGGCAGCATGCAGTAGAACAGGACATGATAAAGCAAGTCCTGGCAAAAGGCATATATTTGCATGAACAGGGACTGAGAAGTAACAATCTATGCACGATATCCATATTAAAAATGCTTCAGTACAGTGTGTAAGAATACCCACCTTGTCCAGGAGCCAGCCAGACATTACAGATACTTTTCTGTTGACCTTCAGAGACTGTCACTCATTTCATTGACAATTCAAAATAAATTTAGCAAGGCACTGAAAGACTTCAGCTAAACTCATGTGAACCTTGACATGACAATTATAGCAGCTTATGCCTTTCAGAAAGCTTGCAAGCTGCTTATCATATTTCCTTTACACTATTCATCTAAGAGGCTCTAATGATTTAGCTTGGCCGAAGGCACTGGGGTTCTTTTACTAAGCTGCTCCAAGGACAAGCCTTGATACTATTAACGACACTTGTTCTTGTTAGCAATAAATTTCAGTCTACCCTCAGAGAAAACATGCAAGGCTCTCTGCAGGCAGAAGGGAAAAAAAGCAGTAGTTACCCTTGGCCTCTGGACACTCTTGGCTTCCATGTCTTGTTTCTTCACTAGCGTTTTTAATGAGCGTTTCCGTAACTTCTCTGCTCTCAGCTCCTTGTGATCCCATCTGTTTGTAATCATCTATAAATGCATCAGGGAGCTGGAGAGTCTCTTCTTTCAGATGAACAGAAGGTATTTGGTGATCTTCAGGCTCTAAACGAGTGTCAGAGCTCTTATCAATTTTTCCTTCCTTCTGCTGGCAATCAGACTCCTTAGCAGATTGGTCTTCTTTCAACTCCTCTGGCTTCTGTTCAGGGTCCAGATTTAGGCTTGATGCTTCAGTTACAGCATCATCATTATCATCATCCTCATCATCTTCCTGACAGCCACTAGAAGCTGCACTGCCCTTTGCTGTTCTGAAGTTTGTTTCTAAAGCTTTATGGGCAAATTTGTCGTCACTTCTTGTTAAGTGGCTGTGATCGT
Source organism: Melospiza melodia melodia (assembly GCF_035770615.1). NCBI lineage: Eukaryota > Metazoa > Chordata > Aves > Passeriformes > Passerellidae > Melospiza > Melospiza melodia. The sequence continues at coordinate 9,849,780 of NC_086202.1, forward strand.
TTTTCAGTTCTAGCATGGTTGACATACAGGGACACATTTCTGAAGCAGCTTTATTTTTCTGATCAACTGGGACTATTTCTTCAAGCTCAGTTATATCAGGCTCCATAATTAAATCATCTTCTCCCACTTCATCTACTGTCACTAATTCCTCCATGTTAGCAGGATACCAGGTCTCACCTTCTATTTCACTTCCACTCTCCCAGTCTCGGTCCTGTCACAGACGTAAAACATTTGAGATATTGGTGATTATAATTAATCACTGTAAAAAGTGGTCCTTGAAACCAGGAAAAACCTTGATATGGCCATGTCTAACTCCTCTTGTGTTTTAATTTCAAAGAGTGATATGCCTTGGTGCTGTGATTTTAAATCTTACGCACAAGGACAAAAAAACTCTTGAATTATCACATAAACTTCTCCTTGTGAAGATTCTGTAACTGCCTTGGGGACTGCAGTCTCTCCAGTCCTCTGCTCCTTGCTGTTCTGTAAGCAGTAGAGCAAGGCACAATGTGTTACACTTTGTTATCCAATTGATGCTACTGTGTGATCCCCCTCCTCTGCCTCCTTCTCAGTGCAATGAAAATATACTGAATCCCATTCAAGCCACTGTGGCTTTCTTTTTCCTGGGCCAGGTCCTTTAAATTCACATGGTGACTGAGAAAACATGGCTTCCTTCTGCAGTCATTTCCTTCCACCAGCAAGATCCCTCTGGCAGGGACTGTGCTGGGAGCCACTGGCCTAAACTTTAGGAAAAAAAAAGCAAGTTTACAGTTATACCCCAAGGCACATATTCTGAAATACCTCATACATGCAGTTTCAGACTTACAGGACTTAGGCACTAATACTGGACTTGTGAAGTCTTAGAATTAAAAGGTATATCTTACTTTTAAGATACACTTGCATCTTAGATTTCAACTCCCAGACTCCTTGTGTACACACAATCTATTAATAATCCGTATTCTCCTCCTGTTTGGCCATTCCCACACTTCCCCTCCTAGAATCCTAAAACAGCATGAAAACTCTGTGAGCTGGCACTGCTCTTGCCAGGAGATCAGTTTTCTGCAGCAACAGATATCAATATCTTCCATATTTGACCATCAACCCATGACCCTACAGAAATGAAGCTGGAGGAATTCCAGGGACATTGCTGTCCCTGACTGCAATGCAGCTGTAGGGGTGCTGTAAAGGCATTATTTAATTAAAACCAGAAACAATCAGAAGACTGCTATCTATAGTTCAGAAGGCCAATGTTCTAAGCAGTATTCATCATCTCCCCTCCTTTCCCCACTAACTGACCACATCTCCTATTTTTGGGCAGGATTTGCCAAGTTACCCAGCTCACTTGGGCATACATTCCTCACAGCTGCCACTGCCAAGCGCTATGTATGTGAAGCAATGTACATGAGCAAAGAGTAACTAAAAAAAGAATTCTGGAGACTTCAGGAAAAGCTGTCCCTTAAAGGAGAGGTCAAGATAAGGCAAGCTAATTTTGACAACTTCCTTCATCCAACCCCTTTATGTGGTTTTTCATGAGAGGTTAATATTTAATTTGGGAGGACATTCTACCAAACCTGAGGCTTCAATCATTTTCTCAAAGAAGCTACAGCAACAATGTGTCACCAACCTTCTCTTTCCTTGTGTTTTCCAGAATCTCTCCAGATTCTTTTCCTTGCTTATTATCTGAAGGTGAGCTCTTCACTGGAACTTGCTCCTCTTTTTCAAGCTAAAATAAATACATATACATGTATACAACACACAGTGGTGCTCTAGTATGTTTCTATTCTGGGTTTAGAGAAGCAAAGTCACTCACAAGGTCACATTCTTTATTTCTAAAGTTTATGCAAGTCAACTAGGCTGTGGGAAAAGACCCAACAATAAATTCCGTTAGCAGAGCTGTACAAATAAGAATTAAGAAAAAGAATTTTAAACTAAATTAGAGGTGTAATTTATATCACAGAATTGGCTGAAAGACAGGTGGGGGAGAATGTCAATTCATTAAAATTTCCAGCCTCCACTCTTCTGTTCTCTACCCACATTTGTTATGTTGGCTCAGATATGGTAAGGAGAGCAGCAGTGTTAAACACTGCAGAAGACCTCGACTGTTTAGTTTATTGACACAGGATCAGTTGAAAATGGAATTGGTTGTACAGTTCATACTTGGGAAGAACAAAACCACAGTACTACCTCATACTTAGTAAAAGGGGGACAACGCAAAAAGTGAGTCCAAGACATACAAAACTATTTTTTCCTTTTAAAATAAATTACTAGCAATAGTCCCCAGAGAGGTATATCTTTAGCAAAGCCACTGTAAAACAACTTGGAAAACATGCAGAGGAGTGTGATTTGGGATGCTGTCTGACATTTCTCTCTGACGTCTCCTCCCAGGGAACCACACACCACAGTAAAACACCAGCCAAAGGAGAAAGATGATAAAAGGTGGTACAAACATGCTTATCTATGGCATGAGGCAGTGCTGCTGCTGGTTACAGACTAGTGAGTTACAAATCTAGGAAATTCCACCAACTTAGCCCCTCAGGAGAAGAAGGTCAACTGGAAACAACCAACAATGGCCCCGGCAGCACAAAGGCATAAGCAAGAGATGGAGCCCTGGTCTGCCAAGCATATCTGCAGGCTCCTGTGCCAACAGACCTGGGGGTGGATGGCAGCAGCTATCCCTGGGGGACTCCAGGGGTGGCAAGGTGGCCAAGAGCCAGTAACCAGATCCCCAAGGGGTGGGGATGTGAGTATGGGCTGTACTGAGACCGAGCAAATGAGGTATCTGGAGGTGTTCCCCCTCCTACTTCTTCCCAGTGGAGAATCAAACCACAAACATTGCCACTTTACCACTGGAAGTATTTCTCCAGAGATTGCATAATTTTATAGGTGAGCTGATTCAGTGGTTTCTGTCATGGGAAGAGATTTCTGCCAGAACATTGAAGGGAGTGGTGTGAATTATCCCTGCCAGCCACAGTTGAGGGTAGGCACACATGATTAATAGAAACAATTGCTCTGTTGAGTTATCCAGAAAGAAATGTTTCTCATTAAAAGTTCGTTCTCCATTTTAATAGTATAGCAACCACTTCCCTGTATAAATACTGTGCACCTCTTTAAAGTATTACTTAATTTCCAGATAACTCAATCCTCCTCACTGGCAGCAGAAGCAGGTGATGGATGCAGAAAGAGCAGCTATGGGGCATTCTGCACAGAGTTAGGAGGAGGACAATTGCCTCTTCACACACAACCTGCATGCAAATAGCAGACTGTCACTTGGTTTCATTTGCAGCTGTCTGACCCCATCCCCTCATTTGTTACCCAAAGGTTCTATGCTAGATACAAAATGATAATGTCCATATAACCAATACCACAAGAGTGTAATAGATCTGCATGGTCTGGGCAAAAGCACGGACAAGATGGCCTTCCAAGACTTCTTCTGTGACTACATTCCCTAATTTCATAATGGAAAAACATTTCACATTGCTGGCATCACACCCACAACAAATTCTCTAAGATATTTCAGAAAATGTATTACTTCACCACTTACACTTCCTCTTACATATAGTTTTAGATCTCTATTTACCTCGTTCTCAGGTGGTTTGGTTTCCTTTACATCACTGCCTTCAGCAGTAGCATCTTCTTGGTCTTTTTCAGCTTTCTTCACCTTATTCTTATCACTTTGTTTTTGCCTGGAGCCCTCAGATGCTTTGCTGTGCTTCTGTTCAGCTGCCTCCTCCCTGGCAGTGTCCTCACTGTAAGAATGCCTGCGTTCCCTTAACTTTGCCTCTTCCTTCCTCTTAGATCTCCCAGGTAAATCCTGCAGCTGCCTCTGAAACTTGTCAGATTTTGACTTAGAGGATTTTCTGTAATAATCATCTTCCCTGTTCTTGTAGCCAGACAAAGGGTGAAGGGACCCAGGGGAACCAGTCTTTAAGTATTTTTCTCGGTGTCCTCTGCCTCCTTCAAGCCGTTCATCCAAATCAAACTTGTCCAGTTGTCGGGAGTAATGTTTCCTCTCGTGTACCCACGTGTCAGCCCTGTCCCTCTTCTCGTCCCCATTCTCTCGCCATTCTCTGCTATCTCTTTCCTCTTCCCGTCGAGAGTAGGGGGACTGATCCCACGCGTCTCTCCCATTTCCCCAGTCGGTCCTGCCGGTCCCCAGCGGGCTGTGCGGGGAACTGCACGAGGTGAAGCTGGGCGTGTGGGACCGGGGGGACAGCGAGCGGCTTATGGGGCTGCGGGAGCGGGGCCTCTCGGTGCCGTACCTGCTGCAGGGGGAAAAGGCAGCTACTGAAACTGGCTGACCCACTGCTGTCTACCAATTCTTGTACACTGGAGGCTCATGGGGACTGCCCTGGGGACTGCGAACCTGAGACCCCAGGCCTTTCACAGACATGCACTGCACAGCTGCAAACAGTGAACGGGAGAAAAGGCAGTGTCATAGCCACAGAGCTTAACTAAATCCCCACAGAACTGTCAAGAATATATTCATTCATTCTTAAAAGCATCTCAGAAGGGTTTAGCATTAAAAGCTTATAATATGTTAATACCTTTACAATGACCCTAATGTGTATACCCATAATACTCACTCAGCTAGGGCATCTCTGACACAGAAGTGACAAAGACCACCTGTTTAAAAGAGATGTTTTTGGACTGTGATTCCTCTCCCATTTTGCTGAAAGTTCCAGAAGTCAGAGATATCAGAAATGTACCCAAATACATTTTAATCTGAACTGTCTCCTTCCCACTTGGTCTCAAAGCACCCCCAGCCTTTATGCTTTTCAGTCAACAGGGAGGAGAGTGGAAAAGTTTCATTTTTATGCTTTTCACATGCCAGACATACCTTCTGAGACATAATCAGTAGGAAAGAATTATTTTCATAACATGCACAGTTTCAATTGGATCTCATTATACAGGCCCTGTACCAACTATTAAACTGTATAAAAATAGATACTATATTATAAGTGAAATCCCAGTTAGGAAAGAAAATTAAATATGAGAGGGAAGTACACAGATAATGCTCCTTATATCTGCAGATTTACAGACTTTCAATTCCAAACTTTGGAGAAACTTTACCTGTCCACTTCACGCAGCAGGTCCCTCTCCCTCTGCGAGTGGATGTCCTGGATAATAGCAGCCACATTCTTACCGGGCTTCTAAAATAAACAAAGACACTGTTTAGCGCGCTGCCCTACTCTCCAAGCTGACACAGGTGATTTGTCCTTCAAGAAACAGTATCCATGCTTCACTGAATTATTCCAGAACTAGAAATACTTAGTTTCAGTGTTGTGGTTACACTCTCTTTTGCAGTTGCCTTCTCAACAGCACGATCAAAGCAGTAAAATGATACAAATGGAAAATTTGCTCCATTACGTTGTAGCAGTCTCTCCTCATATTTGGCTGCTCTAACAGGCTTTGAAAACTAGCTTGTTTTCAAACCTTGTTACACAATCACTACAGAGCATTTTCTAGGAACTGGATCTAAGAGGAAACAAACCAGACAAATTTTTCTGATACAGAATCAAATAGGTATAGCAGCCTATCTCTGATCCTCTAGGTATGAACTGCCTTCTCTTGATCTCAGAGTTATTCATTCTGGATTATAGCTCTAAAGGACTATGTTTAGACAAGGAGAGCTTCAGACAAGCTAAGTGCAAGATGTATCCTGGGGTGTTGATTACTCCTAGGTAGGATGCCCTACACAGGCTGGAGTGCTCACAATTCCTCAAACACTTGGAGCACACACAGATGAGCAACATAATCATGCAGGAACTCAGCAGTTTGTAGCAGTATGTGCTAGCTCATGACTATTTCCTTCTTGGTATTTTTATTTGCTTGCTTTCTTTTGCAAAGCAAAATGATTCCGTGACCTGAAAAATTGTCATTGGAAAAGCAGAAAAATCTTCCTGGAATCTAGGCAAACTATCACATTCCTCTGGGTAACTCCTGCCTCTCTGTCAATCTCCACCACCAAACATCTGAACCCCTCCCTATGCCACCATTAGGAAAGTCTGCCCTGATTTATGAACTTTTGGCAACTCATTTTAAGTCTCCTTAAGCTAGTATACACATACAGGAGAGAAAGAGGCTTTTCCAAAGGTCAAGTCAAACTATCCAAGTTCCTTTATTTTTTTTTTCCCCAAGGCTCATAAAGGACTCTTAACATTAAATTGGAACATTACAGAGCTGTTCTACAAAATAACTTTGTGCTGTGTTAGGTAATACAATATGGAGCTCTTAAGCTCTGCATTGCCAGTTCTGGTCCAAGTCACCATGAAATAAAATTACTCTCTTAGCATTACATGACAGTATATAAGCCTCTATAAATACTTTCACAAGAGCAGTGATCTCTGGACATCACTCAAGTGTCCAGAACAGAAGTGTCACACACTCTACAGAAAGTCTAAATAATATTGCTCTGGTTTGACTCTATGTTAAATGAAAAAAACCCTCATGTTTTATAACTTAGGTCATTCACAAAAAATAAAAAGAAATCAGTATTCTGTTTAGTCCTGTTACCACTGCTTGGTGTCAAGACTGCTATGGCTCAGGCATGGAAGCAGTGAAAAAAGTATTGTTCTGGGCTTAATGCCTGACTAAAAGGATAGAATAATCTTATTTTTGCTGACATGTTGTATCTTACACACGGCTGTGTTTTAGATCTTTGTTAGACCAAGGAGTCTGCTCACAATGAAGTTCAGGAGGGATTTTTGAAATAATGGTATGAAACGATCATAGAAAAAGGGGTTTCTTCCAAGAGTTACAATTTAGAATAAGAGCAAGTGTAAAAGATCAATAATATACACTGCTTAATTTATCTTTATTTCTTTTCCCATCATATTGAAGCATTAATTAGAAATCAGTAATCAGCAAGAATCTTTTAAAATGTATTCGCCAGATGTGCCATGGAAACTCATATAATTTGATCAAGAATGACCATCTTACCTTCAGCTGTAATTCCTTGTATCTTTTAGACATCCTAATAAGTAACTTGTCATCATTTATCATAGCAGGTTTTTCTTTGTAGTACTGTACCATGGCTTGGGCTGCTTCACTGTAAGCCATTTCCAGAAAGGCCTAGCACAAATGAAGAGAACTTTACAATCTATTACATAACTAAGAATACAAAGTAAAAGAGAGAAAAGGCAGCATAATAAATTTTCTCTGGATGCTTCTCATGCAAAATGTCTTGATAGTACAAAATTGGGTAGCTTTCCAGGCCTGAAACTGAGATTATAATAGTCCATTCCATTTCTCATTTTTTCTTTAACTGCAAATAATGGTTTCAAACCAGCTATTAAAGCCAATATGTCACCTTAGAAGATGGTTCAGTTAAAAACAAAATGACTGGTATCTAATCTTCCTTGACTGGCAGTGTTCAAGGCCAGGCTGGATGGGGCTCTGAGCAACCTGTTTAAGTGAAAGTGTCCCTGCCCATGGCAGGGGGTTAGAACTAGATGGTCTTTAAGGTCCCCTCCAACCCAAACCACTCTATGATTCTGTGATTTTTACACATTACAATCTCAAACATTTTCCACCAGCATGGATTCTACGTCCATCCATTTTGTCTGCTGCAGGAATGTGAGAGAAGATATTCTATTCTTACCAGCTTACACCACTGATACACTTAAGATACTTAGAGTATACTTAAGCTACTATAAAGAACAAGAGAAGTCTGAAGTAACGCTAACAAATGGCTGAGAGAAGGCAGGGAGTAATTCACTTTAAAAAAAATTAGTAGAAGTACAGATTCACAACACTTTTTCATTAAGATTGCCAGGATTTTTAAACAAGAACTTGTTTACATGTGGTCATGTTTACATCCTCATCTAATTCAGTGACCACCAACTTTTTTTTCACTTTGAGAGCAGACTTCATGTATTTAAGTTTCTATTACTAAATCAGAGGTTTCCCCCCAAAGACTGTCTTCGTGTTTATGTCTTTATATCTTTATGTCTTTTTGCCAACAGATGTCAACACTGGAAACCCCAAATGTACAGTACCTGATTAGTAGATTTCATGAGGATATAGTTGGTGACCTTTCCAAATGGGAGGCCCAGGTTAATGACATCATTCTCTGTGCAGCTTCCCTCAGGGAGGTTGCAAATGTGAACAACTCGACCCAATGTAGATTTCCTCTGGGGAAACTGGGGGAAAAAAACCCAACTTAAACCAATGTTTGTATGTTAGATATTCTCTCCACTAGATAACATCTTACATTTCTGCAAAAAAATGATATGCTCTGCTCACCTGCTATTAAGAAAAAATATTCTTTAAAACTTGCATTTTACAATCCTGGTTTAGAAGTACAAATGGAAATGGAAATGTTTAGCTGCAGTCCAATGGAGTCTCCGTCCCTGGACTTTGCAAAGTCCAGAGAGGATTTCTAGAAGGCCGACACCTCCTTCTAACAGGATCAACAATACTCCTGCAAAAACTAACTACTCACTGCAGTCCTTGCTGAATTTATGGATATTGGAAATCACTGCATGGGTGTTCAGGATAGCAGGGACTAAATTAAAATCCTTCTTCATGGAACACACAGGGTGGGGGGTAAAAGTGATCCCACCGGACTTGTGAGAGGACACACAGCTGTACCTGGGGTTAGAAAACCTGCTACTTTTCCCTCTAACTGCAACAACACACAGGAAGAAGGACTTCCCCCTGCAGGCACAGTGAGCAGTGGACATGCAGAGACGCAGAGCTCCCGAACTGGGCTGGCAAAGGCACAAAGCACTGGAGTGGTGATCACTTCCCAAGGGTAGAAGTCTATTTTGGAGTGCTGGGGCAGTTCTGAAAGAGCTGCCCATCTCCCTGGCATGGGAAGCAGGCTCTACACTCCCTGTGCAAAAGGCATCAGGGTACAGCCAGAGAGAATGTTAATTTACCATAGCTAATGACAAGCAAAACGTCACTCACACAGGATTAAATCTTTTCAGACTACCTCCATGTTTATGACCTCTCCATTAGGATTTTACTGAAGAAGTAACTCTACCTTCATTTAAAATTGTGCCATTCAAGGGAAGATGCAAATCATGTAATCTTGTGGGATCAAGTTCACCAGAGCCATCACAAATGTTTGGCTTGTCAGCAAGTTCACAAGTTACAGAGCTAATGTTATCTTATTTACACCTCCATCCTGTTGCCTTCCCCTCAGACTTCACCACTTAACCATTTGTGTATTTTTGCTGCATTAGAACCCTGCATTACACAGTGATCTGCTACTGAGCTTGCATCTCACAGAGCCCACTCAGGTGCGTAAGGTAAGTCAAAAGAGAAGTGCAAAAGTCCAGAAGTTAGGTTTTTATTCTGGCAGAAAAATAACAAAGACCTGATCCTGAAAAAAGATGAAGCAATTAACTCCAATTGAACAGAAAAGGTAGTGATGTCTGCACACATCTGTTAAGGCAGCATGTAGCATCGAAGAACACTGCTACAGCTGGAGAAAAAGGAAACATTAAATGCAGTCCCAGTGTAAGAACACTCCAGATCACCAATCACCTTCTGTTTGTTTTGTTGGATCTGTTAAAAGATGATATGTAAGAGTCAATTGGACTAGAAAGGCTCAGCTCTTCAGTGCCTTGGCTCCAGAGCCCACGTTCCCACACACAGCCCTCAGTACATTAAATCAAACAACTGTAAGACATTGCCACTTCCCCACAATTGGCAATGGCTTAAATGAAAATGCTATGCCATAAACCTGCTGTAGTTCTTGATTAAGAAGTGGTCACATACTCGTGCCAGAAGCCAACAGGCTGCACCAAGCAATAATCTTGTCAGCTGATTGCAGTTAAACTGGATCCATTCATTAAACAGAGCTGTAAATCATGGCCAGAAAAGGAATATACCCTTCCCATATCTACAATCAGGAAGTTAGAGGAGCTGTTACATGCCAGGTGTTGCATGTAATTTTCAGTAATACTCAAAGTTAACTTTCTTGGCAACCAATATCTACAAGGGGTTACCAATGCAGCTGCATGGCTATTAAAAAACCACAAATCTAAAAAAAAATTATGTACAACAGCAAAATGTACCTCATATTAATTACAATATTATTTCACTCATCCAATCTGGTGATTTTTAATTACAGTTGTTTTCTTACATTTGTTGTTGCTGCTTCTTGCTTTTCAAATTCTTTATCCCTTTCTTGAGCTTCACATGAAATTTTTTTACAAAGATAGTAAGAAACTGCCAATCTCATCCCTGCAGTGCTAATGGCTCACCACGCCCCAGTGAAGACTGGTAGCACTTGCCTTTTACAGAGGGATAGAGTTATTTGCAGATGGACAGCACAGAGCAAGCTCTTCCAGAAATCTGAACACTTTGTTTATGATTACATGCAGGGTCAAGTGTAATCTCCTACTGCTCAGTTAAATGGCAGCAGCTTAGCTGAAAGTGAATACTACCATGCAAAGGTGTAATAAATTATAAGCCACCTGGGTTGCAGAGTGAATGACAGCTGGCAAACTCAGTCTTAACACCTCTAATATAGCTCCCTGTTCATCCAATAGGCTTCTGAAGAAAAAAGGGATTTACAGCATCCAGGAAAATCAAAGTTATTGTTTCTTTTATGTCTCAAAATACTGCAGGTCATTCAGAAGAGGACTTCTTCAGGCAGCTTAAATGATAAATAGTGACAGATTCTAAAGAGAAATTACACTGGTATTAGCAGTGATTTCATTTGTTGCGAAGTTGACAGACATGATGAAAAGGAACATTCCTCTGCGCCCACTACTAGTCCACCTCTGACCTTGGAGGCAGCTGTCATGAGCAGCTCTGCTCTTTGCTGGCCTGCACTCACAGTGCCTGTGACAGGCAGAAGCTGAAACCCCTTCAAATAACCTCTTGCACAGTAAAAACTGCACTGTAGAAAATTGGCTGGATTAAGGAAATCTGGGTGAACTTTCTGCAAGCAGTGCCTGATGAACTCCAATGAACTGGAGTGCCACAGGGACACAACTCAACCTGGCTTTTCAGTGTCTGAGACCACATTAGGAGAGATATATACATAAAAGTTAACAAGGTGAAAAGTTGAACCCCTGGATTACTGCTGCTATTCCATGAACGCCCTAACATAAGTCTTTGGTGTGTCCAGCTCTAGTTGTAGCTTTCTGATATGTGATGAGTTTCATTTTATGAGTTTCATAAGCCTAACAACTTTGTATTTTCATTATGAATATGGTTTGCTTTTATTTGCCTTTTTTTTCCACTTTTAAAATGTTTCTGCTTTGTCAGTGTAAGAACTCCTTTTAATGTTGGTTCTTTTTTCTGGCATTTTTTGACTATAGAGCTAGGAATTCAAGTGTGCATTAGAGCAATATAAAACTGGGTACCTGTGCTGAAAGCAGGCAGGGACTAATAAACCTAAACCATGGAAGGCTCCACATCAAAACAAACTTGCTGAAAGGCTACCAGTGACAGCAGAGGATATAAATACTACACTAAAATAAACTAAACTAAAATACACTAAAAAGGAAAAGCTAATCCAGTATAATGAACTGATCTGGGACCTCCAGGAGAATAACAGTGAAGCTGCAGCCACTCTCCATGCCACTGTTGCTACCTGGGAGAAGGACCTCAGTGTGAGAGAGGCAGAGAGCAATTGCTACAAATAACCAGAGAGATAGAAGGTTGTTCTATGGGCTCAATATTGAAGGTAACTCAAAATTAATCCAAATCTTCATCCCAAACTGAAGCTGACCTTCCTGGGTCAAAAAGACTCAGATAATGGGGGAAAAAAGTCAATGGAAAACACACACAAACCTATTTACCAACCTCCCCAAATAACTCTGACAAGCAAACATCTGTTAGCACTGGAAAAAACAAAGCAAAACAAAAACTACAATCAAGTTCATATTTGGTCAAAATCAAAAGCATAAAAGAACTGTAGGGAAGTTGAAATAACATTCATATTCAGACTACTGCCTAAAAGAAAGCCTTCAGGGTTTTAATTCCAGTAAGCAGAAGTGGCTTCTACAAGAATCTTCTACAAGAAACAGAGACATCAATTTGCTTAGGTACTCACTCTTACCCCTGATGGAGGAGAAGAAAATGTAGGACCTGGCTGGCCAAAGGATCTTCCTGGTGTAGCGATAAAGGAGGTGCCAACATTTGGTGGATAATCTAAAGAATGGATTACACACATTTCATTAAATCTTGGCTCATATTAATTGCATTAATGTGCTCAGTAAACAATGCCCCATTTACATAGTAAATAATTTTATAGTCTCTACACCAAATTATACACTGTTTTGTTGTAGCATGAAAACTAGTTATTGTTTGAAAGAAAAATAAATTCATATTTCAAAGGACACAGTATTGGCTTTCATTATTTTGTGCACAACTTCTCAAAATTTTTCCTTTGAAACTTTTATCACATTTCATTTTAAAAACACAGTTCTCCTCAGAGACTCATTTCCCCTTCAATTAAAAAAAGTGTTTTTAACTACTGCACATACAATCATTCACCTTCGATACTTGATGGATTGAAAACTGCTGCATTATTTGGTGATAAATGCAATGTTCCATCTGCTGAGCTTAACATACACCGGATACCAGTGCTGGAAAAGAAAGAAAAGAACTTTAGGGACATGCATGATATACCAAAAACATTAAAGCTTCATTGTTAGGCAGTAAATTCCCAGTGGAAAACCACTGAAGTAATGGATATTCGGTTAGAAATTCACTTTGAAGAATTCATTTTAAAATAATACTTACTTATCTGAAAAAGCCATACATTTTTGAATGTGAAGACTTCCCTTAATGTGCTGATCCCAGTCCTACGTTGAAACAAAGAGACAATGAACACAGGAAAAATCCTGAGACAAATTTACAAAAGATTATTCTTCCATTCAGTTTACCTTATTCTAAAACCAATACTGAGATGCTGAAGAAACCATGTGATGTCAGAGCCAAGCACACCTTCAACCAGTGCATTTACTGATTCATTAATTGAATATTATCAATTATTTTACAAAAGAAAACCTTCTCTGTATTAGCTTTTAAATTCAGTGTATTTCTAGTAATGAAGCTATTTAATTCTTGCTGAAGACCTCATCCTGCAAAGTGCTAAGCACCTTCAATTCCTGCAATGTCTGTAAAGAACGTGTTCAGTATTCAAGGCAGCCAGGACAGTGCTTATTATTTCACTAGATCAGCAACATTTGTGAAAGTACACTTAGCTATTTACATTTCTATGATTCAATTGAGGCAGGCATTAAACACCAACTAACAGATCTCCTGAAACTCACTGCAATGGCATTCCCCCTGCACTTTTTAAGTGTTCAATGAAAAAAACAAATGCCCAGCATGCCCTAGACAGGGTCTGCTTCAGCCCAGCACCACAAGCTGCAGTAAACAAAGCAAAACACTTTGTAAGCCATTGCTAAAAGACTAAAAAGTAAACATGAAAGCAAATATATTCAAATACCCCAAATCCCCAGGTTTTTTAGGGATCAGGTACTATTTAATCTGCTGGTCATTTTCCTTCTTACATACATGCTGTTATAATTTTATTGTCAGGCCACCATCAGCATGAGAACACATGCCTTTGTGGTTAGGTGCTGGTCCTGTGATGTGAGAGAAAAGGTCACAAGCACTTGTTGAGCAGGGCTCACCAGGAGGCCAGAACAACCATGGATGGCTGTGGGGCTCAGAGGGCCACTTAAGTGGCCTTCTCCAGACCTGACCTAAATAACGTGACCTACAACACACTGCCTGGGAAACTAGGAAGCTGTTTCTTGAGGGTGAGGTTGAATTTGGAGCTCCCTTGGTAATATGAACAAAAAAGTGAGAGAGAGCACAGTCTGTACTACATGTGCAGAGCTTTCTTGCTTTCAGGTCAAAGTCCCTGGGGACCCTGAGACCTAATTTTCTTGTGAGACACAAGGAGGAAAAATTTCCTACAGAGAAATAGTTAAAATAAGTTTATAAAAAAAATATGTTGGTTTGTTTAAGAAAGCTGCTTCCATGAGGCTGTGTTAGGCGGAAGCCTTTGGGATCGGAAAAAGAGAAGCAGATGAAACTACAGACATGGGGTTGCAACACTGGCTTGAGTACTGGGGGATCAGCTTCAAGCTCCTCCCTGCCTCACTTTGGGCCCATGAGGTGAGCTAGGACATAGCTCAGACCTCACGTTTTTACATCAGTGCTGTAATCTCACCATCTTTCACGGCAGCATGTGGAACAAAACCCGATCTCGAAGCCCCAGTAACTGCCATGAAACAGATGTACCATGGCCTCAGCAAAACTAAGGCCTTTTGTTTCTTTGTCTCTCAGGGCACCTCTGTGGTGATGGACACTGGCAGTGAGGGGTGGCAGGAGCTGGTGGCCAGATCAGTCACCTGACAGCCTGTCCAAGGGTCTGACCCATGCCCAGGGACGCCCTCAAACCACTCACCTTCAGATCGAAGATCTTCTTGTCGCACAGGGCGCAGATGTGGGGGAAGTGGAGAGGGGCCACACCGCGGAGGTCGCCAAGCTGGTGCGGCGGCAGGGAGCGGGTGGGCAGGTCGGGCGTGCCGCCACTGCGCTCCTCCTTCTGCCTCATGCGAGGGCTGCCGAAGCTCTGCGCGCTGTGGTTGAGGCGGCCGAAGGCGGGGGGGGCGGCCGTGCTGAACTTTGTGTCAGGTGTCGGCTCTTCGGGGTTGTACAGCTCGTTTCTTATTTCATACTGCTGCTGACTCGCTGACGGCCACAGGCTGTCGCCGGGCATGAGGTCAGGCTTGTTTTGGCTGGGGAAATTAGGGATATTTTCCCACTGGTTGCTTGTACTGCTGCCATGCAAGACAGGGCCGGGATCTCCTTTCGGATGGGAGCCCGTGTGTGGGTCGCTGGGGAAGGCCCGTGCTGCACCGTGCTGTGCTGCTGCCCCGTAGGACTCCTTGGGAAATGTCGCTGCCGCCTCGTGCTGCAGCTGGCCGGGAGCCCCAAAGTGACTCTCGTAGCGCGGCCCTGCTGCTGGGGTGGCAGTGTGGGTGCCGCCAGCAAGGAAGCTGTGCTGGCTGGACTGTTCCCCCTCTGAGGCGAATGCCTGAGAGGTGGCAGTGACAGCATTTTGCTTGTTGTACTCATAAAAGCCCCCTGCAGCAGTAGATGTGGAAGCCCCTGCCTTGCTGAGACCCACCACCACGGGTTGCTGGCCGGAGGTCGGAGCCATGACACTTCCAAAGGGATTCATGACGATTGCGTTGGGCGCCTGGGCCTGGACGGCTCCCAGACCTCCCCCTGGGGCAGCTAAGCCCGGGCTCTGGGCAGAAAAGGCAATGCCACCAGAGGGAAACCTCGTGCCAGCGATGCCAGGCCCCTGGGGCGGGCCTGCGCTGTGGCCCTGCGGGGCGCTCATCACCGTGGGGTGCCTCAGCTGGTTGAAGAGTGGCTGTGACATGGCCACTTTGGAGAGCACCTGGTTGAGGACAGTGGCAGCGGCTGGGTTGTTGGTGACAGCAGTCTGAGCCAACTTCAGCCTGTGGAGCGTGAGCTGTGCCTGGAGTTGTGCCAGCTGCAGGCTCGCCGGCGAGGGGAGCAGGGGGCTCGGGGCGCCAACAGAGAATGGACTCTTCTCCAGGAGTTTGGCAGCACTGCAAAGGATCAGCATCTGGGTTAGCCAAATTCACCCCACACCTACCTACGCCCAACTCCTGTGAAAGCCCAGCATGGGATACACAGCTGCTGCCAGAGGTTTAGTGTATCCAAACTCAGGGAAAGCAAAGGCCATACAGGCCCTCCCACACCGTCCCCAAATCAGCAATTTTCCCCCTTTTCTGCACTTCATGCAACCTGCAGCCCCCCTGCTGAGACATCACTGATCCTGACTGATTTTGTGATACCTTCATTATTCTCTTTTCCTACAAAGCAGGTAATGTGAAGAAGAGGACATCAAATGGGATTTTAAAGCCAGCCCCTCAGGTATTTCCCACCTAGCACATCTGGCTGCATAAAGCAAGAGAAAATATTCCACATGCATTTATTTTGTTTACAGTCCTTGTGTTATTAATCTGAACAGCAGCTTGTTCTGTAACAAAGCCTATAGTTTTGCAAATGCAAATATAGAGGATGAAAAAAGTGAATGAGAAGCAACTACAAACAAGCTGTCCTCAAGAGTATTCCTTGTTCAGCTAGAATCAAAGACAAAATTTCTGCAGTGCCAGCTGGTGAAAATCAAGGTTTTATACTTCCTAGAAATAAGAGGTACACTCAGCGTTGTCCTTCAAGTCTCATACATGGGATGAGTAAATTATTGAATTGCCTGCTTGAACTCCAGAGCTGGGAAAACAGAAGATTAATTTTTCAGGCATATGGTGGTTTCTTGCTTTGGGAAACACCTTTGAGATATCTCACCAATTCCCAGCACCACCACCAAACTATCATTTTCATGCTCCTACTGGAAAAATGTTATCCTTCACTTTCCACCACCTCTGCTCACAGACAGCACAGCTACTCATTGCATTACAAATGGCTGTTCATTCTGACAGTGAGAGCAGAGAACACTCATACAACAGGGACGTGGTCCAAAGCTCAATTAATTTATATTGTAAAAATGTATTGAGTTTCAATTGAGGCCTTTCAAAGTAGCAGGAACCATGCATCAACCACCACGCAACCCTCACTGTTAATAATTGGCCAATTTGCTAAACTGCATGGATGAAGCTGCAGTTAATGATAAATGTCTTGTCAGCATGCTACATTTGAAAACCACAAATTAGGAAAACATCTGCTTAAATCCAAAGTATGACTAAGAGAAAATGAATGGGTTTCATATTTAACATTTAACTTCCACTAGCAACTGCAAGGCACATCTGTCTCCCAAAACACAAACCACCGTTTGGATAAATGCATCATTATGTAATGACACGACTCCCTGCCAGCACAGGCTGACACCAGTGCTCAGCTTCAGAGCTGAGGTGCCTTTTGTTTCCCCGTGTGGTTTCCATCACTTACTCTCTGACTTGCACTTACAACCCAGTTTGCTGTAAATTTGATTATGGATGAGAGTCAGTGTGCAAGTACAGTCAAAACAGCATGGAGAGCCTCACAAACCCCAGCCCGGGAGATCCTGAGGACGCACAAAGCTGCTGAGGAGTGCATGTGGTGAGAGGGGATGCCACAATGGCACATGCACTGTCACTGCCACCGGGGGCCATGGCATGGCCCTGTGCCTAGGCTGTATTGTGCCACCAGCATCTGGAGTGTCCAGACTCATGGTGTGTTTTCTGGCATTTACCACAGGCCTGACAACAGTTTTATTTTATAGCTAGTTATACCCTTTGTTCTTTAAGTAGCTGCAAAACTCTTTAAAAAACTTTTACAAAGCATGCAAATAAGATCTGCCCAGTGGTCTCAAAAAGAAAAGCCAGGAGCATATAATGTTTTCAGCACAGGAGCCACAGATGACTCCTGCTCCCAGCAATCTAATTCCACTGTGCTGCAAGCCTACGCAGCAGCGTGCCTATCCCAACAGCTGCAGCCACTCCCCAGCTCTGGTGGTTACCTGCTGGATACAGGCACAGGCTCCCTCTCCAGAGAAACCTTCTCACTTGACACTGCCACAAGCCCTGAAGCTGCCTCAGCCTCCTCATGTCTTGACCAAGTTTGGAACATTGTTTCCAAGAACCGGCACCCCCAGCTGGGCAATGCTCTGGGTGCTGGCTCTCCCCAGCTCTGTGCTTGCTCCTGGGATCTGCTGCTGGGTATGGGGAAGGCAAGGCCTGGAGTGCCCTGCACAGCCGCACTGGAAATGCTCTGGCCACTTCAGACCAACAGCCTTTGGACCCTGCTGTGGAGCAGGGCAGCACCAGCCCCTTGTACCTGCTGGCTCCATCCTGGATTGCAAGCCAGCAGGCCAAACCAAGGAGAGACTGGGGCTCCAGGAAACCTTACCGAAAATGAACCCATTGTATGGTATGTTGAGTACCATGTGGCATTCACACCATATGGCATTCACACCACGTGGTACTCAACCATATGGTTGTATGAAGAAGCCACAGCCTCCAATCCACTTAGAGAGGGACAGAATAAGAAGGAACAGTTGTTCCCATGCACCAATAGGTTTGGGAATGGCCAAACCCTCAAAATCCATGTCTATTATGAATTTCCAGATTTCAGGGTGTTTCGGGTTGCGAAGTTTATCCTCCCACAGCCGAAACAGAATATTTTATCATCTAACCAAGGCAAAGAAGGAAGTGCTTGTTCTTGGGTCAGTGGGAAAGCAGATATAGAGATAGAAGGTTGGAGAAGAGCTGTACATAAAGCATCTTTTAGACACATACCCAGATTTAAGGATTTCTGTTCTGTTGTGAAATACATGGTGCAAAAGATATACCGGGCCAGCGTGCACAGCTTTGAAAGTTTCTTTCTTTCTTTCTATTCTGCTACCACAACGTTTATGTATTTGATAACATAATTTTGTAAATAATCTTGCTACAGACTTACTAACCTGCTGGAAAGTGCAAACACAAGGTGAGGATAGCACTCAGCTAAGGTATTTTGTGGGTGCCATTCCCCATTTGGACACACTTCCCACCCCCAGCTCATCCTCAGGTTACTGAAAGGCAGCCCCCAGCTGCTTGTGGGGGGTCTCTGCCACAAGATGATTGAAAGCAGCTGAATGAAGCTCTCAGGGAATTGGCCTGCGTCAGACATAGTTAGCTCTATCCTGTGCAAAACATTCCCGATTATAAGGTCAGCAATGTAAAAAGTAAACAGAACTTGTCCTCTGCAATTATTTATTTAACACCCGCTGTACAGCTGGCCTACACCAGCACCACTAGGAAGGCCAGAAATGGTCTTTCTTTGCTGAAATAATGACAGGCAGGAGCGCTGCCACACCGTTTCAACAAAGAAATCCATAGCCCAGACAAGTTTTCACACAGCTCTGAGAGACGGGAGTTGAAATTGTACATTGATATCGCAGCACTCACAATGGGATTGCAAACACTGGCAAGGTCATATCACCATAAATCAATTCAGCCCACCTGCTATCCCTGTAATCTTTATTATGCTTTTAGTATCCAGGAACAGTGTCAGAGGTAAGGTATCTAGATGGCTGGATTATTTGAGCAATCCTGTCTACAAGAGTGATGAAAAGGTTGACCACAAAACATGTCTATTAGAACAGACCAACAACCTGGAGCTTGATTTTCAACTGATAAAACTAAGGGTTTCACAATGCTGCCCAGCACCTTTCAAAATTAGGAAAGAAAAAAAAAATCTGGACTAATAAATTAATGATCTGAGTTACAACTATTTATATATTCACAAATATTTGAAATGCTGCATAAGGTGTGAATTTGAATACTTTTTAAAAAAAATCTAATTCATAGCAGTGCAGAATTTTTCTTGTCTCTTCCATGAATCTTGCATATATTCTAAGATTTTTGCATTCCCTCCCCAAGACATGCCTTTACATATAATTACACCTACCCGTCAAAATATTCGCAAGAGAAATTTTTAATAATTTTTGTTCCAGAGTGTGCCTTTTTTTTCCCCCAAGCAGTCTGTATTATTATGTTAAAAATTCAGAATTAAAATGACAAGAACATTAACATACCCAAGTATCCTAAATGCATCCTCACTCTGCACTAGTACAGTATTAGATTTAAATGTGTGCAGTAGCATGCTGGTTTTTCTAAAGCTGCTTCTGAATCAGTTAGCAAACTTTAAATTAATGATTCAGGACTCCTGAATACATCACACAGAACCATCTCCTAATTATGCAAGCACAAAATAATTCTGTTATGCAGAAAGGTGAACATATCCCTTCCCTGTAATGTATCACTTATGAGAAATATACCAGGCTGCCTTCTCTAAACTCATCCAAAACAATTGCCACTGTACTAAAAAAGCAAATATGCCTCAAAAATATACAAATCAACTGTTTGATGATGAAGTTAGCAAGATATTAGCAGTAGACGTAGTTTTCAAATTAAAATGCATAATTTGACAGCACTTCATTAAAACTGCATGCTTGTATGTGAGGACAGAATCCAGCCTCTTGAACACAAGGGAACTACAACATCATATTTCAAACACTGTTAGGAGTAAAGACAAAGTTCAGCAAATTCCACAACATATATTAATGATAATAAAATTATTATAATTACATTTAATATAATGCTGTTTTGCTGATCTTATTAATAATACAGGATCTATATTCATTTTTGCTTGTTGAATAAATCCAGCACTTATACCAACAAAGACTGGAGCACTGGTTGAAAATGAACTCTGGAAATTTCTCCTATATTCTTAGGTTGTTTCTGGCTGATATTAAATAACTGCTTATTTTCCCTTCATCTCCACAAGAAGTTGTTTTGTTGGGTTTTTTTTGTTTAAGTAAAATGAATTTTTTTGTCATAAAAGCTTAGAAAGACTGCTGAAAGATGATAACCCTTCACCTTCATAATTTAAACTCTGAAATCATCTACCACCAAACTTTTTTTTCCTGAGCTCTGGTTAGAAATTATAAAAAAAAGATATCATGTTTCCCAGTAAGTTCAGCTAATGATGGGGAGCACTAAAAACCTTAAGCTACTTTAATACATGTATAAGCTGCAAGTAAAACCTTTCTTATCCCAAATAATGATTTCTAAAGCCTTCCATTACACTACTGAGAGAGGAAAATAAAACATCAGCCAATGTATACATGTGCATTGCCAAGTGAGTTTTGCATGTTTGGCAATGCTAAACTCTACCACCCAGACAATTATCTAACCTAACAGTTATCTAGAAGATGAAATGTAAAACGTTATCACAGAACTGCTAACCCTGATATTTACAAAGCTAATGGGAGTTAAGTGCTTGCCTCCTACCAAGAGTCCTTGTGCTTGTGTTTTGGCTTGAAACTTTGAAGCCAAAATGTTCTCTTGCCAGGTAATTTTCACTAAGAAAGGAACAAGATAAAAGGGCAAAACACAGTAGCTTTGTCTTGGATAACAGTTCTTTGTTTTGATCACAGAAATAAAATTGGAAGTGATCTTAGAAGGATGGTTAGACCAGTTGCTGAAGCAGGATCAAGCTGAACTCAACCACTTGGGACATATTTGTTTAATCTGCTCTTAGGAAGCTACTTTGGTGGATATTCCATGACCTTCAGGGTCAAATTGCTCAAATCCCCTTAATTTTATAAAACTCATTAGAAGCCTATGGTGGCTGTCTGCTGACACCCTAAGCCCATCATCCCATGCCCACAGAGAAGGGCTTCTCTTACCTGTAGCTGCTGCTGCCATATCTTCTCTGCAATCATCCCAGCTCCCTTCTCTACACATTTTGTGTGCTGCACTTGTTTGCAAACCCCAGGCTGATTGCTTTTCTTTATAACAGCACAGCCCTGTGGTTCCCTGTTACACCCAACCCCTTTCCTGAAGGGATATTGCCCAGATATGCTGGTTGGGAGGAATCTTGGGAGCTCAGGCGGTCTGACTTTCCACACAATAAGGACTAGCTCAGTCCTTGCTTTTTTTGACTGTCCAAAGGATTAATTGTATCACAATTTCATTTTATCCTCATCACTATTGCATCCATATTAGATCAGATTTGGTTTGTCAGGATTACTCTGAATTCCCATGGTGCCTCCAGAGCACTTGTAAACTCTCTCTTCTCAGCATCAATTTAATGGACACTTTGCTCACCCAAGTTATCAATGAAGGCATCAAATAAACTAGGGATGTTACAAATAAGGAAACTGTGGTGTGCTTTCCATTTGCTCTCCAAACACCAGTAATTCAAGGACATGTTATCCACCTTGCAGCTCTGCTTTGCATGCTTAGGAGACCATGTTTTTTCCTCCCTGACAGTCATTTCTGCTTAAAAAAACCAACAAAACATATTTGCATTTGCAAGAACAAAAGAGTGGATCACCTCTGGTGAGACTGATTTCTTATTAAAAACTCTTGCTCTATATTTCTGGGGAAGTTATCTTGGATTGTTGCTTAAGATCAACTATGTGTTCTGGCTTCTTTGCAACAACATTTGCTTCTGTTTTGTTCTAGCTGCTTTCAGTTGCTGAATCCAGGGCCATAGAAAACAGTTGGCACTTAGAACACAAGAATAATACCAGGTACCACCGAGGTCTATGCTGGCTATCACATTTCCTGTATATGTTACCCAGTACATGTTTTATCCTGAAAATATACTTCTTACATTGTGTGAAACTCCAGATTACATACTGGGCTTATCTCTGCTTTCCCCCACGCAATGCATCTCTCCACAAATAGTTAGGTAAAGTTCAACTCTTTTCAAGTAAGGCACATATTCTAGCAAAGGCACTACATAAGCCCAAGGCTCTAAGTCATTATTTCCAAAAGCTGGGAAAGTTATCATATTGTTTCGTGATATTTAAGTGTTGCTTGGTTTTGATGATGTTCCACAGTATGTCAAAGATGTCTTTGAACATTAGTGTGCACATAGGAACATTGGTTTATATTTTAAATTTCAGCATAGTAATTCCTTTAGCTATACTGCAAGCAGCTAACTGCAACTGCTTCCCAAGGAAATGCAATCCTTTATTTACTGAAATTAAAGAAAAATATTTTTCAAAATTTATTTTAAATTTACCCTAAAACCTGTCAGAAATAGCTATAGCACCAGATCAGCGCCCTCAGTAACATGCTGCAAAGTTCTAAACTAGCAGAGAAATTGTGTCACAGTTTTGTGGAGCTTTCAGGGCTTGCTATAACAGTCTAGCAGTGTCATTCTGCCCATGCCTGTCTCCCCAGCACCCTTCCTGCAACAACTCTTATCAGCTAGGCTTCAAATACCCTTTACTGGCCAAAGTCCTGGTTGGTTGGATGATCTCTGCAAACCAGCATCCCAGCAGGGGTCCTGTAAGGAGGGGTGTTGAGGGACCCCAGTAACTCAGGACCCCAACAGCCACAGGCCCTGTGCAGATGGTGGTGTCGGGGTGCTGAGTGCTCAAACCCCTCCTGCTCCTGCCCCAAGCTGCCAACACAACAGCACTGGGAACTTGCCTGGGACCAAGGAGCACAGATGGTCCTTTGGGGGATGAAAACCAGGAGAAAAGGTGATATGGACCACAATGCAAATCCAAAGGGTGGGCAAAAAGGCAGGCACAAGGATTAGCACTGGCAGAGCCAGGTAACTCTGTGGGAACAGGGCAGGGGCTCCAGCAGACGCACCCCTGTCCCGGAGCGCGGCCGCTCTGCCACGCGGCTCCGCGCACCCAGCGCTGCTCCCGGCCTCCCCTCGCAAAGAACACAATTCTGGGGGGAAAGGATCTGGAAAACTTATTTCAATGTAATGAAGAAAAGAAAATGCAGACCTTAAAAAAGAAGAAACACAATTCAGAAATCCTTTAAAGGTTTTTACATGAACGCATAGACAAATGCCCAACTGAAAAATAATCCTTGACATATAGTATTTACTACAAGAGATTTTACAGTAATATCTCACCACACCTCCTGCTAATGTGTTCTCTGCATGACATTGTTAACCACTACAATAATAATAAGTTTGAATGTATCAATATCTTGCAGTGCCTGGAGGCACAGCTGTTTTCATTTATGTGTTGAAAGTAGGAGCCATAATGTGGTAGGCAGATAATTCTTCATTTGAATAAGCCATTTCTATTTCACAGTAACATAAGACAACATAAAAGCCCTTTTACCAAGGTAATATCTTCAGTTTGTAGACAGGAAAACGACATATAACTGTGAAAAGCATAGAGTACAAAGAAGGATTTTTATTTCTAAAGTAGCTTCATTTGTGTTCAAAGAAAGGATTACCATTTGTGGGGGGAAAAATTTAAACTCTCCTTTCATTTTTAAATATTAGTGCCAATGATACATTTGAAAAGTTTAATGAAAAAGCATATTAGTAAACTAAGTCTCTGGCAGAACACTACTGACACAGGCTACAGAAATCACATGCAAACCTCAGCTCTCCTGTTTCTATGCTAGGTCAGCTGAAAAGTGACAGCTTGTGACCACAAGTCACCCAGGAGCATCACAATCACTTCAGAATTAATCTAGTATCACCATCTCCCCTAAAAGCTGTTTACATGCTAGGTGCTCCTTACCAACATAGCGCATGAGTGCAGGAGCAGAAATGCTGGAATAGCTCCTATCTGCAGTGGCCGAGATGGTTTACTTTCTCTTTACTGCTAATGTTGAAATGTTGGCAATTTAAAGTAATACATTCATTTAAAAACCCAACCAAAGCCCCTGAAGCTTCAGCTATTTTTCAGTCAGATTTGTGATTAGAAAACCAGAACCTCTGTTGATTGCCTAAGATGTTTATATTACACGACTATATACTTCGGCCTATTTTTTTGTTTTCCCTTTATGCATATTTTAACACAACATAAATGTTATAAATTCCTATTGTTTAGGTACTCTCACATGCTACTGGTGTACATAAATTATACATGAACCTTGTGAAGCCCCAACCTAATTCAGCTGTTACTGAAGCATGTTGCAAAGCCTTCCTGATCTCACTGTAACAAGAGCAATGCTTCTGTGCCCCTTTTTGGTTATATTTAATTTAAGCATAAAAAATCTAGTAAGTTTGCTCTCTTTCCATGATCTCTTTGAAATCAGCCTTTAATACTAGACCATATTATTCATACTATTACACAGAAGTAATACGCAGGGTATTTTAGCCTAGAAGCTTTCATTATCTGTTTTGCAATGAATGTTGCTCACTGTTTTCTCTAATGAATTCCAATTTCTATGCTACAGAAATTTAATGTGAATCTTAAAAGGTATATGGGAGGTTTTCTTTAATTTTCTTATGTTAGAGGGCAACAGTTGCATGAATCAGACTGAGCATGTTCCTTCTGGCAGAAAACAGCCTGTGCCAGAACTGTTGCAACTCTTTGGCTTTGAGAAGTTTAATTTATTGTCTTAAATAATAAACTGCCATTCAATCAACCTTGTGAAACAAAACATAAAACAGGACTGTGCTTAAATCTTGAACAGGAACCAAACAAAGGAAACAAAATTGGAAGAGGCATTTTGTATTAAATAACATCAATTATTTTGTTCTCTCCTTCTGTCTGCCTTCAGTATTAATTAGGAGTAACTGACAGTTAATATGCTCCAAGCTCTGCATGGTAAAATTGATTAGTATACTAAGACAGAAACTAAGAATCAGTTTTTGATCAAAAATATCAGGTTTCAGAGCACTGCATGTGGCAGCCATAGGAAGGAAAAAGTGTGAAGATATTAACCTATCCCCAACCCTGAGCTGGGCATTTGCCCACTCCTGCTGACAGAACTGTCAATGGACACGGCCGGCCACTACTTTTAGGTTAAGCACTGCCTTATTTCCTCTCAATTTTTGCTTGATGGTCTGTCCATTTTACTATAATGCACATGCTCTGTTGAGTAGTGATTGTCTAAATGTCTATGGAGCTTACAGGACCGAAGAAAAATAAGTTTTTACTTATCTCACTGGCCTGCACAGCAGATGTTACACCTTGTGTTATTGATGTATCTTTTAACTGCAAAACACCCTAGGACCCAGATTCAATTTTGTGTGGAAAGACATCCAAAAAAGTTATTACTGTTATTTCCTTTTTCAAAAAAAATTCTATTTTACTTAATGCTATCATATTTCTTTACCAGCCTTTACTTCTGAAAATAAAAAACTCTCTTGAAGTATAAAGTATCAGTTATTAGAAAAACATCAAACAATAAAATGACAAAACAAACAAAAAATAATAATGCTTTGATTCCTCTTTTTTTATTCCAAAGAACTCTATTCATAGCCTAATGAAGGCATTTCCAAATTCAAACATCTTCAAAAAATTTTGGTATTTTGAGTTCTTCCACGATTTGCAAACAACTCTTTGCCCACTGCTTGTAAACAGCACTAATATAATTCTGCTTTGTGCCTACTAACACAGACTATGAGGCTTATTATCGGGTGGTTAACCATGGCAAATCAATAGGATACAATTGGGTGTGGAATGTCTTTTAAAGTCTAAAAGCCCTTTATTACAAAAAGCTAAGCACGATAAGAAGCTACTGCCCAAAGCAGACCGTATCTTTAATCTGAAATCCCAGTTAGCTGTTGCCGCCAGAGCTGCACTTCCCTGTCTTTTCCCTTCATTACGGAAAGAGCTGAACTTCAAAATCAAATTTTAAAGATCCTTAAGATACTCCACTTGGCATATTAGTGTCCCTCCTTGCTGAGAGGAGGGGGACACAGGCCTTTCGGCACAGCGGTGGGTGGACACGGGTGACACGACATGATCTTACCTTCTTGCAACATGAAGGGCTGCCGGGAGCAGCGAGCTGGTGCGGAGGGAGCGCGGCCAGGAGCCGATGTCAGCGTTGCGCACATGCCTCCCAGGAACGTCCCACTGACATTCTACCTGCTCTCTGCACCCCGATTATTTACAAGCTTCCTTCCAGAAAGTCACAACTTTAGGAACAAAAAAACCCACCCCAAATGGAGGACTGGAAGGCGGATCACGTGGCCACCAGGAGCCCGTCCTGTTGCATTACACGCAGCAAGTGTGGATGGCAAACAATATCGGTTGATGTTTATGCCATATGTTCTCGATCTCTTCAAGTATCAGCACCAAAATCCTGCTTCTGTACAGTGTAATACCACGGGATCCTACTGGCAAGAGGGTCACAGTCTAATTAGGCAAACTGCGGAAAAAACACGGCTCACTAATGAAGACTGAGGGAGACTGAATTTTACAAAGCAAGTCCTTGCTCTGGAAGACAACAAGCATTAGCCAGCTGAAGTTTTAACAGTTTCTTAAAACACGCACTCAAATACATTACATTTCGTCCCTGGAAATGCTTGGGCTGGCTGCTTCTGAAGGACAGTTGAGGTTTTGAGGAAAGACACTGCTGATATTTGTTAGCTTGAGCATATTATTGCTCAAATCAGCTCTCCGCCCGCTCAGAAACACTCGGCGAAAGGAAAAGTCATCATCCAGCACTAATCCACTGCCCCAAAAGTGTGCGATCGCTGACCTGTGCCACAGGTTCTGCTCGGACCCCGAGGCAAGAGCAAGAGGTAGCGCAGAGCCCGCACACCTGCATGCAGCCTTCGGCAAGTTATCTCAGCAGGTTCTTCTCATTGCTGATCCACCTTTTCCTTGAAAACCAAAGCTTTCCAAGAACAAAGTTTGCACTTCCATAAACCCAAATATATTACGCCTTACATCTAGGGGGCAAAATCGAAGACCTTTCCCGTATTTCACACTATTAAAAAATTAACATAGACAGAAAGCCTTCTATTTTGCTGTCTCTGCTTCTAACATGACATAGTATATATGTCAATTAAGAAATAAATTCTCTTATTAATAAATAAATGAGCTGTTCTCACACATCCAAAGATAAAAATAAGGCAAATACTCCTATTTTGCCACAGGGACATGAGCCTCCTCAGCCCATCAGACAATGTTTCGTACAGCAAGAGCTTGTTAAACTTCCTTTTTCCAGCATTAGTCTGGAAACCTTTCGCAATAGCACTGGCACTCTGTATGCGACATGATCCTTCTATGGAAGATGCCATTTCCAAAATTACCTTGCAGTAAGGGAAACCACAAACTAAATCAGCCTGCAAGCGCGCACCTCTTACCTTAAAAAAAAATATTATAATCCTGCAATACTTCACACTCATTCAAAGTGGAGACTGGAGGGATCTCCATCCATATTTTCTAATTTTTTCTTGCCTTATTTCTTCCTTCCTGCACCACGTCAGAGAGCTCTCCCCGCCCCTCAAAAGGAGAAAACTATTGTTCAAGTTTTTGGCTTTTCTCCAAATATAAAACCCCCAAAGCTTAAGAGATGGCGAAGACCATGACTGAAAGGGGAAAGGCACCTAACAGGTGGTCCAAGGGGGTTCCTTCACACATACAACTCCCATCAGGAAACAGCGTAAAATTCAGGGGAAGGAGAAGGAATTAGTAAAAGCTACAGGGCTTTTCTACAGCCTGTCACTTCTCCCCCCAGCACAGGCGCCCTCATGCTCTGCTCTGCATCTGCATTACATTAAACGGGGTGAAGAAACACAAACCAACTTTCACTCGAATGTGAACTCTCCACTTCGTGTCACCCTCAGGACAATCATGTGAAGCACATATGGCGAGCTCAGCCTGGGAACCGCATGGGACCTTTCCGGCCAGGAGCAGAGCTAATCCCCGCCGCTGCCCGCACGCGGTTCATGTGACCGAGCGCTGCAGGTTCTCCCTGCCCGCAGCTGCTGGCCCAGCCAACTGCGCCCTGTCAGCAGGCGGATGGCATTCTTTCCACCGAGGCACGGCAGGCCAATGGGGAAGGAAAGCAAGGAGAGTAACACAGGCAGCTTGATTGCAGAAAACATTGCCTAACATACAGGCTGCACGGCTGCTGATCTCTCCAAAGACGGAAGAAATTCACTCTCTCAGTTATAGGGTTTTCCCTAACCTGCATTTTCATCTGTCATCAGATACTTGAGTTTCCCTTCACACCCAGGGAAAGAACGTGCCCCAAAACCGTGGTGTTCCTGGCAGTCTGGCAAGTCTCATCCCTGTAGCATGTCCTCACTTCATCTGTCTGCTAAGTTAGGAGGAAGAAGAAAGAGAAAGAAACTAGCAGCTACTCCTTTCCCTACTTGCTCACAAGGAAAGACATGCCATTCACAATAAATCAGTTAACAGTTAACATCTATCTGCCTTTTTTAGGGTTTTTTGCAACCTTAAAAGTGATCAGAAGGGATCAAAAACTCCATTAATTTTGAAAGTGGATGCACTTCGGAGAGAGACTGTGAAGTCTCTCAGCTGGTTCAATTTCAGCTGGGAGCATCTTCATTGTTTTCAGATAGTCCCAATACCCACCTTTTTGGCACCTGCAAGGCCTCCTAACTGCCTGATGCCCTCTGCTAAAGTAATATGATGCTCTCTGGGGCTGGTGAGATGAGAGAGGCTCACTGGCAGTCTTTAAATATTAGTGGGAGTAGGGAAAAAAAACTATTCAGACCACTTGGATCAAAAAATGAAAAAGCATAGATGAAGTAATGCAGCTGAGAACAGATTTTAGCTGAGCAGTTGGCATACAAGGAGAGATATCAAGTCAAAGGCAAGAATATATTTGATGAGGAGGTTTAAGTCCTGTGATGCAGCTTTTCAGGAAATTTGCTCACTAATACTCTAATTTGGGATTGTTTAGACTTGACTTTGTAATTTGGCAATCAATCTTTTTATATAAATCACCTAAGCATAATTTTTGGGTTCTGAAGTTTCTTCACTTGTTTAAAAATCTCTTTTTATCGCAGCAAGCATCAAAAAAATTTAGATTCTGCCCCGTCTCCAGAATTTCTGGATCATAGTATTACTGTTACAAAAACCATCAGTACGTCATTTTGAAAACATCCTGAGAAGTCAGATGCATCAACGCAAGCCAAGCAGAAATGTGACGGATCAATTTGAATATTTAAACAACAGAATTTAGAAAAAGAATTGGACTGAGATCTCCAGATGTGGGAGCATCCCCACTCAAAGAAGACTACTGAATAAAGAACACGTCCTGATATGTGGATGGAATATGAGCCTAAAAGTTTCTTGGCATAAACTACCTTCTACAGAGTGGGCTTTGGAAGAAGCTTATCTCCATATTCCACAAAAATGAGCTTTAGAGTCATGCTTCTATAATAGCCAAGAAATGAGATGCTAGCAGTCAGAACTGTGGTTGGATTTGCTGTAAGAATTCCCATATTTCTAAAACAATCAAATAAGTTGGGGGTTTTTTTACATGGAGTGTGTTTCATCCATCTTAACCTCTACAATGTAATGCACAGTAAAATAAATTATCTTCTTCACCCAAAAAAAAAAAAAAAAAAAAAAAAAAAAAAAATCTTAATAAACTGTCTTCACAGTGCAAGCAGAAAATTCTCATGTATTTCTTCAGCTTTTACTCACAGCCAGTCACTCTTCCTGAGCTCCATCCAGCTCCATATAGCAATATTCAAACAAATCATTTTAAAAAGGAAAGCTACAATTCTTTCTGTAGTCAGCATTATAGCCTAATTAAGCATTACAGCCTGGTCCTACAGACCAGGACAGGAAACCACCTTCCTTACTGGGCCTGGAATCAGACAACTTCATCTACAACTTCTTTATGATAGACAGGAAAACTGAACATATGTCTTGAATATCTATATCTAAACTAGTAAGTTGAAGACCAGAAATATTCCACGCAACTGTGATTCCAAAGTGTTTGGGCATCTGGACATTGACATTTTTGAACAACCACTAGCAAGACCATTCAAACTTCATAAATACTTTTTAACATGACATCAAGAAACAATGACAGACCTTAACATAGTCTTCTGGGTTTGTAAGTGCAACCACTGTTTGATAATAAAACAGGCCCACATCAATATTTCTGATCATTTTTTTAAGATGCTCAAGTGCCTGCAGAGATTGAGGCTTCCAAGATTGGCAGCATCAAATGTATGTGCTAATATATACTAGTGAAATCACAGCGTAGTGTTGCTGCCAGAGTCCAGGTCAATTCTGGTATCAGGGGGGATGAGCTGTAAAACCTGGGTTTGGGATGATAAAGAACCCTCTGGGTCACACAGTATGAAATAACTGTGTTACACCTGAGGTCAGACTCAACTCTTTAGTGGTCTTTTCTAGCTAGGAAAACCTCTGCCAAGCTGAGATTTGCTTGTGTGTCCAGCATTCACACTTCTTCTCCACCTGGTTCAAAGACTGTGCCAATCAAATACGCTAGCAAGTATTTTTGCAGCACATAAAATACAATTTAGCAAAGAAGATAGTTATACTTTAAGCATGGCCAGTAAATCCCCAGTCATCCATATGTGTAACAGACGCTGAAGCCTTCTCCCTGCAGAGAAATGCTGGCTTCCTGCACTACTGCTGGCTGCTTCCATCTAAGGGCAGAGCACAGTCACCTGCTTTAATGATTTTCCTATTTTTCTGTTGCTCCTACTAGGTTTTGTATTGTAGTCCACAGTGAATGCAGTGGTTCATTATCACACAGGGAAATAACTTGGTGGATGGGACAGCAGCTGAAGATCGTGTTCAGTGCTCAGCACCATTACAAAGAGATCCTGAGCAGTTTCCATAGGTACACTGGTTTTCAGTTAATTAATTGGATTATCTAAAATCCTCCTGCACAACAGATCAGTCTCGAAGTCTCTTGTCAGATTTAGTAAGCCTTCAGTCAGGTCTTCCAACTATGATCCAGCCTGTGTTCTCTGTGTTGCTAATTCTTTCAGGCACTTTCACCCTCTGTTTTTTCTACTGAAAGCAAAGCCTTTGCTCATCACTGGAGCTTCAAAGAGAATAACACACACAGTAAGCTTGGCTGCCTACTCCAGCATTAACATACAAATAACTCAGAGGGCTATCTAGATGTCATTGATGAAAACTCAGTAACAAATCATTTAGTTGAGTTTTGTCCCATTTGGCCATACATTTGGAAAAAGGCATGGTCAGCTAGGCTTTCACCAATACAGGATGGTGTTTTCTGCAAGACATCTGCTCCTGCTCAGTTATTTTCACCTAATACAATGCACTGATGTAGAGGAAATTAAAACTATGGCAGAACTGCCAATAATTTGCAGCACAAGAAAGATTCATTAATTTTCTCCTCTAGGAATGAGTGTGGCTCAGTACATGGAGCTAGACAGCCCAGCTCTTCAGCAACTCTGTCAGGAGCATGCAGAGGTATGCAAAAAAGCTCTTTCCCTGTCTTATATGTCGGTCCTGAGGCGTGTGATGGAGACAGCCAGTCCCAAGTGCCATCTGCCACGCTACATGTGAGCATCACACTCTGCTGCCCCTTCACATGCCTGCCTGGATTAGCCAATGTCAACAACAGAGTTACACCCTTCCCTATATGGGCACATGAGGGGCATCCAGCTCCATGTGCCCCACGGGGGAGGGACTGCAGGGAGAGGACAGACAAAACACAGGCTTGAAGCCTTAGGAAGCAATGTCAATCTACTCCTGACTCTTGAAACAGGATCAGAGACCCTGGGAACAGAGCCCTGGAGCAGTCAAACACACTGAGCAGATTTTGTCCTGAATATGAGTCACCTGATGGCAAGGCATAAGACAACCCAGCGTTTTGGTGCTGCCAGCCTTTTTGGTTCCTCATCTCTCATCCTCTCCACGTGTTGCACAGCTGGTGTGGTGAGTACAGCGGCCCTTGAGCAGCTGAAATGATGCTCAGGGGGAAAGGCTCAAAGATCTCAGCAGTCTGGAGTATCTCCAGGCAGGGTGCATTTATCACCAGTGCCGCAAATGCAGGAGGGAACAAACTCAGATTGTACCGAGTGCTTCCCTGTGTGCCGCATCCTGGGTTTGTTCAGGAGAAGGTTGCTGACCTGCAGCATGAGCAAGGACAGGCCAATGGTCCTTCTGGCCTCCTGGTCTCCAAGGAGGGAAAGAGCACAAGCAACACTAGGTCTATGAACAGATCATGGGAAGGATACACATGTGTAAAATTAAGCTGAATGGTGGCTCGAAGATGTCCCAAGGTGGTAAGTCTGGGGGTTGAGCAGAAAATGAAATTATCAGCAAAAACACAGAGAGAGTGGTTGGTTAGAATGTATGTTCTTCCATCTGAGGCACATACTTTCAGGAAAAAAAGATACTAAAGTATTTTCACATGAATCAGCTGAATGTAAATGTGAAATATTGCATGAAAATCACAGAATAAGCCTAAGAGTTAATATCAATACTAACATCTAGGATGAACAA
This sequence comes from Melospiza melodia melodia, assembly GCF_035770615.1. Taxonomy (NCBI): domain Eukaryota; kingdom Metazoa; phylum Chordata; class Aves; order Passeriformes; family Passerellidae; genus Melospiza; species Melospiza melodia. The sequence goes on from NC_086202.1 coordinate 9,882,460, forward strand.
TTTAATAATGTCTCTACTCTGCTTCTACCCAGGAAAACATGCTGATGCAGGCTGGGAAATCTGAGGAGCAGCTCATGTGATGCAGACTCCTGACATTCCCCCAGACATGACTAAGCTTAAACAAGTGGCATTATCTGGTGCATTTGAAAGCAAGATGTGAACAACATGATCATGGAAGCTTTTTTTGGTACCTCTCAAAATGTTCCTGTTCAGGATCAGGATGGGGTTCCTGAAGTGAAAGACGTTATGAACAAGTTAAAATTTGCTTGCAGCATTCATGGTCTTGTCAGCCTTGAACTCAGGAGAGAGTGCTGAGAGCTAACAGCATGAATGTATAAAACAGTAATTCTGTGAAAATGCCTACAATGGAACTGACACCATCTCCATGACAAAAATAACTACAATGCCTATCACAGAAAACACAGGCTTAGCTAGAAATAGAGCCTAAAAGTAGGCACTCTTACTCAGTTTTGCAAGTTTTACATCATCACAAATACATTGATATTTTAAGTCGGCTGCCTCCAAATTTAGAATTAAATAGTAGGTCACCACAAATGCTATTTTTGAGTCATGAAGCTGAATACACAAGTGAGTTCTGTATTAAGCAAAATATTGAATAAAATTAAAATGAAAATAAATGTATGATGTGAATCCCAGATGCTATTACCCTGGTGTGTGTGCTCAGCTCAGGAACACCAAGATCAAAGAGCACCTAAGCCCCTGTGCAGGCAAACCCTAAAGGCACACAGCAGCTAGAACTCCTGCACTGCACTTTTCCTTATTCTTAGCACGGGATTAATTTTATTCTACATTCATAGGTGTTTCTTAACAAAAAAAATCTTGATATTACAAATGAAGGCTTCTGCTTTTGAAGAAGGTAGAGTAAAGAGATCATACTTAATTTTAAAAGATTTTCAAGACACATATGGTTTGGAGTCAAACACAGCCTCTTCAAACAGAAACCAATGTATGTTTTCCATCTTAAGAAACTTGTAATTTGTCATCTTTCCTACCTAGACTTTTGCATTTAGCTCAGCAACTGCTGGAGGTGCTCACTGGCTGATACTGCCACCCAATGGCTCGTTAGTCGTTAACAGATTACAAAAAATAAAATTAAAGCAGATGTAAAGCAGAACCAGTTCTGCTTCAGCTATGGGAACAGAAAGCACCTTCATAGTAGGACATTTCCATTAAAGAGCTCTTCTTAAAAATGACTATATAAAATACATGTTAAAAATACTAATTTGAGGATGGTGGAAATGGAACTGAATATTCTCACTACCATCTCCAGCAACAAACATGGGTGAGTTATTCAGCTGACAAGGACAGCAGCTTCTGCACCCAGTCCTCAGCCAGACACTTCTGAAGATGTTCCCCCACTGCAGGAGAAGGGATAAAGAGCCTCTTTTTCCTTTCTGGCTTTCTATCTCTGGCTACACTTTAGCCCTTCCTGATATAAAGAAAATCTGACTGGCCCTGAAGACTTTTTAATTCAGGGCATGGTGAGGGATCCAACAAATTATCTTGTGATCTCTGAATGTATGTATGTAGAGAAAGTAAAAGGGACTTCAAGAAGAGAAGTAAAATTAATTAAAGATTGAGGAGAAATAGAAAACTCTGTTTCCATTCCTGCAATGAAGTCCATGAGAGATTTCTTTGCCCACAGGTGGAGGAGATCCCAGAGTGGGGAAAGCACAATGAAGCTTCCTGTGGGGAAGAAGATGGGAGTTTACACCTGGTGCACACCTTGACTTTGTCTTTAATTAACAGGGGGGTTCCCTTCTTTCTCCCATCCCAAGTGGTCCTGAAAATGTCTCCCCATCCCAGGCTGCAAGAGCCTGACTTTGTTTGTTGGCACCCTTTCCCTCACAGCCAAGGAGGGTCAGATGGCTGCACCACAGCCCCAGCCTGGGCACCTCTTGGATAAAGACCAGCCTTGACCTGCTCCTGACTCACAGCCACCAACAACACCCATCAGCCACTCAACAGGGAGATATGGTGAGGCCTTCTGGAAGCAGGACTCCAACAAGAAAAACAAGAGATTTTGTTTTTCTCTGAAAAAAAACCCCATTATTATATGTGCTACAAGGTCCCAACAATTTTACTTTAATGTAATAATTTGATTCACAAAGCAATGTCTAATAACTAGTTCGTTTTGTCATTTTCTTGTTAACAAACAAGACCGATCCTGCTTTATTTTCTGCATACAGTTATGATGATAAGCATCTTCATGTGTATTTGCTGTGTCATAAGCAGTAGTAAAATAATTCCCTTCCATATATCAGCATATTTTTTCCCACTAAGTACTAAAAAAATTTCCTTTGGGAAAAAAATTGTAAGTGCTTTGTTCTGGACTCACAACAGCTTAAGACACCCATAAGGAATGCACTGAAGTTACAGAGGGGCTGCAGTTGGTCGTCCTGCTCTGTGTGCAGGGCATCCTTCCCACAGTGGTATTTGGTGAGTGAAGGTGGAATAACCACTAGATGGGGATGTCTGGCTTCAGAATGTTAAAGAGCAAAGAGTTAAGAACTGTGTAGCAATATCTGCAATAAAGCTTTATCAGAGTATTCAGAGGAAAAGAAAAAAAAGGAATGAGAGGAACAGAGAACACATGCACTTGGCTTCTCCATGTCTTTCACTGGATTGTGTGAAAGACCATGCGTGGATTCATATTGTGCAAGGGATAAACAGTACAAGAGAAACAGGTAGAAAACAGTCTCAGATCAATGTGCATATTTCCAAACTGACCTGAAAATAGTTTCAACAAATATCCAGGCAACAGCAAACTGCTGGTCTATCTCCCCAACCTTCTAGCAGGTTCTCCCACTTCTGACCATCTTTCTTCTCTGGCAAGGGATCTTTTGCAGTTCCACCTGCTTGTCCTTTTTTCCACCCTGCTGTCCACATGGATCCTCTCCTCTTCCCTCCAGCACCTGGTAGCCAAGTCCTGCCACTCCCCTATCCATGCCTTTCCACCAGGTTACAGCTAGAACTTCAACATGCATCTCCTGTCTAAATGAGTGGGACCAACACCTTCATAAGATGTGCACGGCCCTTGTCCCTTCCACCATGACAGAGCTCTTCAAGTGGTTCTGCAGATCCCAGGGCTTGAAGTCTCTCTTAGATGTCCTCACCCTCAAACTCTTCACAGCACAGGCAATGCTTTTTCCTTTCCACTTTATCAGCTTTGGGGCCCACTTGCTCACTTGTCTCTCTTTCTCCCTGTGAGTGCAATGCCTTCTGCACTAAAATCCAAGGTCCCTTTTCCCTCCACCTTCAAATCCCCTCTTCCAGTATTACCCTCCTCCCCAGCAGTGGCTAAATAATCACAGAGCAGTAGAGCAGTGGGGGATTACTCAGAGATACTTAAATATTTCATATATCACTTGAAAATCTCAGTATACGTCAAGAGAAGGCTGCACTCTGAAGTCAGATTCTTTTACAGAAGACACCTGAGGAGCCCTGTTAGGAACACAGACAGATTTGGGGGTATTCCAAATAAACTGTATCTTCCTTTTTCTAAAGCTGAAAACCATTTATTCCCATAAAAGCTTTCTAACTGATATTTGTTCACATTAAAAAAAAACCACACGAAGCCTTTTAAACTTTTCATCTACTGCTTTTTCTTGTCCCAAGGTAAAAGGTTACAAACAAAACACCACTCTTCAATGCTTTGAAAGTAGCTGGTCATCTCCTTTTAAAACACTGTTGTGTAAGAGTGAAAAATGGCATAGAACTAAAAAAAAAAAGTTATTAAAAAAGTTTCCTTCAACTTAGGGAGCAAAATCTTGGATTCATTTCTAAAGCTATGTTTCAGAGATGACACATATTTAGTCAGGCTTTTATACTCTTGAGTAAGCAAACAAAAAACCAGTCTATGTTCAGCATGCTTTGTCATAGCTTCCAACTGCTGGAAAGCAAAGGTAAATACAAAAAGCACTGCAGGCTGTATTCCTCACCACCATTCTTTTCACCCAAAGATGAAATATTTATTGATCTCAGCAGTACAGACTCAGCCTCCTCTGGGCATTTGCTGTAACATATTAGAGATCTGAGGAGATGCTGTTAATGGTCAGATGGGAGCCTCAGTGCATTGACAATGCAATTCTGTCACACCACTGTGACAGAATTAGTGACAGAATTAAATTTTTTAATGTAATTCTTAAACTTCCATGCCTTTACACTACTAAACATTCAGTCAGGCTCATTACAGACTTTGACACGCTCTGCATCTGACTGTAAAGGAGCATTTTGTCATTTGCAAGACAGCATTCCCCATGCTCTGGTCCTGCTCAGTGCTCTGTGCAACCAATTAGGCTGTGGAATTCCCTCCCATCAGGCATGAAGAAAGTAATTCATTGCATTATGCTTCAGCATACCAGTATCTGGGTGGGCACTGCTATTTACTAAAAGAATAACTATATGTGTGCATAAGAAAAGACTTTAACTACAGCTCCATGAAAGATCCTGGGCAGAGATCTCTTGAGGAGCTGCAGACAATACTCCCGAAAGGAAACCTGATTCTATCCTCGGAATTACAACATCATCCACTACAGCAAGGAAGCATAAAACAGCTCATTAGCAGCCCTATCGAGTGACAGACCTAAAGCCAGCTCCAAAGTCACCCACACCTGTCTGCCTAGAGCGAGTGCCAAAAAGCCAAATTCCTTCGGGATTAGAATCCTTGTCCCTTTTCTACATCTGCATCTTACAACCCCAATTTGCTCCAGGGAATCACAGGTTTTAGAGCAGCAGGGTGCACAGCAAGAATGAAAAGATAAGCAGATGCTGTAGATCCTCCCCACAAATGACCAAATTCTACACTGCGGTGTTTTAAATGTGAAAACCAAAAATGCCATCATTTTTAATTAGCACCATTTGAAATAGCACAATATTAAGTCACCCAGCAAAAAATACACACTGGCACTTCTATTATACTGGTTCCTTTATGGTTATAAACAAAAAGGCACAAGTCCTACCATGATCTTAGGATCTCATTTATAGTAGGCACCCTGAGGTGTTCTTTTGACAGAGTAAGAACAAACAGCATTAATAATATACTAGTTAATGTGTGCTTCACACTGAACTCCAATACCACAGTGAAAAGCCTTAATTATGATAAAGCTGAGCAGAACTCTTAAAAGCAATCCAGAAAAATCTATTTTTCCACATCATGATTCACAATTATGTGAATGTGTCATCAGTCTCCCAGGATCTGTTTTCTACAAGCAGTGGGATTTTTTAAAACATGCTTTACATACAGGCCTCAGGGGTGATCTATCAGGAAAATTGAGAGTGAGTACAGAGAAATTAAATTAACAACTGACATGCACCTGTATCTGTCAGAGATTCAGCAACAGGACTACAAAGACTCATTCAACTCTCTATAGGAAGAAGGGAACAGCCTCAGTTAGATCAGACAATTTTATCCTTCTGGAAATCTTTCCTAATTGTAGCAAACTGCTAGAAAAATAATGATGAATAGATAATACAAAATGGTAGAAACAGAGAGAGGAGAGAGATGCAATTTTTTGAGGCATTTTAATAAGAAATTTCAGATAGTTGTAATGATGTCTTGAAAGTGTGAAAAAGGACTCCTCACTAATGCCACCCTGTTTGTTTTCCTTCTTGATATAATTAGCATTATTACTATCAGAATTTAGTGCACTGTTACAGTGAAGGACATAAAACTAGATGCAATAGAGCTGTGGTTGTACACAGCTGTAATAAGACCAATAACTCTGATCCTATAGAGTAGAATAAAATTACACAGCAGAAAATGAGAACTGCTCACACTGCCAAAACACTACAAGGTACAGCTCTGAGGTACCGCACACATGCAAGCCCACGTGTAAGAATTTTTCAGAAAAAATTACAATCTTGCAAGAAGCAAAATGAAGAAAAAGCCTTCTGAATACTTCCCTAAATGATTCCTTCTACTGCAACAATATAAACCTAGGTGGGCTTTTTTCTAGATATTAAACTCAGCTTTAAGTTTTTATCCCAACTAACATTGAATCTAAATAGGTGAAGACCTATTTACTTGAAGAAGGCCTGGGACTTTTCTGTCTGGGGGAGAAAAGAATTTAACAACAGCCTGAATTTCTTGATCAGTTCACCACAGCTTCCTCATTGCCTAGAACTGCCTTAAATTGCAATTCTAATTGTAGGCTTAATTGATTCTTAAAAGAAATGTATGGTTTTGTTGTAAGGAAAAGATGCACTAATGCTGGAGGACCATTTAATCTCTCTCTTAACTTACAAAGACTTGTCTAGCAAAAGTTTGAAGCACAATAATGATCCTGAAAGGAAAGTCTCAATGGCACCCACATCTAAACACTCACCCGCTTCCCCCCACTGCCAAGCTACTATGGATTCAGCAGCCAGCACAGACACCTAACTAGCATCTTCCAAATTTTGGAACAAGCCTGAATTAACAGGAGGCAGGGCAGATCCAGAAGCAGGTTTAAGGAGGCATACAGCTGGCCTGAGAGTGGCACAGGAATTCAGTCATCTGAAGGGCTGCATTCCTGGCCCACATGAAGGGACCTAGAGCCCCAGCTACAGGATGCAAGAGCTCAGAAGTCCGTTCAGTTATGTACTAAGGAGAGATTCACACTGGAGTAAAAAGTCACATATCATGGCAAAATGTTTGTGAGAGAAGCTCAAAAGCTCCTTATTACAGGTGGGAGGGCAGTAACTAACAAGAATCCACTTACTAGGTTCCCTCTCCCTGCCAGAGCAATGAGACACTTCAACTATTTCTCACTCAGCATTTTGCCTTTTACCTTAATAAAACATGCAGAAATCTTAAGGAATTTAACCACTCTACCTGGGGTTTAAAAATCTCTATCTCTGGTTAAGAGTCTATTTCGTACAAATGTGCTAAGAGGTATCAGCTTCAGTACGGTTTTTAGGAATAAGTACCTACCTTATAAAGATAATAAAAGTCAGATCCATTGGAAACAGCTGCAGGTTCTTCTAACACTTGCAGGGCATCTTTAAAGAAACCCCTCGGATCTGTAACTGCAGTGCCAGTGGGAGAGCCCAGGGTTGTGCCTGGCCACTTGGTTACACACACAGTCTGGAAGCTGATGCACTGGATTCTGCTCTGCATCATCACCCTGCCCGTGCTCAGCCAGAACTTCAAACCCCACAGTCTGTCTGGGATAATACCTTAAATCCTAACCCATGCCTCCCTTCCAAAAAATGTACACTAACCCAATTCATTGCTTTTGTTTTATCTGTTACGCATATTCAGTGTTCAACTGCACAGTAGAGGGCAGTAAATCTTCACATGCCATGGCAGAAACCCTCCCCCCCTTAAGAATTTAAACAATTTGTGAATACATTTATGACATTTTTCAGCACACTGTAGAAGTAAACTCCCACTCAGCTACACAACTTCAGCTTTCTCACCAACCTTTTCCCTAGGTGTACACACATGATTTTATTATTTCACACAAGGTTCATTCTAATGTTCTTTAATTTCAAAAAAGCAATGGGACGTACATGCAGTTTAGTGCTCTCAGATGAAGACTGACTTATTTCAGTGTAAGATAACCCAAAAACTTATGAAATGTTCAACAGAGGATACTTAATCACAGCTGTAAATGTGTTGACACACAGAGACTGAGGAAGGGAAAAAACATACTCGGTGTTACTGACAGTATGTCAAACAGCATTACCAGAAAGAGATGAGCTGCAGCATGTGATTTGGATGACACTTTGAGACACAGAAATATATCTTGATTTAGATTTTGTGCCATAAAAGAGCATCCTCTTCCTGCCAAGCCTCTACAAAGCTCTGAATCTCCCTTAAGTTCTCTAATGTTCAGCATTTAACCTCTTCTACCAAAGATGCCATTTCAAGTTTTAAAACACCCCATGTCCCAGTTCACAAAAGGTACATTTGCTTAATAATTTTACAGCTACAGGTATGTCTGAGTAATTTATAGAACACATGAAACCATAAAAATTGAGCCAAGAAATGGTATTTATAGGACATGAATTGGTAGAGGTATTCCCAGTTCCCTGCCTTGGTTCTTGGATCATCATCAAAATGAATGAAGATTTGCTAGACAAGCATTTTGTTTAAGTTCACATTCAGTTAAGTGGCCATTTTTCCAGTGAAATTGTAAAATTCACGCCAGTGAGGAAGGCAGCCCTTTAAGTGCCTTCTCTTCCAGTGTACAAATTCAGCTCATCTCCAAAAAATATTGTTATGCCTGGTTGTGTTTCAGAGACTTTCATAAAAATCAGTGAGAAGCCATAGAACTGTCTCTTTATAAAGTAATAATGATACTAATTCAACCAGATTAATATTGTACTGACTTGTAACAGCACACAGAAATCTGGTTTACATCACATCTTTCTGACGGACTGCATTCCAAAATAATTTTGGTGCCAGCTCTCACATTCCCAAAAGTGTTTTAAAAGCCACCTTGCAACCATCTGCAGAGGTCTCTTAGCTTGCATCCAGCACTTGAACACTGACTCTCTGGGAATTCTGGGCTAGCATTCAAGATCAGTACCCTGGCATCTGCACAGGGCAGCGCAGAAGTGTGAAATCTTTGGGACTCAAAACTCCACCAGAAACATCTTCTGATCACGCTTCATTTATATGAAAGTCAGTCAAACAGCTCCTGCAGTTCTGTTTCTCACGAGCAGCAGCTGAATTGCTTGCACAAAGCAATCTGCCTGCTTGCACTAAAGCAATTGCCTCTGCATTGCTCCAGTGTGCTGGGGCAGCAAGGACAGAGATTTATGCCAGGACTCACATACAATACTGCCCTTGTACCCTCTCCGCTCCAGCGTGGGACTTTCTTGCCGGCAGCGGGGAGTGCTTACCAACAATACAACTTTTCTTCAACAAAATAATGTTGTAGATTCATTTCTCTTGTAATTTTGAAGTACTCTGTACACACATTTGATATTTTCTATTTTTTAAAGGACCCCATCAGGGAGGCCTGGCAGCCATTTATTGCAGAAAGAGAAGGCAAAGAGAAAGCTGCCTGCAAACCCCAGTCACCATACAGATGAGCTGGATGCAATGCAGTATCTTCTCAAGCTGAAACTACTTGAACCCAGGAAAAAAAGTGAAGAGGAAATTTTCTTTAGATCCTCACAGCATTGTTAGAAGAAGAAAGAGGAAAAACCTGCTTTAAATCTACCAGTTTAGTGGGGTATGCAAAAAATCTCACTGTTTTCAAGAAACCTAACAAGAGCATTGAGGTTGTACCTATGAAAGGTCTCAAAGCTCTGAATTAAAATTTATCTCTTTGGTTTATCACCCAGCCTTCACCTCCCAGCCCCAGAGCAAAGCACACTGGCTTCACACTATTTCACAACATCTACATCATCAGGAAGAGCACAGGATCCTCTACACCACCAGAGAAATTTCAGCCCAAGACTCTCATTCAGCTCAACGTAACTTGATTTAGGTGAAGCACAGAGGAACCTTATCAATTGTAATCTGATGTTACACAGCCTATGAACATCTCCCCTCTCAAGTGCTGAACTGGACACCAAACTTAAGATTTCCTTGTCAAATTTTTATAAAACTCCCTCACAATACAATCTAGTATCTGCAAAGTGGCATTATCATCCATGATTAGAGCTGAAAACTTGCTGAAGAAAAGGCTATACACCATAATTTTAAAAAAAAATAATGCCACTCTTTTCCTATCCACTAATTCTTCCCAGCCACCAAAGCATATGTCTAACTTTCAGTGGCTTACTGGTGGATTTAAGGCAGTGGAATAAATCAATTACCATTTCTGTGGGTTGATTTTTGGTGCAGTTCTACTAGGAAAAACATTACCATAGTCTCACTAAATATTGACTTTAGCGTACTGTATCCTTCTATTTTGATACAACAAAGTTATCCTGCTCTTTTACAAAGAGAAATGAAATATTTATTGGAAAGCAAGATATATCTCAAACAGTTCTTGGCTTTTTGCATCAATTCTAGCTCCTTTACAGTCTTTATCTGGTACTGGGTCTCAGTCCTTTCTAGTGGCATTCTCCTGAAACATCTAAATTCTTCCATCAGCCATAGATTTTATTTTATACTTCCCAGAGAGACCGCCCCTGTTGATTTTTCTGTTATTGAGTGGGAAGAGTGCAGTAAACATTCTGCAAGGTTTCTTTACAAAAATCTCAAATTAATTTATTCACTTCTAATTTTTTCTTCTCAATCAAGTTTGCTCAGAAGATTTTTCTCCAGAGAGATGAAATTCAGCATTTCTGAAATGCCACATCAGAGGGTTAGCCATCCAAATCTGCATATGCCTCCTCTTTGGGAAGTAGGTCAGGCTCACTGGTCCCTAGGCAACCACCAAATCTCACTCCCTTGATCAATGCATCTGCATCCCTCTTCATGACGTCTGAAATGGGTTCAGCTGGTATTGTGTGCTGTGGTTTTTGCATTAAAAGATTATTATCTGTTTTTAGCAATGCTAAGTGAGTTATTATTGGCTGCATCAGATCTCTGGCACATTGAATGGTCCATTTTTAAATATTCCATATCTGCTTTCCTTCTCCTCCCACATACCGCCATACAGCAGACTAGTTCCCATTGGTCTCTGGCTTTATTTAATAGATTCTTTTCCAGACTTTGATTATCAAATTAATCCTCATGCAGTCAAAACTCAGTGGATATGAATTACTCATCAATTCTTTAATACTATAACATCCAGCTTGATTTCTTTTTTTTTTTTTTTGTGCTCATCCTTTCTAAGAGTCTGGATGAGCACATGAGCAGAGGGGGAATTCACAGAGTTCACTCCCAGCAAACTGCATTGCACTACACACACGCACTACCAGGGCCTTGGAAAGCATGAGAAGTGACCAGGCACCATATAGAGCAAGGCAGGGACCAGACAGCACAATGACAGAGCTCTGTAAACCTGCTTCCACTGGGGCTGCTGAGATTTCTTGCAAGAGCTGCATAGAGTACTCAAAGCTGCTGCTCACTCACAGTAGCCTGACCTGGCAGTGGTTCAGCCACTGAAGTATCCCATGAGTTTTATGACCCTCATCACACAAATAGTTCCCTGAGGGTTTAGTAATACACATTTCTTAAAGTCACTGAGAATATCAGTTCTCTCCTGCTGGTCTCCCACAGCACATATTTTGTATTAAGGGATCAATGTCTTCACTGCAAGCCAAGCTCAGTTTGTACATCTGACTTAGCAATAACACCCAATGCAGTAAATGAAATGTTAATTCAATGCCTTTATATCTGCTTCTTGTAATGTCAGAGATGCCTTGCCTTCCAGTTTGCAAGGTACAAGGCTGCTGCATGCAGAGAGCTCTGCAACTCCCTGGAACACAGCCCAGAGCTGGGCCTGGGCTCTGCTACTGGGGTAAGTTCTATTGGTTTATAAGAAAATAGTTCATAAAGTGCTGTATACTTTTCTTCCTTTCTCCCGACAATTATCTTCTGGTTATGGCTCTGAACTGAAATGAAAACCAAGACTGTTTTTCTTAACTGCATCTAAAAACGTCTTGTACAGGTAAGAGTAAAAACCTAAAAAAGTCCAATCTGCAAACCTAAAATCAAATTATGATGGAGAGGCTAAAGCCAGCTACTAAAACATGAATATTATTATGTAAAGGTAAAAATTGTATTACACTCTCTCATACTTAGTAACTACCCCCGCATGATTAAAAAAAGACATAATATAAAGGCATTAAACTCATATTTCCTATTTACATGCTCCATACTTGGATTTAAAACTGGTGAAACGGAAAAAATAAAAACAAAAATATGTGAAACGTAAAGGAAAATAAGAATGACATATTTTTCTCAATGTTCTTGCAGATGAGTAATGGGCACAAAACAGAATTTTTTTAATATTTGATTGAAAAAAATGTGTCACTTCTGCTTATCTGTCATAAAAGATACAGACTCTAAGGGAAAACTTCTTCATAGTGATTAAAACTGGCACCTAGATCCCAGTGTCTCAGGAGAGACAAGACCAAATGCAGCCACTGACTAACCCTGGCTGTGGCCTGCCCCGGCCCAGCTGATGGAGGGAGGAACAGCCATTCCACACAAGCAATGTCAAGTGACAGCAGTTTTACCTGACACATACTCAGCAGATGCGTCAACAACACAAGTGAAGCAGATGCTGCTTAGACCTTCCCTGGGGAAAGTATGAGAAATATACCTGGATTAACTCCTCACCTCCATGGGATTGCTGCACTAATCATGGCTTGTCTTAATATCAGCCTTAGCTCTCCAAAGCAGCAAGCCAAGAAGCTTAACAACTACAGGCATTTAGGGAAAACTGTCTTCATTCCTCCATATCCCACCAGTTCCAGGGACCAGGGCTTTGGGGCCTTGGCTTTGCTGTGTGACTTGTGTTCACATAGCTGCAACCTTAAGATCTGCTGGGCATGACAGCCTGCAGACACAGCAGATTTCCATCTGTCTTCATCATCAAGCTGTGGCTGTCAATCCCACCAGCTTCACGGGAAACCTTGGTGTTTCCAATCAGCTTAGCCTACTGTGCACACGCCACACAGCTCCAAACCATAAAATTATTGTTTTTACAAGGGCAGTGGATTGAAAATTGCGTAAGCCCTTCAACTGAAGAAATGGGAAGCTATTGCACCAACTTAAATGCACATGTAAATGGATGAAACCATATGCACCAGTGTCTCAGGATGTATTTGAACCTTGAAGCTACAACATATATATTTATGCACAAAAGAGAAAAGGTATTCTGTATTTCTCACAGAATGATTTATACAGGAACTGTCCTTGGAGCAGCAGTTCACCACCTGATCTCTGAAGCCAGCAATGGCAGCAGCATCTTCTCTAGATACAGAGACATGACAGGTGGGAGAAGCAGACAAGACAAGATTTCTTTTAGGTGTACAAAGTTTGTATTTCATTCATGCTATTTCTGAAATTGAATAACATCAGCAAGTAGTCATGAGGCCACAAGTTAGGAAATTACATCATACACTTGGCAAGGACTGTGGGATATAAATAAACATGAACATCAAACCTTTCACAGAAACAGATGCAAAAAGGGATTCATTTGCTCCTGTGCAATTTGCAGTTTGCAACATTTACATGTGGATGTGCAAATTGCTTTTTGCTTCCTAGGAGTCAAAACAGTTCTGGCAGAACTGGGCTGTACATTGCTACATGAAGGGAAGGGGGTGGTTGTTACAAGATCCAGAGCATAGCACAGAACCTAGCTCAGTACACCGAAAATCATAAATCTAACAATGGATGTAAGGAACCTTCTTCCTCTCTCTCCATTTCCCCATTCAGAGTAGTTATAGAAAGAGAAAATACTCTGTGTGCTACAATTTAGTACAAGTAATCCTTATTAAAAAATTTCTGCAGCCAACCTTATAATAGAAACACTCTACCTCCCTTCTTCCCTTTGGGTTATTTTAAACACATTTGCAAGTGGTTCAATACCTAGAGCCAGATCCTGCAAAGACAAAAACACAGGAATAACTTTATTACCACAATTTGTCTTACAGGTCCTTCTCGGAGCAAATGTGCACACATGCTTCTGACTTAATTTAACTCCATACAAACTTTTATTGCTTCTTCTGCTTTTATAAAAGAATGACTTAGCTCTCTGGATGAAGGTAGGCATAGATTACTGAGATTCACAGGACAATGGACCACACTTGTCCAAAACTACTGGTGTCCTATGCCATTAATCAAAAGGGACAGCATGGATTCACTTCTGGGCACTGGAATTAATAAAATGTCAATTTAGCAGCTACCCAGTTTTCAAAATAAGTGTGAGTAGACAAACCTACCTGTCAGGCCAAACAATTTGATAGATCTGAATTCATAATAATGCAAAAAAAACCCTAAACCAACAACAACAAATCAAAACCAAACACCTCTTTGGAAATATTCTTAGCACTCCTCCATGCCGGTCTTTCGTAACTTTCCTTCCCACTCCCACCAGGGAATAAGCGACAGCCTCGAGATGTTGAAAAATTATGCAAGTGAATCCCATCCCTTCCACTGACATCCCTACTTGCATGGGGATAGCACTTTCCAGGGCTACAAATTCCAGGCAAAATATTACATCATATCTTACTGCCTGGCAACCACCCCAAAATGTAGAGGTTTTGGTATGTACTCTGCAAAAATACACAGAATCAATTCTTACTGTTCAGCTCCCCGCATCTTACAACACTGTCAGAGCTGGAGAAGTCACCTCAATCTGGATTTACCACATTAGATTTCTATTGCTGGCCTTGCCTCCCCATAATTAGATTTTGGTATTTCAATCTGCAAAATCTCTTCTTTATTCAAGAACTCCTATGTGCTTTAGTACATCTGCTTAATGATGGTTTTGCTGTTTCAGACTGTTGGCTATCGAGTGCGATGTACTTTTTACAGGAGAGCAAGGAGAAGGAAGACAGGAATGGAGCAAACCCACCCAAAGAAGGACCATGACACTGGCATTTTCTTATGTAAATCTTAACAGATTAACACATGCTTAACTAGCAGGAGGTGTACAAACATGACTTCAGTAAGCCTTCCACAAGTTAAATCAATGGTGCTCTACAGCAGAGAGGTTCATTGCTCACTGAAGCTTAGGCAGCTACTGTTTGAAACAATGCACAGATTAAATAACTGCAAATTCTAGAAACATGCCAGGAAGGCTGGACTGCTTGTCTATTCTAAGATTTGTTGCATTTCTCTGTCTTGCAGCTACAATTCATAACTATATGCAGAAGTTCTGATTTCTAATCATTAATTGGAATAATGATCATCTAAAAGTAACGGTCCTGCACCATAAAATCAATCTAAACACAGAGAAACAATTTCAAGTAAATGGCAGTCTTGCTGACTGAGATTTTATAGATGTTGCAAGGATATTGCTTCCTTGCTTCTAGCACTGCCATCATTTTAAGACACAAATCTAAACACATCTTTATAGTGTTGGCCTTCAGCCTTCACACTTGGCTGCTGTAATCACTCCTCTCCTAAATTTTTCTTATTTTCCATAACGATTTTATTTAGATCACGGCCTCTTACTCATTCTCTCCTGAAATGCAGGTAGTAAAGCAGAAATGTTATTTAAACACAGAAATCCTTAAAGTAGATTTCAGTGGAGTTAGGGACTATTTTTAGCCCAGCTAGCACAGAGATTCACTGAAGTGTTTACTAGCTTGAACATAGGTCATAAAGTCTGCATTTGTTGGTACCAAAGACCACCTGCAGTTTAGATTATTTATGATCAGTGACAACTGGGTATTACTCTCCAACAGGCAAATACATTTAACCCTTCTCTATGAGCCATAAAGCTCTTGAATGGACACTGCAGTAGTGACCTTTGTGTGTCTCTCAAGAGTGTCTTTCCATCCTTGTGCCTCTGGAAACATACAGGGGACTTGCTGCCCTCAGACTTACAGGCTTTTCTTACTGCTCAGATCAAAAGGGAAGGCCCAATTGGACATGCAGGGCCAAAATCCCTCAGGAAACACCTGAGAAACAACAGGCAAATTATCTGCAAAGCAAAACAAGCCCATCTGCAGAAGATAGTGGAAAGAACTTGAGATCTGAGACGTGGAAACTGCATATGTTACTGTGTGTCCACCACTTCACATTTTATCAATTTCAGTATTATTTAATCTCAAATTAACCTTGCAGGTAACTATAAGTCCCTATGAAATATTCAGATATGAAATGTAAAGCCACTTACTTTGCCAGTATTGTCAATTATCTCTACTGCCTTTATTACCTATTATATTTGTATTTGTTTCCTGTGGTCGGCCATTGTCTCTTCACGTTCCTACGGCAAATTCATGAAGATGTTCCTAAAAGAGTCCCCTTGCCCACCTCTCCCTTGCTGACTGCTCAGGGTGGGAGGCTGAAGGAAGTTGCAAAGGGCAACAAGATCTTAATTGATCAGGTTTGGGCAAATACAAGAATTTGATCAGAGATAGTGATCTACAGGATCAGGACTCAGTGACTCCATTGTAGGTCTTCTCTGCTCTGTTAAAGAGAGACTTCATCTTAGCCCAGAAAACCTGCTTGACAGTTCAACCCTGTAATAATACTAAGGATGGAACGATGAATTAATGGTTTTTCAAATCAAGGAAGTTCTCCCTGGGAATACTGCCATTGTTATATTTACCTACTGCAATACAAATATTATAAGCTTAGATTTGTAATCACCCCTGGTTTCCTCTACAGTCAACAGATAAAACTGGTGATCAACAAATAAAGTCACATGATGCTTATAATTTGGATTTTGGATTGCCTGGATTAGGAACAATGTAACATTTCTCTATGACTTCTTAGCACAAGAAACAAAAACAAGTTTAGTATTGTTTTATAAGCCTAATGAATAGAATAGAGCTTTTGAAGTCAAAACAGATTCCCATTTTTTCTCCTCTTTATAATCACTTAATGAAAAATTATGCATAAATCATCTTGTGTCTAAACCAGGTGCACAGCATCACCTGGAACCAGAACCCATTCTCTAAGCACAGAGAACAAATCTGAAATCTGACTTTCAAAACAGAATGATCACTCCATTCCTCACCAACTCCAGTACCATATAAATTACTCTGGATGAATTCTCATTTGTTATTTGGGTGAACACAAGTCTTCTTGCAATTAATGTGCATGAAAACCCAAGCTTAGTCTGTGTCACTTGTCATGCCTAGATGACTACTAACACTTATAATTTTACACAGTGATTATCTATCATGTAAATAACTACCATGACCTCCTCAATGTCAGTCCTTAGTACACTCAGAGCAATTAGAAACAACAATCCTGCTGTTACTCCAAACTTTGATGAAGCCAATAGAAAGATTTCTCTTTATTTCCAAAAATAATAAATTATTTTAACTATATATTCATGGCTTTAAAAATGTTGCCTCTGAATCTTTAATTCACTTGTAATCAAAATATTCTTTGCAAAAGAACAGGGCAAGACAGCCCTGGCAGGTCTCCTGGGATTTCCTGCCAGACCACTGAAGTCTGCAAGGTTGGGCTTCTGCTTCTCCACCATCATCACCCACCAACCTGACAAGCCCTGGGAGAGCTGGCTGTGGACAGGGTTTTTGGGGCTGGTTTGCTGGATCTTAGTAAGGTCCTAGGCAGTGCATGACTGCATTTTGCATTTGTGGAAGCAGGAACGTGAAGCACTGGCTCCACTACTGGCTCCATCCTAGGAACTCAGGCACATGCTGCTGAAACTGCCAGGAAGTCCTGTAAAGAGAGGGCTTCTCTGTAAAGAGCTCCTCCAGCTCAGCCTCCTAAGCAAAGACCTCAGATGCAATGCAGCAACAGATTCAGAGCCAGTACCTCTCTCAAAAAGGAAGCTTCTACTTGCTTCATTTGAGAAGTAAAAAATAACAAGTCAGAAATTTTATATCTTAAATGCTTCCAAGAAGTAGCCCAGTAGTTATGATCACACAATACTTGCTGTCTTTTTTCATAGAGGGACACTGCTTTAACAAGCAAGCTGACACATTCTGCACTGGCTTTATCTTCCAAATGATTTCAGGTTCTGTGCCAAAGTCAGCACATTATAATAATCTTGCCCTGGAATGGAATGTGGGAGAAATTATTTATTACAGATATTCACATACATATGTACTTCTCAAAATAATCTGATGTTTGCTCATAGTAGTAGCTAGAACAATAAATAGATTAACAATTTATTATCTCTCTCTTCTGTGAAGATTATAGTTCTCTGCTCCTCGGCAAACACTGTGCAACAACAATACATTTCATTATGCATCACTGTCACATACTTTTGTGCTATGAAGCTTTTGTGTGAGATGTCAAATTTGGTACAAAAATCTTTAAAGTGAATTAAATTTTATGCAGTTTCATTCAACTGCTTATTGATGCCTTAAATTATCTTCCCAATTCATATTCCTGACGATGCAGCTTGAACTGCAGAATACTTTGAAAAGTAACACTTCTTCACAATTCTTGAATTAGTTTACACTGTTGAGCCACATGGAGCCCAAACTTCAGCCTGGTTGCACAAGTGATTTAGAAAAATACACACAACTGAAATTAAGGATTCCAGATTTACCACTGGGATATTCTGCTGCATTCCCACTGATCTCCATAGCATTGGTTAATAGCAAAGGTCACTTTGCATTCCAGCACGCTTGAACAACCCCCTGAAGAGCCATGCCTGGGGCTCTGGAGAGCTTCTGAAGACTAACAGAGCAGAGGGGAGGTGAACAAGGACAAGATGTTACTGATGCCTTGAGGTATACCTTCATAAACAATCAGGGAAACTCTTTAGAAAGAGATTGAGTTCTAACAGGTTTTCAGAGATCTGAGTCATCAAGAGAAAAAACAGGGCACTTTGTGCTAATTTTGTCAGAACTTACTGATTGCCACTACTATTTAATCAGCATACTTAATGTCATTCATTACGATGAGTATTCACTTACTGATGAACAAACCTTCCATCGCATTTATCAGCAATAATCACTTCTTCAGGGGAAGGCTGAAAGCCTCACAGCCCTCTGATGAACATGCTAAAGTACACCAAGATAACCAACAGTGAGAAACTGAAATTGGCTGTTTAAAGATTACGTTCAACTGGCTGACATACATCTCCTCAGACTCTCATGATGTCTTGATGAGAGATTAAAAGCCCTTTTGGCAGTGTGACCTCTGCAAGTGTAGGGTAATCTATATCTCCTGCACATCAGATCCCTGCCTCTCTTGTCCCCTTTAAACTAATTTTCAAGCTTTCTGTTCTGCTTGGCTAAAGATAAAGGGGATTCAGTGCTATACAGGTGAACACACACAGAGCTCCTGCTGCTTTTGGGGTAAGATCAGAAAAATAGTGCAACTCCTACATGTTCATATAAAAAAAGTAGCAAAATGTGAATTAAAACTATGTTAGAGGAATAATGTGTTTTGGGAAACAAAACAGCAGATGATCCCCAAATTTAGGTTTATCCCATCGTGCAATCAGGCCCCAAATTTCAGGAGAGCCCGAAAAAAGCTGCTACAGACCCAGGAGAATGGAGATCTCCAGCTCAAGTGTAGCAGACCTAGGGTTCTGATATAATGAACAGGGATTAAGCAGTGGCCTTCCAATACTCTTTCTGAAGATTAGTGTAAGATTTCTTTCTGATAACATAATTATGTCAAGAGTCAGTCCTGTTTCTTTTAGTCATCAATACTTTTATGCACTGTCATTAATACATTTCTAATTTTCTTATTCCTTTGGTGTAACACCCTTTTCTCACACAATCTTATTGTATAACTTGCTGGCAAATGTATCTACCAGGGAATGAAACACAGAATTTATTTGATGTTCCTATGTTACTGCCCTGGTGCGGATGCTTCAGCACAGAAGATTTTCAGATTATCAAGATGGGGTAAGAGGAATGTAAAAGTTAATTCCTAAGATACTTATGGATCTGGCACAGGCCAAGCACTAGAAAAGACGCATGGAGAAAGGTTGTGATGGGGATCTGTGTCACCAGAGCTCTGGAGTGCTGCAGTGTATGTTTAAAGAAAGCCTTTCTTAGAATTGCAGGATCCACATGGCACAGTGCACACATGGTGCATAGTATGGCATTAACTGAGGAGAGGATCTGAACAAGGAAAACATCTGCACCTTCGGCTTTTTTCATGGCTACAATGTCTCCTTCATCTGCATCAGAGCTAGCACTGGCCAATACAAAATTTTCCTCCTTTCCTAAGGACAAAAGCTGCTTTGAGAGTTGAACTTGAAGTTATTCTGCTCACAGTGTACTTCAATAACTTTTTAAAATATTATCTCTGATGCAATTTTCCTGGTCTTTAGGTTATTATGGTAATATTTGCATTTTTCAATGTCCTTTCAGTGAAAAGCCACAAGTAGGAGACTAAAACTGATCATGTATATAAGTACCACGAGAGACCTGACAAAAATAACATTTAACCAGTGAGGAGGCGCCCACAGGCCATATGCATGTGGGTTTACCCATTTCACTGTGCATGACTTGGCTGTGTAATACATATTTTACATCAGCTCCTGCCCTGACGGTGTCCACATCAAACCCTTGTAAGAAGATGGACAAGCTCTTAGGAGGATATGAAATTACTGACACAACAGAACACACATAAGCCATGGCTTAATTCAGCAGTGTCCTTAGGTGCCACCTTTTCCTAGAGTATTTCCAGCTTCCACAAAAGTTTCTGGAAAGCAAGAGAGCAATATTTAAAAGTCAGCAACAGTTTAACTTGAGTCTTACACTGTTTACATCTATTTATCTTTTTTTCCTTGTAAGGTTTCCATGTGACAGGAGAGTAATTTGCAACTGATAGCACTGAGATGCATGACTTTGCATACATTACCCACTATGGTGCAGCGTAGAGATATTTCAAGATAGCTTAAAATAAACTGGCTTGAGCACAAGAAATGGGTTGAGATGTAACAACACAGAGCTCTGCCCACAGCTTCATCCATCCCAACAAGTACCAAAAGCAACTGGCACAGCTTGCAGATACATTAGGCTTGGATGAGTGCCGACCTCTGCCACTCCTACCCCTTTTTGAGCAGGCATTTTATTCCATGTTAACAGCACTTCTGCAGAGAAAGCTTAGGCTCCTGCTACCCATGTCCTCCGCGCACAGCCACTTGTCCCCAGTCCTTGCAGCAACACCCACGCCAACATCAAACAGGCAAACCAGCCTGCCACATGTCACAACAGCAGCTGCGGCATCTGCAGAGAGCCTAAACCCCTCCCTCAGAACCCTACGGAGACACTGGAGATCCTGCACTGGAACAACCACCATGGTAACCTGCACTGCTACCCACTGGGCAGGGGTCAATATGAAAGTAAGGAATAAAGATTTCATGTACCTCAAAGGTGATTTACAACAAGTGGAGAAGGGGAAATGAGACAGGAAAAGCTATTTTCCTCCACATTTGTATGGCATGTGAAATTTCCTTCTTAGCATACCAGGTTGCTTCAGGATATAAAAACTGTAGTGACTGAAGAAATAACAAGATGATGACATAAGAATCAAAACAAAAATTAGGTGTCTGAGGCACAAAACTATATTAATACTTTTGAATTTAAAAAAAAAGTTTTGTAAAATTTTCAACGTCCTCTTCTTTATGGCCTGAGCAATTTTATGCTAAATGTTATTAAAACTGCAAATATCAAAGAAAGAGAATCAGACACACTCATTCAGTGAAATTCCTGATTATGTAGGAAGAAAGTATCAAAACTCCAAAGAGTTAAAGGACCAAACATTTAGTGTACTTTCAAATATCAAGTTCACACGCAAATCATCAAGTTTATCTCTTCCCAGATTCAGGGATGTGATCCTTTCTGTCTTTAAAGCACTTCCTAAACAGCACTTCCACAACACAACCTAAACAAACAATCCACTTGTATGCAAGAGTGCATTTTATGATCTGCTACACCAAGATTTCCTGAAGTGTGTTCAAAAAAATGGCCACATGGAAGAGGATTTCTTTTCACCTGCACAACCTAATTAATTTTCAGTTGCTTCTGGTTTTTTGGGAGGTTTTTAATGCTACAGTTCAATTTTTACTCTACCCCCTCCTCCAATCAAGAAAGGAATCTAGAAATTTAAAGGGTAAATCCAGGAAAAACTCAAAATTATTACAGAGGCTTACATAAAAGCAAAAACAGCCGCAGTGGATTAATGTATTTCCTTTCCCACAGCTTTTTCACTTAAACCATAACTGTGCATATTTACTGCAACTCTTCCATCTGCCAGCGGCATTGTGCTGACACATCCGGCACACAGGCTGAGGGCTGATGGCAAGGAGACAGGTCCCACCACTGCTCTCAAACTTTGTGATTAATATAGCATGAAAACTGGTGAAAAGCCACACTCACAGACATTGCTGACTATCAACAGTGACCCAAATCCCTGTTATTTCAGTCCTTTATTCTAAACTTGAGTCAAGTCTTTAACAACATAAAATGCTTATAAACAAAAACTAAAATAGATTGTCATCAAAAGCTTAAAGGTTATAATCAGACTTGCTCCTTTTTCTTACAAGTCCTGCATAGCCTGTGTAGAGGAAGAAGAAACGGCTCATGCAGATATTTAGTTTTTCTTTTATGAAAAGCAGTACAACCAAAGAGGAGGTACTTACCTTTTGACAAGGTCAAATAGAGTCCACATCGCTGTCAGAGTTTATCCTTTGAACCCAATCCTTTCAGCAGGCATATATATAAACACACACACTTGACAATATGGGAAGTGTTACTGATAGATAAGTTATGTAAATGATACAGCGTACTATAATCACCTCTAAACTTATTCTCAGAGTTCAGATGCTTCTGGAAGAGATCAACCAGCCTCAATGTCACTCCAGTAACCCAACATGACAAACCCACTAACTGCAGCAATGTCAGAGTAGCTCTTACAATAGCTTGGTGACCTCTTTGTAAACCTCTCTCCTGCCTAACACTGGCCTGAAAAAACCTAGCTCCTCCCCAAACTGAAAAACGCACATAAAATGCACGTATTTTGCTTCCATGTAGTGAACTTCAAAAAAAGTTATATTTTCTTTTCTTGTTTGTGATAGCAAGTCTGTTTTGGGGGGGTGGTTATTTCTGAAGTGTTATTCTTAATTACTAGTAAACAAGTTGACTGCAATGCTGACACTGAATTTCACCCCTCTTTCATATTTTCTTTCTGTCCAACACTTTCTACATGATCAAAATGGGCAAACTCACGGCAAAGTGTGGCCATTTTAGCAGCTTGAGAAGGCCACCAAAAGCAACATATAATCCCAGTTGTCAAGAAAGATGAAATCAGAGTCTTCAGACTACTGGAAAATACAGCCATCCCAACCACCCTCATCCTACTGATGCACCAAGCAACAGCAACACAGCCAGAAGTGGATAAAGTAAACCCATGTAGCTCCCATACCATGGTAATGCTGACTTCATCCAGAGGTTAAAGTAATGTAGTCTCATTTGCTGAGAACAACAGGCAGGCTTGGTGATACAGATGTTTATTCACTGGGAATACAAATCGGACATATCAGTTTGCTGTGCAGACGTCAACAAAAACATCCAAGCTCATACTTCCAACTGTGCTTTACACTAAAAACCATGGTGTGAACACAGACAGTCTTTCCCTGCCCCATGACGTTTTCTGGCAGGTGCTTTTTCCTTAGAGACGACTATTACCATTGATGACGCACATCAATGCTTTTCATGCCCATTTAAAAAGAAAAAGCTGCAAGCTTTCTTAACTCTCTGCTATAAAACTTAATCATTTACATCTTAGCATAAATAATATTTCCATGTGCCACAATAGTCCCATCTGATATCAAGCTGTGAAAAAAGAATCACCTACTGATCTTGACAGGCTTAAAGGTAATAAAATGACTTTTGGTCAAGAGCGTCAGTTAGGACAGCAATCTCATAAAGGATCCTTGTAAGAAATATCACCCATTGCTGCTCATAAACACAAGCCTGGTTTGGCTATATTCAGTTACAAGCAAAGAAGGATAATTAAACAGTTCACGATATGGAATGACTAAAACATGTGCAATCTTATTTTTATTCTCTGCACCTGTGTTTTCTATGACTTAAACTATAATACTGATCTTTTAAACTGCACTCAGAGAGTATCCCAGTACATTCACATGGGAATGACACATTCCATTTTTAATTAATATGTAAATTTAAAAGGACGCAAGATCCTGCAGAGCCTTGCCACTAGCCAAAGATATACTGGCTAATAACCATTAAGATATTTACTCTTGTGTCAAGACGAGCCAAGTACTTCCAGAAGTAGTCCATGCACCCAGTTTACTTGCCAGTGTTATTTTTCTCCTTTGTTCTCTCCACCTGTATTTTCTTTTTTATCGCTGCTTCAACTCATATTATTTAATCCACAGTGTAATGGGGACCTCTAGTAGCTCATTTTTCAAAACGGATTGTAACCTCTACCCGTGTAAGCTGCAACTGCATTTTCCAGCGCTCGGGGCAATGAAACCACAGAACCCCTGCTAAAGCCCTCTAATCCTTAACAAACTCTTTGAGGTGGAGGCTCGCAGCGCTGTCGGATGCGCGCAGGGGACGGCACGGGCAGTTCTGGGTGCCCTGGCGGTGCCGGGGGTGGCAGCTCCGGCTCCGAGGGGGCCGCAGGACCCTCGCCTGTCCCCGGCGACCGCGCTGGCAGCGCCACCGGGCAGCGAGGGCCGAGCAGCCCCCAGGGCCGAGCCAGGTGGGTGATTCCGCACTTTACCGCAACTGCCCACTCCTGTCCGAGCACCGACAGGCTGCTTCCACCCTAAATATCGTGGGAAACATAGCATCCTCGTGCTTTTACTTAGTTATTACATTTTTAATTAATTTTGCAGTATCGTGGTAGATTACTGCGATGTCTGTCATTTCATCTGCCCTATATTCCAGCCATTGCTTTTTACAGATCTTACAGGAGCTACAAAATAATTGTTAGGTATTTTTATTTTGCATGTTCCTTAAAAGTACTTGAAAGAAAAGCACTGGTAGTTGGTTTGGATATAAAAATTGAAAGTAATCTAATATAAACTTTATTTTTTAAAAAGCCAGTTAGTTTGAAGCCTCCTAAACTCAAAGAAAAAAGAAAGAAGAGACTGCACGATATGTGTGTTTCTAGGCAGGGAATTCATAATATACACAACTGCTCTTTATTTCCAGTTCATTTTCAAGTGTGTGGGTAACACACTACAATATTTTTATTTGACAAACACTTTCTCCTAAGGTAGAAGAATAGAAATTGCTCGATAAAGAAAAAGTACAGTTATACAACTGAATGAAAACTCATCTACCTTCAAGATATTTAAACACATACAAAGAAAAACAAATTTATAGCCTTAAAAATTTTTACATGCACCCTTAAACCCACTGTAATAGTTAAGCATAACCATTAGCTGACTTCTCTATTATAATGTGGACTAGTAGTAATTAAAACTATTTATATAATGATCTATTATACATCCCCCACAAAAATCTAATGTCAAACACATCAAAGAATTTTCTGACACAAAAAGCTTATATTATTCAATCTTTGTGATACACTGACATTTAACTATAACATCAAAATGTTTTCGCACTTCTTCCCTGTAGACTCTGGATAGCACAGAACTTTCTGAGCTCAGTGAGGATTTCAAGAAAATTTCTTCATTGCCAGTATTGACACACATGTATTAACTACAGAGAAACAAAAATTATTTAACATTTTAACTACTCTCACATATTATTTTTCCTTTATACCAATCAATGGCCCTTCATATTTGCTATACTTTCCTTATACTGTCCTTCTTAGAAATATACTTAAAATTTACCCCAAAAAAAGTTTGAAAATACTTAACTGAAAAAGATAACAAAACATCAATTCAGGCTAGGTATTACTATTTGTTAAAAACAAGCTTCTAAAATAAGAAAAATTACTTTTAGAGAATTCACAAAGAATGAGATGTTTTAAATAATATTTTCCTACTATGACAGCCAATACCTAGAATTATTTTCATTGTGCTTTATTCCAACAAGCCAACAGCATAGCAGCTTCTAGCTGTATGTGTAACTCAATCATCTCAGAACAGCAATTCAGAAAAACAAATTTCTTAAATGTCGAATAGATTGCCAACAGCATAGTAATGGAAAATTATTCTAAAAGTTACAGCAACCATGATACTTTCTCCCAAGTGATTAGAAAAACATCTGTTATTTACATTGGGATTTTTGTTTATAACAGTTACTCTTTCTTTTCTTTTTACCTCTAGGTGATATTTCATTTCACAGTAAAAGGAAGTGCATAGCCAGTTTTAGATTATGAAGGATTACGTGGCATTAAGACTGTCAGAAGAAAGAGTGAAGGCAAACTGCGAACCAGCCAGATTAACACCAATGCTGTCACCAGGATTTTCCTTCCAGCACATAACATTTAAATTTAAAATATTCTTTCTTTTTTTAGATTTAAAACGTAATCCTTCAAACACTCTTATCATAATCTTTATTTGAACTTATGATATGTCCAGTGCTATGGTTTCAGTATTTTGCAGACTTCTCTCCTAAGAAGGATGTAACAAACCCATCTAAGGCATTAACTCTTTTGTAATTTGTGGCTTCTTAAAGATTTTTTTAAGATGACAATTATACAACATATGAAATTTAACATTCTTAGTAACCAAAGCTGAATACAAACAAATTTTAATACTCTGAGCACATCAATGAGACTTGTACTCAAGAAAACCAGCAGAAACACAGATGATTGAAATATCCATGAACATTCTTAACTTTTGGGATTTACCATAAAAATGAAACAGCAAGAATAAACACACCCAATTACCCCTCAACAAGTTCTGCATCATCCCCTTAATTGTAGGTTCTTTCCAATACTAAAAACATCAAAAACAAGTTTATATATTTTTAAGATTATATGCTATCCTACATAATGAGAAATGAATACAAAAAGCAGTCATTAACACACCTAACTACAAGTTTCAATAACACAATTTCAATTATGGTTATCAACCCTTTACTTTCAGAGCTTTCCTACAAACTTTAAAATTCCAGAAATAAAGATGACTGTAACCACATATTTTTACGACAACTGTTTTGTAAAATTTACCACAACATGCATTCTGAAGCAGATTATTTATTTTTATATAAAAATTTATTTTATATTACTACTTAATATGCAAGCAATTAGGCCACTGATTTCAAAAAAATATCTTTGAAATAGAAAACAGATTTTTTTATAAGTTTCCAGACAAGTTTGTAACAAGCATTCCTTAAATCTAGCAGTATTCAGAGTCAGGCCAGAGCAGCCCATTTATGGTTTCCCCACTCCAAATAACACAAACAAAATAATATATACCCAACAAATCTTTTTTATATGATACAGAAAAACCAAACCTGAATATAATAAAAGTAAACAGCACTATTATGTAAAATTTTGACAGCACTCTGATAGCACATTTAGTTGGAAAGAGAGATAGATTAATTAAGATGAAGAAGTATAGAAATACAAATTGTCTACCAAAATATTTCTTCCTTTTATTATCTAGCCATTTATCTTAGAAACTGCTGAAATACATTCCGCTAAAAGCTGACTGCTAATATAACGTACTTGGGCCATTTTCACTGTGCACTGATCAGAGGAAACACTTTCATGCTCTACTGAAAATGCACAGGTATTTTTTAGCACTCTTTCAAGCCCAGAAAGAACTTCCTTAAACAACCTGATTGTGCTTAATGTTTTCTGCTTCATTGAACATTCACACAAATTAAATCAACTAAACCAGAAAGTAATCAACAAAAAAAAAAAAGGCCTAAATTTGTTTTTGCTTACAAAATTCTGAGTGGACAATGAAATGCAGTAAAAACTACTCAAAGATTTTGCTTGTTTGTTTATTATTTTGTTTTATCATTTGTTTTGGGGTTTTTTTTTAATGAAATCTAGAATTAAGCTAAACAGTCCCCCAGAAGTTATTTGTTTAAATTATTTTACAGTTTTCCAAGGGAAAGCTGGGTTCAGATTTTATCGTTCAGGACCTTCAGTGCAAAATCTGCCCAAACTCCAATGTCCCACACAACACAGAAACCTGGCCTCTACAGGGATTTAGTCTATCAGAAATCAGCTCCAGAGATAAGATTCAAATGCTGGGTCTAGTAATTCCAGGTGTTCTCAAAGCCACGTTAGCGTCACAAATGGAGAGGATTTTACCCTTCCCCACATCCTGTTTACAGAGCAGATGTGGGGGCTCCCTGGACCCTGACAGACAACTCTTTGTTCCCAGTTGACTGGAGGGCTTCCAAGTGTTCCTGCTAAAGACAACGGGGTTTCTCTGTCCCAGTTGTGTTATGAAGGAAGGAAAATTGCTAATTCCATTGGCTCTTTAGGGGGCACGTCTCAATGATAGTGGTCAAGGTCACCAACATCTCTACAGGTTTCACAATTGGCTTATTTTAAGGTGCTTTTTGGTTTTTTTTTTTCTCTCAAGTCTAGAAATACAAGTAAATTAATTTTTATGAATAACTTCTCTAGGATTGAAGATCTACTGATGAGAATTAATTTGGCTTGGACTTTAAATTGTCTCATGCCATCTACTCATAAAGGAGTATTTGAAATCACTAACTGAATGCAATGAGCTATTTTTCCTGTGCAACAAAGCCAACACTCCCTTTCTTTAGCCATTTTATTGAGAAATACAGCATTTATTCCCTCTGCTTAATACTGGATATTAACACCTATTTTGGTTAGATACCAAACAGCATGCAGAAGATTCCTTGGAAGGTTTCTTGAAGCAAAGATTCAGAGAAAGAATTGCTAATTCTAAAATAGAAATTTTCAAGCTCCAGGGGGACTAATAAATAATATACAGAAAACCTCAAGCCAATTGATTTTGGAAACTTGGCATTAAACTAAAATTCTGAGAGAGTTGAACAGAAGTCTCTAAAATATTAATTTTTGGTACAATCTCACCGAGCAATATGATGAAGATAATAAAAAGAATACAAAATGTATTTTCATGCTCCTGAAACAGAAAGGTTCATACTGCTTCCTGCTCTTCGAGGGTAATAAGTTAGGACATATTTACTGGTATAACTTAATGGATAATTTGGTCATTTATTGGAGTTCTAAAACAGCATGATTTGCTTAGTTTTATGTCTATGATACATATGCACTGAGTAAAAAGGCACTTTCTAAGTACACATGTAAAGAACTGTTCCAGAACTAATTATTCCTACAGAATACAATTCCATTCTGATTTTATTAAATGTACTTGAACAATGGCTTTGGAGTATTTGAGATAAACAAATTTCGTGTCACATCAATGTGGTATTTCATAAATTGTGCAAATGAGTAATTTGTTTCTTAAACTCCTTCACAGGTTTGCTCCCAGTGCTGTACACAGCAGGTCACTGCCTGTACTGAAAAGTTTTGCCACAGTTTAGCAGCTCCAGTTTTCATTCACACAACGCTGCAACAGCAACAAGATTATGAGTTTTCTTTGTCACTCCATTTACTGGGAAGCATTTTACTGAATCCATATTGAAGACCAGCAGTAAGATCTGATAAAAAAAGTAATCTTTCCAGCTTTCACTTCAGCTAAAATAAAAGCACATGGGTCATTGCTTTAGAAAGCAAACTTCAAGCAAAGGACAGCAAAATACTACTGAAAGAATGGTTCTGATACTCTGCTGACTTGTATTACCTGTTTGATACATGAAGAGCGTGAAAGCTGGGGTTTGGAAAATTTTACAAGTCACCATGACAAATTTTAACATAAAAAACATCAATGTGTTGCAGATGTTAAGCCATTTCTACTAGTCAAGAAGATTTTGGCTCTTTAAATCCTTCAAGATAGGTGGTTTAAAAAAATAATCCCAATTCTCCAACTGCAGAGGTGGAGAGGACCTGGCTGGGACCAAAGCAGCTCATTCTTTACCACAGTTAATTTTTTCTGCTTTCTTTTTTTTTTTTTTTTTCCTTCTAAGCTTCTTTTCCTTTTTTTGTCAGTTGCAAAACGGGTTAATGACATGAAAAATTGTTGACACTTTCATTCGGCAACTTCACAGATCTCTAACCAGGAGCCGCGTACAATCCACCGGAAAAACCGACAGTACAGTATTTAACAGGTAAATGCTTTTGTATCTACTCATCTAGTCCTAGGAATCACTGGGGACTAATCTACATTTACACTCTATAGGATTTGGGAGTGCTTCAGAAAAGCCTATGCTGCTACATTTGCAATTTTTCATAAGAGCATTTCACAAATCTGTGTAGTCAGAATTACAAACTCCCAGGACAAGGAGTGACCACATTGTCTGATTCGGATTTTTTAGTTAATAACTAGGACTGCTTTTAGTTAATATAGAAGCATCACCTGTGGGGATGACAGCAACAGAAACCATTTATGGCAATAGAGATACACCAACAAATTTCTTCTGGAGGGTATGAAGATCTTTGTTGCTTCGGGAAAAACAGGGACTTAATTAGGCTACAATTTATTCTGTGGTTCCAACTTCTGTTTTTCACCAGACACTCAGAAATTATCTATAGTGATATGAGTAAGAAGTATGATATCAAGGAAATATCTGTTCAGCTCTTCTAATTACTTTTTAACCTTACTCAATACCAACTTGCAGCACTTTTTTTTCATTCTGTACAAAAATACTCTGAGTTAGATTTCATAAAACCCATTCTAACCATTTTAAAACAGTTCACCTCAGTCCATGAGATTAATATTGCAGATAAATCCCATTTAGACAGAAAGCAGTTAATACATTGAAGATGATCAGAGAAGACCTTATACATGCACTACTGGACTGTGTAAACTGCCTCTATGATAATTATGGTTTCTCTGATTAAGAACTCATTTTGAAGGAATTTCAGTTTTCCTTTGTTCACAGCAGTATTTTCCCCTCATACAGAGATTTTCACCCATTGACTAATAAAATTACATAGATGCAAGTGTTAAATAATAGTTTCTGCAAGGCTTCACTAACACAAGGTCAAATATGTATTATCTGTCACCTTAATTTTCTTTTTCAGGTAAAATTTACCACTATATTGCAAATCACACAATAATTGCTCATGTTGATAGGCATGTGAACAATTGGCATAAAATAACCTCCATAACCTCTGAAAAGTGTATTTTGTATTTACCATGAGGAAAGTATTCCTGTAATGTATTTTCCATGGTATGATTAAGTTGAAGAGACAAAGGCAACTTAGTGATTATTAATAATTACATTTTTATACGGTCTGAACACACAAAAAGAACATTTCATTTTTCTGTTAACACAGAAGTTCATGAATTTTCACTTCCGCCTTCAAAGTTCTGCTTAAATTTTGCAAATGTGTCTTTAGATAGGGAACCATTCACCAGTTAAATGCCTATTTTGAATAAATTTTTTCTTCTCTTTGCTCCTTCCCTTCCAGTAAAGGAAGTAGCTATAATATGTAAGAGACTGAAAACAGAGGAAAAACTACCACTTTGCCAAAACCACCTATATTTATCCATAGTGATAACAAGGTGCAGTCTCTTAAGGGATTTTCTTCTTGTGCATTATTTATAGCTAAAAATAAAAAATAAATTTTCACAGTTACAGTTTATTTACATTATTTCATTCTATTTTTTAAATACCAATATAAATAAAGCCAATCAAAGAATAAAGTTTCTCAGAGATATAATTCTTTATTATTAACCCACAAACAGAGAGAAGCAACTGTGCAGTTAACCTGCTTTGCTCTTTCAACACTGCAGCGTCCAAGAATTTGGGCAGGGGGCAGTGTCAAGCCCAAACACTAAATGATTAAAGAAAACCCATAATTTAACATAATGTGAGGGAACTGGCCCACTACCACACTCCAGCACTGACAAAGCACTTTTTCATGCATTTTAACAGTTTGCACAGAACTTTATGTTCTTTCAAAAGCTTCCTTCAATGCCTTACCTTTATGAGGGTCTAGATTAAGTTTTCACCACTTATCTAACAAAAAATCTTTAAAATAATGCACGTAACTAACTTCTCCTTAAATAAAACATTATGTAATTACAGCGGCCCTTCTTAAAAAGGAATTAAGAGGAATTAACTACTTAATTTAAAAAAATATCCCAAATGCACCAGAAAAATACACGTTGAAAGTACACCTATTGTACAAAATCAATAAATAAACAAATAAATGATTTTATAGAATTTTTTATACTTCCAAAATGTTTACACTAATTCATGCTTTTAACAGGTCTCTGTTTAAGGAAGCATGATTTCTTATGGCTTCCTGGTCTCACTAGCAGTGTTCTCCCACAGCCCTGTCGCTCACTAAGCCTTGTTAGAGACTTTAATGAACATCCTTAAAAATAGAGAAAAGTTTGTGACTTCTCCTATCTAGGTCTTTCAAATGCCAGCACTATCAAGCAGACAGCCCAGGACCCAGGAAGGATAAGGGTATGTTGTCAACAAAGGAAAAAAGAGATAAGGCCTTCTGTGCCCACCCCCCTGACCTAACAAAAACCCAGGACTTGATACTGGTCTCCAGGTCAAAAATAGACTGTCTGCATCTGAAAGCAGCAGAGAACATTTCCACAGTTATCTCATTCTTAGTTATATTGCAAACCACATTAAGGCACTTCAGAAAAACAGCACCCATATCTGCTGTGGAATCATTTGGGAACAATTCTGAATTATATTTAATAAAAAGCATGTTTTTCAAGAGCAATAGAAGCAATTAAGAAAAATAAATCCTACCCTGAAGTCCGTTCTCTTGTGCATTATGCTTTCAATAGGCGTCTTCACAAAACCACCACTAACCCGTTCCACTGCAAATTAAAACCAAAACACATACACCTCCCTCTGCCTTTTTTACTCAACACAATATTCCAGACTGAAGGCACAAATGCTTAACAAAATATTGGATAGCCACACAGCAGTGAGACACACTGTGTTCTCCTTCTTATATATCAAGGAAAAAATAGCATTAACTACCAAATGTTATTCCAAACAATTTCAACAAACCAGTATCATCAAGTCAAATGAATACACTACCTTTTCTGATTCATTATCTTTGGTTTTGCGTTTCTCCTCTTATAAAATTTTGTCTGCTTTCCTCTGATAAAAACTCAGTAATTCCCCATGTTCTTGCTGAGCACTCATGTGAGTTTACACGGTTCAACTGCTTGTGTTGTCCAAGCCAGTATAGCTTAAATCCCAGTCAGCCAGGAAGTCAGGCAGATAAGCACTGGCCTACGGAAAATTTATCTTTTGAAAGGGAACAGAGTGCTTGAAACAGAATTTAAGGTCAGGACAATCTGTAAGTTAATGTAAACTAGAGTTTGTAGATGAAGGACCCAGTAAATGCATTGAATGAGATTATCTGCCAGGTTCCACTAGCTGTTCCCAATTATAAATCAATTCATTTTATTTCATTCGAATAGGCCGATTTTGGATCCACACTTTCCCCACTACAGAAATGCATAATTTAATAATAAAATTAAATAAAACAGATTTTGAGATTTGTAGTTTAATTAACACAAAGGTGATGGGATACTTTTTAGCTGAGACATGCAGATTTCCCTGCAAACCAATAGAAGAAAAAACATTTTCTAGTGGAAGGCTCTCTTGCATAAGAAACTTTTTTCTTCTTTTTTAAGGAAAATCTCTGCTTTTATTTTAAAATCATATATTCTAAAATCATCCGTTCTATAGACTG
Source organism: Melospiza melodia melodia (assembly GCF_035770615.1). Lineage (NCBI taxonomy): Eukaryota > Metazoa > Chordata > Aves > Passeriformes > Passerellidae > Melospiza > Melospiza melodia. Next base: position 9,915,650 of record NC_086202.1, read on the forward strand.
AGTACTGAAAGGTTGTTTCCCAAAACTATACACAAACATAAATTTCATAATGTGTTTTAAATTCAAGATGAGAAAGTTTCAGAAAATAATGAATATTTGCCTTTCAAAATCTTCAGGTATAATGGAATTCTAAGACATTTAATAGTTGCAGAGAGAACAAAATTTCAGTAAATCAAGGGGAGAAATAATGTGTAAATAGTAACTGAAAGCACAGGTATTATAAAGTAGGATTTAACTAATCACATTTGACAAAGTATCAGTGTATAGAACAGAACAAAACTACTCACTAAAGCAATGAAATTAACATTATGCAATTATGTTTGTTCTTCACGGTGACTTCCTCTTACGCAAAAAAATTATATTCACAAATTTGAACTAAATTAAATTAATGAATTATATCCAAGCCTAATAGTCGTTTAATGTTAAAAAAAAAAAGGCTTTTCCTGTATATACTCTAAAAAATAATTCAAAATACCACTAAGGAGATTCAGACATGCCTGAATAGCTTTCATTATATAAATGAAACTAAATTCTAAGCTAAATATTATACATGTTTAGTTTAGAAGTGATAAGGAATTTGACCTGCCTGTCTCCAATCTGAGATTCTAACCCCACAGGAATTTCTTTTGCCAGAGAAATTAACTCTGGCTTTTGGAAAAGGGTTTTTCAGTGACACGCGATCTTCTTGATGGGATACAAATAAAAACATGTGTTCTCCCTCTGCACTACATATATATTCAACAATGGGAAACAACTTTAAATTTGCTCATAAAGTATTGGCTTCTTGAGCTAATGATTTCACTTTCTGTGCTCCAGGTATCTAGAGAACAAGCACAAAAATGGGACATTTCTGCAATTGTCTTGAAGGGAAGAAATACACTGATAGAGTAAGCAAGAATAAGCTACAATATGAACAAATGTGAGACATTATTTTGTTAAATCTAAATAGAAAATATTTAATTACAATAAAGTTGTCTGATGTGCCGCAGTATGCTACTGTTGACCGATGGATAAACTTAAGTGATTTTCCATTTTGCTCGTCCCATTCACAAGCCAGTTGCACATCACTTCCCACTAATCTACTCAAAGAGCCTCTGCACAGGACAAGACTTCTGGATGGTTATTGAGTTGATCTTACCTATGATCAATGGGAAGTAAATAAACAATACAGTTTGATATCCTGTTCTATTATTTCTGCAAAAAAAAGCTTTTTCTGTAAGTAGAACAAAAAAAAGACCATGCCCTGTGACTGCTTCGTAAAAGCCTTCCCCATTAAACAGAAAAAGGGCAAGGTTAATATGCACAACCTGTTGTTTAATGACTGAAGTAATTTATGCAGGATACATGGTTTATAGTTTCCTCTGTAGCTTTCCTATAAAAGTTGCAGTTTGACATGGCAGATTTAGGTAAACACAGCTCCTAAGAAACAACGACAAAATACGGTACCACATTACTGATTAACAAAAATTGCCTAATTTCGATTAATCAGAAATTGAGAGCTGAGGTGGGAAGAAAAATGTAGTTAAGAATATTAAAGGAACATCTAAATAATTTTTAAAAAATCTCACTTGTATCTGAATAATTGTTTAACCTATTTGTGTGCTAAAATGATCCTGTACTACTGCTGCAACTGAATAGATGCATGAAAGTATTTTAATCATATTATGCCTAAAGAATTTCTTTCTGGACAGAGAGCTTTTACTCTGACATATAACTTCAAACTTTTAAAATTAGAAGATGATGGCAAATACACAAAAAGCAGAAGAGAAGTAAAATCTTTTAAAAACAACATATTTTGATCTACTGATTTTCCTACTGGCAGTACCACTTTAAGCTGCGATGGAATTTTGAAAACTGTCCCGAGATATCCGAATCAAACTCAGGGTATCTAACAAATTTCTCAAGTTTCTATGACTAATAGTGTATCACAGAGTTGATAGTTATGGGCTAAATGTGATCCTGACCTTTTGCGCTTACGGCTGCGAGCCCTGCAGTCTGTGCGCTGAGCCAACACAAAATCTATGCTTACAGCAGCGCTCTGCACACCAACAACCCTCCCAGGCAGGATCCCCACTCACTTTATAGCCTCTTTAAAATACAGCAAAGTCTTCCTAGAATCACAGAAGGTTCCCTATTCCTCCTCAGGAAAGTAATGTCTTTTGCAGTTGCTCCCTCCTTGCTCAAGAGAGTAATTTATTTTTTTTTTGAGGAGAGACCCTGTAATGCTAGAAAGCTGCTGTTAATAGAGCATTTTAAGGCTTTAGATAAATGTCACCTTTCAAACTTCTATCAAGTCTGAAAATCTCTGGTCTCTCTCAGTCAAACAAATGTGGAATTTCTATTCCTACCATCTTAAACCAATTCAGTGGGCTGGATTTCTGAGCAAAACTCTTCAAGGTGTCCAATCTACTGTGATTCTCTATGGCATTTCTTAAAAACAGGAAGAAGCAATGAATATTTCTACTTTGTGCCTTATATAAAAGGTTCAGCTGTTGAAGAAGAAGCAGCCAATTATTACACCAAAAAAAAAAAAAATCTAAAATCAAAGAAGGCTTGGTAAAGGAGAAGAAACTAGGAATATTGCAGATCCAGGCATGGCAGGACATCAGGAAGACTAAAAAGATCTTGAGTGGGAGAACACCTGATGAAAAAGTTGCTGAGGAGCAGAGAAGGAAAGGGAGAAGGGCACGAAAACAGCATCCTTTCAAGACTTTTTCCCAGCTCTGTCCACGCTCTCAGCCCTTAAATCACAGGTGAGTCCATTCACCACAAACTCTTTGCAAAAAGAAGCAAAGAGGTTACATGAAACTGAGCACCACAGCTCTTCCCCTGGGCTTGCAAGAATATTTAATGAAAACTGTAATGAGGTCTCTGCTACCCTTCAATTTCCAAAAGCCACTGTCATTAATTTTGTTTCAGAGGACAGGCTGAAGCAATCAGAATGGCAAAGCACTTCAATCACCAGCAACACTGCAGTGAGCAAAGACAGCCTAAGTCAATAAACAAGCCTGGCTGAGTGACTACAAACAACAAATACTTCTTATGAGCAGCCAAACTAAGATCATCAGGAAACTGTAAAATGAGACATGCGCACCATGCAAACCTCTCCTCTTTCCACCCTTCCCTACAAGGCGTTGATCTGACACTGAACTGTGGAATTCCCCAGAGACTTGATAAAGGAAAATTAAAAACAGATACCAGCTAATCAATGCCATGCATGATAAAAACCAGATGAGGGAGTCACTGGGTAAAACAGCACCACACAACCATTAAAAAAACAACTGTGCTGGAAACCACTCTTCTTTCCAGCATTTCCCAACTCCTGCTCCAACCTTTCTTGCCTGAAATCCTATAGACAGGGTAGAAAGTTGATCTGATCTGGCATAGCACTAACCCAGGGATCTGAGCCTGCCAATGGCAACCTACGGGCAGATGGATATTCAGATAACCACAAGATACTAAACCCACCTCAAGAAATTTTCTTGTTTCCAGAAGCTAGTTAAAACCATGTATTTATGTCTCTTTTGCTATTCTTCTCTCCATCCCATTTTTCTGGATTTAACCAAAGGGTAGGATAGCCCAAAGAAGCGCCTACAAAACCCACTCTACAGGATAACTGCCAACAGACTGAAACCTCCTACCCCAGCCCTAATCTCACTTGAACACTTCTTGTATGTGGGTTCAAGTGAGAAACCCTACACAGCTGAATGTCAGGATGCACAGGGAGTTTTCCTTCCCCATGTACTCTTCAAATCCTCCCTCTTCACAGCAACACTGCACCTGTCCCAGCACAGTACCCCTGGCGCCTTCAATTAATGCTGAGAAAATCCTGAGTTAAGTGCCTACTTAAATTTGATGGGTTTGCCATTCAAATGATGGTCTGTCAGTCTAATAAAAGCACCAGTTAGTAAACAACATTACTGCACGAACACTGGCAGAATTATGAGCAACTGCAAGCTGCAATTAATTTGACCTTAGCTACCATGCCCACACAACCAGCGATGCTAATGCTGTGATTTTATTTCAGATCAATGTAAACAGCAACAAATCAACATTCCTGCCATTTCTCCAAAGAGGAATCAAAACTACCCAGTGCAGATAGGGGAGTTTGCAATTGAACAGATGCAAACTACTTCATAGCCCTGAGGAAAATGGAATTCATTCACCAATGTGTATCTTGAGCTAAGCTAATCCGAGTTGCATATCCAGTTCTCGAAGAGCTTTGAGCAGCAATCAATCTTCCTGCATTCACCAAGTGATTTGTTAATCTGCAGTTTTCATAACATAATAAAGAACATATGGATTAACCAGCTATTGTTCATAACAGCCTGATGAGCTTCTTAGAGTCTCTTGGTTACTTACAGACTATAACTGTATCCAGTGCAGTGAAACAAACTGGGCAGTATGGATTACATCATGTTTTACCATCTGGAAAGCATTACAATATAATCACTAATACTGTGAAGCCTCCTGAATCCATTCTTCTTTTATAACATGACTGTTTGAGTTCCAGAAAGAGCATCTGAAGAGTGATTTGTAAAATATGTTACTGAAATCCTAAGTAGGATATTGTTCTTAATAAAAACCATACCTAAGTACAAACTCGATTTTCAGCTTATATCCTTAACCAATTATGTACCAATGCATATCTCCACCAGTAAGTTTTCTTGCTAAATCCATTCTTGCAGTGGGTTAGTTAGCTCAGAGGAACCATACTGGGATAGAGCTTTCCAGAGCCAGCAAGGTGATTGGAACACTCCCCAGTGCCTGTTTAGCATGCTCTATTAGGTGTACAGAGAGACTAAAGAGTGATGGCATAAGACAACACAGAAAGCTAGGTCACAGCTCAGGGAGTGGGTGGGACAGACTGACAGTGGGCAGAGCACTGCAGTCCCAGGTATTCCTGGTCTATCCACTACTCCTGTGCTGATGGGCAGAAAAAACTGCTCACAGTCAGCTGCTGAAGAGAAATGCTGCCCTGAGAATGCACCACAGAGCAACTCAGCAGACAATGTGTTTTGTATAGTCACAGTTGCCTTTAGTGTCACCCACTTTTCCCAGGATAAATGTCCAGCATCCTAGCTTATTCCTGGCCCAGGATGCACATGCTGCAGGGCTTGCTCCCACTACAAGAGAAGCCAGCCTTGCCAGCAAGGGACTAGCACAGCTTCTGACATGAGAAGCAAAGTCTGCACAGCAGCCCTTAGATCCATTTCTGTGAAACTTGCTCCACAGCTGAAAGCCAACAGGGGTCAACAGCATGCAGCAGTTTAGTTTCACAGTGAATCCCCTTTACAAATAGCCCTGGGCTGACAAATCCCACCGTGCTCCTTAAGATATCTTTTCCAGTAAGACAAAGCCAAGCCCTTAACAGGGCAACCTGCAGAGAGCTCAGTAAATGAAACCTCTGGATTGGCTTTCCCAGGCCGTCATCCCCATTTTACTTCCAAGACTTCAGTATCCCTAAGGAGATATGCAACAGAGTGATTATCCACAGTTGAAGAAAATATATCTGTGTCTGTGTGTATATATATATATATAAATACACACACTCTGCACACAAAGCCACATTGATACAACAATCTCAACTCTTACATGATCTCTAGCTCTTCAAACAATCAGGTCAGGCTAGCCTTGTCACAAATTTAATACAAATGTGGTAAAACCTATAGAAGGAGTACTTTCTAGAAGTTACTGTAAAAGTTAGGTCATGTGACAGGTCATGCAATAATCTGAAATCTCAACTGGAGAAAGGCAAACCATTTGTTTCTAAAATTGTGCCCTAGAAATATAGTCAGTTTCCACCATATCCATGCTTTGACCCAGGCAGCCCCAGAAATTTGGTAAGAAACCAAGAGATCTTTTGGGCAAAGTAGTTTATCATATACATCCTTGTTCCAACACCAATTTTATGCAATTGACTGGTGAAAAGAGCATAGGCCTTTTTTGATGACACAGCAGCTGTGTGGGAGACCAGGAATATTTATACACTGGGAAAGGTTAGTAATATTAATAGCTAAAATTGTACATAATCTCTAAAACAAGAGCTCCTTACAAAAATAAAACTGTGCATAAGTGCACAAACATACACACCCTACAAAACACATGCACACATAAAAATATTCATGTATTACACACACCTCTATTACTAACACTGAGATACCTGCATGAGATGCTACACAAAAAAGTCTGTTTTCATTGTCACATCACATGACAGGAATTTTGTCATTATTTTTATTAATTTCAGTCAGAAGTGCTTTACGACTTGGCCCCTTAGTTTTATTACCCACTTAAACAAATAAAATTCACGTGCCGTTTTTGGAATAAACAGGAGGATGTTTCAAATTCTTCAAATTAAGTCTACTATTACAACTATTTAAAGCCCAAATATGAAGACAATGTTAGAATTTTTATAGTCTTTTTAAAACCAAATGTATAACTCAGCTAATAAATCTGTTTATTCGAACAAATGGATAAATGCTCAACCTGCTAAAAAACAGATAGAGTTTCTAATTCTCCAGTTACTTAACCCCATCTATTGAAAAGGACATTAGAGAATTCAAAAGTGTCTGCTTTAAAATAAGATAAAGCTAGTAAGATATTTTTAAACAGGCTATTTTTAAACTATTACAAAAATAGTTTTTTGCCACCTTGAGAAGTGTACTTTTAAGATAATCTAGAAGAACAATCAGCAATTCTTCTAGACCTGCATTCATAGAATTCTCCTTTCCTTTTCAGTACTCTTCAATCAATGTTGAAGGTAATTGCTGTCCTGATCACCAGCTCATATTGAACAGATGAGCACTAGTAAATCAAAAGCTGTCCAGATCTCCTACTGTGGATCAACATATACATAATGGCTGCTTGCCCATGACTGGAAATCCCGATAGCTTAATGCTGTCAGGTGCTTCATTTCCAGTGGCCAAAACATAATGTAACATCCCAGAGGACAAATTTTTCAGGCTTCATTTCAAGCACAGAAGTATGTGAACACCATTAAAATGCACTGATTTTGCCAAGATACTTTTGTCAAGCATGTGTTTCACTAATTCATTTACAAAAATAAACATACAAAACGAATCAGTTTATTAAGCTAAGCAACAGCAGAAGATGCAGACAAAGATGACAGAAGCAGAAGTTCTGCAGGTACTGTCAGTTTGGCGTTTTTACATTGGACTGCAGTCTCAGTTGGAGAAAAGACAATCTATTGATGTAATTAGCATTATTTTTGTTAAATTGTCTAGGTGAACACCACATCTGCATTGAACTCTGAAAACTAAATTTTACATCTCTCAAAGAATAAGCAGTCTGTGTATTTCTTTACAGGATGTAATAGGCTCACATAAATCTTTGTGCTGACAAATTATCAATCTGAAGTAAAAAATGGGCAGCAGTACAGGAGAACATGAACAGAGAGACAGCAGCCAGCCAAGGCAGGAGGATTTACTGAAGAGATGGTTTGCCAAGGGTTTTCTGGAGAGGGCAGGGAGGGGGGTGGAAGCTTGGAACAAATTAGTGGGCAAACTGTTCCAAGCACCAAGATTGGCACAGGAAGATGTGTCCAAAAGACTGTGACTCCAGGTTTGTGTTACTTAACATCACTGTCTGGCTATCTAACTATACTGACACAAACCACTGTGAATAGCAACATGTTTCTCACCAGTGATAGAAATGCCCTGTCATCCAATACCCAAATCTATGAAATCTCTGGTATTTCTGGTAAGATGTGTGAAGGTGTCCAGCAGTCAGAACAGGCTGAATCCCAAAACGGGATTTGCTTGGGCAGATGTAATCACACTTACTGCCATGCCCAGGTACCAGCCACCCTGCAGACAGTTTGTAGCAGGCCATTTACTCATTTAGCTGTCAGGGCTAGGAGTGCAATAGACTCCCATATGCAAGCTGCAGGGGTATGAGGATGTTGAAGGTGATGCCTTTTAAAACCGATCACCTCACCCAACTTCATCTACCTGACAGAACAGAAAGGACCCCGTGCAGTGGAGCCTGATCACTGCTTAGCCAGACATAGGAAACTGCAGGGAAAACTCTTCCCAAAATCTCTGACACCCCAGCTACTCCCCACTGACAAAAGCAAATGAACCAGGAAAACCCTGAGAAGGTTTTTTCCATTTTGCACTTTGGTTAAGATCAAGAGCAGTTACAAGAGTATGCAAAGAAACGCTGTGTTCTCTCAGGAGTGTCCTTTCCAGTGACAGGGGTCAGTTGGGAATAAGTCACACAGCCTGTGCTTCAAACAGCTGAAAGTCAAAGAAGTCAAGGGACAAATGCCACAGGGAACAGAGACAGCCTTTCCCTTGGTACCTCTGGGTGCAGCACTGGGTTCTGAACACCGTGTTCATGGACAGGATGTTTTGGCTGAGCTGGGAGCGGAGGGTTTGCAGGAGGAAGCACACCCTCTGCAGGCTGAGACTGTGCCACTGGAAAACAGCAGAGCTCTAGGCAAGCAAAGGCAGCTCACTTTGAAAGGAAGTTGCATGGATTTTTTTCAAACTCACTGAAATGCAGGAAGAAGAATTCAGTATATCTAAATCAGCAGAAAAGTGCTACAAATCTATGGTATATAAGCAGTTCCACCACACCTCCTGTTCTGGGATCACATCATCCCTTTCACACAAACAAATGAAAAGATATAAAACCAAAATAAAATAAGAATAACCTCGTACAAAGCAAAAGATGTGAAGAAATGAAAGAATAAAAAGACATTCCCTTTAATTTAATATTAATACCTTTTTTTGAAGAGCACTTTCTCATTATATTTTCCAGAAGAACACATGGAGCAGATACACAAAAACCTTACCTACTTGCTAATTTTTTAACATATCAAAATAGATTTTAAACACTTACCATGAGGTTTCCATCACCGTAAATAATAACAAAACTACAAATTAAGCATGAAACTAATTAAACAAACATCAAGTAGCAAAAGTGTGTCTACAGAAAAGATTAATATAATTATAGCTCAGCAATTTGAGAAGAGAATATTTTGAATAAGTAGGTAATTAAGTTAAGAGAGGCCTAAAGAAAGATTTCACACTCACATTCATATGCTGAAGCAGTTTAAAAATAGAGAGCAAGAACTGCCTGACTTCATGTTTTAATTTTAGCTGGGTGATGAGCTGGTCCCAAAGACAGAAAGGGACAGGAGGATTTTTTCTCAGCAAAGTGCCCTTCGTATTTTTATGTGAAGGAAATGCAGTATGTTCTATTAATATCCTGTTGTGGCTGTACATAAGCCTAGGCACCCTTTCAACCAGGAAAAAGTTCTGGTTTGCTTCTTCAAATCACTTCACTTTCAAAGACAAACACAGAGATTAGAGAACCTCCCTACTGCTCTGGCCACTTCACAGGTAAATAACATCCACGCAGGAGTAGACACTTTGTTTTCCCATTAGTCACCCACTGCAATTACTAAAGCTGTAATTTTCTATCATGAGGAGGGAAAAGCAAATTATTTGAGTTTGCACCTTAACTTCATTCTCATTTTAATTAAGAGCTGGGAAAAAAATGTCAACACCAACCAGAAAGGTGGGTGGATGCAGGAGGCAAGAAATGTTGTTTGACTTAATGTTGGCATTGTGCCTAGGCTCTCCCAAAGAAGCTGGGAGAAGTACACAGACTTTTCCCACATAAAGGAAGATTCTGCTCTGGGTATGGCTCCCTCATACCTCATACATTTCACCTTGCTGACACTTCTCTGATTAACCTAATCCAAGCAAAAGTTCCCCATTTTGAGGGAGCCCTGCTCATCCAACACTGTTTCAAGCTGGCAAATTTTGACAGCAGGGCAGAACTGAAATTCTTCTTGGTCAATAGCATCACATTGACAACTTTTCTGTCCTTCAGGGAATGGTGGAAATGAAGACTAATCAGCTTGTAGATTATTTTTCTGGCATACTCTTTCCAAAGTGTCAGCTATGCAAGTGAAGGTCAGATTCTCCCCCAAATCCTCAAGTGTCACAAAAGCACATTTTTACCTAAGAATAATTTTCTTGATAGATGACAATGCTTAAAACCGAGGCGGGAGTCTGAGTTAATCCTGCAGTGAAAACAAGCCTGCTAAGTCTCCCATCCTCTTCCACAGTTACATTCCCTTGCTTGTATTTTAGAGCAACAATCAGAAAGATTCTCCCTCTTACATTTGGCATTTATTTACAGATTCATCTGAGGCTCCACCTGTAAAATTTCACATACTTCAAGACTGGTCATTGATTCATTCCAGGTCCTTCTGTGAGCCAGCAAACTCTATTTGCCAGGGAAGTGAAATGCAAGTCAGTTGAAATTTGCATTAACAACCTGCTGGTCAGCACTTCCTAGGTGAGGATGCCCTGCCATTATGATCTTTAGTGCACTGTCTTAATGAACGGCATCCCCAAAAGCACAGAAGAACCATGCCATCCCTTTTAGTGACCTGCTTCCCATCCATTTAGCTCTTGAGGAAATAAAGCAGAGCACAACACTTAGGCAGCTGAGCCTAGGAAGATGTGTAGTTTGTTTACATCCATATAACCAATACCTTTTGGTTTTAATCTTAACAGAGTTTTGAATTTTTAATTACCACAATGTGGTTTTTCCCCACAATCCCACCAAACCCAATCCAAATTTATGTTAGAAATCCCATACAATTCTGAAAATTTTTTTCCATTATGCTGTTCAGATGAAGGTCACTGTCTTTTCTCCCAGCAGAAGTATGCTCTGCATTTCATTTGTACACATGAAATGAGCTCATTTACTCTTATCACTCCTAGCATTTCTAGTTTAAGTGTCAGATACCAAAACAGGCCCAGGCATCAAGAGCACTATCCCCACCATTGGAATGACAACTTCCACTTGACTTCTTGCATCAAATGAAGTTAAAGCACTTGAAACTAAAGACTGAAGAGATGACCAACTCTTTTTGTTTTACTGTAGACCCCTCTATTTTAGAGATGCTCCCTCGCAAGAAACTTGCTGGCTGATATTTTTCCTTTCTCCTGCTTAAGTTCAACACAAAGTTTGTAGGAAGAGATCATCACTCACTGCATCACTATTTATAGTTACTTACTCTATCGTTATCCTAACAAGACCTTAATCAACAAAGCTTCTGATCCTCCTAAATTAAAATTGTAACATGAAGGCATTTCTCTGAAAGAGTTTTTAATATAAATGAGATTTCTGCTTTTCTTGCTCTAAATTTAAAAAAAAATACTGAAAATTCAAAGACCAATTCTTCATTACTTCCTTTCCTAAATCATTCAGATAATGCTTTGCTTTCACCCTCCTGTATAAACAAATCCTTCAAGGATTCTAGGTATGAGAGGTTGGTTTTCTGAGGCAGAAGACAGAAACATTCAATTTATTTTTCTATCTCCTGAAAAAGGAAAAATACCCTTTGAAATAGTTTACCATGCAGACACACCTTCCTTCTACACAGCCCTCTTCAGCAAGGTAATACACCAGACTCCATCAAGGGGCAAGTACATTTTTGGCAAAGCAGTTCCGATTTCAGAAGGAAACATACAAAATATTCATTGCTTGCTCAAACAAGCACTCAAGTCTGAGTTTGCTTCGGAGTCCACCCAGTATGGATCTAAATGTAGGGGAATGACAGGAACCTCTCTGGCTTTATTAGGCTGTCAGGCAGTGCTATATAAGAAGCATGCTCCAGGACTTACTGAAGATGCAATGCAGTCCCTACAGCACTGGCTTTCCTGCATGTGAGGGGGATGTGTTCTCCAAGCCAGGCTTCCAGGTGATCCAGCAACATTCCCACCATCAACGCCTGCTGCCCCCGCCGCTGCCACCCATGCAGTTCTGTTCTTAGAGCAGTGCTGACTCCTAAAAGCTGGTCACTCTGCCAGCTTCACTACAGATAAATAAGTACAATTACCTCAGGGAACTTAAATTAAGAGCTGCCTCTCTGTCTCACACAGTTATATACAACTCTGTCATGTTGAAGCTTGAAGATGCATTTTTTCCTGCTCCCTTGATGGTTTTGTTGCTTCTTAAGAACAGGGGCTGCAGGTGGAGGGCTAAAAATTATGTATTTAAGTCTCCTCGAATTACTAAAATGTCTAATCCCAGATCTGGGGTCCATCTCTCACAAGTCACACTCTTGGTCAGTCTCTGTTTTGTCCACCAAGAGCCAACCAGCAAGCCCTCCTCCCACACTGTGCTATTTGTGCAAACTGCTAGCTTAGAGAAAAAAAGTAAATACAGAGCTGGTTTACTTCTAGTGAGGTCCCCCTGGCATCCAGCTAAGAGGTGAGAAAACTAAATATAACAAACTTAAAACTACAATTATTGTAAGGGAGTTTGTTAGAGCCGCTCTGAAGCTCCTAATGGTCTGCTGGGGATTTATGGATCAGCTGTGAAAATTTACTCACAGCTAAAACTTGCCAATCAAGTCCTTGGCTTTGAACACTGCTACCAACTTCTACATAACACAGTTTGTCAAAAGCAAAACAGTTGGTTTTAATGTTTCAGAGAAGGGTACGAGAAAAATCTATCATACTAAGCAGACCAATAAGACAAGCATGCAGAGGCTCCCTTCTGAATGTTTGCATCTTTGTATAAAAGGGTCTTATATTTTTACAGAGCAGGAGGAGATTACAAGTGCTGCCAAAATACACAGTAAGAGACAGTATGTTGTACAGAAAAGACTGCAAACTGCTGTCTTGCAGTTTAAGAGCAGATTCCCTCCATAAATTTTGCCAGAGATCCAGAAAATAATATTATTTGCTGGTATTTTATGTTCTTGCCATATGGACGGGGGTATAACATTTATAAAAGCTTCTCTGAAATTGTATCTGCTATTTGCCTGTTATTCCATTTTAAAAGGGCAGCAAAAATAACAAACAAAAAATCCTGAGAACCTACACAGAAAGCAAAGCAAGTAGCCAGCTTAGATGAGAGACATAAGACCATGCCTTATTTCTCCCAAATGCTCAGCACAAATGAGAAGACAGCAGTGATGGCCCCCTGTAAGGGCAGCTCTGTGCAGAGGAGCTGATGGGCTCTTTGTAGACCCCTCTCCACCTCCAACTCTGCAAATCCCTGCAGCTGGTGAGGCTTCAACACTCCAGAGTACTGGTTTGAAAACATGTCAGACTTCTAATATGCTACTAAGCACCACAAAGGAGCATGGACTCCTACTCCTCCCTGCACAGATCCATACTCTTTAAAAATGGAAGTTTTAATGCTTCAAACTTTCTGATATTTACTTTGGCTTCTACTACATTAGGTCTCTTCTGTCAGCAATTACCCCAAGAAACAAACACTAAAGAGTCGTGAAGCCTTGCAGATTTAGATGATAGGATCTGATCCTTTAAAGCCTTACACACATAAATAATCCTCATGTGTATGAATAAGGCTTTAGAAGATCATGGCATATACACTATATCCAAAGAGGAATTCAAGTCCTATTTACCACTGACAAGCAAACATTTGGCTACCTAACATTATTTATGCAATTTATAAATTGTTATACTATTTTGTATGTACTAATATATATATGTTATATACTTATATTATAAGACATGTTGCTTTACTCTGCACATGTATACTTTAACCATCTACACAAAATCACAAAGTCACTTCTAGCCCTTCCAAATTTCAACTTAACTCCTTTTTTTTTGAAGGGAATTCAATCTTTTAGTAATCTGCAATGCAGATTACTAGGTTGAACAGAATTGATCCCAAGCCTTGTAGAAGTCTGATCTAACAAAGATACATGACATGGGATTAATTTAAATTTCATTGTCAAATCTGGAGTATTTAATTAGCAATTTTTTATCTGCCAGAAGCTGGGAAAGAGGAGGTACATTCAAGTGCAGAAAGTGAGTTGACTTGAATTGAAGTACCACAGAACTTTGATTATTTTATTACAACATGTTACCTATGAACCTGTTTGCCCATGCCAACCAAAGAGGTACCTATATAACCATCAGTTACTATTGTGTAGTTCTCACAAACATGTCCACCTCTAGATACAACAATGACATTTTGCTGAGTGTAATGCATGGCAGAGTAACCTGAGGCAGACCTCCTGGTTCATCTGAGAGTCAACAGAAGATGCCAACAAAAGGGTCAGCCCTGTCTGCACCATGAGAAGGTGTTGCTACACAACACAACAGTGACCTTGAATGAAGCAGTAAATAAAGAAAAGAGGCCAGTGTTTGGTTGTGAGTTGGCAGGACAGTGGAAAATTGTAGGTGACCTTAAAAGAATGTGCCATGAGAGGAACACAAACGGATGGTGCAGAGCACATGGATAGCAAGGGTGTGAATGTTAAGACGTGTTAATGGAAGACTTTGAAAGATAAGAGGAGCCTAGGACTGAAAAAAAATCTCACCCTAGTTCACTAATATTTCTCTCTATGGTTTCAGGAGATGACAGTCATCTCTTCTCCAAATGTCATCCTTAGACTGAATTGTGCATAATCTCAGGCAGAATTTTATGTGGAGGAGCAGAGGAAACCTCTGACAATCACGAGAACAGCATCCAAACTGCAAACCAGGCAAATACCCATAGCTGTGCCCAGCCCTGCAGGGACTGGAGCAACCTACTCTGTACCAGAAGTTAATCTGCTCTCACTCTATTGTGAGAAAGAAGGGTGAGAAAGACATTAAAATATTTTCTTAAAAATGAGGCCAAAAATAGAACAGTAAAAGCTGGTCAGTGTAAGAAACTGCATGTGTGATCAGCCTAATAAAACTACTTGGTGCATCTTCCCTTAGAGGGAAAACATGTTAATCAGCAGAGACACAAACAAGATTTGTTCCTGCAGAAACAGACAGTATTTGTTATCTCAGTAAAGCCATCAAGCCACTTGTTGAAGAGGTACTTAAAGCCTGTTTCCTAACACAAATATTAAAATATAAGTAAAAATGCACTGCAACTTCTGCACATTTCCCAAGTGTCCCTAACTCATAGACACACCAACTCACATGTGTCTGTGCGTCCAGGAAAAAAGCAAAGGCATGACAAATAAAACTGTAGCTTTTGACACTACCAAATTCAAGACATTTGACATTGCTTGAATTCTAAAACTCTGCATCCTAATCTACACAAAATCACAAGTTTCATGGTAAGCTGAGAAAAGTTAAGACTAGATAACACCAGATGCTTTTGTTACGTCAAAAGCTGGTAAGTCAGAGAAGGGACCACGTGATCAGAAAGCTGTCAGGGAGCTTGCTCATCAGCTGCCCAAAATGACATTTTCTCTGTTCATTCTGGCCAGCAGAAGATATTACTCAAGGGAACACAAGTTAAAGACTTCCTTATCCTGTCCCTATCTTTTCTTCAGAAGAAGTAATCCAGAAGTGGAATCTCTCCCCAAGGAGTGATTGTCATTAAAATTTCACATAACACAGGCTTTAAAATCATGCAGGAGATAGACTGCTCCTCACAACCAGCATAGCTACAGATTGCTGTCACCCCCAGAGTCAGCAATGCTCATGGCACCTTTGGAGCACCCTGCAGAGGCTGGTGGGACAGCTGCACATCTTTAAACAACCGAGATGGTAAAGAACAAATCTGAACTGCATCATTCATGCAACATCATTCATGCAACTCCACCCTGGTCCTGAACAGGCAACTGAACAGGGAGTTGCCTGATCAGCTCATCTCCCAACACAGACATGGAGAAAACTAACAACAAATGCATCCTCCTTGTAGTTCCTTAGATGCACAAGATAATTGCACCACAAGCTGCATATTCAAAATCAGTTAAACTCACATTTCACAAGTTTGCAGACACACACCCAGAAATGCAGTTATCCTGATGCACAGTAACTCTTGTGCACTCGTACCTACTGATCCTTTAAGAAAACAAGCCTTTGCCCCCTTCCTGCAACAGAATACCCGATGCTTTCATTCCACATTTCTTCTAAATAGGCAAAAGGCATTTGTAAAACGGGCTAGGCTTGAGCTGTCAGAACAGAACAGATATTAAACGTTTCTAAAGCCCAAAGGGAGACGTTTTCTGGTTTCCCCCTCTGTGTCAAGTGACAGCTCCACTGTGATGGGTCATTAGCGTGACAAAGGGAAAGCAGCTGGACATAGAGAGGGGCAGAGGCTAACAGAGCGATTACATCCTTAAATCAACTATAAAATGTTACAAAGGACGAAGAGGAGGAAAAAAAGGAGGAATAAAGTCAGTTTGATAAAGTGTCTAGCTGCAAATCATATGAAATTAATTCATCTAAATAAAAGAAAAAGCAAGACAACTTACTCTTCTGAGAAAGCAGATTCTCTTTGAAGGAGCATTTTAAAGTGTTTGACATTATTATTTCATGTAAATAACCCATTTTTCCTTCCTAAATAAATTTCTACAATCTCTATGAAGTAAAATAGTATCTTTGAAGATCTAGTTCTTCCCACTTTGATAGCCAGCAGAAAGGATCAGAACTGGTTACTGAGGTTTTTCCCATCTCCATTTTACTTTCCTCCAAATGAGATCAGGAAGATTTTAGCACCACAGCAATAGCAGTAGCTCAGCAGGTCACACACAACTCTTACTGTTAGGTGCACACAGCTCTGAAAGGACAAGTGGTGAATTAAGAGGAAAACTAAAGGAATATATTTTCCAACTTTCCCACTGATGGGAGCAGTATATTAAATTTCCAGTTAAAAGCAACATCCAGGCAACTGAGTTTTACTAAAGAGCACTCCATTGTCATGTGTTGTATTCCAATAGTCACTTAGTATATTTCTTCTTAAAAATTGTGCATTATTAAAGTTTTCACTAAAGGTGGCATCACTGCTGTTATGTCTCTCTCCACTAAAATTTGACATTTCTGGGCAACTAAGAATTGATTGATAACTGAAAATAAAAGTCAGATTACTTGGAAATGTTTGCATGCAACACATTCCTACTAAATTCTTTTGTTCTGACTCCTTTCTGCTTTAGTACCTCTGTGCTCTCTCTTCAGTCTTTTTATTTTGCCTTTCTGCCAGTAAGCTGTTGGGTTCTAAATCAGAGATTAAAGAAAAAAAATCAACCAAACAGAACAAACCCAAGTCCCAAACTCCACACTTTCAATCATTTTTGTTTAAAAGAAAGAACCTCCATATGATTAAGTAATCTTAAACCTTTGTGTCACAGCCAATATAAAGAAGGGGTCATTGTTTTCCATCAAAAAAAGAAAATAAATTTTAAAAGAAATAAATAAAAAAGAAATCTTAATTGCATGACTTGAAGATAATTATAATCACTGATGCTGATTTTGGAAAACAACTAAACTTAAAAGTGAAGCACCCTCCGTTTGTCCCTGTCCCCTCCATTCACACACACACATTTGTTACACACATTCAGCATTGAAGTCCTGATTCTTATCTCAGGTGAGGTGCAAGAAGAGTCTCAGTAATTACACAGCAAGAAGCCGGACAATTCCAGAAAAACTGCATTTTCCCCCACTGCCTGTTTCATAATATACAGAGACAATAAATGGCAAACACAAGGAGGAGCTTAACAATGTGGGTTTGCTTCCCACATTCCCTGGCCAGTCCCACACCATGCTGCTTTTACAGCTCCTGTCCCTTGTTTTGGTAAAGCTGCTCAGCTAAGACAACTACAGCCCCCTCTGTTTTGTTTTCCTCTCCAGTCAGGGCTGTAAGATTTGTCTCAACACAAACTCCGTGAGTTTTCAGAGCCCTATCAGGTAGAGGAGAAACTGAGATTTTGGAGATGTACTTTAAAAGGCAAATAAATATGGAAAGCCTGTATCAGTAACAGTAAGAAGAGAAACAGTAAAACCAGTGTTTCTCCTTGTTAAGTATCAGCTTAGCCTTTGCCATATATGCCAAACTATTTGCCATGACTAATGTATATAATGGGAGTACATTTCATATTTTATCTCTCCTGAGAGACTTTGAGTCAGGGAGGGAAAAAAAAAGAAAGGAAAAGGAAAAAGAAAATCCCACACTACACAAAACAAACAGACAATGATGACAATGATAAAAACCCCACATGTTTAACATAGTGGGCTAGAGTTAAAAAAAGATAAATTTTTGGAGATAATTTTTCTCAACAAGTTTTCTCCTTGCTGCTGTAGAGAAATAAAGGACTCAAAGCACTCAGCACCAGCCTGCTGCCTCCTCTCTGCCCCCAGAACTGGCACAAACTGATGACAACTTGGGCGCAGATGTTGGAAATTCCATCTTCCTTCCAGAGGAGCTCAAAATCTCCAGGGCACAACCCCTCAGGAATAAAATATTAATTTTGCCTTTCCCCCCATTGTTTTAAGGTGCCTTTTATTCAATTTGTAAACCAAACATATATTCCTACATCAACACAGGGAGTTAAAAACTGCTCTATTTCCACTGGACAGATATGACCCATGACAAATCATTAGAACCAAAAGCATACAAAGAGTTGGATTTCAATACAATGAGGTCTCCTGTAATAACAGAGTTTACTCGTGACAAATGTTTTCAGCAAGAACTCTCATAGAAAGCACTCTTCATGCAATATCTCTGTAGTTAACCCACAGTCACCACTCAGTCCTCTCTCTCAGTTGTTTCCAGCTAGTTGCTCTGTCAAACTGCAATAAATCACACACCTGGAATTATTAACAGGAGTCTCCACTCTCTCATGCTGCTTAGTCACTCCAGCCAATCTAACAGCAGGTACTAAAATTTGTCACACACTGACCTGTCATCTAAAACTTACATTTTGCAGTGCAACTGCACATTATAAACGAAACTTTCAAACCATATCAATTTTCTCATAAGAGCAGACTTACCCAGAGAGGGGGAAAAAGCCCCAAGACAACAAACAGTTCCAAACACACATTGGTCTTTGCAGAGATATCCAATACGTGTTTCACTTGCTGGCACTATAGACCCTACCCTGCATTTCCACACAGCAGCAGCAGAAACCAGTTATGAACACTGGCCAACACCATTACAATGTTCTTCTTCTCAGTCTTCTTTATCTCATACAGAAGGGTATGTTTTTATAAATCATCCTCTGAAGCATGTAAATTCAAGTTTCCTTTTCCCAGCAATTTCTCATTCTCAGCTCTACAGCTTGAGGGCTTTGACTGCAATAAGGATTTTAGTTTTGGAAAATAAGAAGTATTTACCCATCAAACATCACAACAACCTGCATAGATAGAATGCTTTAACTCTGTAAATCTTATCATTGGACCTTTACTATCAACGCAACTGACGTAGTCACTCGGGGAAAAAGTACAACATGTAGAGAACATATTTCAATTTATATTTTATTGTAGTTGGATACTACCAGCAGAGAATTTCAAACTAGAGGTTCAGTAGTACTTTTATAGTAAAATTACATTATAAATTTTAAAGCAGAGGAGCATTTAAAGAATACAGTGCATGCTACCTGTGTTGCATGAGTTCAGCCAATGTAGCTGCTAAGACATTTCAGATGTCCAGTTTCACTAAATTTTAATCCTTGTTCAAAGCTCAGCACTCACAATGAATCTTCATCAGCTGCCCATGTAGGAAGCCATTTTTTAAAGTTACGTTGCTCTTCACCTAACTGTAAACCTTTGTAACAAAACTACTAAAGGGGAAGAAAGAAGGAATCCAGAGAGCTTTTAAAGTTTAAATGGGATAATGAAAAATGCATATTTTATATGATATTATAAAGAAAGATTTCAAACAGGGAGGTGTTTTGTTAAACACCACAGAATATTCTGATCTATTTGGCTCTGAATTAGCATTCTGCAACTGCACATTTGTTTACTGCATCTTGGAAAGCAAAAAGATAGCAATTGTTGAAAAAAGTCAAGAAAAACAAAATGCTCAGAAAACAAGATCATTGTTTTCTTTCCTGTAATGAAACCATTACTTCATTTTGTAGAAGAATCACCACTTTCATTCCATTGTATTTTACCAGATATAATACCTGTACTAGCGTATCGGAAATAAACTTGGAAGAGCAATTCTGGACATTCTCTAACATCTCCCTTTCAATTGAACTGTACATTCAGTTTAGATTATAAAATACCAAGTTATTACCATAAAAATAAAGTACAATTTGCCTGCATTTCCAATTCAGTGCATTTATTAATCAGGTAAACAGGCACACACCAAATTACGCCACAACGGTTACAAAACTCTAAGATCGAGTTGCAGGACCTTAGATGGAGATGTTCAGTGTTTGCCACCCTACGTCACATTAACATGACAAAGAACACTCAGAAGACTGCATCTCTCTCAAATCTTTCCATTAAAGGTAGGGTCAAAAAGAAAGCATTTCAAGTTTTCCCGCTTATAATCCGCTAGGAAGCATAACTAGAAAGAATGTGATGCCCGTATACGTAACACACACCACACGAGAAATTAAATTGTGAAGTATTCTCCACAGATCTACCTATCTGACTTGCAATATGTAGCAACATAGTCTTGGTAATTGTGAGAAAATGAAGGTCAACTTTAGAGACTGTAGTTAAAGGTTTAAGACTGATTTTGAGTAAGTGTAAATTACTCTGTGGGTGCACAATAAATCTCTTGTACCACAGCAACAGCCCAGTGGACTTAGGAAGAGACAATTAGTATTTCAATTTCAGTGCAAATCTCCAAATCTGTATTTCCAATCAGAAATAAAAATGTAGGTAACAAGAACCTTGAATGTTTTCACGATTAAGCTACAAACCATGATTTAAAAACAAACAGACTAAAAGAAAATAAAGCATCAAATTTATGGACCACATTCTGCAGAATGTTTGAAAGTCCAGTTATTTACATATTTATAAAAGCTGATGTGCTTCCCAACTGAAAATAACGTTCATACGTTAAATTTGCGGTAACATCAACACATTGCACTTCTGTCTATCTGTACGTGTGTGTATTTTGCAAATGTGAGAGAATTGAAAGCATTTCCTCCGTTAATTACATTGTTGGGTTTTGTTAAGAAGGTGATAATGGAGATGCCTAAGCCAGCGCCTTTGCTGAAGGAGTTGTTGCAGGAAAGCGGCTCAAGCCCAGCGTCAAGGCCGTGGCAGCTCCTCAGTGCTTTGTCATACTCGCGCTTTGCTTGAGGGCCGCACACGGGCTCAGTCCACTTGGCGGTCTGGGACTTGATATCGAAAGCGGTTCTCAACCTTCACCACTGCGCAGCACCCAGTGTCCGGCTCGTCAGCTCAAATCTTAAAGTAATAGAAGGCAGTTCTAACAGCTCCATAGCCGGGTATTTGTTAGCAGATTAAAAGCCCTTACCTCTTCTAATACGTTACGACTTGGGGAAAAATCAGATACAGTGCACCTAACCACCTTGAATCAGCACAGATCATCAGCTTAGGCCTTACTCATGCTTCACCTATTAGCTACAATGCATTCGGTTCGTCCTCAAGTTTCTCATTTAGCCAGATAAGTATCACTGGCACCACTGCATCTGTGTAGCAGAAGTGCTTTCTCCCCTATTTCTGGATGGAAAACAAAACAGCAAAATACCGCTCGCATCACTGCACTCATTAATGAGACTTCCAAACCCGCACAGGTTACTTTCCCCGGGACACTTTCGCAGAGATGCGATCGCTTCTGGCACCCCAGGAGCCCCTCGCTCCAGGCCTGCCGGGGGGACGGCAGCAGCGGAACGGCGGCCGGGCAGGCGGCACACACCGCCGCGGGGCAAGCGACGGAAACTTCCCCGGCCCAGCTCCCGGGCACGGAAGACGCGGTCCCGGGGCGAACCCTCGGCAAACCGACACGAGCTTTTCGGGCAGAAAACTTCTGAGGGCAGCGAGGCCACTGCCGGTCTTTAGGGGAGTCTGTGCCCCTAACAGCAGGGACGGGCCCGCCGCCACACGCACGGCGAAGCGAGGCTCAGCCCCGCGGGGCACCGCTCGGCCAGGGCCAGGGCCAGGGCCGGTGCCGGGCCGACCCTCCGCCCGCCCGGCTGTCAGTCTGGCCGCGGGGGGAGGGAAGGGGGGCACCGCCACCGGGGAGGGAGAACGACCCGCGCCTGCCCGCCCGCCCTCCCGGCGCGGCGGAACGCGGGGCGGCTCTTACTTGTGGAGGAGCTGGGGCAGGCTGGGCGGCGGCGGCGGCATCCCTCGGCTGGGGGCCCCGCTGCGGGCATCGCTCTCCGGCGGGTCAGCGCCGCGGGGAGCCGGGGCCTGGCTCATGGCAGCGGCGGGGACCATACGGGGCGGCCCCTGCGGCGGGAGGCGCGGGTGGCCGCGCAGCCCTCGGCCGCGGCGGCGGGAGGGAGGGTGGCAGAGCGAAGGGAGGGAGGGGGCAGAGGACCGGCCCTGGAGACAACCGCGCTCCCCCCCGCGCCCCCCCGCCGGGCTGGCGACGGCGGGACAGGCAACCCCCTGCGACTGAGCCCGCCCTGCCGGAGGGCTGCGGCCACCGGCGGGGGCGGCCGGTGCTGCGCGGAGCCCCAGAGGCGCTGGCGGGGCCGGAGGGAGGGGCGGGCGGAGCCCCCGGCCCGGCCCCACCTGGGCGCCGGGCCCGTTCCCTCCCTCCTCCGCCCGCACCTGCCCGACGGGAGGGACCCACGCCCCGCGGCGGCCCTGCGGCTCTGCCCTGTGTCCCAGCCGGGACAGGCTGGCTCGGGCGCACCTGTTCGGGGCAGGCTGGCTCGGGCGCACCTGGCCCTGCCCGGGATGGTCCCGGGGGCCGCGCTTGGCAAAGGACGGGCTGTACAGCAAAGAGTGAGAGCAAACCATCCCCTTCACCCTCCGGCAATAATTAACGATCATTAAATGCCAAGGGCATGGGGAAAAGCGTGTGTACTGTTCTAATTTCTCGCTGGTAGCACCTTTGAAGAAATGTAATCAGTCATTTATCAGATACAGGCTCTGTCGGCTGATATAAAACGGGAGAGGAGAATCAATTAATAAACCTTCTAAAGCAGCAAGTAATCTCTACAGCAGACCCTTCTCCCTGTCTGGGCCCAGCCATGATGGGCTTTTAATAAAGGATGTCGATCCTGGGCTCTCTGCTTCCAAACACATACCTTAGCGCCATCAGGACCTACTCAGGAAGGCATTACCTGCTACTGTAATAGCACAGGACTAAGGAGTGGAATTGCTGCCTGATGATACAATGTGACAAAAAAAGTTTTACCTGCACGCGTTTTGGGAGGAAATTTCAGGCGACTGATGGAGCAGAAATTGCACTCTTGCATTAAACAAGTAACACTGAGAATGTTTGGTCCAGCTCTTGCTCCCTTTGTAAGGTCCTGCGTATTAGAGAGGGACAAGTCAAAGACCATTTCAGTACTTGCTCCTGCACTACCTCTGCTTGCCACGCACCCTCCCCCCAGCACACACACACACACACACATACCCCAAGGAAAGCAGAAACATCCTGGCTTCTTTGAAAAATTAATCCTAATTCAGGAAGACAAATTTTGAAGGGGTCAGGTTCTCCTCCCCTGCACCTGGCACAGTCATTTACAACTATGTAGCCTTCTAAATGGGAACAAAATGCCACCTCCAGTGACTGGAAAATTTTAAGTTAGTTGCATTAATCACATACTTTACACTTTGCAGATGGAGAGCACCAACCAGGTGCAGGGCAGTGGAGAATTGGGCCAGATTGCAGTTGTGCAGTTACTTAATGGTAATGTAACACCAAATGCACCTTCTAAAAATGAACAGCCATCAGTACTTGTTTAGACACATTGACTTACACTATATTCTAGGAAATACGAAAAATGGAGCTTCACATCCTTTCCCACAAGGAAAAAAATTTGCAAATTATGTGTTTTCTGGTTCAGTGAGGGCCAAGGGGTGGTCAGCACAGTGCAGCTACAAGATGCCTGATCTTCCAACAAAGAAAAGGTAAGGTCTAACAGACAGATGAGGTGACTCATGGGAAAAAAATGTTTAACACGTAGGACCATCTCTGCCCAAGGTTTAAAGCAAATCGAGGTGTCCACTGATCATCCACAGAAAAGTGGCTTTGTGTGAATTTCCTGAGCAGCAGTGAAAGCCCTTGAGACCAAGCAACAGCCAACTGCTGCCTGTAATTATTTGAGGAAGTGAAAGATGGTGACTCATGGCTCAGAGGGCAACAGGAGCACAGCTATGACACTAATGCACGGCCCTGGATTAGAAGGTGGATAGTCACAAGAACGTGTTACTTCGCACAGACATATTACATCACTTGTAATAATGGATCAAGTGTGTTTTACTAGGCACTACTATTTCTGCACTTAATACATCCACTGTACAACTCAGCAATCAGTCTCAGCACGGGGTCCTAAAACTCTGCAAAGATTTTCTCCATTTATTTTAACAGTTCTCATCCCTATGTTTGCTTCTTGTCGAGGTTTTTTGGTTTTGTTTTTGTTTTTTCGTGTTTGTTTTTGTTTGTTTGTGGGTTTGGTTTTTTTGTTTGTTTTCTTTCTCTTTTTCTGTCATATCCCCATGTTTTGGCTTGGCATGATCTGGTGTGACAAAAGCACTGACCCCTCACCACCATCTGGTCCCTGCCTTACCATAAGGCAGTAGAAAGCTCACTGAGGTTGTCCTACAGGGAAATAAGGGGGTGGATGTGAGCAGGCACAGACTGACCAATGTTCATGGACTCTCTTATTCAAGAAATCAATATAAGCAGTTTTCTGGCAGAACCTTACAGTATTTCTGGTGCACTGCCATAAGAGCAAAACAACAGTGGCTGGTCCAAAACCCACACTTTTAGGGTCTGGGTTTGGCAGTAGAACTGAACAAGTGCTAACAGCTATACAAGTTCCCGTTCTCCTAATATGGAACGTAGCTATGTGCATGGAGAAATCAGAACTCTAGGTTTTTTCCACTTGGCTAGAGACACATTCTGTGTTTGTGTAACAGTCAGCTAATAGAGATTTTGTTAAAAATATTGGCAAAACACTGACTTTCCTGTTGCTGACTTTGTATGTATTAAATATCTATGATTTTAGATTAAAACTGCTGATTTTTTTAAAGTATGTATGCCAGGGTATTAATGAGACCTCATGCAAAAAACACTCCTGGCTAATAATTTCAGCTGAGATTAATATGTTTACTGCATCTCCCAATACAATTATACAATCCCCACCTCTTACAATGCCTTTTTGGAGTTTCCAGTTGTAGCAGTCTGCATGCTAAAACTGAAATCCTGATCTAACTGCTGTTCTAACTTGCATGAGGATAAATCAGATGCAGCTCTCTGGTGTAAATGAACTCACACCCAGAATATTCCATTTTTAGGAGCAGATCAAGAAAGGCACAGGCAGAACTCAGAGAAAAAGAAAGGGATCATAAAGTAGGACAGTGATGGAGCCAGGCACACACAGATACTGCCTCCCCAAATAGTTCAGCATCAAACAACAAAAACAGCAATGATTTCATTGCTTTAAGAGCTTATTTAACTCTAGAGTTACACAGTAGCAAGGAAACACATCTAAGAATAAAAGATGTCAATCTGCCTATTAGTCTGACTAAGGCCTTTCATTGGTTCATGCATAAATCTGTTTTTCTGTGACCTGAAATTTAATCCTTGGAGAATTATTTGCCTTAATTTTAATCTTCTGAAAATTAATATATAATCAACTCTTCATTATCAGGGAAAAGAAGCAGTTGAAAAAAAAAGAAAGATGGAAAACCTAGATAACGTGAGTACCTCAGGGCCAGGGCTGGCCCAGCTGCAAATGTTGTGCCCTGGTGTAAATGTCCTGCTCACATAAACTGCAATGAGCAGCAGCAGTTTAGGCACCACTGTGTGTCTAACATGGTTTATTCCCGAAGTGGGTAAGGGACCCAGACTCAATGGAGAATAAACTCTGGTTTTTACTGTTACTACTGTGCACAAGTACTGCAATTCATATTTATAAAGCGTGATCTAGATAGTGTTGTGACGGTTCTGCAGCAGCAATAGTCATTAAAATACAAACATGATTTCATGTGGAATGAGATGTCATCTCTGAAATAGGACTGAAGTAACATAAGTATCCAGTTGCAGGAATAAAAGACTTCATCTAGGAAGAATGGTATCATACTCCTTAACAGACTGTGCAGAGAGGTAGAAAAGCACTCTCTTACTGAACTTCCAAAACTTATGAGGGAAAATTCAGGTTAAAAAAATGAAAAACACTTCAGTCGGTTTATGGTAATCCATGCATCAGGTTTTCCAAGGTTACCCTGAACCCTGTTTCTGGAGCTTGCTGTACGTGTTTTCTTGTTCTCTCCGATCATTGTTTGGATAGAGAAGCTGAAGACTGAAGCAGAAATTTCCAGTGCCTGGGTATGTGAAATTCACCTTCTGGGTAAGTCTCTATTTACTTCTATCAGCTTCTCCTGAAAAATATTTCAGTCAGCACCACTTTTGATTTTTTTCTTTTCAGTGATTTTCTTTTCACTGGATGTGAATGGCAACAGGTGGCCACAACTGGTAGGTTCTTTTGCAGTTACTCTAGCTTTGCATTTTCCTGCACCTGTGTGGGCTCTGCTGCTCATGACTGCATGTCATTGAAATGGTGCTATTCAGAAACCAGGCTACATTTATAAAGGATCAGGTAAAATTTAGCTCAAGCCTGCTAGTTGCTTTATAAGCAAACAAACAAAATTTCTTTCAAAATTTTTGAAAGCAGAAAGTTTCCTAATAGTTTGAAAGGAAAATACAAGGGAGATCTAGTCCTTTAGAATTAGGTTGTTACAGAGCAGATGTTTTTGTGGGAGAACAGAATCACCTGAAGAATTTGATTAAACATATTAGGTTAGGAGCAAAATAATCAACCCATGTATAACCAGAAAATGAAGCTTACGAATGACAGATACAGCCTGGTCCCAGACTTCTGAAAGGTGAAAAACAAAACTCAGGGGCTGGACTGACTGCTGCAGTGTACAGATCAGGTGCTTTCAAGAGTCAAGCAGATCAAGATGCTAAAGGATAACCTTTGGAGATAAGCTATCGATACTCAGTCATGGATAGCTGAGATTTTCAAATGTGCTGGGACAGCCAGCTAATGAAAGGCAAACATCGCAGATTTTTAAGCCTGATGCAGAACAATGTGGAATAAACTAATGATGTCTTTTGCAGGTACTGTGAGAAGCTGTGTATTCCCTCAGCACCTTCAGCCAGTGACAATATAATCCTCAATTCACATATTATAAATTTAGAAAACATTGGAATGTGCAACTGATCATACCTAGGAGATATATACACACTCTGATCCCAGAATACTGGCTTATGTCATTAATGGCTTGTATCATGCTCTTTTCTAGCTGCAGAATTGCAAATGTTTACCATTTTAACTATTTTAGCCAACTGCTTAAAGAACAACAAAATGTAAATAAAGAAAACATAATGGCAACAGTGAAAAATGAATGTTAAACCACTCTGAGGGAAAAAAAAGGACTTTTAAAACAATCCTTGATGTTACTGTCATCTCTTCAGATAACTGAAATATGCATGTTAATAACCTGACTTATCTTTTTGTGCTTTCACTACTACAAACTTCCATTCATATCATGGTGTAACTGGTCTGCTTCCAGTCATCCTCACTTCTGATTCTAATCCTTCATGGCCCCATAAGCACAAAAGAATAACAATAAAAGCTTATTTATTTGTTTACCCCACTCCTTTCTAATGTATACATGGGGAGTTTTTCCTCTCATCGCCAAAGTGCTAGGTAATAACTATCACATTTTCACTATTAATAAAAATACCCATCATTAATATATTTAGTACAGATTTTACTTCAGTAATTTTTCATTCTTAATATGTAAAAGAATTAATATCCAGACATTAAAAAGCTTAATTTGTCACACCTTTAAATACTAACTCTTCTTTATGTGTATGCAGGTTCTAAGGGTATATGCATAGCTGGAGGAAAAGTCTAAACTTAATGGTTTCTTTACCCATGGTAAAACGCTGATTTTTGTATAACTGCTGAGTATCATTTGATAATGATAAATACTACTGACACACAAAGACAAACTAAGTATAAATTAGATTACAAAGTAGGGTCTTTTAATATTTTATATGAAGGCAGGTGATTTCTGGAAGTCTGCTGAAGTAGAACAGCACCAAAGACTGCACAATTTATGCGCCTATAAATGATGTTAGGTTATAGTGAGGATATGGTGGTCTGTTCTATGGCAAACAAATCCCTTCCTGGGACCTCTCACTCGTGAGAGATGTTCTGCAGGACCGAGTTTTTGACAGACCCCATGTGCGAGCCCCGCCTGCTGGCATGAGCTGCCGAGGTGCCCTGCCTGGGAGGCCGCGGAGCTCGGCAGAGCCGAGGCCAGAGCTGCAGTGCCTCCTGACGGAGCGAGGCAGGGCTCCTTCCCCCTTGTCCGCTGACAAATTGCACAGCTGTGGTGTTACATGTCAGCACTTGCAGCGCGGATCTCCGGAGACAAACCAGGAATGTTCTGCATGCCAGACAGTGGCGCTGAGCCATTACATTGAGACAACCTTCTTGAGGGAACCGTGGGCCCTGAGTGAACAAGAGTGGGGAATCCACTGACATTCTGACCTGCAGCCATGTAACCACAGGCAGTCCAGTGCAGCGAGGCCAGCTCTACAGTTGAAAGAAAAGAAGTCCTGCAAAAGTGTGCCAAATCCACGTAGCATTTGCTGCATAGATACTACAGTGATTTCAAACAACTCATGGCATTTAGATAAGGTAGGTGAGACTATGTGTCCCTGAAGTCTGAGATATGCTTTCATCGACATTCATGGTGAGCTCAAAGTTATTTGATGATGTTTATCATCATCTGGAATACTTCCAGTGGAAAACATGATCTTGCTGATCTGGAATCTAACTCAGCTCCTGCAATCTATATATTCAGGGTAAGAGTCAACAGAGAAATGGACATTGACATTTAATGCAGAGAAGCAAAGGACTCTGAAGTTACCTGAAATGATCTGCTCACCTGTTGAGGTCATCTGCTAAAATTAGCCTTTCAGTTTAGAACCTACAGCTCTTTTTTTTTTCACTGAACTACCACTGCTGCTAACCTTTCACAGGCTCCTTCCCCTTAGAAAATCTACAAGGACTTTAAAAGTAATTTCCCTGTTAGGAAGCTGAAGAATATGCAATATATAGGATTGTAAAATAAATTTTGTAAATAATTATCATAGGGACTGAAAAATGAAACAGCAGTATTGAAAGAAAATTATAGAGGGATAAAACTGCAAAATTTTATTATAATCATGGAGGAAAACACATAACTGTTATTACTGTGATGTCAAATTAGTTTATTGAAATGTGCCATCTAAGATAGGGAAATACTAAGAATAAAAAAACTGTTTTGATTTGAGTTCTGGAGGGCTTCTCCTTTGTTACTTCTCACTTTAGTAGTGAGTTTACCTCTTTCTTTATCGGCAGCTTGTGAGGGAGAGCATAGAAAACAAACAGCAAAGATAAATATTGGGGTAAAAAGAAGAGCAATAACTCATGTTCTCAGGTAACACAGCAAAAGATCCACCATCACAGAAAATAATCTTAAAAGAGAACTAGTAGCATACTGTAGATGAGGCTACAAGAAGATGAATGCATAGCTTCTTGGAAACCTTCACTCACAGCTGGTATGAGTAGTCTGCTGTCAAACTAGAAAGGCGTATAATGTGGAAATCTGCAAGGGTTAATTCCTTTTCCTATATTGTTATTCAGCGTCTGGGTAACGGAACAGATCACACGTCTGAAATGCGCATGTGGGGTAAAGTGCTACAGGCAAATTGGAGCACAGAAAGAGTCTTCAGAACAATTTGGAGAGATCAGAGAAACTGTGAAGAACACAGGATCTAGCTGAGGAAGGACAGATGTTAAGTCCTGTACTTAGGAAAGGAAAATATTGTTTGGGAAACTACAGGATGGGGAATGACTAGACAGAAAACAGTTGTTCTGAACAAGACTTGGGGGTATTACAGAGGATCACAGCTGAACATGAGTCAACAATATCATGCAAGGAAGGCATCCATCAACCTAAGCTATATAAATAGGAGTTTTGTCTGATGTAATTCCCTTATTTTTCTTGGTATTAAGATAAGGCCTCAGTAAGAACACTACATTCACTCTGGCAGTGGTACTTTCACTACAAAATAGATTTAAAAATTCAGAAGAAAGTATAGAACTAACCAAAAGCCTGAAAAAGAAGAGTCACAAAAAATGGATGATTGAAAGGGCATTGTTCAGTCTAGAAATTAAAAGACTGAAAGCAGAAAATAACATTTAAAGAGAATGGAATAAATTGGTTTTGATCCCCAGGATGAAGAAGATAGGGGAAAGTGGATTTGAATCACAGAAAGAGAGGTTCAAATTAAATCTGCTAATTGCAAATAAGGGAATATGTCAAATTTTGAAACACCTCACGTAGCAGCTTTAAAATAGGTTGCACAAACCATCTCTCAGGAATTAATTAAACATGATCCAGCTATGGGGCAAGAGGAAGGATTAGGTACACCTAGGTGGCCCATTATTCATGATTATTGAAGCAAGCAAACTCTGGAATGGCAATGAAAAATCCATTGGAAAGCAAGAAGAGCAAAAGGTAGTAAAACTTATGTAGTTTGCAGGTCCAGCAAGTCTTCATAGTCCCTACAGGTCCATGGTTCAGGTGGCTTGAAGATGCCAACAATGTATGTTAATAAAAGGCACGACCATACATCTAAAGAGGATCTTGAAAGTGATACAGTCAAAGTAGGGAAGGAGAAAAAGCTGTTTTCTTAGGGAGAGAGAGAGAGAAGCAGAGATCACACAAACATTTTGAATGTTTGTATTTGTTCCTAGTGAAAGGGAAGTCATACAGTGTCTCTAAGGAATGAATGCATCACTCTCCCAGACACAGAAGCCGTTGCAAACACAGGCCCTAAACAGAAAATAAAATTTCACACATGGAGTGACCCTTAAATTCAGCCCCATCCAGGAAACCTGAACCAGAGCCCAAGAAAATCTTAGTTTAACTGATGCTTGTTTAAATCCAAGTTATTAAATATTTTGGCTAATAGGCAGTTCAAGTAAGAGTCTTGAAGAAGACATGTCTCTACATACAAAATATAAAATAAATATGATCATATCAGGATAGTTTGCACTTAAAGAATAATTTCTGAAAAGTCAGATGCTTTAATCCACTCATAAATGCAGGCCCTTTTCCCTCCACTGTTAAAAAAAGATGTGTGATGAGACTGTGGCCAGCAATCTCAGGGTTAAAGAAGTGGCATAAGCCCCACCCCATCAGTCACAGTCCACAAAGCTTTTACTTGGACTGCCCTTGGCTGTGATAGCACATCATTACTAATCTTCCAAACATTGCACACATACAATCTGGAATGCAAGGCCTACCATGCAGTCTGCAAACTGACCAAAGCAAAGCCATTTGATTACTTCATGCTCGGGATACAAGGAAAAACAAAAACAGCCTTCAGCCAGGAAAAGGCTAAAGCATAAAGTCTACCTAAAATCACATATGAAATTAATGATGCTTTCTGGAAATGCTCATTTCTGGAAATCTCACAGTGGTCTCCTTGAACCAAAGAACACATAATCCATCTTAGGCACTGAAAACTCCCTTACCTTTCACAGTTCACAGAGAAATCTATTAGGCTGTAGTTACATTGATTATTCCATTTGTTTTCTTCTTTAACAGGACAAAAAGCTATAAATAAGAAAAAGAAGCTTTTAAAATCATGTCTTTCCTCTTTCTTTTTTCCCCTTTCCTCTTGTTTTTTCATAGAGAACTTGACATGTCACACAGTCTTTTTCAGTAAGCTGATCAATTGCCAAAAAATATGTAGCCTCAGGCAAACTTTATCAATCAGCTCAAGCTGAACTCAGCTCAGAAGAAAGGTAATACTCCTGAAAGAATTACATAATTTGTCTTGATTTTTTCTCACAAGCACAGTTGTGTCCTTACCCTCTCAGTTTCAAGAGACACCAAAACTGTAAGCAGAGGCACAGACATTACAAGTGAGGTTAATGCTTGAAAGAAGCAGGAAAACTCCTCAAGACTCTGTGATTAAAAAAAAAAAAAAGCCCATTGATAAGGACAGGCAGGAGGAAGGTAAGACAGAATCCAAAGGGAAAAGTTAAACCATAGTTCAATAAAAGTCTAAGTAATTGAAAATAAATTCTGAGTAAAGAGAAATGTCAGGAAAGTTCAAATTCCTCTGCCTTTTCAGAGGATGAGGTTTCACTGCATGTTCCCATCTCTCCAAAGTTACATTAATTTCCAGTCTTCTGAGTTTCTGGGACTGGTCTCTTCCTTTTGTATGGAAGCTACTTTAGCTAATATAAATATATAAAAGGCAAAGCAGCAGGAATTCAGTTCAAATGCAAGTTACCTCTCCTGAAGTCTGACTCTGGTGAAGGTTTCACAAGATCAGTGATTATTTTTCTTTCTCTTTTTTTTATTTTGGAGTAAACATGTAAACATAAAACTAATTCCTTCAATTTTTAAAATATTTGCATAAAAGTTGGTTTGGGTTAAGGGTAAACAAAGTGGAATTTGAACAATGATCAGAAGCAGTTATTTGACTGAAATATTTGCTTCCAGATGAGCTTTTATAATATCTGAAGCTAAACTGTCTGTCCTTTCCTAGGATATGATTAGAGGGCAAAGTATTAAAAGTCCAACTCTTAAGTAAATGGTCCATACAGGGATTGAATCCACAATTTTGGTGTTATTAACACCATGCTCTGACCATCTGAGCTGATCTCATTTCAGATGGCAAAGGCTCCATCCCACAGAGTACTGCCCAGCTCCTGTGCTTGCAGAGCTTTCTTGACTGCACCAAAACCACTGCTAGAGCTTGTGAAGGGTTAGAGCAGCCAGGAAGACCCAGCTCACTGGGTCTGAAGGGTGCAGAACTCACCAGGAACCTCCATCACCTCAAGGGACTGGCCCCAGTTACACAAGTTATAAACAGCTCTGCCATTCTCCAGGCAGTGAGAACAGATCCCCTTCTGATCCACATAAAGGCTGGATAACAAAATATGTAAGTGATACAATAAATTGCTTACAGTAACCTAGTCTTCCTTTGAGGTATCTGCTTCATTATTCCAGCTGTTGGTGAGTTTATGCTGGAAAAATGAGGACTGGTGGCCTATGACATTTTATCAAAACTAATCTGACTACAGATGCTGTTTTTTAAATCCTAAATGCTTAATCCTAATATTTTAAATATTTTTCTAATTGTCTTGACAGCATCCTACAACTATAAGCACCACAGGTAAAATAAAAACCTTTTTATTTTTACATTAGCAGCTCATAACACATTTCTGAAAAGAGCCCTAGTGTGAGGCTACACAGAGAACCTTTCACACTCTTCACTTGGAGCAATCCCATTACAATATCTGGCCCCCTTTCTGGATATGGCTCTGAATGACTTGCTTTGAGCCATTCAAAAAATTTGTGGTAGACCTGGGTGTTGAAAGTAGCTCTCACAGAGGCTGATCCAGAGCTTATTTAAGTCAACAGAAGTCTTTCCAATTTATTTCAATTAATTCTGAGCAGGTTCTGAATCTCAGGGCACTGCCCTTGCTGTGGCAGCATGCTTTTTATACTGCTCCTTTTATACACCTATCATATTTCTTCCAACAATTCTTTCCAAATTAAATTGCCTTAGGGTGCAAGGGAACATTTCAGAGAGATGAGGGACTGTAAGCTATCTTATTCTCACTGAAATCAATGTGACTTGGATATCTGCAATGTGTGCCATTTAAAATTTTCCACTTAATCAGGCCAGACCTTTCTGCAATGCCTTTCCCCATTTTTATCTCTTTTCTTTTCTGTGGATCACTTTTGCAGTCTTTTCTGATGTATAATGGGAAGAAGACAGGAGATCTTAGCACAGATGGACACTAGACATTGCTGAGAGATTGATACATGAGAAATCTATCTGGAAAAGTACAGTTACAAAAAAATATTAAAATGAATGAGATTGGTTATTAGTTCAGTTAAGATGTGATCCTCCAGTTTTATCCTCTGATTCCAGAAGCACACACACAAAAAAAAAGCTGGCCTGCTGCCATGATAAAATAGGCCTATCATTTTCCTGTGGTTTAAATGTGGGTCAAAACATTTAATCAGACAATATTAATTTATTTTAGTATTCCCTGGGGAAACCCAGGGTGACTTTAACGGAGAACTCCTTCTAGCTTTTGAAACAAAAAAGAAATGGAAGGACATCCACTGTGATTTATTTTCTCTGGATGATCAGTGGAGAAATTGGATATGCATGACACATTCATTTAGTCCTCACTTCCCTTTGATGATTAGGGCTGAATTTTCATTCTGGTATATGGGGATTTGTGTGTGTCACTCCAAACAACAAGTGTCATACATCTAAGTCCAAATGTAACTTTCTAAGAGTGAAGTTCAGAGACAAGAATCTCCAGTGTAAGTGGCCAAAATAGAATATTGCAATAGCATGCAAGTAATACTTATGCTCTAACATTGAAGCCTGAGCCTCACAAAGGCTTGACTGAATTTGTAATTAAGATCTTTTCCCTAGCTTTGGTGAAAAAGCACATTGGAAATACATGCAGACATCAACCTAATTAAATCTATAAAAATTGATTAGCCATTTCAAAACATCTGTTACTTGGTCCTTTGCAGACTATTGCAAATAGCCTCAATAATGAGGTGTGACCAATGGCTTTATAGCGGGAGCATTGCAGCCTCAGGCAAGGGAGGCTGAAGAGGTCTAGCTATAGCTCACACTGATTGCAGTGAAATGCTGGGTCTGTGTAGTTAGATGCAGGAATTTAATTTGTCTATATCATTTGTTTATTAATATAACCTTTTAAGAGAACATCAGAATTGGATAGAAATGTAAGCAAGTTTTTCCAACAAAATCCTTTACCCTTTGGGATTTCTTGGCATTAAAGAAAAGAGGAAAGGAAAGGAAAGGAAAGGAAAGGAAAGGAAAGGAAAGGAAAGGAAAGGAAAGGAAAGGAAAGGAAAGGAAAGGAAAGGAAAGGAAAGGAAAGGAAAGGAAAGGAAAGGAAAGGAAAGGAAAGGAAAGGAAAGGAAAGGAAAGGAAAGGAAAGGAAAGGAAAGGAAAGGAAAGGAGAAATTCTATGGAACTGAGTTGATGGAATGAAGAAAAGAAAGTTATATAATGGATTATAAATGTTTGTAATTGCTTCTTGCAAACTCAGAGGCAATTTGAAAGGCTATTGCTGTGGCATAATATTTTCCAGTTTCCATTCAGTCCCAATGTCAAGTGATACAAGCAATAAAACTCTCCCTTACCTTCCCCTGTAAGACTATTCCATACATCACATTGTGAGCAAGTTTTATTTTTGGACTGTGATGAAGACCTCACAAGATCAGGCCAGCAGCAAGGCACCGAGCACGTGGTGGTGATGCATCACATGGATTCAAAAACCCTGCCTTCCACCACTGCAGCACCAGCTGCACCCATTGAAACGAACACTTAATTAAAACCACAGCACAATTGCATTACTGTTTAAAACCTAAAGAAATCTAATCCTCACTAAATAATCACACTGCACTCAGATAATAAACATCTGGTGGATCTGTTTTGAGATCAGACATGTAGCACCCCTGGACAGGTCTCAGCGCTAGAGG
This sequence comes from Melospiza melodia melodia, assembly GCF_035770615.1. Classification (NCBI taxonomy): domain Eukaryota; kingdom Metazoa; phylum Chordata; class Aves; order Passeriformes; family Passerellidae; genus Melospiza; species Melospiza melodia. The sequence continues at coordinate 9,951,136 of NC_086202.1, forward strand.
AGTCAGATGCAAGCACTCACACCCACATGTGCACTGTGAGAATGAGAAAGGCTGACCTTGAATGTGCCAAGCTGCACCCAGCAAAAGAGAGGGGGCAACAGCAAGTAACTCCAACTTTGAGGAGGCAGCAGCTGTGCAGCTGCCTCAGCTTCATTTGCAGATAATCATCCTAGGCTCAGCTCAGGAGAGGAAGCTGATACACTCAGTATCTGAAACACCTCAAATCTTCTGTGTACATCTATTTTATGTGTAAATCTGGAGAAGGGAAAATAAAAGCAGAATTAAAAATATATCTTTTGGGTATCCAAGGCTTATGTCTTTATGTTTAAGAAAACTGAGCAATTTTACTCAGGTGGAAAATGCCATGGCTTTATTTCAGCTGGGAAGCTTAAAAGAAATTGCTTGGCGGAAGTGAGAGAAGAGCAAAAGTTTTTAATAGTCATTGTCATGTGGAAGGAGTGAAACAGAGAAAACATTCTCTTCTCCTTTTGGAACTCCAGGCATTGGTGTTCAAAAACCTTGGCAGTGGAAGCTCCTGTGCCAGCAGGAAGCCCAGACTGCAGTATACTGAGAAAACTTAAGTCTGATAATCCTCACACAAAATTTCTGTGCTGGGCATTGAATATTGTAATTTCCAGTCCACACAGATAAACCTGGGCTGGAAGAATGACATAAAACAAACCCATTCCCACTGAATGGGCTGTTTCAGCTCTAATTCTGCATAACAGATTGCACAATACACTCAGGGAAGCTGTTTCCCTCAGCATCTTCATCAAATAATCCACTAACAGCCTATGCTCAGCAGCAAGGGATGGGCGGACTACAAACTGATGACAAATGCACTGTGTGGCTGCAGCCCTTCCCCCAGGCTGCTCTCAATCCCTGTTTGTCCTCCCACAACTCAGACTATTTTCCTGACAGTCTAAGCAGTGGGTGAGAGGTCTTTTCCTCACCAGTTCAGCTCAAGGGCTACAAGACAGGACTTTTGCTGCTATAAATGGGACTCTTTTAAATGAGCAACTAGCCTTAAAACTTTTTTGAATGATCCTGGTAAGATTTTTCATAAGGGCATATTTTGTGGTGCCATTATAAGATGTCAATTTTGGTGGAAAGAAGGTTAAAACAAACAGAACACCCAATTCCCAAACCTAGAAAAGCCATCTCAGAAACTGCAGTTGGGATCACACCAATGAACATGATTAATGGACCCTCGATACTGTTAAAGTCTTGCTGCAGGAAGAACTGTCAGCTTCCATAAGTTTTGTTTGGCTTTAAATGTGTTTTTTAAGGAATTGGGTTTTTAGGTCAGAGCAGATATGCAAACCTGGAAATAATTTTGCTTTTCACACCAGCTATTAATACACCCTACAGTTTTATTTTGGATTTTATTCATTTCCCTGCAAATTCTACAATTAGATAGGTTAAATGGCACATTTTGTATTAATTATTACACTGATAGGGGTTGAAAGCACTTACCCCACAGGTTTATATCTCACTGTACACCCAAGGCCTCTGATAATCCTTCACATGTACACTGTGCATCAAATGTTGCTTCATTAGAATCATACTTCCTCAATTTGCTTACCAACAATCTTTCAAGGTAGCCAATAGCTGTGTGGTAAGCCACACTAATCAGAGGTAGCAAAGGACAATAAACCACTCTGGAGCAGACTTCATTGCCAACACTCATCCATGTTTGCCTGCAGCTGATTTTTACTGCAACTACTTTTCCTCTTTGGTTCCTTCCCTAAAAACATATGACCTAGATCAATGTGTAAGAAATTACAGAAGGGTTGAGTTCCCCATAGAAGTATTTTCATCATTTTACAAAAACAAAACAACCATGAAAAACTAGATATTTTTCCAACTCCTTTTTAGGACAAGATTGTTATTTGCGTATTTCATCTGAATAGTTTTTAAGTAAAATTATTGATTTAAATTTAAGAATTAATTTAATTCATTTTAACTTTTAACTCTTCCAAAATCTCCAAAAAAACTACAGGAAAGCAAAACACTTAACAGGTGCAATACAGACAGCAGAAATACCTGTTTGTGCATCCCATTAATTTCGACTTGTATTTCTATCACAGTTCACAGCTTCATCTTCTATAGCCATATCCAGGCATAATGCTGCTCTCTTTTGCAGTAAAGTGACATGAAAACAGCTGTTAGCATTATAAACACATGACAATTTCCAATTAATTTCAAAATTAAATAAGTTCTTTTCCAGTAATTCTTTGACGCCATCTAATTTTCTGCCAGTTGGTGAAGTCCGAGAGACAGAAGTCACAAAGTAATCTGAATTTTATGGTTCTGAACTTTTCTTCCTTACAAGGAACAAACAATTTTTTGCTTTGGTCTTTGAGGGATTATTAGTACAGAGGAACTATTATAACAACAACTAAGGGAATGTTTGATTTTCGTTTTAAACATAAGTCCATCTCTGTTCTTGAAACTATGATCCCTTATGCTGTGGCATACACTGAGAACTGATCAAAAATTGTCTCAAAGGCTCATTAACACTTCAACACTAAAAAAAAGGCACAGGAAAACACATTAAACTTTTATCAGTCACTCCAGCACCAACCCCCATTTCCTCACAGTATGGTTACATGCAATGGAATCATTTTCTCTTCCTCTAGGTTGTTCCACAATAACTCCCAGTAAAGTCACAGAGAGAGACTTAAGGGATTTTTTTTAGCTAAATTCCATCAGGAAGAACCAAGGCTATGTCTGTGCTGCCTGTTACAGAAGGGCCAAGGCTCCTTCATGGCAGATCTACTAATTCCCTACAGTGTGGCTCCACAAGTGCCTGTGAATGTACACCCTGGGCCACGTGTGAGGGGATGGCACAGCATCCAGCCTCATGTGCCAAGGCAGGCAGTCATGTGGCCTCACATACCTGTGACTGCTCTAAGACCAACCTTTTAGTGCAGCATGGGCAGGACCTCATCTCAGAGCAGTAATCTCATCTGTTAATAGACAAACACAGCTGAGTCTGGGCAGGCTCTGATCTTTAGAAGAGGCTGAGTGAGAACAGGGGTGAGAACAGCTATTTGTATTTGATTATCAGCCTTCAGCATCAATCTCGTCAGCTACTTCACATCCAGACAGGACTGCTTGGACCCACAAGACAAATCTCTGAACACTGCAGCCAAAACAGGTGCAAAAACATGTGGTCAAGCTGAAAAAAAAAAAAAAAAAAAAAAAAAAGGAGAGCTGAAAATTAACAACCCTTTGGAGTTGTTGGGTTAAATTATGTTGTGCACAGAATTCACATAGCACTACACATAGCGTTTTCTTATCAGAGGTAATCCTGATCTAAAATAACACAAGAATTATTTATTTTCCAGACACACTATGCCTGCTCTGTCATCTACTTGGTACATATAGGAATTTCCTCTTCTTCCTCATTGCTGGTCAACTTCATTAAATCTCATTCCACCAATCCCTCTGCTAGCTCAGTATCACCTCTTCCAGAGGTGTTAATGTAAATCCACGGTGCTCTGTACCATCTTTTAGTCCTATTGCTGCATGGCAGTTTCAGATTCTGATTGGGAAGTTGTTCCTGGCCCTTTTGGGTACATACAACTGCTTTGAAATATGCTTTGCAGGCATCTTTAAAGGCCAAAAGAGAAGCATCAAAGAAAAAGAACCTACAGCCTTCTATTTAAAAACAAAGCCCCATCATTTCCATACACTCTCACTTTTTTTTTTTAATACTTGACTCATCATCTTGTAACTGCACTGGCAATACTACAAAAGTCACTTCCCTGAGGAGCTGCCCAGGCTCTTGTATATCCCTGTGATGGCTGCCAACAGCAGTAAATAAACTTTCCAGTCTTATACTAAAGATCTAGCTATTTACTGTAAGCCTTCCAAAAGATTCCCCAAGTGCTTGCAGACATTTTACTGATACATACAGTCTTTTGCATCGACATGCTTAATCTAAAGCACAATTAAACTCCTTAGAAAAATTCCCATTAATCTCAGAAATCTTTGGATCAAGTTCTAGAGTTACTAGTGCTAGCCCAGTTTATAAGTGTTGACCTTCATACCTGTTTGGCTGCTGATACTTATATCACTATCATATATTTTTATTTCAGGCAAGGAGCACAATGGGATAAGCCAAGATAATTTTACTTGGCTTTCTATTTTTGTTTCATCAAAGCTTGCCTCTGTCTCAGTATGTCTAAGTGCATCTGCATTTAACATTTTAAGACCTATGCTCAGTTCAATTTGGTCAAGTGTCCTCTGCCATTTTAGTTGCAAAGCAGGTAGTGTCTCATTTATATTTGAAAAACTAGTGCTCTTGTTAACTTTGGGCTTAAATAAAGCACTCTGCAAGCACTGGCTCTGTGCGTGAAGGAAGTTCCTATTATCGCATTCTTAAGTTTACTGTAAACAGATCCCTCCTCCTTGCATGGCATCTCAGGCCAGTGGGTGCATGACATACTGGAGAATTACCCTGGGAAACTGAGGACTGAGCCCTCGAGGGCTCAGCAGCGAAGGTCACAGACCAGCCTCCAGACCTTGACCTTGGCTGACTGTGTGACAGTGCCAACATACCAGGCAAGAGGAGAGTGGGGGAGAAGGGTCAGCAGACATTGGAGACAGATGGCCTAATTCATCATACACCAGAAATAAATAATAAAAAAAAGCAGTTCCGAGCTTTACATGCACAGCAATGGTTGTAAATTCCACAACTGTGGAGACCTGCCAAGCCATTATACACATACCCATACTGCAGTCACTGGGTATAGCTCCTGAAAGGTGAGCTCAGGAGAAACTGCAAAGCATGAAGGGTGCTGAGATCTCAGGAAATTGGTTCATAAAATCATCATCCAAGTCCTAGTGGAAAAAGAGCAAGCAGAAGTTTGGGACTGATGTGATATTGTATAAATTGTCTGTGGATGTGATACTAAGTACTTTATACCTAATAAGCTTCTTTCAGTAATCATTTTTAAAATTTATTTTGCTCTTAATAGTTTCCAAATTGGATGGCATGTCATGCTAAATAAAGTTCTCTTGTCTCCAAGAAGAGTACCTCATAGGAACTGGCAAGGCTGGTGATGCCACTTTGGGAGGACAGAATGCAAACCAGAGCTTTCTCCAGATCATGTATTTTGGTTTCTCTGCAGAAAGAGCCATAGAGCATCCTGGATGCTGTCTTTCAAATTTTGGCATCTAGTAATCCACAAAGAAGGAAATACAGTGGCATCAGTAATGATGTTTGTTGCACAGGCTGACTGCTCAAAGTGGTCTTGTAAGCACAGCTTCCCTACAAAGACAACAGCAGCCATTGAGCTACTTAATGTCACAAAGCAAGTGCCAGAGAGCTTGACCATGGCCTTCATCCAGCCCTTTAGCTCTCTTTCTGCACAGTCCAACATCTGTGCTCTACACAATACAGAGTGATTAATACAACCTCCACACTCAGCCAATGTAAAAACCCACACATAGATCCAAGGGTTCCATTCAGGGGTTCCTTAGGAGCACAGGGTATGGATAGCTCTGCAAATTCTTGTCACTAATCTGAAACTGCAACCCACGGAGCAGCCTTTCCTTTTGCTGCCAAGTGACCTTGGAGGGATCAGACAGAAGAAGGAATTCCTTTTTGTACAAGTAGGTTCAACAAGAAAAATGCATTTAACAATTCAAGTATCCCTATCTGACTGCCAGTCTCCAAATGTGTGGTTCTGGGTTGGTCTCCTAGAAGCTGGTGCTGAGTCAGAGAACCAGCACAACACATCCCCTGCTACCTCAGAGCCACCACAGACACTTCTCCTGAACTGTTACACAGCCAAGATAAAAACCACCCTGAAAACCTGGCTGTCTCCTTTTATCACACCAGCTGTATGCATCCATGTTTTTCCCTTGTCTCACTGGACATTCCAGAAACAAGCCCCAGTTGCATCACTCAGCAACTCAGACAGAGGGATCAGACAGTGAAGCCCAGGTGTAGTGTGCTGAATATCACCAGTGATCCCATTCTGACAATTTATTCACTGAGGAACTGCTCTACATCCAGAAGTACCCGAGCCTCCTGAGGAAGAGGGAGGAGGAACTACAAGACAAAAGCAGGTAAATATTCTCCAGTTTTCCCTCTTACTCTAGCTATCTACCAAATTATTTCTTCATGAAAACAAATCCTCCTCCTCCATCCAGCTGTTAATCTCTGCTTTGCCCTTCACCCTGGACACCGAGGGAATATTTATGTGATCAATCTTGACATCTAATCTAAGAATGGTTCTCTTATGGCTTGGGTCCTTGATGTCTTATGTAGCAAATTGAGATGCCTTACCAGGACATGACACGAAATAGGTAATTTTGGATTCAGGTGCCTCACACTAATAGAAACCCAGTTGTTTTATTTCCCCTCCCTCTTTTGAAGAAGCACAGTTGTAGGGGTTACTCTCTCTTTTACTCCTCCAATTTGCAAGAGGCTTTTTACTAGATTTGCAAGACATCTAGATACACAGACCATTGTTCTTGAAAGCTTTGAGATATATTCTGAAAGTACAGTTGTGAACACACCTTTTAGAGTGTCCCTTATTAAACAAGGGATTTAAATGTTGCCATACTTCCAAGTTGTGCATGGATCTACCCAGGTACCCATCTGAATCTTTTTTTAGCATCAAAGCCATCTTACAAGTTTCAGCATAAATATCTTTGTGGGGTAAGAGAGAATTCATGAAGGCAACGAGACTGAATAATTTAAAACTTGGTCTCACAAGCACTGCCTGGTCCTCCAGAGTATTTTTTTTGTTGGAAATTTGTTCTCTGAATGAACCAGAGAACAGCACCAATCAAGTAGGATCAGCTTGAACCTCATCCTCTGTCTGGTATGGCTCATGCAAAACTACTAGGGATCAAAAATCCTGGAGCACTGACTAGAAGGTGGTCAAATAATTGCCATGCATAAAGGAAAGAGGCTTGACAAAAGATTGTTTGAAAGGGGCTGTAGCCGTAATAATGATTGAGCTTCTTGGTATCCTTTCAAGAGAAATAATCCACACTGTAACTCATCAAATATCCCCAAAGTTGTTATCTAGGGGCAAATATACATGATACTATTGTAGGAAAGCACAACTGGGAAATAAGTGTTGAGACCCAGAACTGACGTGGCACATCTCTTTTTGAGCTTTCTTAAATAAAAAGTGTTTTTTAAAGTAGGTCATAGATATCACCACTGTACATTGCAAAAACTGAGTGAATGCCTCCTCTGCATTAGAGTGCTTTTATCATCTAAGCATGCAAACCCTATGCTGTTCTGTCCAAACTCAGACAAAATTTTGAATACAGCTATAGGCTAAACTTAAGAAGACTATTTCCTTACTATGTCTTTATATATTCTAGATGTTTATATATATGTTATTTATATATTTTAATATTACATATTTTATAATTTATATATTTTATAGAATTTATAGCTGTTATGGAAGCAACATAGAGTAACCCCAGCAGTTTTGGTATCTGTACTGTCAGACTGAATGTAATTACAAAGCAATGAGAATGCAATTTATTCCCAAGTAACCAGTGCTGCAAACTACAGCTGTACTTGAGAGATCCCAGCTACTCAATATTTACAAGTGTGAATTCTAAAACTGGCCAGAAATTCATTCACAAGCTGACTTCCCCCAGTTTAAGCATGGGGGTGTTTTCCTCTGTACTGTGAGGGCCTGCATCCAGCTGGCCAGATCTGAATTCTGAAGGTCACAGATGCATTTTTATCCTTCAAAATGTAAGCAGAAAAACCTGTGAAGGAACAGAGGCAGATTTTCATTGTGCTCATAGCTCCAGCAGCATCTGCCTACAACCTTTAATGATATCAACAGCAATTAGATGTACTTCTGACTCAAACACATGCTCTGTCTGGAATGCCTCCTATTTAAAGCCCAGTACACGCAGATTCTATATCATCAACATCCCGTAACCCAACAAACATCTCATAGGCATAGCTGCACAAGTGAGGTCTAAATGCTCATCCCACCCGATGTAAATCTCATTTCTAGAATGGTGGGAACTGTCAGGCATCAGAACCTGAGAACCTGCATGTCATTTCTCATCATTACATTTCCCCACAGAGGAATTAAGCCATCCCAAATGCAAGCCATGACTACAGTAAGAAATTATAAGCTCTTATCTGCATTAGCAAACAGAAGTTTGAGGTACTTAATAAATAAAAAAATAAAAATAATGTCAAGGACAACTGAACAATGACTTTTGTTCTTCACTATTGCTGCATTATGTAAGAAACACTTGCTTGAGACAAAATACATAGGCAGAAAACTAAAATCAAAAAGCTGAACTCAAGGCAGTCAAGGTGACCAAATCCAAATTGTCCTCTTGTGGCTGCAGCCAAAATATGGGAAACTAAAGAGATTGAGAAGGAAAGAGTAGAAACTACACTGAAGGAGGAAAAAAAGCAGAGTAGCTAGAAATAAGGATCTCAGCCTAATTTGGCTTCCCTCTACACTTCAGTTGACTGTAAAGAGGGAGAAGAGGGATGCAATGCCAGGACTGAGGTGAGAAATACCTCCAACTAAAATAGTCCCCAAATATATTTATGATTGCACTCGAAGGAAGCGGTTACACATCTGCTTTTCTGTAAAACCAAATTCCCTCTTTCATAGCCCTCCTGGAAGTTAAAATGCTATCACTGGTGAAGTGAACTTTAGCACACATGTGAAAAAATATTTTCATCTTGTTACTGGGAATACTTTTATTGGCTATTAGTGAGACTGTAAAAGCATCCATTGTGCCCAAGGAAGAAAGCAAGCAGATGCTGGAAATAAAGATCAATGTCTGAAGACTCTCAGCTTGCAAAATCAACAGCTATTTCCCCCCAGATGAAGAACTGTTACCCATCAGAACCTGGTGCTCCAAGCACAGAGCAGCTGTTCTTTGGCTATGCTCTTGTGTGCCTATGGAAAAATACACTCAAATAGGAGCAGCTGAGAGGATCCCAGCAGTTACTGACTTCAACAGTCAGGGTAACTCATTTCATACCTCGAATTTGACAGAAGAACTTGAACAGGAGCAGCCCACCCCCTCTGATCATCAGTGCTTTGGGAATCAGCACCTCCCACACCCACAAGCTCATCTGCACGAAGAGAACAAGGATCTCATTCACTAGAAAAAATTATTAGTAATTTCTCACAGAAGAACCAGAATCATGTACCTTTGTGATAATTTTCCCAATTTTTACTTTATTTGAACAACGTTTATTTTTACATAAATTTATATATACTTTTTTCTAGATTGGTGAAGTTCTACCCAATAAGGACTTTTTAGCAAATTATTAAACTGTTAAAGGCTTTTATAAATTTTTAAAGCAAAAACTGTGAATTATTTCCTTTTACTTACATTCATGTCCATGTAAAACTAACTAGTATTTCTCAATTTGTTCAGAATCATCACAACAGCTGTAAGAGTCTCTGGAACTCCAAAAATCCTAACAGGAAAGCTATGATTTAACCCTCAACTTTAACAATAAAGCAAACTTCCATTTTGCATTTAGTCCAGTTTGGCTCCATCTCCTGCTCAAAGTTACAAACTACATATCGTAACATTTAGATAAGCTTAAAAATATGAACCTCAAAGGTGTTAATCTTACAAAGTACTTGAAGAATGTTTGCTAGAGATGAAAACTATCCTAAGATATTAGATGTGATCAGTGACTCAGGTGTTAAGTTTCACATATTGATAATTAGGAAAAAAAACAACTGAACACCTATATTGGTGAAACCGGTGGCACTCTGGATATCTACAATTCCTGAGATGTCCTACATTTAAAAGCTTCTAGCTTCACTGAATTCTGCCTTTAAAAATTCCAGGTGGAACAAACAGGACACTGAAGAAACTCAGGGATGCAGCAACTCTCAACAAAGCTTATTTTTAAGACTCTAGAAAATTTAAAGCACTGACAGACTGAAAAGGCAACTTGTAAATTCTGATATTGGATGGAGCAGACATGAACCATGACAAAGAAAACACCACCTTGGAAACATTACTCCAATCACTGCATTCCATAGCAATCTGAAGCAAACAGTAGGGAAAACTTCTCTACTACTCCTGATTTTAACAACAGTCTGAGGAAAAAAACCTCCTTTAGGTTTTTTTCTGGATTTTTTTTGGTTTTTTTTTTTTTTTTTGTTTTGTTTTGTTTGTTTTTTTTTTTTTTTCCCACAATACTTTCACCTTCATGTAAGAACTTTCCTTAAAAAAATTTAGTAACAAATGAGGTTCTACTTTTCCTACTTTCACACAGTTCTCTCCCATGCAATTAACTCTTCAACACAGTGGGCTGACATGGATTTTGCTACATAATCTGCCTGACTTCATCCCTGTTTGAGGCTCTCTTTGATTCTAACTGTAGCTTCTAACCTAGCAAGCCAAGCTCAGTGCAGGGCATTCACAGCACTTTAGAGGCTGTACTTGACATCTTGAGGAGGTGCTGCAATTTCAGCCTTTCCCATTCCAGTCCCTTGTGTACCACCATTACTGCAACACACTCAGTACACCCGATGAAACAACTGGTGACATCATGTTTTTTCACACTGGCTACACGACAGAGAAGCAGCAGAGCATTAAGGAGCATGTGGGAAGGAGTATGCTCACAGGGCAACAAAGTGTCAACTTAGAGAGTAGCCTCTCTAAAAATGCCTTTTCAAGAACAGAATTAAGTTCAGCAGCAATTAAAGAAAAAACCACCACCCCCTCCAAACTTACCTTGAAGAGGGATCCTGAAAATCTTGATAAATCTTCCAAACTTTGTGCAAGTAGTTCAAACCTTATTCTTTAGCAGATAAGAAACTGAATGATAGCTAAAGGCCTACTCTTCCTCTGCACTATTAACAACATTGTGTTCACTTGTTCCCACCAGACTGCTGGTTACCCATTTTCCTACTGTGCTTGTTAACCCAACTTAATGCCACACCCAACCCAGAGATCTCCTAACACAGCTGAAGTTGTCCAAGTTACTCAGCTGCACTTAGGCTTCTCTAGGCTGAGCATTGTAGAAAAAAACCCAACATCACCAAAACAAAAGCCCTTGCTCTAATCTACTTCCACTTTAATGAGATTATGTGATAAAATTCATGATCAGTCTTAGATGGATTTAGTATGACACTTCTTAATAAACACAGTAATTAGCTTAATGACATGTGAACTACTTCTCTCTTCCAAAAATTCAAACAACTGTTGTGCTGATATCCTAGCACTAGCAAGCCTAATCAGCTGAGAGCAGAACTTGCTACCACTACAGCAAGTTATGTACCTGCTGGTCATGGATTAGACACATCAAGTGTGTCCCTGCAAACACTGGACCAAACAGCACCAAATCAGTAACCTGAGGTGTGAACCTGTGGCCACATTCCTTGGGTCCTTCTCTGAACCCTGATCTGGCTTCACCTGTGAGTAATTCAGGAACATTCTGGTCTGCAGCAGGCACCCTAATGTGCACATATTGAGAGCTCTGTATGAAGGACAAATTTCAGATTTTTCAGTGTTCTCAAATACAGTCTCTTTCCATGCTGAAAATTTTGGGGGCATTTGGGACACTTTGTTTCACATTTTTTACTTCTCTTCACTTAGAGCTGAATCTTCTCTGCAGCTACTGAGTCCCTGGAACTATAGAAAACTATGTCACAACATCCTCTTCCTTCAAGCTTAAGACTTACTGCAGATAGTCACTTCCCACATGTCTATCACTACCTGGTTGCTCCATATCAGCTTCAGTACTCTTCTCTCACCCTACCTTGTGATGCAAGGATAAGCACTCCTGAGCCCAGCCATCAGTTCATGCTCTCCTTTCCTGCACTTCCTGAAGTTCTCAGTGGGGAGTAAGAGTGAGTGCAGATCAAAACCTATCAATCAGAGAGCTTTATTCTTCAGCTTTGTTGAATGTGTCCTACACAGAATAAATGCAACATACAAATTCACTGTTTCTCACTGTACTACTGAAAGTTACATAAGCTATTGTTTAAGGTTATTATGTTTTTATAAATGTAGTATTTTAACATCAATGGATTCTCTTTTTACAACTGCTTTGCTATCTATAAAATTCATGGTTTGTGGAAAATTCTTAAGTGTTTCAGGAGAATGCATCAAGCTGTTCAACATCCCTTTGCCAAAACTGTAGACGGCAGGAAAAGACTTCACTTTTTGACTTGGGACTGTCACTTGGCTCAAGTTATGCTGGTCTTGTAATGGGATGTAATGCAGGGGGTGTAACACAGGACAAGGTGCAGGAAAAGGGGCTGTGATTTGTTTTGACACAGTTCTAGGGTCATTTCAGGACTCTCTGATACTTACCTTTTTTCAGTTCAACAACCAGAACATGATGGATTTGGACAAGCATAGATTTGGGGCAGTTTTCTTCTGGCACTGGCAATGTGCAGAAGAGGGGAAAGAGTGGCTTGGGAGAATTGCTTTGTCTCATAATCTGAAATATACCACTTCAATATGACTGAAGTGTTTACTCCATCTTGGTGGATTCCTCTTCAGAAAGACAATATAACCCAAAAACTTAATATATACAAGTTACAGCCATAAAACCAACCATTTTAATTGAAGCCATTAAAAAAAAAGTGTGAGGCAATATAAATGATAAAACTATACTTAAGAAGAAATAGCTAGCATTTTCTGAAAAGCTTTAAAACAGCAACAAACGCTTTACAAAAATTTTGAAGGAAGAGAATAAAATTTCCAAACTACAGGTATTGTATAAAGGTAACATTAACAATTATCTTATAAAATACAGCAACAGAGACAAAATGGATACTCAAGCTCATTTGAAACTAAGCCTTCTGGGGTCTTGGTTAAAATGTGTACTCAAAAACTACTTTAAACAAGGACTAAATACTTCATCTTTAAAATGTACAGGTCCCTGGCATAAACATAGCACTATACACATCTTCCAAATAAGCAGTAATTACAAGTTCCTTTATCCATGTGTGGTGTCATCTTCTACAAAGTCTTTGGCCATTTCTGCTGTGATCACATCAATATGACTGACCTGGTGGAACAAAGAATCATTCAGTTATTACAGTACTTCCTGCAGAATAGGACAGACATTTCTGAAGGCTCCAGGACTCAGCAATGGGTCTATGATTGATTTATAATCCCTTTAAAGAATGTGACACTAGACATTTGCAGGCATTTAAATTCTCTTCCAAGAACGAGAGAACTCTTTATAGAAGACTGTGTCATAAACAGAAATTTATCAGCTCAAGTGAGTCTGATTCACTCTGAATTCTTGCTAAGTCTCAAATGCACAACTTATTTTAATTATGGTGTTTACTGAGAAGCCTATCTATCTATCATACTACTTACCTTATTTCTGAATTTTACACCATAGAACTTGTCAGCTGACTCAAGCAGTTCTGGCCTAAAAGTTGTTGTAATAAACTGAGCATGTTCAGCTAGTTCCATAATCATATCTAAAAAAGAACACAAAAATTCTTTATTAATGTAGCATTTTCAATAAAGTGAGACAGACAAAAATAGCAAAGTCTTTGCCTTATTCAAAATGAGGTTTTGGTTAATGAAGCAAAAACCCCATAAATCAAGAAAGTATCCATAGCAGTTTTATTTCCCAGATAATACATACAAGTATTCTCATTAATTCCAGTATGAACTCTGAAAAGTCCAGTCACTCAGCAAACCTAGTATATTCAATTTCTATGATGAAAAACCACGAATGCACTTTTCTATTCCTTTTTAAAATCAAAACAGACTTCAAAACAGGACTGTTTTTCAACACACTGAAGTGCAGTAAGGAGACCCTTTAGATGCAGTAACAGAACAGAGCTTCAGCTTCTACATTAAACCAAGTTCATGAGAACTTCTCCATACACACACTGGGCTTCTCAAAAATGTGTTTTTATGATCAAAAGCTTTATTCTTAAACATCAGGGATGAGAAAACAAACTATTACCTTCAACCACAATGAGATTATAAAAGGCAGACAAGTACCTGACACAGCTTTTCTATGCTGGGCATCCAAGGCTTGGTCGATTTCATCAAACAAGTAGAACGGAGCTGGATCACATTTCTGGATGGCAAATATTAGGGCCAGGGCCACTAAAGATTTCTGTCCACCTGAAAGCTGCTGCATTTCTCTCATTTCACCCTGCTTTCCTGTGAATGATACCTAAGAAAACAATGCACCAGCAAGATGATTTCAAAACATTAAACCACAGCATCACTTGCTATTAAACAAACAGGATCAACTAAATGCTGCCTTTTAAAAATATAGTTAAAAGACAACCTAAGCAAACATTCAAGAGACTAAAAACCAATTATTTTCCTTACCCTTATGCCAACTCCAGTGAACTGATCTACAGATGGAACACTGCTCTGAGATCCAGATCCCCTTTCGCTCTCAGTACTGCCTTCACCTTCATCCTGGGACTGACTGCCTTCCACATCTCCTTTCTTCATCACCAATGTGGCCTTGCCACCAGGTACTAACTTTTGGAATACTTCACTGAAATTTTTTGACACCTGAAAAAGAAATAGTCACTTTTACCTCCTCATTTCTACAAAGCGAAACCTACTTATCAAAACCTACTCATTTTTACAGAGTGAAATCCAATGCAGACAAGTGCTTTTGCATGAACACACAAAAAAAGAGAATCTGCTTCAAAGAAGAGATTCATGCTCTTAAGCAGAAGTGAGAAATGTATGCTGTACAAAGCTTGGCTTAAAACAAGAGTTAAAACAACTGTTTTTGTAGTATTGAGAATTTTCAAAATTTTTTTCAATAAAATGATCCAATTAAAACATAGACCTGTAGCAAAAATAAGATTTTCTTAGTAATCTTCAGTTAAGCAAAAAACTTTTAAAGAGAAAATTCACACATTTTGTAGTTAAGATTCTTTGCTAACATTAAAATTCCTTTCACTAAATCTGGAGAAGAGATTTGGTGCAGTTTTTTGCCACAGTTCCCAAAAAGGGTTGTATGTAAGTATATAGGAACTCACTTGAGAGTGAGAGGAAGTATTTCAGAAGTTTTAAGCACAGCTAGAGTTGTATTGGAGATGGGCACTTACTGAAAATGGTAGCCTTATTTACTTTTCAGTTTTTAAAAAACCCACAAGCCTCAAGTTACACAACACAGCCTTCTCTTAGTACAGATTTATTTAGTATCCTCTTCTTTTCATACTGCTGCTACACCATGGGACAACTTGATTGATTTCAGCACCAGTGTCTTTATAATTGTTCCCATTTTGTTACCTGTTTGAAAGTCAGCTGAATAGCCTCGTATTTCCTGAGCTCAAGGACATTCATCAGCTCCATGATGGATTTGTAGCCCCTGTCCAGTTCCTCTTGTCTTTTTATCAATTTTTCCTTCTGCTCTGAGAAATTCACAAACTGATCTAAAGCTTTTTTATTAACGTGACTGTATTTCTTCAGTTCAGTATTGCACTGCTCCAGCTTGCGGAATAACTGCAAACAGAAAACACGAACACATCAAAGTGACCTGCAATTCTAGCCACACTTGACACTCAAGATGCAGGTGACACCAATGTTTCAGGTCACAAAACATGAAACCAAGCACACTATTTACCTGCTTTAAACTTAAAGTCTGATACTTTTCAAAAGCCTCCTGTGGAAGTGAACCCAACTCTCGTATTTTCTTCATGCATTCCTCCTTCTTCTTGAGGAGCATGCCTTGCCTGTTTGTCATTTTTTCAAGTTCTTTTGTATCATGGTTAATAGCATCCATATGCTCCTTCTCCATGTTCTTCCAGCGTTCCATGCTCTTCTGAAGTTCTTTAATCCCTGCTTCTGTTTTGTCAATAGAGTTATCCAGATCTGCAATATTGAACAAGAGTACAAAACACAAACCTGTAAGTTTTGCACGCCTCTATAAGATCAGTAATTATCCAATGAAGTATTTATGAAACAAAAAGATAGATAAAGAAGATCTATTAAGAAACATGGTTAAAGTTCAGGCAGAAAGCTGAAAATCCCTCTTTTCTTCCCCATGAGTATATGGCTTTAAAAAACCCCAAACAAATGTACTACAGTCATATTGTTCGAGTCTAGAAAGGGAAGCAAAGGAAGTTTCAAACCAAACTCAAGCAGCTGAGTTTTAAATGGGTTAGACAAAATTCAGGAACAATTATACAAGATCTTGCTTGTAGGACAGTTGCCTTTCAACTACCACACCCTCAGGCTGGAAGCCCAACACAAGTTAATTACATTGGGATCTATTTCTGAATCAAATATGGCATGTGTGAACTTTCAAAAGCCTGGAGAGTTTTCTTTCCAAAATATGATGTTACCAACCATCTGACCGTGCCAGGGTATCCTTCACTCGTTTGTTGATAGCCTCAAGTTCTGATGTTGTGGCAGTAAGAACTGTGCCACCTTCTGTCTCTCGAAGCTCATTCAGTTCCTATGGGATAAATAAATGCCACCAGGCTTCAGCATGAATGGGAACATAAGCCAGACAAAAAAGATATTTTCTGCTACTCTATATATAACTATTACATACATATACTACTCAATATTTTCATGATGTTCTAAGGTCTAATAAGTTAGATTTTCAAACAAATCTGGCATTATGATAGTCCTATTGATGCACAGGCCACGTATTCACAGTAGCTTTTGTCAAAAACTTGCTGAAATTCAAATCAATACTTAACTCAGTTTATACTCAGGGGAGCAAACCCCACCACAGATAATGCAGTGTAACAAATAAGTATTTATGATTTACATGTGTTAGTATTTGTGATTCACATGTGATTAGAAAAAACCAAACCAAGACTGCAAAAGCACATTTAAAAGAAAGCCCTTACTTGCTCCACTTGGTCCAAGCGTTTTCTCAGATTCTCATTGAGGTATGTTTCAACTCTTGTGATAATGCCTTCTAATTTAATCCTCTCATTCAAAAGCTGTCTGTTTTCCTGAAGAAAGTAGAGAAGTATATTAGTTGCCTTACCTGACTAGGACTATTTTTACCTTGTTATAGGAAAAAAAATTTATAAAACAACAACAAAAAAACCCTCTTCACACAATTCTGTGTATTAAAATCTCACAGTTCTCTGGACTGTTCCTCTAATTTTAACTGACAGAAAAAAAAATTCAAAGGTGTCTAGTGTAAAAGTCAACTGTACAAATCAGTGAGTTTATTAATCTTTATTAGTATCTGAATTCAATTCTTAAACCCAGAAATGCTTTAGAGAGTATATTAAGAAGCAGTATTTTTCCAGCAACATGTGTCAATCAAAAGCTTAGTTTTGTCTCACCTACCACTCACATATAGAAATTTTCCTTTCTCATACTGTGCATCCTCCTTTCACATGATATCTATTTGTATTTATTGTTGGAAAGTCAATAGCAAGAGCAAGAAAATTGTGATGATTTCAACACAAATAGCCTTAATTCTCACACAATCAACTGGCAAATTTCACCTGGTGTTTGAGAAAAACTTGCAAATACCCTTTGCAAATGACAGAACTTTAAACACACCTACCTACTCCTGACTAAGCACTGATTTACTGACAATATATTCATAAGTGACTTTTCATACAAAAGGACAAAAGTTGATTGCTAAGAAGGTACCACATTTAATAGCAAGATATTTTAATTTCCTTACTTGCTGCAGCTGTCGAATTTCATCATTAAGAGCATCCACACGTTTCTGATCTTCAAGACTGAGCTGAGACAACAAATCCGTGCCCAGTTCTGCTTTTAACGATTCTCTAGTTGACTCCATGGCATGCAAACTTGCCTCCAGGCTCTGCAGGCTGCGTTGCTGTGGGACAGACAGACAGAATCACTCCTCAAAGCAAGCTCTAGATTTATATGAATTTCACCTCTTCATATTAACATATTTCTAGTTATCTCTTCATATTTGATATTATGATGTTAACCAGAAGGGAATGCACGTTTATCAGTAACATTAATAAAACAATTAAAATAAACCAAGTAACAGCTTTCAATATCCCCATACCAACCTTAGGCATAAATGTCTTTTCAGACTGCTGCCTTTTCTCCTTCAGCATTTTCATCTCTGACAAAATACTGTCTCGAGAGGCTTTGAATTTTCTCTGCTGTGTTTCAATTTGCTGCATTTGGTTCATTAGCTGGTCAATCTCATTATTAATCCATACTGTGGGCTAAGGAAAATTCTGTCCTTATTTTAAAAATCATTTTTTTCCTACTAGTACCTTCAATTTTTTCTATCTGACATATTCATCTTTCATCAAAATAGCAAACAAATCAAAACTCCACCAAACTATAATATCACCTGTAGAGGAAAAATCAAGAATCATCAACAAAAACAACTTGAGCAGCTTATCAACTTATCAAGTAACTTACCAATGCCAGGAACGAAGGTAAATGAAGATTTCCTTGCTTATTTTATTACACAACATTTGGAAGAACACAGGGATACATTTGAACATGCAGGGAAAGCTCAGATCTTATAAAATACAAAACAGATGTCTCTAATGCACTGATGCAAGTCAAAAAACAAAGGAGTTCAGTCTGAAGGACAGAATGACCTGAGTGATGGATAAGAAAAATGTATAAACCTCCCTTACCCCTGAAATGTAGATAATGGATCTCAAAAGAACACAGTGCAAAGAGACTGGAAAGATCAAACTGTCAAGCAACTCAGAGCTTATTATAGCACAATGCTCTCCCACCTCCCCTCCACAGCAGAAGTGGACTGTGTAACACATCAATTCAGGACACAAGTACTAAAAATATAGCCTGAGTCAGAAGAAGCAGTGAAGATTAACACAGATAGTAAGAATATCTGGTTATGGCAGTTACTACAACAGACTCTAAAAGGAATAGA
Source organism: Melospiza melodia melodia (assembly GCF_035770615.1). Lineage (NCBI taxonomy): Eukaryota > Metazoa > Chordata > Aves > Passeriformes > Passerellidae > Melospiza > Melospiza melodia. The sequence continues at coordinate 9,969,959 of NC_086202.1, forward strand.
AAGCCTCATACTCTAGGGTTTAACCTCACCTCTAAGCTTTAAAGATCAATATCAAATACAGTAACACAGAGAACCAGGCTGCACACAAAACAGTCAAAACAAATGGCACAGATAATATGTAACAAGTCAGTCTCCTGTTTTCCATCTATTACTGTAACCACAAAAGAAAAGCTTTGTGTCACACAACCTTTCCCATTATCAACAAAAGGATATTTTCAATGTTTCTACGTAAGTTTTCATTGAGCTTTGCTTCGAGTTCACCAAGTTCCTCTTCTGCTTTTCTAACATCTTTTTGCAATTCAAGCCGAGACTTCCTGGTGTCATAATAACCTCCAGTCAAAGCACCTCGATGGCTGACCTGGTCACCTGAGAGCAGAACACAATGAGATGTAAAATGCACACCACACACTTGCCTGAAGTCCAGCACAGTTCCCACAGCACAACTTAGCAGGTTAACCAGAACATTTCAACTAAGCTACAAAAGCACGGAAGGTTTCAGCAATCATTTATGTTTACAGTAATTAGGGAAATGTTTATTTCTCTATTCAATTTAAGCGCTATTTCCTTTCTAAAGATCTTCACAGACTGCTAGGATCTCCTTTAAGCATTAGCTTTTTTTTTTTTTTTTAATTTTAATTAGCTTCTGAAACCATGTAGCTTGAAAGAGAATAAATATTTATATTAAGGGAAAAATGCAAATGCCTAGCACTACCAGTTTGAAAAAAAATCTCAAGTTCTCTATGAGGAAATAAAGAGACGAAGAAATTACCAGCATCTGTAGCTTATAGAGTATGCTGATACTGAAAAATTAGTAATTTCTTCCTCAGACACCCTTAGGAATTTTTTCAGATTGACTTGAAGACACAAAGAGACAACAATAAGCCTGCAAGGAATCTGCCCTCTTTAATACAATTATAGATTATAATACAAAATATAATACAAAATTATATATATAATTGTATATATATAATATATATATATATATATATATATAAAATTGTATACATAATACAAAATTATAGATTATTTCAGAGAACATAAGATGTAAATATATCTGTTGCACAGAAGAATTCACATTGCCTTTATAAGGAATTAGGGAATGGCCTTATGGAATTAAGGGATTATGGCCATTCATTCACACCCTAAACACTGGTTTGAGCTTGGGGAAAACACCATAAACACCCCAGGAAAACAAATGCCTGTTAAATTGCATAAAAAAAACTGGATGAATGCAAACCTAATCTGTAATTCTCAGGATGGAGACACATTGTTACTAAAATTTAGAACATAAGAAAATTCCATACCTTGCCAAGAAATCCTGTATTTTTAAGCACTGTATTTAACCAAGTGCAACCTTGTACATAGATCTCAGCCAAGTATACCATTATTTTTAATAAATCTTATTTCAACAGCACTGAACAGAATATGTTTAATGAGCCCCATGTTCCCAGGAATCCTATTTTTGCAATAAATAACCTATAAAAAATTGCAGTATTTACCTTCCAGAGTGATACAATCCATTGTGAAAGCTCTGGCCAGCTGAGTGGACACTTCCATGCTACGACAAATTAAAGTCTTCCCAAAAACATGTTTGAAAGCTTTATCAAATCTTGGATTGTATCTCAATTTACTGATCATAGGAATAGCATCCTAAAGTGAGAGAATTACAATTCAGGAATTAAGTAATATCTTGAGTATCAAGTTACAATAAAACTCTACTTGTAAGTGTTGCTTTTTCACTTGTAAAGTGCAGTTAGTAAAGAGCAGATACCTTGTAGAAAAATGTTTTTCTATAACATAGTTTATGTTCAGAAGTACACATTTGAAGTAGTATTTAAATGCAGACAAACAAAAAGCAAGTGGTGGGCAATAAGCAATGTACATAGTTCAAAGCATGAGGCTTTGTGACTATGAAGCAAAGATAGGTTCAAAAGTAATTCTCACTCACATTAGTCTCAGGATAAGCAGTATCTCTAACATCCAGCTTGTTCAGAGGGAGGAAAGTAACTTCTCCAGGAAGGTTCATTTTGTTAAATTCCATTAGGATCTTTGTACTGACCTCATCAGAATCCACAATGTGATAAAACAGCCTGTTTAACAAGCCAAACAAGTAGGCAAAACTTCACAATGCTAAAAGGACAAACATATTTGTATACAGACAGTATTCTTGCAGATTCCATTACATAACACATCACTATCAAGTTGCACTGCATTTCCAACTCCATGCCTTAGAAAAAGCCAGTGGGTACTCTTTTCACTTCAGTTAAAATAGGATGAGCCAACAACTTCACATTCCACTGTCCAGCCAGGAGCAGCTCAGTATGTGTACGGTGCCACTGTGTCCACACCTGTGTCCCATCACACAACATTCAGCCCCCCCTCTCTGCATGGATCTCCAAAGTTTGCCTCTGCTGCCTCTATACACCACACACAGGGACAGAGACCCCATCTCCCTGTGCACTATAAGGGACTGAATTGGGTGATTTTTCCTTTGCAAGTTGAACTAAGGCTGCTTGTTACATTTTCCAAACTATGGGGCACAGGATTCAGAGAACTGTGAAGTGCTTGGAAGAGACACCCTTGTTCACACTGATACAAGTTTCAGAAGAGACTGCATTTCCAATCCCAGGAGCATCAACATTTCTATGTGACACTTTGCAAGATCATGTCACCTCTGTCCTCTTTCCTGCTCTTATGCCATTAGCTGCACTTCATTAGAACAAGAACTTTCATGACTAATCAGAAGTTGGAACAGGGACCAATCACACAAAAAGATGATCTTAATTAACTTGAAGTGTTAGATGTTGCAGCAAGTGGTGGATCACCCAACAGGCATTTACTTCTAGAAAACATTTTACACAGATTCATTAACACTCAGCATCTTTTCAGATAACTTTTAGAAAGCAGTTTTTGACAGTTTAGAGACCATTCTCAACCATGAGATTTTCTAGTACAAGTTAAATAATTCTTAGTATTTACTGAAATATCAGCCTTGCTTACTGTAGAATTCTCCACACTGCAAGATGCTGTCCATTTTATTCAATATAATTCAGTCTCACCACCAATGACCCTGGCAAGTGTCAGGAGTGTGGGTCTGGGACCTTTTTTGGTTTAATTTTTTTTTTCTGCTTTTGTTTAAGGTATTTTTAGACAAAGTCAGGAGCAGTTAGAATTATCATTTAAATAGTCAGAATTCTTCTTAGTTCCTTCACAAAGAAACAGCAGTTTGATCATACCATATAGAAAGCACTTTGACAAAAAAAAAAGGAAGACGACAAGATCAAAAGAATAAAATTTCAGTAGAAAAGTTGTGACACTGCACTAAATAGCACAGAATTAATTACCTGTTCCCTGCAGTGACCTCCACACAGGTGTAGAATGCTGGCTCACATTCAAAGTTATTCATCACAATTCCATGGTAGCCATTCAGAACGTGCTGGTTGATGCCTTTCCGACGGAAGTGCTCCAAAACTTTGTTTATGCTGTCTATTCCATTCAAAATGGCCTGTTAAAATACAGCTAATTACTGTACTGCAGTTAAAATGCATGGGCTTAATATTCATTTTAACTTTGTGACAGGTTTTATGCCAAATTCCTGTTAACTAACCTATAGCCCTAACACAACATACCTAAATGAGAGACTATCGCTTTTTAGTTTTGTTTGGGGTTTTTTTAATCAAAAAGATATCAGAGGAAATTTTAAAAATATTCCATTTTTGCCTAGTCTCCTAATATCAACTACCTTGAGCTCACAAAACTCATTTTCAAGTAGTGCTAGAGCTATGAATATTTGAAAACTTGAGCACAGAATATAATTTGTCCATCTTAATTGTGAGATAAAGACCATAATTTTAAAAGTAACTATCATATCTTTTAGATAAAACTAACTTGTCAAGAATGATATTCTACAAGGAGTTATCAAGAGTGAGGTTATCTTACCTTTCCTGTTGCTGCTCTGAGAAGCTGTTGTTTCTTTTCTAGATCCTCCCTTTTTGCTGCAAGAGCTTGTTGTTCTGCATTCTCTTCTCTCCATAGGTAACTACAGAACAAAACCAATAATTTTTTTTTAAATGTGAATGCAATCTGAATGTTTTATTATTATTTTCTTAAAGGCTGCTAATCTAATGGGAAGGCAAAGTGCAGAAGTTCATACATGGCCATATTTCAAAAACATACCTACATGCCATGTTAACAACTACACAGTTGGGGTCCTTCACATTAAGTGAGATTGAGACATATTTCAATTAATTACTAACTTTCTTTCACTCTGTAGTTCATCCTTTTTATTTTTCACTTCATAGTATTTTCTGTCCAATTCTTCAACACGAGCCTTCACTTCATTGAGATCCTGGTCCAGTTTCTAATACAAAGAAAACAACAGTATGAAACTACAGCTCTCTATATTAAAAAAAAAAAATCTGTTTTATTCAATACTGAACTACTAAAAATTCAGAAAATTCCTAGAAACACTTCAACCAGCTTACAACAAACTGCAGAAGCAGTAAGAATAAAGACAGCTTTGTAAAGAAGCAATAACAAGGTGTAGGTGCCACACAGATGGCAAGGCAGGCACTGAGTTCAACTGTGCCTCTGGGCATTGAAGTGAAATGGATCCCTGTAAGTCACAGCAAGAACAGGAATCAAAACAGTAACTAACACACATATAACTTCTCATGCTCTGAAATGACATTTGTGATAAGTACAACTAATCTTGTGTACCATGTCAACCTGCTATTAGTCAAAAGCCTTAGCCTGCTCTCCAGCAGTACCAGACTTTCAAGCCAGCTGCTGTCAACAGTGTGCTGCTTAAGCCAATGCACAGACACCCCCCTCTGCTCACTTAACACCTGCCATTTCCAGAGCAGTTCAGGGCCAGCACTCCATAGTGTTTATGTATTTATATGTGTACAAGGAGGACTAACTGTGTTGTAAAAACGCAGCCAGCTTGTTTTAAACCAACCTTGCAGGCTCTCAGTCACATTCACCCAAGATGCCTTCTCTTTGAACAACAACAAGCTGTACAACTTTTCACCTAAGCATAAATCAACCTTCCTTGAGGAGGAAAAGGAAACCAAGACATGTTTATAGAAAGGAATCAAAATCCACAACAAATTTAACCCTTTCAATTCTACAGAATTACCACTGAGCAGTATAGTACAATTCCAATCAGCCAGTGGTAAATGCCATTTTCTTCATTCACCAACTCAGAGAATCACAACTTTGCTAAAGTGGATCCAAATCAAGCAGTATTTTAGCAGAACACCATCATCTTTGTACAACTACACTCCTGCACGGTGTCAGACTGACCCTCAATTTCAGTAGGTATATTACACAAAGACCAAGACCATCAGCATTGGCACTGTATGTTCTCTCAATACAAAAGCAGGGTTTTCACAGCTAGAGCTCCTAGCAGGAATGCTACCTTTGGATTATTTTGCTGTACTTGCACTGTAATAGCCATTTCTGAATGGAAATTAAATCTAAGTTATGCAGGTAACAGATTAATCTTCTAACACGCCTAGGGATGTAACTTCTAACCAGCTGCAGCCATGGTACAAGGGTGCAGTGCCTGCTTCATAGACAAAAAGACCCTGTTGCTTTCCCTGTTGGGAAAATGAGAGAAGTGAAAACAACCAACACAGACTTCCATAAGAACGTAACAAATTGTTTTCTATTAAATGGCTATGTTCAACATAGACAAGAGCAAGGCAGATAGAAGCCTATTCCTGATAAGTCAGGCCAAACACATTGGGGAAAGTATGAGAAGACAAAGCCAACATAAAGAGCAAAGACAGTACAATGTTAAAGGAGTTGAAAGTTTATCTGTAGCTGTTTTCAATAAGCATTTTTCAAAGCCAACACTCAACCAGAAAGTCACATCTTCCTTACAAATAGGCACTGAAGTCTGACTGTCCATGACTGAGTATTTAACCTTTCTCTAAAAAAGACTGAGAATAAGCTGCAAACTTACACTGTACTGCTCCAAGTTTTTCTCCTTGTTTGCCTCTGTATCCTCTAAGTCCTTGTGTATAGCTGCAATCTGCCTCTTCTTGTCATTGATGGCTTGATCTAAGGACTTCAGCTCTTTCTTTATCCACTTATCCCTCTCCTCTTTGGAAGTAAACTGGCTCCCTCGACCTTGCTTTGCATAGAGATCTGTTCTTTCTTGTGTAGCCTGTGCAAGTCTGTTTTGAGAAAGGAAAGACATCTTATATTATAAAGAAATCTTGAAGTTATTAAGAGCAAGCATTAAGAATCAATATTGGAACTTTCAAATGTCATACCAGGCCCTCAAATTCGAGCACCAAATCAGTAACAAAAAGAAAATGTATAAATGTTCTTCATGTATAAAGAAAATCATCCACAAGAAGTGGTTAAGCTTAGAAAATCATTTTGCCAAATACTGTTCCCACCCCAACAATAAAGCAGACTTTTTACAGACCATCTTCAAGTGCATGTAGCTACCCTGCTGTCAAGCAACAAGTACAAATTTTTGTTAAATGCAGATGGATAGCATTGTTAAAATTTGCACAGAACGCCACAGACCTAGCAATTCCCCTCTCTTCTTTTTCTTTTACACTGTTGAATTTTGGCTCTGTTTCTGCCAATTCTTTCTGCTTCTCCTCGATTTTCTCAAGAAGTTTTTGCCTCTCCTTTAGCAGTCTTTTCTGAAAGTCAAACAAAGCAGTATTTAAAGTTAGCATTTAACAAACCTTACAAAATAGTGACAGGCTTCAGTCTAAAACCAAAACTTCAGTGTACATGAACACTTCCTTGTGTCATTGACATTTTAAGACTTCACTGGTGTTACGTACCCTTTGCTCACTGTTGCCAGCTAATTCATCCTGTAGATCTTTTGCCTTCAACTCTAATTTAGTCCTCTGCTTAATCTGCTCCTGTCTTTCTGCACTAAGTTGCTCCTTCTCTTCTTTCATTGCAGAAATCTTTGTCTTCAGTTCTCGAACTTGCCGTTCTATTTCCTATGCAAATTTAAGTATAAAGTATCTTATATGAATGAACATTTCATATTTATCAAAGCTCACAAGATGGTGAATGAACATTTCACTATTTATCAAAGCTCACATGATCATTAGTCTGTAGATCACAATACACTAGATGTGTGAAAACCCCCAAGTTTCCAAATAGCATGAAAGCATGCAACTGAATTTAACACAGACACCACCAGCCCTCATCCTCTCCCTCCCCACCTCCTCCAAAAAATCCCCAAAACCACAAAGCAGAACAAACCTCTGGAGAGCCCTTTTAAAAGTATTTTTACCTCCATTTTATCTCTAGCATCTTGCTGTGCATCTCTCAGCTGCCTCGATTTTTCTCCACTCGTCTCTCGTTTAGCAGAAAGCTGTATGGAAATATCACCAATAGCTTAAGCCAGATTCTGCTTCAGTAGTGGTTTCAGAATGAAAATAATTTATTTAGTGAAGAACACTGATGCTGACAAGTACATAGAGTGCAGGTAGTTCAGTGTGCAGCTGCAGAATGCTGCAGATTAAATTCTGGGTGGTGGAAGCCACAGGCAAGAGAACTAATGTCCCTTTGCAAAATGAAGGGCACAGGAACCTGTGGCACTCAGAGACACAGCAGCAACAGCAGCCCCACACTTCCACTGTGATGGGATAAAAACCCAATTTCCTCTGCTGGGTTCCTTTGTTATTTAGTCATTGCACCAAGATTAAACTACTTTAAGGATCAAGACATCTGAGACTCTGCTATGGGAAGCCTGGTCTGACTGTGAGTGTGGTGCAGGGAGTCAAGGGAGGCACCTGCACTGGGAAGGGGTTTCAGTCCTAGCTCAGGTGCTGCAGTTCTGACTGCCAGAGTGGCTCCTGGATGGCTGCACAGGAAAGGTTCCTTAACACTGCCAGGATTCTATCAAGGATCACAAGGAGATGGTAGCAAAAACAAACCAACAGCTCATTACATTTTGTACCAGCCAAGATATTTTACCTCATCAAGCTTAGCTCGAGTTTCATTAAGTTCCTGATTATAAATGGTGTATTCCAATGCTCTCCTCATTTTATCCCATTTCTGGTACTGCGCCAGCTCCTCTTTCTCCTCTTCTAGAGTATGCAGTCGCTCCTCAATGTATTTCAACAACTCGTTGATTTTCTCTCGCTTGCCCTCTTCAGAAAACAGGACAAGACAGAAATTCAGTTAAACACTGTAACACAATCCCCCATCTTTACAGCCACTGAATCTACTCCAGTGATTCCCAACTGATCAACAGACATGAAATGTACAAAAGCTCTCCACAAAAACATCCCAACAGCAGAACTGTTGATACTTGTTATATAAGACAACACAAGCATGTACTCTCTTGGCTCACACACTTAACAAAGACTGCACAACATGAACTTTAGTGTTTGCACAGCAGCATATCCTGATTTCTGGATCACTGCCAGCTGACATCACTCATATGTTTTGAACAGTAAATTTATCTGTATTAGCTCAGCTAAAGGTTTTATTACTAAAAGCACACAGAATGTAACTTATTAAACCTTTTGAGATATTGAAGTTCAAGGAAGAAATATGACAAGCTCTGCATTGTTTAACATACCACAAATAACATCTATCTAGCTTTACTGAAAAAGCCTGAAGTTTTAGAATTAAATTAATTACTGTGGCATAAAGCAGTAATTTCTTGAAGTTTTACCTGTTTCTTTCATTAGTGAAATACTCTCCTCTTTACGTTCATCATATACTCTGGTACCAGCTACTTCTCTTAGCAACTTCAATCTTTGAGAGTCAGGAGCTGTGGCCATCTGGTTGATCTGAAAATTCAAGATCTATGATTTCAATAACTTGCTCTGAATGTATGGCTAACCACAACAGAGCAAAGACTGCACTCTTTTGCTCTGCCTGCTTGCCTGAGGTTTTGGTAAGAAGATTCAGATACACAGCATACACCACACACTGCTTTCCTTTTGAGACAATTACTTCAGGACTGCAAGTACTCTGCTTGTAACAAAATTTGCTGCTTTTCAAATGTTTCCATTTGTTTCTGAAACTCAGGATACAAGTACTATTTACACTGAAAAAATCATAAACCACTCAATTATATTTACAGAAACTCAGCCTTGTGCTTTTAAGTCCTGGTGCTAAATCAAATAGTTTAAATGCCTCCATAAAACCACAATACAATTCAGGGGTTATAAATCTTAGAATAATTAACATCATGAAACACTCATTAATATGACATCAAAACAGTCATACAATTACACTCAACATAAAACTCACTTCCTTTCAATAGAATTTCAGTGGCTGCATGCTTTTCTAAGAAGGTAACTGTTTCTAATTTGTCTTCTATTAAAACCAGTTTGTGTATTTTGGCTGTTAAATAGTGTGCACCAACCCCCACTACCACTGACTTTCCAGCTGAAGCAGTTCCTTTCAAATGCACACATTCAACTGTATAGGACAATTTATCCTGGTAAACATCTGGCAGACTGTACTATGGGTCAGCATTCCTGACATCAAGAGCTCCTCAAGTCTTCTCCTCTTGCATTCCTCCCCAAGTATGCCTTCCTTTGGAGGTGACAGTTCCCAGCCTCCTTGATGTTCCACCCTGTGAGCCACTCCAAGTAGTCTGTGCTTTGTCTCCAGATGTAGGTGTCCTTTGAAAGTTCTAGAAAGCTGCTTGGGTCTTGAAGACCAGTTGAGACAGCCCATGCCATGAGCTCTTTTCCTAATGTGCACTCACTTTGGTACTTCTGCACTTTCCATTCATTCCCCATTGACAGTATTTTCAACCTCTTAAAATTCTCTACCATTACTTTGCTGCCTCATCTATAGGCCCAGAAATCTTTGAATTTATACTGAACTATTTCACAGGAATCAAGTTTGCTTTGTATTTAAGTATACGGAAAAAAAAGCCTGATTGTAAAGACCACCATGATAAAACACCCTCTGCTAAGTATCAACATTTACAGACATGATTTCTTTTTTAAATCAACATAAATTACTAAAACAATAATACCTGCCAAAGAAGCATTAACATACAAGAGCTATTTCAAGTTGAGGTAGATTTAGGTTTTGGTTTACTTCTGAAATAATTGAACTAAGTTTGGCATCCAGGAAACATGATACCCTTGGCAGTGATTCTTCTACTTTGTGAAAAAGAATCTTACCTTTCCTTGTTTGACAATATAGTAGGGATTACTGCGAGAAAATCCAGCACTTTCAAGAAGATTCATGACATCATTTTTCCTAAAATGTTATTATGAATCCATTAAAAACTTACAGTAAAAGTGAGAGCTATAAAATGCAGTAAATTATCACAACTATACATCACATAATATCACCGTGTGCAATGCATGCTCTGTTTGAACAACCTTCTTTATTTAAAAATGGCTAATTCTAAAATGAAATGAGAGAATAAAAATGGTAAATATCTAAAATAGTATAGAATGGGAAGAGATTAAGAAATAAGCACCTTGAAGCACAGAGGAGGGAAATACAGGCAAACATGTCATAAGGAAGGATATAAAACCACTGAGAGTGTGGTAACTCTTCTATTTCAAAAAACCCTGAAAGAAATACTATGCAAGCAGTTAAACACCACACCAATGGATGGACTGAACTGCCAATTCAAAGTGTGCTGTCTATTGCATAAGGGCTGATATTCCAGCTATCAAACTACTGGCACTCAGTATTACACAACAGAAATAAATTATTTCATGCTAGGGATGCAAGTGTTGGGTTTGCCTATAGAATTTTACAGAACTACTACTGCTCTCATTCAGATAAGGAAAAGAAGTACCTACGTCACCATTTTCTTGTCTAAGAAATATTGGTCCTTCTTGGCTCCAATGACTCTGCGAAGTGAGACTTCCTCTTTATCAATCTTAAGAAAACAGAACCCAGTAAATACACAGACCTACTGCAAGCAGCTGTAACTAACACCAGAATGTCTATGACACTTTTTAGCAGAAATGACCCAAAAGCAGGTACTGTGCTGAAGCCTTCCATAGGGCTGAGATCACTTGAGTCTGCAATGATAATCTATGTCCAAAGCAGGTCTCTGAACTTACCGGTAACCTGTTGTCGGAATTGTCAAATATAATCTCCACAAATGCCGAAATAACTCGAGGACCTGTTCCTTCCTAAGAGAAGAGATGTTCTGGTTAGACAGCTGCCAGATTTTGAACTCTTTCTTCTCCTCTTTTCCTTGACAACCCTACTTCCCCTTTCCTTTCAAAGACTTGAGAAGTAAGAACATCTACATAATTTCCAGCACACATTTTTATTTCTGCTAATCTTGGCTATGCATTCACTGGTGGCCATTATCAACATAATGTAGTACTGTGTAATAAATTCCCTTTTGCCAACAGAAATAAAGAAAATTACTTTCAAAATAATTGCCTTGAAATATCCACAGCCCAGGAATTGAACATTTTTGTTGTCCCATTCAAATGCATTAGCTTATTCTTTAGTTGTGCTGCTACACCCGTTCACTTACATGCAACAAAGCCAGTCTCTGCTCTGGGCGAAGATGACTAAACTCATCACTGAGGACAAACTGAATTGCTGTAATAAAATAGGAAAGAAACAGAAAATTTATTCTTTCCTTCAGGGAGACATGCAACAGTTTCATTAACTCAAAACACACTGCTTTACTGTTGTATAATACAATCAAGCTGTTGCCAAAATCTTACAATATTTCTTCATTAAAAATCTTGATCTGCAGGATCTTTATCACTCAACCTGCTGTACAGCAGGATTTATCTGAAGAGGTCATTGTTGCCACATTACTGGTTCATTGCATAATCATTAACAATGCTGAACAATTAGGGATTCATCAGCATCCTTCTACATATACACAGCACACAGGCTAGGCTAAAAATATTGCTAAAGTACTTAGCATTAGACAATTTATAAACACAACCATCACAAAGCATACTAACATCTTTAATTAGCATCTTTGCTCCTCCATTAATGCTCCCACCTCACAAAATCCCCCTCATAACCTTATATTAAAAGAATGTCTAAGCTGTGCCAAACTGCTATTGAGTAGAATTTAGCCACTAAAGATGTCTAAAAAAACTGCAAATATCATAATCATCTTTCATGGAGGGCAACTTTTAGAATCCATTTCCTCCTGTAAATACATTTGCCAGCTGAAAGTCTTAGAAGGCCCTTAAAAGGAGAAGCTGAATTCTAGGGAAAAACCTGGACTAAGTATTAAACAAGTGCATTGATATCTGCCTTTCATCACTGTCAAGTCATCTCCATTCTGCCACTCCTTATTGAGGAAGATCATTTATTAAACCGAGTTCTAGCAAAAACAAGCAAAGAAACCTGCTATCTTCAGCATCCCTTGGCTAACAAGAAATCCATGCTTACCATAGAAGAAGTTGCTTTTTCCAGATCCATTTCTTCCCACTGAAAATTAAAACACAAAGTATGACATAAGTTAAGCTGACATAGGTTAACACTGCAATGTACTTCAAATGTGACACGAAAATATTCAAGAGCAGAACCCAAATATAACACAGCCAAATTAAACCTCCAGGGAATGAGATGAACTTGGTACATGGACCACTTGAGTACAAGACATTAGCTCTTTGCCCACTCAAACATTACCTGGACTTACAAACTCCAAAACTACTCCACAATGAGAACAACAGCTAACCCAATCATATTTATTGCCATCTTTTTGGTTCTTATACTGACAATCTGATGGATAAGAACAGTAAACCTAAGTCAAAGTGTCCTGGCTCCAGAACATTTACCCAGAGGAAACCACTTCCTATACATTCAGGTTGACTGCATGAACTTCATGCAGCCCATTAACTTCGTAATACTCCACCTGTTAATCATAAAATACTGGAATAAATACTAGTTCTACATAGAAAATGAAAGGTGTAAGAACACAGCACTACACCAATATAATCTCAATGTTTATACTGCAGTGTTTCAGCAAGGCCCAGAGCCTTCTCTTTAAGATCAGCACCTGCTGCATCAGTTTCAAATCCACTTGTCTTCCAGCAGCAATGAACACCCCAGGCTTTTCATCTCTGCCTGCCTACACAGCATCCAGACTCACCTCATTCCAAAAACTGTTATCAAGTCTTTAAAAAGAAGCTAAAAACTCTCAGTGAAAAGAGATTTTTTTAGTGTATTTTAAGAACATAAATACCTGGATATAGTTTTAGCTCCTGTAGAAATAATATTATTAAACAAGACATGTATTCATGTCATATGCGTGTTTTTTTTCCCTAGCGCCAGAGTTAAATCCTGGCTACTAAGATTTTATGTCCAAAATTGACTGCTTGCTGTTGGGTCAGCAGTCTCAAAAGTTGCTGCACAATCACTAAAATCAATGCAAACAAAAAAGGCAGGGCCAGGCATCCATAGGCAGAAATAGAAGAGGTGTGAGAATGGTGGGAAAAAATATGCTATTAAAATAGGAATTACTCAAGAACCTGCACTTCAAAACTTGTACTTTTTGACAGTCCACAAATTCATCCTTTAAAACTGGAAGAAAGATGATCTTCTTTCTCTTCAGGAGTTTATAATAGCTAGTGTGCTTATTTATAAAAATGATGACACTTGCACAGAGCAAAAAGAAAAAGAATCCTGTACAAATTCTCTGGTGCTGCTCCTGCAAGGACAATCTTTAAAGGAGGTCTGGCTGATACAGAGATGTGCACCAGGAAGGAATTTATGAACCTCACTCAGCTTCTGGAGGCTCAGCTTTGTCCCAGCAAAATTGAATGGTAACAGTTGTAAGTGTAAAACACACTGTGGAACATTACAGACAGCTGTACAGAAGTTCCCCAACCAGAAAATACAATCATCAAATGTAACCAGAATATTAAAAACTATAAAGGAGACTAACATGAATATCATCTGAAATAAAAGTGCAATTTTAACTAGTGATAAAAGACAAGTATCACAACTTACCAATGACATTGTGTTTGGAGCTGAATGGGTCCACAATGGTTTGGTCCCTGTAGCTTCGAAAGCCCTGAATGATTACCTGGTGAGAAGGAGGAGTTATTTTAACAGAGTTCTCTCAGTTTTTCTACTATAAGGTTTGACAGAATAGTTATATCAACTTGCCTGCCCTTCCTGCACACACTCAACCTTCCAGCTCAAGATCAGAGACTCACATCAAACTTGCCCCCCACCCAAGCATTGATTTAGGGACAGATTTCTCCCCTAGCAAGAGACGCTGGTACTTGTGCAGGCCACAGCACAGCAAGCAAGAGAGTTCCAAGAGGTTTTTGGAAAAAAAAAGTGTTTGCCTAAAGTATCATATACAGGAAAGAAAACGGAGTATAACAAGGACTTAATTTTTATAATGCAATTTACTTAGAGCATGAGAATTTTATTGGTGAATTCTCCAAGCAGTGCCATTGCAGGCTGCACAAACTGAACTAGACTGCCTATTTCACATGCAATAGTCTCATTTTACTGTGCAATCTAAAGGGAAACATCGAAAAGCAAGCTTGTCTTGGCTCTAATTCACAGCCTAAAGAGACAAAAATGTACACAAATAACTTCAAGAGCTATGCAGCAAACAGTCATCTGAAAGCAGCACATCAAACCTCTTTTAACTTCAGCAGCATTTTGAGGTTTGCCAGGCCTAGCAATACACCGGGTACAGAGTTACAATATCCTCCAACTTCAGCTCTGCAGAGCAACAAAAGGAATCCACCTTGCAGCAGCAGCAAGCTGCTCCACACATCAAAGCTGGCTGAAAGCACAGCAGCTCTGCTCTGCATGGCAGAGGCAGCAGCACCGGGAGGTCTGACACCTGCACATCTTCCAGCAGGAACACTCGAAACAGGATTGCAGCTCCCATGTAATGACTGTGCTCTCTGCCCAGCTCCTCCCCAACAGAACAGGATACAGTTACAGCACTCACAGTGTTTCACTAGGACAGCTACAATGCACTAAAAATTACTTCTTAACAAGACACAAAACCAGCTTGCACTACACTTCTCCATGTTATTAGTGCTGAAGATTAAGGTATGAAATGACTTCGATGTTTTGTTTGTAAGCTCTAGGGTACTATCACTATCTTCTATTTATCTGAACACCCTTCTCCCACACCCTCAAGTGTTAAAGGAGGCCCACAGTCCAGAAAATGAGCATAATACTTTTTATTCAAGAAGCACATACAAAACTCCAGCAAAAAGCCTACAAGTAGTACTGCAAACATTTAAGCAAGCCTTTCTTCACTGCTACAAAGGCCTCTATTAAGTGTACACCCAAACACCTCAAGAAACATCTGCCTTCAGAACTGCATCCACGTTCTGGTAGGGTTAAACAAACAGTGGGGGAAATTCCTGCCCACAAAAAGTACTGGACAAAAGACTGGGAGAGAAAAATGCCCATATTTATTCATGTCAAGTTTGATCTTCAGTCTTTCTCCCATTATGAGACAGGCCACTATAAGTATTATAGTGTATCTATATATATATATAGATATAGATATATAGATATAGATATACTACTATGTATATATAGATATATATATATCTAGTATATATATAGTGTTATATACTACTTGATAGTATTGTTGTGGTTTTCCACTAATCTCCTCTTATCACCTGTTTATCCTAAAGGATTAAAACCATCTCACTAATATTGAATGAAAATGCCACGTCAGACAGCAAATCAAACACTGGAATTTATAAAAATCAAAATGAAATAAAACTTTAAAGCATTAGCTAACTTTTAGTCAGAACTTGAGAGCCATTCTCTCCCCAGGCACTACGGCTTTCTGGTCAAATTCTCTTTGCAAAATTATTTCATTCCTGGAATCTGAAGCTAAGAATACAGGTAGGCAGCAAATAAAATAAAAAGAATGAGAATTGTTACACGTTCTCCTATAGCTCCTGTAACAGTATTGGCTACTGGCCACCCAATTTTCCTTCTTTTTGTTTTCCCCAAAATGAAACGTTTCCCCTGCTCCGAGTTAATTTGGACTTACTCTACAGATCTCCACTACTAATCTTTCTCCACTACTAATCTTTCAAGTGATTAAAATCTGCAGAACAAAAACTCTTATTCAAAGTCTTTAAAGCAATGTGCCCATCTATGATGATTAATCAAGAGTGATTTACAAAAGTACGACCAAAAGGTGTTTGAAATACTGCCCAGTCAGACAATCAGTAGATGAAAACCTGGTATCTATGTAAAACATTCACCTTCAACGCTAATAAAGTATTCGTCTTAAGAAAAACACCCGCAGGGTGTGAGAAACAGGTCAATTTTGAGTCCACCAGGAAATGAGAATCCTGGTAGGCTTTGAATGAACACACATATGCAGCATAATAAAAATCTGCTACTACAGCAGCTGCAGGGAAACTGCAGAAGTAATGTAACAATATCCTCAAAAACTGTTTGAAAAAGGTGTACATCAGGATCTTTTCAAGTGAGCACCAGCCACAGATCGTTTGGCAAGGGTGAGGCATAACAGGTGAAATGGTTCATGCCCGGGGGCCTGAGGCAGCACCCCAAGGCAGAGATCCCGCAATGGGAACAGCTGAAAGATGCTTCTGACAGCGGAGCAGAGCCCTTTGTTTGGGTACGAGCCTTCCGCGGCCCGGACACCGGGGCTGGCGTACAAAGGGACCCCGCGAACAAGTCTCGGGTCCACGAGGGGACCCCAGCGGCACTTCACACCTGCAATGAATGAACGGGGAGCAGAGAAGGACAGAAAGCGCCGCCAGCCCAGCCGGCGGTAGGACCTGACCCGTGGCCGGGCCGGGGGCACCTCCCTCAGCCTGGACCTCGATCCGTCCCCCGGGACAGAAAAGATCGAAGCCAAGGCCTCCGAGCCCGCCGCGAGCCCGCGGGTCCCCTGCTGCGGGCCGGGCAGATGTGAAGGTGCAGAGCCCCCAGCCCCGGGGCGGAGCGGGCTGGGCCAACCCCCTAGGCCGGGCACAGGCCGCACCGCACACTGCGGGCGGCGCGAATCCCGCCGCCTCACCTGCTTGATGTACATGTTGCCGAGGATGCGGTAGGCCCGCCAGGCTGCCGTTCAGCCCGCCCTCGCCGTCTCTTTCCGGTCCGAGCGCTCGGCTTGACCGCGGGTCTCCGCCGCCGCTTCCCGCCCCCTCAGCCGCCCCCCGCTTCCCGCACAGGGCCCGCTCACCCCTCACGCAAACAAAATGGCGGCGGACCCTCCCCGTCCCGTCCTGGCGCGAACCATTCAGCGCCACTTGGAGGGAGAACTGTGGAGCAGAGAACGTGCTCCTGTACCGCTGAAGAAGCGACACCACGTGGAGCAGCGGGAATTTCTTTTTCCCGATCTTCTAAAGTGCCTCGGCGGTCTTTTGGAGGGCGCTGCGTGGCGGGGAAGGCAAGTCACTCTGCCTCCCGGACGCCGGGGTCCCCCCGGGGAGTTAGGAAAAGTGGTTTCTCCCGCCGAGGGGCGGATTGGGCGCCAAAGGCAAGTTGAGGCGAGCGGAGCGAGTGGCGGCGCGCGCCTCTGGGGGGCGCTGTCGGGGCCGCCGTGAGGGGCCGCTTGCGCGGGAGGTCAAATAATAAATGCTCGGTCTGAGGACCCGGCTTCCGTTCGAGGGCGTAAAAATTATTTTTAAAAATAAAAATGATAATAAAAAATAGGCACCGGCAGTCTTAGGGCTGCGCAGACGCGCTCCTTGCCCGAGGACACCCGTTCCCTCAGCCAGCTCCTCCCGGCTGTGCAGGGCTGGGCGCCGAGCTCCGCATCCGCAGGGAAAATGTCCGGGCGAGGCCGGAGAGGTGCCCGGGGTGAGCTGGGCAAACAGCGATGGTGCGGAACATTCCCAGGAAAACAGCTTGGCTTGGTCCCTGCCCACTCCTGTACCCACCGAGCCACTATCCAGCTCCCCCGAGGAGCTGTCAAACACAAAAAAATAAGCAAAATGGTGGGAGAGAAGCTTTAATTTTCACCTAATCTCTTCCACTTATGGTGATTTCGGGTGTTGTCGTGACACCAGTCGGGGTGCGACATCTCAGAGCAAATGCAATTTTCGATTTAACAGCGCTCTTTCAAAACTGCGGCTGTAGCCAGCACTTCCAGACATGCAATAGAATTCCTCCTCTGAGCCTCTTAACGCTAATAAACACTACATTTAAACAGAAAGGTCTAGTTTCTACCTCTCCTAGAATAATAGATTGATGAATTACCTCTCTTCTCCAATGGGAAAATCTCACCAGTCTCAGACATTCTTAAGTGCCATGTAATTAAATGGTTTTACTAACAGCTATTGTAACAGATTTTACCAGCACCTATAAAGAAATGGTCCATTGTTTCTTCAGAAAACATAGAGCTTAAAAACTAAAGCATTTAATGGTTGCTTCACAAACAAATTAAAAACGAAAATTTCCTGCCTGTGTTATTTGGCTTTTAAATAGCTTAGTTCAATCTGACTGAGGGAAAAAATATTTTTGCTATTTGCATTTTCAAAATCCCTTTCATCTTAGGATTTCAGAGAATTTTAAATCCTCAAATAAGTCTCACAGCATCTCTCTGGGATTAGTTTGTGATACTAAATTTACTCTTCTTCCCTTTTCCTGGGTAGAGATGCTGGCAGTTCAGGTCTCAGATGTCTGGCCCATCCAAGGAGACCCCTGGCAGGGAGGAGAAGAGAGTTTAAGAAAAAAACAAAAGTCAGATTCCCCACTTTTCCTTACTACACAACTAAACAATCTTGTACCTGGTTAAAAGAATTATTTACATCTATTTTTGTGTTAACATTTTTATGTTAACCAAGTCTTCTTGAAAACCCTGTGCCAGGATGTCTCCTCACTACCAATCTTCTCCAGCTAAAAACACAGGTGGATGTGGACAGACCATTCCTGTTTCTGAAGGCAGTACTAGGCATGGAAATGTTCTTAAATTGGCAGGTTCTAAAGTTCATTCCTCTTTGTCTTCTGCTTTTAGAGGTACAGGACGCCTTGAGCCATGTTTTAGAGATTTCCTTTGTAGTTCAGAAGCTTATTTTCACTTGATCATAGACTCCCAGAGCAAGGAATTAATCTTCCTGCCCTAAAGAAGGGGTTCAGAGAGAACAGCTGAGGAAAATTTGCCTTTTCTCTTGACTGCTGCAATGACATTGTTATGCCTGAATACACCAAGTCTTCTTGAAAACTCTGTGTCAAGCCCAACATCCCACATCTGGTGCTCCAGACAGTTTCCTGTTGCTGAGGTGCGCCAAGAAGTGCATCACTCTATTATGAACAAGCACAAGTAAGGACCTGGGATTTCTTTCATCCCCAGGTGTTCACTCTCTCTCGAGGACTTTGGATATACAGCACACTCCGGCAGTTTGGAGAGGGCTCGTGTGCATACAAATGTGCACAGACACCACATTATATTTATTCATAAGAATAAAATCACATCCCACTGATATTCCATCAGCAAACATTCTCACCAGTGTGACGTGCTTGCAAAAATAGCAACGGCATTCATTAAGGATTAAGTGGCAAATGATTGTCTGGTTCAATGAGTGTTTCAAACACTCAAATAAGGCCCTGCACACAGGTTTTGCCACATAGCTTTTAGAGATTGCACTTGAGAGAGTGGAGTGGTGGGGTAGGTATTATATTTTCTGTTACTCTTTTGGTTTTGTAGTACTTGCTGAAAATATGCTTCCAACCCAAGTGTGATGCATGCCATTTTTATTCTGTCAAGCTGCTGCGGCTGTAGGAGTGCAGAGAGCTGGCAGCTCATAAAACAGCGCTCTGTATTCAGCACCCGCAAACACAAAATCAGTGCTTGCTGCACCAGGAGTTCACCTTGCTTCAGTAGGTGCTGCAGAGATTTTTTTCCATGGCCCTGCTTTATAAGCAGAGGTTTTGGTATAAATATGCTTGAATTAGGCATTAGCATCAGAAAGGAGGAAGTGGGAGCACTGCTTTAATTCATCTAGTTTTCATCAGCATAAAAATATGTCAAGCGTTTCTTTCATGAAACTTAATGGGAACACATAGATGGGATTTCAGCTCTGTAGAATTTTTTTCTCACTTCTCAAATAGTAGAATTTCTTTCAGAAAAAAAATGTTAAACCTATTGTGGGGAGGGACAAAGCACTTTAAGTGTTATTAACCTCTTCTATTACCACTTTCAGTTGTGAACCAACACAGTGTATAGGCTGCTTTCATTCATGAATGGGTGCAATCACTGAGGTATTTACTGCCTTTTTCAAATGCCTGTAGAAATCAGTAGGTTCACTGCAACATCGCTCTCTTGTGCTCCATCACATGAAATCATTATGGGAGGCAGAACTTCTGGAGACAGTTCTTCTTAGTGCTGGTGTTGCAGCAGAATCTCAGGAGGGAACTTGGATTTTGGTTGACATTTTGATTTTTCCCTGCAGAAACCAGTGTTCAATGGCCCTTTGAACTCACAAACAGATATTCTGATGTTCTGCTTCCAAGCTGGGGAGCAAAGGCAGTGAGAAAGTGTCTTGCCCAAAGCCAAGCAGGGTAACAGTGGGACAGCCAAGAATACTTATCCTCCTAGAACACACAAGCCTGAATCCTAAGGCAGCAGGGCCACAATGCATCTTTCACCACTGAACTCACGAGAGATTCCAGCAGGTGAAGTGAGACAAACCAGTGTGTTCTTGACAGACTCTGGCACATGCATCTATCTCAATCCATGTTAAAAGCCACCAGGCTTTTGAAGGACAAGGAGCATTTATGGTGAAAAAAATGCAAGCAAACCACACATGGGTTCCCTTTCCTACAATTTCTTTTTGTCTTGAACAAATTACTGAGCTCTGTTGCTCTCAAACCCTGCAGTGACCCATGCCTTGCAATGCACAGTCTGACTCCTCAGCAGTACCTGCAGAAATATCTGTAATTTTGACAACTGAGCAACTGCCTGCCACAAAACTTACAAATGGGAGCCCTAAGCCTGCAAGAGCCTTAAAAGAATCTTAGTTTGACAAGGGGTGGATGTAATTACAGGTTCAGATGCTGGCTGCGCAGCATTAGCCAGTGACATCTCTGTTCCATGGTGGGTACCTGTTTCCACCACCCACAGACCTTTTTCTTGCTCTTTTTTGTCTCCTGCTCCCTGCCCCTACCACAGTGTGCCCTGAGGGGTGCCAGGGTGATGAGGAGAATTGCCTGGGAGGCATCTATGTGAAAAAATATGCATGAAAAGCATCAGAGGTTTTTTTTTTTTTTTGCTTCTCCTTTTCTGACTCAGTTTCTACTCACTTTAAACAACTCAAAACAATCAGACAGCTTCTTTTTAAAAAATTTTAAAAAAAAGTTTCTCTTGATCACTATGATCCTTTGAATGTGTAAAGTTAAATAATTTTTGTTGACTGTTAAGTATTCATCCATAAGCCCTTTATTCCAACAACATTTTAGGAGAGCTAACATGTTTGTCAAGAAGAGAGTGGCGGGGTAAAACATCGGCATAGAATGAACAGAGAAAGGCTTCTTTTTGAAAAGAGCATAGGCTATTACAAATGAATCTGCCGCAGGTTTACTAAGGAAAATGGTTGTTGTGCTCATCACCTTTCAGCCGAGGCTCTCTGTGAATAAACGTGGCTGTGGCTGATGAATTTCCCCGCCCTAAGTGTGGGCACACCGGGAGCGCTGCCCGCAGCGACAGGGCCTGGGCACACCCTGCCCCAGGGGAACCAGCCGTGCTTTCCTGCGCTGCCAGGCAAAAAAAGCTTTGTTGCATTTGGAAATGTTGTGAAAGAAAGCGTTGCTCTCTGTTTTTCCTATTTTTAACCCTGGAGAAGGGAAGGGATCTGCATTGAGCTGTTTATGGGGTCAGCTGTGCTGGAGGGTACCCATAGATGCAATCCCAGACCTGGTTTTGATGGATAAACACGAAGGAGAAGCAAATCAGGGATGCTGGATCCCACAGATCTGTTGCACCCAGTAGCTGCCCTGGCAGTGAGGGGGGAGCCCACAGCACCCCTTGGCTTCAGCAGGGGCTGCCCTGAAGAGAGCCTGGGTTGGCACCAGCTCACAGGCATCAGGGCAAGGAGTGCCTTCTTTCAGGGGGCTGTGTGACATTCCTGAGGCCAGCACCTGCCCATCCATCAGCAGGGCTGAGGGACAGCCCACAGAGGACAAGATCAACTGATTCTCTTCAAAATAAATCATAAACAAAGGTAGAACTCTAAACATCTGTTTAGTCCCTAGGTCCAGGTGAAAGATTGCCAGCTCAGACAACAGTGCAAGACTAGCAAATAGGGAGAGGAATTAAAAGCAGTCAATTTTACTTCCAAAAAGTCTCCTAGTGTTCAAGTGAGCAGTAAATGCAATCCCAACAGCAGGAGATCCTCACAGACATGAATACATGTCCCCCATCTGCAGGACTGGTGCCTGCAGGAGGACTGACTCTTGCCCTCACACAAGAGGGGTGAGGAGCCTGTCTTGGCCCTGGAGGTGTTGCTGGTTTGATGACATAATTGACCAAGGGATATTTTGCAACCTGTTCCCAGCAGTGGTAGGACAGAGCCTGACTGAGGGCCATGGAAAATCCTTGGAGAAATTGGGGGATGGATGCAGGGAAATCTCTGAGTGTCTGCACTCAGCACATGTGCTGAGCCAGACAGTGGGGCAGAGGCAGAAAGAGCCTGTGTGGGTCTGTGACCCAGACTGCCTCATTTTGGGTCAGCTTTTTCAGTCTTTGTGGCCAGTGCAACCAAAATTGTGTCTGACAGGGATGCCAGACTGGATATCTGATTTCCACAGAGCATCCTGAAATTCTGAAAAAAACCCTTTCCCCTTGCCTCCACTCCTAATTAGCACCCTGGAAGGAGGTGGCTGCAGTAAATTTGTAATTAGGTTAGGACAAAAATAGTTATTTAGGCTGACCACATCCATTCAACAAAGTAATACATATCTAAAGTGATCAGAATCACACTGCCTGGGCTTTACCCCTCTTTAAGCCATCCGTCTGCATCCTCCTCGGGACTCACAAACAATCGCGATTTTTTAACCAGAGAATCAAAACGAGCCCCATGAAAAGGCAGCCCCCCTCCTGTCTGCAAGGCATTTTCACACTGAGGCAGGTGAGTTCTGACCTTATGGCATCTGACTGACTTTAACAAGCTGCAGCAACTTCACCTGGCACCGGGTGGCCTCCCCTAAGTGTGAAATGTCCCCCTGTGCTTTGAAGATCAAAGCAAAACAAAGAAAACTTCCAATTTTGTCATGGCAACTGAAACCACTGCCCCAGGGACTATCTCGGGCCTCATCCCCATTAGCGCTCAGCATTTCTCAGGCTCTTCCCAGGCAGAGCCCAGGGACACAGCAGGACATTGTCCTCTCACACCCAAGCTGGCAGCCCTCACCGGTGCAATTTTCACTGTTCGGGAAGGATAACAGGATCTTTATTATCTTTTCCAGCCCTCCAAGGAAGTGTCTTGCTGTTTATTCCACACGATCTCTCCTAGCCCTGGCCTGCTGTGCCAGCTGCCTCTTCTTGCACCCCCAAGAGACGGAAGATGAAGAAGGAAATGAGAAGAGAAACCAAGATGGGAACGCTGTCTGAAGCCTCTGGCAGCCTCCCGTGCTGTCTGCAGACATTCCCCACGTGTCCCGACAGCCTTCCCCCAGGATCCCACCAGCCACAGCACTGAGTGTGGCAGCAGCTGGCTATGCACAGGTCTTCTGCTCCCCCCTTCCTCATGGCTGAAGTGAATCCCCACCAGATTTCACAGACAAGCCCAGAAAAACTCCTCTCAGCTGGGTTTAGTGATCAGAACTGCCAGGAGCCACTTTAACACTGAGCAGCACAGGCAACATCCTACCCTCCCCTTCTCTCCCCTGGTGGTCCCTGATCAATTCTCTTGAGCATATCTGCCTGCCTCTGTCGTGCTGACTGCCAGAAAACCAGCTGCTCTTCACAGCTGGATTTAGTAAACTGAGCCATGTCAATGCTTTAGCACTCAGCAGCACACGAATTTCTCGCCACCCACCCAGGGCTCCCATCGCCTGGCAGAGTGGCTGCAGAGGCTCTCTGAAAGTGCTCCACAATTGGTTTGGTTGTTAACTAAGTAATACATTATATCCTGGGGGAAAAGGACAAAAAACACACACACACACACAAAAAAAAAAAAAAAAAAGGCAAAAAAAGAGCAAAACCCCACAACAAGCTCTTCTAATAAGGAACATATGGACTTACAAGCACAGTACAATAAATACATCATGGTAACAAGATTTTGTGCTTAGGAGAGTCTTTGTCATGGGTCTAATATGCATTGTAAACATGAAAAAAGCTTTATGCCTTTCTCAGAATGAGACTGATATCATTATCCCTGAGGCAAGGCAGGATCCAGAGACACATAAGCCTGCGAGAAACATTAAGAGAGAATGTCAGGATCACTCTAGCACCAAAATGCTTCTCGCATGAGCAAAGCCACATCAGCACAGCTCTGTTTTACCAACAGAGCAGAAATATCCTCTGCTGAAGTGAGCTGTCCTGTGGAAAACACAGTTTTGCTGCTACAGTCCTTTTCTGCATACCCAAGGGACCCATCTGGTCAGCTTGGTCAGTCCAGGTCTCACTCACTTCCTTTGTGCTTTGGACAAACGTGGCTGTGCCAGCAGGACCGGCTGCATCACTTGCCCTGGAAATCCACAGGGAGAGCTCACAAGTGATCCCAGCCTGCCTGACCCTGGGCTCTCTGTTAGCCACAGTGATTACTCAGGGCAATGTGGGCATTGCTGGGGAGACCTCGGGCTGCAAGCGTATCTAGGGGATGAGCACAGCTCTGCTCCATCCCTGTCAGGAATCTCTTACCCTGGGCCCAGCCAGATGGATGGGAGTTAATGGTCATGCTGGAATTCGTGTCAATTGATTTTCCAGTTAACTTGACTTAATGTGATGGGAAGCATTAGAGCAGAGAGGATATACTTGTTCCAGTTGAGTCCTGGAGACCTCAAATGCCATTTCAATGCAGAAGTAAGTCCTAGCTCCAATTAGAACAAACAGCTCCTTAAAATAAAGATTTAATGGAAAGATTCATCCAGGGCCTGATCCAAATCCCATTGTGTTTGGGGGCTCTTCTCCCCACCAAGGCAACAGGCTGGTTCAGGGCCTAGAGGCAGCTCACAATGTATGGGCAATTTAATAACCAGAGATGACTCACCCACTGTCTGCTTAACAAAGGGATCTCAGAAATGGAGAATCACTGTGACAGAAATAAACCACTATTCACACACAGACAACCCCCAACCCCCTCCCCAAAAAAAGAGAGAGCCCATACAAACTACATTGTAATGTCACTTGGGAGACATAAACCTGGTCCAACTAACACTTACTCAAATGTTTAGCTTCACCTACATGATTGGTTTAGAAAACCAAATGTGGGAAAAGGGTTATGCCAAGGGGATTTGAAGCTCAAACTGAGGCCTTTATCAGTTTGCCTTTCATTTCTGAGCCTCTAACAGTCCCAGCAGATCACAAACCTTTGTGTGGTGCCTGTTGTGAAGTCCTAGTCCTGACTGCAGCTGGCCTGGGCTGAGGCTGGGGCTGAATTTATACTAAAGGTGTTTCCCACCTCTCATGCAGAGTGTGTCCTATGGATCCCATGGCTCCCAGAAAAGCTTGTGTCCTAGAGATGCTTTCCACCCATGATCTGCCCAGCACAGGTCACACTCTGGGATATGAGAACAATCCCTGACAGAAATTTGGGAGTCCCCAGGCAATGCTGTCCCTGAGGATCTTTCCCCCTTTCTATCTACCATGGTTACTCCTGATCTGGAGTTGCTGCCTTTATGGGGTTGTTTGGTGTCCTGCTGGGATTCCCAGAAGCTACAATAACAGCCAGTGACTTCCACAGGCTAGTACATGAAAGGGATGTCTAGGGGCCAGACTTCTCCATGGCTGGACAAGGCTGGAAGAAGTGCTGAGCATTTCAGCTGCTCCTGCAGAATCCGTTTGTCTCGATAACTTTTACATTCCCTGCAAGTGTTCGTGGGCAGGACACAGGGATGTATCACCACTGCTGATGGAAAATGTGAATGGATTTAGAAACTTTACTTAGAGGTCAGAGTACCTGAAATTTTGAAGCCGAAATAAAAAGATTGAAATGACCCCAAAGTTTCTAATGCAATGGTAAAATAAAGTAGGACTTTACAACTGAGGCCCTGGTGTCAGAACTCCATTTGATTCTCTCTGATGACTCAACCTATTTCACAAGCTATTTTCATATTTCCTATTTAGCAAACTTACTCATGTCTCAGTAAAAGCCTATGATGTGATAAAGCCAAGAAACCGTAATGTGTGGTACTGGTAACACCTCCCACGTCAAAAAAAAAAATCCTACTTCCATATTTATGTGGCTCTGCAAATTGGTTCCTGCCTTTTTCTCCCCAGAGAGTGAGCTGGCAGTGTGTCTACTCTCCAATTAACATGAAACTGTGAAAAGTGGAGATGGAGGGTCAAATTCACCATACCTGGGGCCTCACACATCTTTTTTCCCATGTTACAGGCACATTTGGACCTTTGACTTCCCTGCAAGGCAAGTGTTGTTTTTAGCATACAAATGACAACGCCTGCAGAATACCTTCTTCATTCATGCTTTGTCTCCTAAAAAAAGAAGCTCCCACCATAAGGCAAAAAGCTGAGAAGAGCTGCCCTAACTTGTGGTGCTCAGGGGCTGGGGATGGGCACCTCAGGAACAGCTCCCCACGGAGCAGATCAGTTTTACCTGGGTTTTACTGGTAAGGATGAAATTTCTACCTATTGGAAAGATCTTTAGGCAGGAAGAAGCTGCAGAAAGCCTGTGCTTTGTAACCAGGATAGGCTGCAAATCACACCAGCAAATGTATGGACTAAAAAGACATTTAGGGACACTTAAGGACAGCACCCACTCATCCAGTTCCACCCTAGATTTCTTCACAATCTGATTTGCAGCGATGTAAAGATATGTATTTTTTGTGGCAGTTTCTTGAATGCTTGCCTGTGTTGAAGACAGAAAGGGAAGGCAGCATGTGCAGAGCAGAGCCAGAGGCTGAGCAACTGCTCTCATGCTTGCAACACAACTGCTCCTTGCAAGCCTCAAAGCAAGGGACCAAAAGCTCCATGGCACAAGCCCTGTTCAGACCCCAGGATCTGAAACAGGTCCTGGGAGGCACCCAGCTGTCCAGGACACAAGGGTGCACCATCAGGAGTGTGAATGGAGATATCACATCCCAGCACAGTGCTGAACTAGCACTTCCATAGACAACTTCCACAGAACTTGCAAAATCTCCTTTTCTCTGACATTTCCTCTCATCTTCTGTGGATTCTGGGTATCATAATGGATAAACTCTAACTAAAGCTTTGTCTCAGAGTATAGCACTGCCATCTTTCCCTCATTTGCCTCTTCTAAAGTCTGAAAGCATCCTGATGGCAGCCTTCCCTTTGCTGTTATAGCTAAAAGGGTCTCTACTTTCCATCAGAATTTTGGTTTTGAGGCCCCTATTCCTCTGTGAAGCCTTGCAGGCAGATGGACACAGACACATTGAACCAGCCAATTCAGCCTTCCAGCCTTCAGCTCTGACATTCCCCACACACCTGTCTGCTCTGAGCTTCCATCCTCAGCAATGAGCCACTCAAACCCAAGCTCATGTGGGCTATAAAAGCCTCCTAAATCTTCCATCCTACCAAATCTGGTGAATTTCCTTAGTGCACAAACCAAAAACATGTGTGGAACTGTTCCTTTCCCCAAGGATGAAGGCACCTATTGGGTGCTGCTGTCTGGAAGCAGAGAACCAGGGGCCCTGCCCTGCATATGTGACTTCAGACACGTTGCCTTTCCCCAGGTAGGTGCTACCCAGTTTGATACACTCACCTTCAGATATCAGTGCTCAGAGCAGAGCTCTCACACTAGCACTGAAGTACAGAGCATGAGCACGGGAGCACAACCCTCTGGGAGGCAGCACTTGCATCCCACTCTGACTTGCAGGCTGGGACTTCCTTTTGCAAGAAGGAGAGGTGAACTAAACCTCTCCAGCCAAGAAGAGGGGACTCCTGCCCTGAGCAGGAGCATAAACATCAGTCTCCTGTGTCCAGGCATGACAACAGCTCCTCTTCAGTCTCCCACAGGGCTGTGGCCTTCTATCCTTGCTGAATCCCAGCCCAGCATCTCCCCCTGCTAACACTATCCACCAACACACCGTGCTTGCAGCCCAGGATAAGAGCTCCCTTCCCTCTCTGCCAACACCTGGCTCCTCCCCCTGGCCTGTGATCTTTTCCAGCTGCCTTGGTCAAACGTCAAGGTCAGCAGTTCCTCTGTTAACCCCTTCAGCCACTGCCTTGAGCCCTGCAAATATTCCATCACTGACTCTGCTGAGGGTTTCAGCTTTCCAGTCCTTAAGAAACAAAGCTGGTTGTCCACCCAGAAGGGTTCAGTGCAGTTTTAATGAGAAATGTTGGCTGGTTGTAGGTCTCAGCACTCTGGACTCTCACTAAGCTCAACAGCCTTTCTGCTCGGGTGCTTGCGTGGGCTGAGAGGCAGGAAGCCTTTTCCAGAGTTTCCCAAGGGGACCAATTAGATCTTTCAGAAAATTAATTGATCTGCTCTTACTAGATCATCTGCCTTACCTCCCTGGCTGCTGGTTCCCATGCTCAGGTTTCCCAGGGCCCAGGCAGGACTGCTGACACATCCCTCTGACACTGGGTGACAAATCCAAGGCACATCTCCAGTAAGACCTTCTCACCTGTCAGATTTACTGCCCTGGAGGTAAGAAGTTACAAACAGATGTATATGTGCACATATGCTCTGTAACCCAGATATTGCCATAGATTTTACAACTTGATAATTTGGAATTGCAGATCATAAATGTGCTGCAGTGATGAGCCAGAAAAAGCCTAGTAAATTCAAGAAGGAAAGGGGTATGAAATGCATCAGACATGCTGGTTCTTCTAACTTAATTTTTTTTCATTTACAAAAGTGAAAAGAGGAGTATTACCCACATGCCCTGGCTCCTGGCACCCAGAGGTGCTGCACGTCACACACAAGCTTTGCTCTAAGGACCAGGGCAAGTAGGATCCCTTGTTGTGGGTTGGAAGGAAGTGGGGGCCGTGCCTAGTTCAGATTTTCATCTTCAGCAAGATGGTAAATCTTAAATAAAACACGCATGAATCAAACCAGAAGTGTCTGCCCGGCTGCTGGGAAGTGACGCCACCGTGACTCATGTCATTCTGTTTGAAACAATCCTCCCCCTCACCTTCTCCCCTCTCTAGTGATGCACCTTGGTGGCTTTGCAGCACACAGCACAGTGAGACTTTCCCATCTCTCCTACCTTCTTACACCATGGTGTTTTTCTCAGGTGACCTCTCCTGCCACCAAGCTCTCCCAAAGCACTCTCACAGATCAATCCAAGTACAACAAACAGCTTTATTTTCCTGGCATTTTTTTCCTTTATTATTTTTTACATACCATAAAAACCATTGCAAGGTTTGTTGTTTTTTTTTCACATTCACGAGATCTCCTGGAAATTATTGCCATTTCCCATACATATTACATATTAAAAAATACTAAAAAGGTCAACAGACAGAGACACTCATTCTGAACTCCCTGTGGACACAGAAGCCAATGTGAGCAAGACAGAAATAATGTTTTTTCTGGACAAAGGCTGACTAGAGGTGACCACACACTCTAAGCAAGTCACATAACACTGAAAAAGACCACTTGACCATACACCATACACAGTGGGAACACTTGGGAAGGGATGGAGAAAAAGTTGTTTTGGAGCTGAAAGCTTGTCAGGTTTTTTTGGTGTGAAGTCCAGCAGTTACAGTGTTTTACAACTGGGATGTGGATGTGATGAGGATTGTTGAGGCATTCAAGTATTCTAGGGCTGTTCTTAAAAGACAGGTGGGAGGATAATAGCTCAGCAGGGTAGCTGATAGTCCTTAAGCCCCTGCTTTACTTAAAAGCACATCCAGTACAAAGGCAAATACAGAAGTACAGGAAATGCCACACCTGAATGGACCCACTGGCCGGGGTTGGTATCCAGTTACACCGCGGACAATTCCTGACACTTCGGAGGCTGGAGCACAGGAGGGGATGTTCACCTGGTTGTGCAGCAGTGTCCTGGAAAAGGTGCTCCCCCTCCCCACTCCAGCCCTTGGCTACCTGAAACACAACACAGGAGAGGGGAGGAGGAAAGCCAGAGAAAGATTCGAACAAATATTCACTCCCTCCACCTCTGTGGTTGCAAAGGTAGTGCTTCTCATTTTGCTTGCTTCCCTGCTGCTGCTGCTTATTGCTTGAAACTTTAAGTAAGGGTCTTTTCAGAAACAAGATTGGAAGGAGATGGGAACTGAGAACATACTAAATGGATTTCTCATTGTTCCCCAGGAATCTGGAAATACAGTAGTGGGTGCACTTTATGTGGTTAAAACCCTAAAAAAGCACTTTGTATTTTTTTAAAAAAAGGACAATAAAAGTTCAGAAAACCTGCCATGCTTAAACCTCTTGCATCTTACAGTCACAGCATATGGGAAGTATGACCCATGACAACCACTCCATCTCAGAGTAAGCGGATGAAGTTTCTCTATTGCACATTCATGAAATGTTCTTGTTGGGGATCACAGTTTGCATCAGGACCACACCAGCTCCAGGCCCCCGCGGTGTTCAGCAGGACGAAGACGCCGTCATCGGGCTGAGCTTCAGCTGGTGGACAGGAGAGTGGATGGGCACAGAACTCAACACTGAGGTAGGAAAGGCAAAGCACGAGCCCTCAAAGTTCTTGCCTAAGGTCAGTTCCTCTGCAAAGAACGATGCGGCTTCTCTCTTGCATGAGGTGACAGGGGGGCTGGGGGTGGAAGACAAGATCTCTGACTCATATTGCAGCAGCTGGCCCATGAAACCAAAGTTTGGTGAGATCAGGCTCCGGCGCTGCTTGATGTAATCAAAGGCTTCTTCCAGGCGCAGCTTCCTCGTCTTCATGAGATAGGCCATGCAGATGGTGGGGGAGCGCGAGATCCCAGCCTCGCAGTGCACCAGGATCCGGCCGCCCGCCCGCCGCACCTGCTCTGCGGAGAGATGGCACACGTCAGCGGGCACGGGGAGGGCACTGCCACACTGCCAGGGCTGGAAAAGCCATGGCACACGTCAGCTGCTGCGGGCATAGAGAGGGCACTGCCACACTGCCAGGGCTGGAAAAGCCTTGGCACATGTCAGTGGGCATGGGGAGGGCACTGCCACACTGCCAGGGCTGGAAAAGCCTTGGCACACGTCAGCGGGCATGGGTAGGGCACTGCCACACTACCAGGGCTGGAAAAGCCTTGGCACACGTCAGCGGGCATGGGGAGGGCACTGCCACACTGCCAGGGCTGGAAAAGCCTTGGCACACGTCAGTGGGCATGGGGAGGGCACTGCCACACTGCCAGGGCTGGAAAAGCCTTGGCACACGTCAGTGGGCATGTGGAGGGCACTGCCACACAGCCAGGGCTGGAAAAGCCGTGGCACACGTCAGTGGGCATGGGGAGGGCACTGCCACACAGCCAGGGCTGGAAAAGCCTTGGCACACGTCAGCTGCTGTGGGCATAGAGAGGGCACTGCCACACTGCCAGGGCTGGAAAAGCCTTGGCACATGTCAGTGGGCATGGGGAGGGCACTGCCACACTGCCAGGGCTGGAAAAGCCTTGGCACACATCAGCTGCTGTGGGCATGGAGGGGGCACTGTCACACAGCCAGGGCTGGGGGGGGACACAGCCAGGCTGCAGCAAAGAGAGGCCTGCTTTTCTCTTGAGTACTAGGGTGACATGGAGATCAAAAGACGAGGAGGACAAAACCCAGCTTGTGACAGAGCTGAGCATGGTTTCAGAATCTGCGGATCTTAATTTGGTTCTTTTTGCATTTTTTAGGAAAGTCCATCCCTGTCTCCTTCCTTGTGCCTACTTCTCTTTTGGAACAACTGACATTCAAGAACATTGTGATGCAGGCAATGCTGTAGCTGCATTTCTCTGCCTGCAGCTCAAAATGTTGTGTAAATCCAAGCCTGGCCAGCCCTCCCACTACCTGGTCACTCAAAAACTGCAGGGGCTGTCATAATCTTTGCCAGAAAAACAGGATTTTTTTTCAAAATCCTAATTCCCTGCCTGACCAGTTGGCAGCAAGCAGCAGTACCAGGAGGTACCCTTGGGTGGAGAGGCTGAGCTCAGTCCCTGGGGCCTCACCACAAAGCACACAGCGCTGGTAGGCAGCTGCTAATTATAGCCTGGTTAAAGGATGCTTGGACTTAAGTCGGGATATAAAAGGCTTATGCAAAGCACCCATTTGACACAACAGGAGCCACTGTGGTTACTCACACAACACAATGATTGTTATAAGAGAGAATGTGCTTAAAATAAGCCCTTTCCACACAAAAACACTGTTCAAAAAATAGACTTGCCTTTGCTCTATTGCCTTGAGCAACATGTTCAATCTCCAATTTATGGATAACTGTGAGTGTAGTGCTCAAGGAAACACACAGAGCTGAGGAAGTTATCATTTGCCTGCCTTCAATTGTCTGCCAGGGGACTACCACCATGACCAGTTATATTTAGCTACTGCACAAAATAAGGAAGACATGGATTTGAGTCATCCCCAGCATCTACACCACATGCCCAATTTTAAAAGAAAGTGAAAATTAAAGTTGTCCTCAAAATCTGGGAAATTTCTAAGTGACATCTATCAGAAGGGGTTGAGGATAGCACAGAAAGGTGCAAAAAATTATTATTTCCCAGAAAGGTGTGAGATGTCCAGGAAGAGGAAGGACTTAGAGAGCACCCTCAGGTCAGGTTTTTGTAATTCTGCCTGCACTGTTGAAGGACTCAAATTCAGCTGAGCAATGAGTCTGTAACAGTGTTTTATTCTCTTTCTCTCTTGAATGTTCCTGGAGAGCAACAGTACCAATTTCAACATGATCTCCACCCCACAAAACCGTGTTGTGCTTCTCAGGGAGAATCCTCTCTCCTGCGCTCCCTGGCACAGCTCACCATCACTCACCCACTCAGCCAAACACAGGAAGATTTGAAATGGAATAGCACAAACTTTTCTAAAGGCCCCCTCATTCTTTTTTGCCTTGGGGTATTCGATTAAAGGGTGAGATACCAGCATGATCAAAAGGAGGAATGTAAAGAGCTCTGTGATAAGGGGAGACAATGGATTTCTAAGACCCCACACCTTTGGGATATCTCAGCACAGTAAGGCAATGAGCTGACTCTGCTTCACCTGGTTATAACTGACTCTGGCATGCAAATCCAAGGAACTAGGGCTTTTTCCTTCACAAAATTTAGTAGACTTCAATGTGTATTTTATTTTAACAATAATTAAATGTATTTTTAATTGATTTTACATTTAAAATGAGTTTAAAACACATGAAGATCTGAAAATTTGTTCATTTGTACCTACCAATGAAGTCTATGGCTTCCTGGAAGTGAGAGCTGATGTCTGCTGTGTGACTGTCCTCCACCGGGATCCACTTGTAGCAATACTGGTCTTTGAAGGACTCTGAGCTTTTCCTGGAGACATTTAGCAGGGCTGTGATGTGCAGGTTGGCGAGAAACTCGCACTTGGAAGCATGATAGGCACTACCAAGGTACAGAAAAGGCAGGATTTCAACTGGACCACCCTGGAAGAGAAGGAGTAGAAACATGTAGTTCTTTTTTCCAAAGTCCTGAGACCCAAGAGTGACCAAGGGAGCCCATGTTAGTGCCTACTCCCTCCCTCTCTCCTCATCTTGCTCCCTGCTGGACATAGCTCCCACAGCAAGGGCCAATGAATCAGGCCCATGGCCAAGCCCATGCAGGAAAAATGTTTTCATTTTCTTGTCCACATCTGCAAGGTACAAAGTCAGACCCAACCTACTCATGTGTAGGATATTTGTGGCTTTCTTTAAAGTGCTTCCCCTTGCAGTGCACCCAAAGTGCTTTCATAGGTGGTGCTCATTCCCACTGAGGCTTTACCAAAATGGGGCAAGGCAGGAAGCCACATCCAGCAGGGAGGAAGACCAGGACAGAGGAAGAGGCTGCTTTGGCTCAGCCAGGGCTTTGCCCCTCTGGTCACATCTCCAAAGGTGAAACAAAAAAAAAAGCAAAAAAACTGGGGGCTCCTCAGTCCCCTTCACCCCACACCTCTCTGAAGCACAGCACCCGCTCTGAGACGTCATCTCAGTTCCTCCTTCCTCAGCACAAGCAAAGGCTGGATGACGAGATGGCAAAGAACAGCCACCATGTGACACAGCTTTCTGAGCTGGCAGGTAACTTTCCATGATGCACAGGAGCTGCTGCCTCCCCCCAGCTGCAAGAAACTGCCTTTCCACTGCCCCTGACCCGCCCACATGGTGGTTCCCATGCATCGGGGACAGCTGGCAGGCAGCCCCGGTGGCAGGAGGGCACCTGGTGTGGGAGGCACCCGGGGAGCAGAGAGGCGTCACAGGGGGCTCCCCCGAGCAGCAGGAACCGCGCGCCCCGGCGGAAGCGCCCTGACCGCAGGGTGACGGCTCGGAGCACGCATCGCCCCCGGGCTGGGGGCACACCAGGACTTCCCCTCTGGAAACCCCACTTCCCCAGCCCAGGGGTGGGTCTCACTTCTCAGATGCTCTGGCTCCTTGCCAGCCTCAAATTCCTCCTGAGATGTCAGAGGAGTCATGGGCAGAACATGCTCCTTTGTCTGCTAGAAAAGCGACACTCCTGGCAGCCTCTCCCTTGCCCATTCTCAGTCTCCTCTGGGGGTGCGAGCTGCTGACAGCTCACTCTGTCTGGGTGTGTGATAAGAGAGTTCATAAATAGTTTTTGGGGCTAGATGAGTGTTTTGCCTCCTTCTGCCTAATTTTGAAGCCAGGTGGAGGTGATGCTGACCGGCAGCACACAAGGGAAATTTATTCAGCTCAGCCTGGACTGTGACAACTTATTCACAGCCCACGGCAGCACCAGGCCCACTGACACCCTGCCAGCCTCCAGGAGAGCCTGGTGGCAGCAGGGAGAAGTCCCAAGGGGAAGGTCACCTACCACAGCCATGACACACACCTGGTCATAAGCAGGTTTGTGGTTGGCACCCTGCTTCTCACAGTGGCTGGCAAGGTTCCTCTCTGCTTCCGTCCTCTCTGGGGAAATGAGTTTTCCATTCACGCAGCACTCCGGATATTGAGAGTTAAAGGTTTCATATCCCCCTAGGGAAACAACAAAAAGAAGAAAATATGAATATTTGCCCTCCCAAGGACTGGTTTAATTCAAGTGAAGGACAAAAAAAGCTCCAGCAATGCAGTGGGACAGCAGTGCCCAGCAATGAGTACAGAGGAGTGTCAAGGAAGGATAGTGCTCCTCTGCGAAAATGGGTTTGCTTAAAAGATTTTGGGCACCCAAGGAAAAACCTCTGATACCACTGACAATTATTAACTTGCCAAAACCCAGTGAATCCAGACTAAAGCTGTTAGCAAATGTAATTCTGTTGAGTCTAGCAACCATTAACTCCAGTGCAGTGGGGACTAAACTCCCTTCCCCCAGGTTTTATCCATGAGCACTAATTCCAGCATTTGAGGCAGAGATTTCTGTACTCAGATCATCTTTTCTAAACCTGTCATTAAGATATTCACTACAACAACACACAGGATATTTTATTTGCATTTTTAAACGGACATAAACACAAGAGGGGGATGCTTGCATGTGTTCTCATTAATCACCACAATGCATGAAGACAGTGAAGTAATGAAGATGGTCCCACTGAAACCAATCTGTTAAATAACAGCTATAAAACTTAATGAAATCCTGTGACAGCGTTTGACAACTGAATAGCCCCACATGAGCTATTCTGCACGGTTAAGTACTGCGTTCATTTCATTGAGCGCGCTGCTAATGAGAAGGAATTAATCCTATTATTACATTGTTACTCAAAGTTTGTCGGCAGCTAAATTGTTTCCAGGCTGGGAATATTCTGCATGGAAGAACATCTCCAAAAAGTACCTGAATAAGTCAGGTGGCAGAAGCAGCCCGGAAACGTCAGCAATGTGCCACATGTCTGCCACCCGTGCTTTCTCAGAGCAGAGATGAATGGCTCCTGAGCAGCCACATCCAAGAACCCTGCAGTGCGGCCCTCAAGTAAACACGGTTGGAAGGCAAAGCCTCCCGTTGTGATTCATTCACCTGCGACTGTTTCACCCTGATAAGCTGCGTGCGGGTGCCCGGGTGCGAGGGAGGGTTTTGAAACGAGGGAAGTGCAGAGCATCAGAGGAGCCGCAGAGCCGGGGCTGCCCGGCACCGCCACCTCGGACGGCTCAGCCCCTGTCACAGCGCCGGTGTCTCATCTCTTTGCAATGTTTGCGCAGTTGTGTGCTCAAATTCACGACGTGCTGCTGTCGCCCACTCATTCTTGCCGTGGGGTCCTCGTGTTGCAAGTGGCCAGCACGATCCAAAGCTCCCTGAATGTGATGAAAGTCTGTTTTCCATGGCAGAGGGCAGGAGAGTGACTTTACAGCAAAGGGGCACTCAGCACCTGCACCTTCCCTCCTACCCCCAGCCACATTCTGCCAGCTCATCCCAGAGCTCACAGCACGAGGCAGTGGTCCAAGCAGTCAAGTGACCGTGGAGACCAGGGTGGTGGTGGGAGGTGTTTGATAAAATGATATCCTCAATAACTGGGTTGAAAAAATGATATCCTTAGCAACTCACAGTGTGAAAAAACAAACACAAGAAGCTCTACAGAATTCTCTGATCTCCAACTGCCCTTCATGGGGTGAACTTTTAAATCCTCTTGTTGTGCATAGCTGACCTTATCTTTCCCCCAAGCCCCCAGTCACAGCCATCACGTAGGAAAAGTATGTCCAGTTTATATAAATAGCCATGATCCCCGTTTACACCCTATGTTGCTGTTTTTGCACTTGAATGAACACAGAAATCTGCCCAAGCCCAACTTGCATGTGTGTTCCTCTGTCTCTTGGGGCAGCTAACATGCAGCTGGTGAATGGTTAATTACAAGCCTTGGGGATCAGGATATTTGCAGGCCATTCTTACAGTGAGTCATCTGCTCATCCCATCCTCCAGCAATCTCCTCTCTTCCCCCTCCCCACTCAACCTACCTTCCCTGAGGTCATTTCTGCAAATACTCCGGTTGCTCATCAGGGAGAGCTGAGCTGCACTTCCCTTTTAATCGATAAGTAATAGAATCGTTATCAGCACCAAGGGAGGATCCGTTATTTTATCTTTTTTTTCCCCCTGACACACAGCCACTCTCACTGTGCTAGGGCTGAGCTCACCCACAGTGAAACTGCACCTACACAGATGAAAGATGTGACCCTGCAAGCCAGAAAGCAACGAGGAAACAGGGCCTGGCATGCAATGACTCAGTTCCAGTTGCTCTCTCTGGGACCAGACCCTCAGCATCCTGATGACCTCCTCATATTTTATTGCCATGAGACCTCCTTAGCGCTTAAGTAGCCAACACCTCCTCCCAGCTCTCCATGCCTAGGGAGAGCAGGAATATAAGGGGAAACCTCAAGGAGGATTTTTTCCTGGTGGTTTTACAGCCTATTATTTGCAAAGTTGGTAGCAGAGGCCTCCAAAGGACCCTTTCTCCTGATCAGAACACAGTGTTCCAGGGTGATTTATATCCCCCCTGTGCCAAGGATCTTCCCCCAGGCCAACAGCTTCCTGGGGGTTGGTGGCCCCAGTGAATCACCAGTGCTGCCCACTGAGTCATGGGCCTGAACCTGCAGCCCCAAGCACTTCCAGAAAAGCAAAAGGAAACTGCAGCAGGAAACTTTCTCATACACTGAGAGGAAATGTCTTTACCCTCAAATCAACAGGCTTTCAAGATAAGACACTTCACAACTCACAAGATGTACAAAGCAGAGCCTACACTAACCCCTCACTCCGGATAAACTGCCCACAGTCACCACTTCAAAGTGTGGGGCTGGTACATGAAGAGGAACGGATGATCGTGTGGCCAAACAAGCAGTTTGAGAGTCAGCAGAACTTAATTTGGCCCCTAGTTTACCACAGACTTCCCACTGTGACCCTGAAGATATTTCTTCATCTCTAGCTTATTGTAGTCCCTAAGGAATTGAATGACACAGCGCCAGTATCTCTACCCTTCAGCAGCAGAATTTGTGCTTTTGGGGTGACTGTCAGACCCAGCAAAGGCTGATAGTGGCAGGACAGAACCAGGGTGGTGGCAAACAGCCGAGGAGCATCCCCCTATCTCGGTACCAGGCAATACCCAGGCTGAAGATGCCTCTGCCCCAGCAGGAGATCATTACAGAAGGCTAAAACTGGGTACCTCAGGCCAAAAACTAGCGATAAAAGGCTGATCAAAAGTGAATTAACCCTGGCCCATTAGAACACGGGGACAGGCTTCATTCAAAAAACATCGCCTGGTTTTCCCCTCCCTTTCATGGCCTCACGGTATGGCAAGGGGGTCTCTGGGAGCTCCTTCCCCGGCCGGTGCCGCTGCGGGAGCCCCGGGGCTGCGGAGCTTCGGGCGGGAGCGGCCCCGCCGGGCACGGCCCCGCTCCCGGGGCAGGTGGGGGCCGCGCTGGGAAACCGAGAGGGCACAAGGACAAAGGCGCTGCCAGAAGCGGGGGGGAAGGACAGGGAAAGGGCGGGCTGCTATGCTCGCTATGCTATTTATCGTTTTATTAGCCCGGGTTACACGGAAGGAAAACAAAGAATTGCAATCGAAGGGCTGTAATACACGTGAGGGGAGGAGGTATTTCTGTCCCCCGGCGAGCACCGGAGTTTCGCCTCTAGGTTTCCCCTGCCAGAGTCCCGATGTGCCCGACGGAGAGAAAGCTCTCCGCCCTCGGTGGAGGGGCGGACATCGGTCCCCGAGTTTCGGGCCCCCAGCGCGGGTGTCCGTGTGTCACCGGGCGGAGAGCGAGTAGCGGTGGCCTCGTCTCTCATATCCTCAGGGCTGATTTTGTTCCCCTCACAGCGCCGATGTCTCTCCCCCTTTGATAATCTGCAACTTTTGTTGTTCCTTACTGATATTCTCTGCTTTCCCCCTCGGCCTCTTAAACGCGTAGCGGGGGTGAGCGGAAAGGCATTTCGGCTCAGCCCGCAGAGTCTATCCGGGATTTATTTCCAGTAGGTGGAAAAGAAACAAAATCCCCGTGTTACCTCCCTGCCCTCCACCAATAATCAGGTTCACTGCGGGGCGAAGGAGGGGGAACGGGAGCACCTCGGGGCGGCCGCCGCCAGCCAGGGGAGTTTTGAGGGTGGATCGCGCCGCTCTCCCCCAGCCCCCGTCCCTCGGGTCCCCGCCACCCCTCTCACCTTTCAGGAAGCAGACCCTGGCCCCGGCCTCGGGCAGGCTGGACAGCAGGGCGTTGAGGACGATCTGGGCTGTGCTGTCCTTCTTCAGCTTCTGCCAGTGGCCCGTGTCCTGGTCCAGCACCACCACGGCCGCCAGGCGGGCGGGCCCCGCCGCCCCCTCGGTGCTCGGCAGCAGCCGCGCCCGGGCCGCCGCGTCGGGCACCACGAAGTGCAGCGGCACGGCCCCGCCGCGGGCCCGCCGCATCACCACCGAGTTGAGGTTGACGTTGAGCGAGCCGCGGAGGCAGGAGGCCGAGTAGGACAGGTAGGGCCGGCAGTCCAGCACCAGGCAGCGGGAGGGCTCCTTCCGCAGCAGCTTCCGCAGCTGGCGGCAGTCGAGGGACGTGACTTTCATGCCGGCCGAGGGTCGCGCCCCGCCGCAGCCGGGGCGGGAGCGGAGAGAGCGGCGGGAGGGTGCCCGGTGCTAGCGCGGAGCCGGCGGCGATGGGACGGGAGGGACGGAGGCACCGCGGGGCCGCACCGAGCCCGGGCAGGGAATCCCAGCCGGCGCCGCCGGGCATTTATGTGAATGGGAGGCCGGGCCGTGACGACACTGCCCATATAAGGGGAGTGACGCGCCCGCCTCCCAAAGATGGAGATCCCCGCCCCGCGCCCGCCCCCTGGCGGGGATCCCCTCCCTCCCTCCCTCCCTCCCTAGCGGCGGTAGGTCAGCGTCGGAGCAGAGGAAGCTGAAAAACGCTGCAAAAATTCTCCACTCATCGGATGGGGCTCATCCCGACATCACCCCCGCCCCCTCCCCAGAGCGTCAGGAGAATCGGGAAGCGTGCGGGGGGATGGAGGGGAAGGAAGGAAAGAAGGGAGAAAGGAAGGAAGGGCAGCGCTGGGGCAGGCTTCTCACACCAGGTTGCGAATGGAGTTTCATTTCCCTTTATTCCCCCTTCACTGTGTGTTCTCACCCCCAGAAAAGCCTGAGCCCAGGCATTCCTGCCTGCGAGAGCTCTGCTGCTCACCGGGTGGGAGCTGCCCGCTCCTGGATCCCCTCGGAAAGAGTTGGGTTCCCTGTTTAGGCCATGGTTTGCGTTAAGGCAGCTTTAGCAACTGAGTGATCAGCGAGAACACCAATCCCCAGGTTGTTGCCTGGGGAACAACCCCGAGGATGCTGGTACTTAGCCCAAGGTTTACAGCCTAAGGAACAAACGAAGAGCAGCAGACTGGGACAAAGCATGATGTGCCATTTCTGCAAAATTAGTGAAAGCTCTGAAGCAATGGGGACAAGGATGAGAGGGCCACCTTCAATAAATGTGAAAATTGCTGGTATGGCTGTTTGAGTGGAGGGTCCCTTTCCATGTGGCTGCAAGATTGTGTCTCAGTGACGTGCAAGACTTACACCACAGACCACTGACTGTGCCTGTGTCCAGAAGTCATGACACTAAGACACACAGGAATTAGGAAATTTGGCAGTTGCCCTTTCATTGTAGATAGTTTTGTAAAGGCACCAAAACGATGAGTGGAAATTCCTAGAAGAAGTTAAGCAAAAGGGTGAACTCCAGTCAAGCTCATTAAAGCCCAGGCAGATGACAGTGGAGCTATCTAAGAGCAGGGTGTCATTTATTCTGATGGTGCCCTGAAAGAATGCTCACCTCAAGAGCAGGCAGGAAGTGCCATCCCTGCCTCAAATTGCCTGCAGCTGAAACAGAGAAGCACTAAAGAGTGTGCAAAGAAAAGCTGATTGAAAGAATGGCAACTACTGGTTTTGAAGCAACTCCTCTTCCCCTTTCAATTCCCCTGCAGTCCTCCCATCTGGCTTCTTCTAACCTGACCCCCCCCTCACTCCCCTCCTCTGAGTCAGCCAGGGTATGAGATGGAACAAAAATAGAAGTAGCTTGTGGGTAGGGGCAGATGTTCACAGCACATCTCAGCGTGGGTGTTGTCTTCACCTGGCCACTGGCAGCCTGGCTCCTTCCCTTGCCCTGCACCCACCCTGGGAGGCAGCTGGGCATTGGCAGAGCCACATGGCTGGGTGAGACCCACGTGCCAGCACGGTTCCTGTCAGAACTGGATCACCACAGCTGTGCCAAAAGCCTTCACATGGACTAGATGCGAGATCTGGCATAGGCAGGGGTGCTGTGACCCAGTCCTGCTCACACAGGAAACCTCCACACCACCTGAACTTTGCTGCTTCTCAGCCCCCAGCTTCAGGGGCCACTGTTTCCTGCCTGACAAGCAGCCTGCTTCCCTTGGGACTCAGAGCCCAGGAACAGCCCAGCTGGCAAACTGGTCCCAGTGGGGCATAGGGAGGGAAGAGGTGCTGTGAGCAGATGCTGGTGTGCTCCTCCCAACTGAGAGGAAGGAGGGGGCCAGCACAGTCACAGTATCATTTCCTCTCAGGAAACCCAACTGAAATGTGGAAGGGTGAGAAGAAGAGCTTTTTCACCTTGCACACTCCTGCCTGAAGCGATACCTCTGAAGCTGGGGCAATTACCCCAGCCCAGAAAATCGGTTCTCCAGGGAGTACCTGAAGCTTGGGCCGTGCTGCTGGCAGGGTGTATATCACCAGACCTGACCTGCAGCTGACCTTCCTCCTTTTATACACCCAACGCTGAGCATCCAAACAACTCCCTTTCAGCAGATTACAGCTCTGCTTTTGTTTCTTAATGGAGTGAGTCACGACCACCTTTTTATTAGGAGAAAATAACAAGGCTAACAACAGCAATACTAATGCTTCCTCTGCTGCAGGGTGCTGGATGCAGTGTCCCTGACTTCTCTGCCCACCAGCAAAATGTCTCAGCTGTACTTGGAAACAGATGAGCAACCAGGGCTGAGCTGTCAGGACTATGGGATGGACATGGATGCTCTTTCCTGCTGGAGCAGCTCCTTTGTTTGTCGGGTGCTCCCAGCCAGAAGAAAGAAAGGGCCTGGATTCCTGTAAATGGAAGTGGTTGAGAAAATTAAACCACTCCGCTTTAGGTAGGAAACTCCCCTCCTCCCTGCAGCATTTTACATCATTCCC
Source organism: Melospiza melodia melodia (assembly GCF_035770615.1). Classification (NCBI taxonomy): domain Eukaryota; kingdom Metazoa; phylum Chordata; class Aves; order Passeriformes; family Passerellidae; genus Melospiza; species Melospiza melodia. The sequence goes on from NC_086202.1 coordinate 10,012,159, forward strand.
ACTTAGGTTCTGCTGCATCTCTCTGCTCCTCCTCCCGCTTCCCCTAAAAATCTCCCAGGCTCTTTCTGCCTTTGTCTTGGGCTTTTATCGAGACTTTCAGATCAGCTGGTCCTTTCCTTTTCTTCCAGGCTGTTTCCCCTAACCTAGCTCGTTCTTCCCTTCTGCCCTCCCCACCTCCTCTCGGCTCTTTGTTTCTGCCTGTTCTCTGCAAAGGAGAGCGGCCAACCCCATCTCCCGAGGGGTGCGGCTGGACCTCCACCCAAGGGAACTGCATCCAGAAGGTATTGCCCAAGAGTGAAAAATGTCTTTTGGACAGAATAAAACTCAAAACGTGTTTTACAAGGAGGCTTACATGAATAAATGAACACCATTTCTTGGGGAGCAAAAGACACAGACTCAGCCAAGTTTCTAGGGCTTGACTTGTCTCAGCTGAGATGTGGGATGCTCTGTTCTGGATGTTACAAATGTGCTTGTAACTCCAAAGAGTTAAGGCCAAACCTCAGCAAGACCAAAGGTGAGAGAAAGCCAGTGAGCTCTTGGAAAGGAGAATGAGGAGAAGACCAAAGATCATACAGGAGATAGGTCAGGGAGGTGCTCTAGAGAGTAACCTGAATGCCATGGGGTCCTAGTCTGGGGCTTGAGCTGCCTCATACCCCTGCTGGGGAACAATCCTCACCCCACATCCTCCTGTTAGTTGGGAAATGCAAGAAATTCCTCAGATGAACAAAGCATAGCACAAGGCAGCAGAGAAGATGGTTTGGCATTTCTTTAATGTTATTAAGCTTTCCATATCATCAGTTTCTAATTTTGGAGTGGCTGATGTCAAAACACTTACAGGACAAGCAGTGAGACAGGCCTGTGCCAGTAAATGGAGAGTCTCAAGACACTGAAGTTTATACCCAGGGCTTAGGTCAGCTGAGCAGTGGCAACAGGAGATTGTCAGACTCAGACCTCATTGGTGTTATGACTTGGCCACTCGTGAAATACAGTCTAGGATGTAAGATCAGATCATGATCATTCATCTCATTATGAATTTCTCTCAGCCCCAACAGAACACCTGTTGCCAAAAGCTGATTCTACAGGGTTAAAAGCACTATCAGACATAGACATGAGTTGCCTGCACTCAGCATTTCTGAAAATCAGGCTGAAAGAGAATCTCAGTCTCAGTCTGATTTTTACCTGACTCATGCCTGTGTGACTGCGACTGCACTGACTGCTGGAAGCTGCTGTCAACAGCTACAGTCAGCAGTGAAAGAGGAATGAACCAAACCTCCTGACACCTTTTAGAAGCCTCTGTTCTTTCTGTTCCACTAGCTGGTAGCTTAACCCTGCATACAGATGGAAGATAATTTTTAAAACAGGGAATTCATCTATCTGCACAATCAAGTTTCAATTTCTCTGCTTGCCTGATATGGCCCCCAGCACCATGAGCCATATTGGTGGAGCACTTGCCAGACCCAGTTATGAATGTAGAGAACCTGTCTTCCCATTTCCAACCACATACTATCCCTGGGGTAGCTGCAGTAATTGCTTACATGGGAAAATGATTTCTGCAGTTAGCTGCCTTTAATGAGAGACAAAGCCTTTTTGTTCTTTTATCAACTTGCCAGTTCTCATTTGTTCTTTTCTCTTCCTGCCACTGCTTCCCCACATATGCATTTCTTGCCTTCTCATCCTGTCTCTTCCCTTTTCCTGGATGTATTTCCCAGGAACCTGCATAGGCATTCTGCATAGGCAGATCTCCTTGCACTAACACAGCTTTCACCAGCCTGGCTGGGGTTTCCCTCACTTCTCTCAGCTATTCCTGCCTTTCTGCACCCAACTAACCTGTCATACTGCAAGACCTTGTGTGTGCTTATTGCTTCTTTACACTGTTGTGAGACACCAAGTAAGGTAAAATATTCCTACATATGCTGTTTAATTGGCTATTAGGACAAGCATACCTTGAAGGAATGCTGTATACTTCAGTCCAGATCCTTTGGAAGCAAATCTCATCGTTGCTGAATCTGATTCCCTCTGCCTTGGTCTTTCTGACTGACTCATTTCTTAAGCACCAGGTTGTTGCCTAGAGGCTATAATCACATAAGTATAATCCACTGCACAGTGTGTGCTACTATGCCCACTCCACCGAGAATGAGTACAGCTCCTGGGTACAGAAATGACTTTTTAAGCTCAAAATGGAACAGCTCACACTTTTAGTTGAGAATGTTTTGGAGCCATTTCAGTAGGCTACACAGATATAAGCAAACAAACACATTCAGTAAACCCCCATATGGCTCTGTTATCTATAGCACTGCTAATAACAAGAAAGATTCCCACCCCACAGCCCCTGCTTGTTTACAGGGGTCCCCAGGCATGACACAGCAAGGACAGGGCAACCAGAGGGTCATGGTGCAGACTACAAAGCACCTCACTCACTCCAGCACAAGCACGGCATTGCACATCCCATGCCCACAAAGCTCTTTATCCCACCTTTGCAAACAGACAACACACAAAAAGTAGATCTTGGCTTTGGACATCACCCTGGAGGGTGTTTCTGAGTGCAGTTTGGGTCTGCTCAGGGTGTCTAGAGGGCAGCTGTGGGGAAAAAGGGAGAGCTGGAGGCAGTGGGCTGGGGGAGGCTGGGGCAGATACAGCAGAGCTTGTCTCTCCCAGCAGTACCACGGGTGAAGCTCACAGGGAAGGCAGGACAGGCGCTGCAGGAGCAGAGAAGCTGAGAGCCTGCCCTGGGGTCGCTCCCTGCGACTGCAGCTCAGCATGGCTGAGGGCTCCAGGAACAGGCTCAACAAAACTCTGCCCAGAAAGACTTAACAGAATCGATCCTGCCTCGGGGTACAGGTGGGCTGGATGACCTTCAAAGGAGCCTTCCTACAAATCCCTGTTTTACAGGATTATGTGGGTCACGTTCAGGCACACATGCCTACGACTTGGTAACTGTCCTAAAATCAAATGGCAAAGTTACCTGAATTAATAACTTGATAAATTTATTTCTTTTTACCTAGTGTCCTCTCTGCTCAAGTTGCTCTTTGGTTGCTTCAAATATTGTCTCCCTCCCCTGATACTGAATCATCCAGAGAACAAAAAAATAATTTGAACAAAATATGTTTTTCCCAAAATAAACTCAGTGAAATAAACTTGTAAAAGAGAGGAAATACTTTAGATCTTTTATGTTCCTTTCTCCTAGGTATCTACTTACTTAACCCCATTTAAACTTTGTATCAGCTTATTACATCCGGTGAAAGTACACTACAGCTTATTAAAATTTAAAGCTGTTACTCCAAGGGAAAACACTGAAAGCTCTTTTATGGATTAGCCAAGCCGGCAGGATGTGGCTTCGACTTTGTATCCTTTTGATGGCACAGCTCACTTGAGCATCTTTATAAAATAAAACTTCCCCATCACTTTGGGCCCATGATAGTTTTCTTTGCACCAAAGTGTTTTGTGCAAGTAGGACTGCATTCCACCTCTGTATTTCACAGGCAGAGTAAGAGGAGATCATATTTAAGGTAAGGTAAAATGGAAGTAAATACCAGCAACAGCACCATTCCTTTAAAAACAAATAAGTTAAAAATAATGGCTGATACCTGCCATGCTTTTGCTCACCTCTGTCCTGTAGGGAGAACAAGATCTGAGACCAGCAGGACACGAGCAATGATTTGTATTGGTATCATCAAACATGCAGTTATACCACTGCAACATCGTCATTTCTTCTAAGTCAACTTTGTGTTGGAAACCCTTGCCAGTACAATGCTGCTGCTTCTAATATGAGCCTTCACCAGAGTTTCCTTCTGACAGAAAAGCCTGTGGGGTGACACAGCTGATTTCCTCTGCAGCTATGGCAAACAGCCTCTTGCACAGGAGCTCTTGCGCCAGAAACTGCCTTTCCCATTGGTGTGCAAGCTGCACCCCAGCAAGCAGGGCTTGGGTCTTCAATACTTCAGCTTCCAGCACATTTATTCTCACTTCCTATTACTTCCAACCTGAAGCTTGGGAGTCTGGAAGAGGCCAATGTATCAAATTTAAAAGAGGAATTTCCAGGTTTATTAAGAGTCTCTTGTTTATTAAAGAGAAAAAAACATTCAAAGTCAAGCCCTTCCCATTGCCCTGCTGAAGTTTGTCCTGGGAAATGACAGAGACTGCTCACAGTGAAGGATCTCTAGGGCTACCTTATAGCCTACAGCTAGCAGAGGGTCTCATCCTACAGTCAGTCCTTCAGAGCATGAGGAAAATGCTCCCCCTGTAAACTGCCGCTTGCTCCACCCCTTTTGCACCCTGCAGATTCAGCTTTGTTTTCCTTTGCCAAGATATCAGCAGAAAGGTCCCAGCAGAGCCTGTGGTTGCTGTGCTGGAGGGCCTGGACCATCCATCACCATCACCACTCCAGCTCTGGGGTGAGGAGTGTAACCTCTGGCTGAAGATCAGCACAAAGACACCACATTTCATATCACTACAGCTGTTTGCTGCCTGACTGTGCACAGGAGGTCCCATGGAATGTGGCTTTGGGGCTGCAAGCTTTGGCAGTCTTTGTTATTCCTGAACTGTGAACAGGGACTTCAGTCACTCAGCATCATTCTGCTCTCTGCCCACATGCAGGAAAATCTGGAAATCCAGGGGTAGAAACTGTGCCTCAGTGCAAACTCACCATCCCATCAGCACAGAACGAAGAGGGCATTCGGGCTGCTCTGGAAGCATCTGTGTAGGCAGAAGTTGACTCACAGGGAAAAAAAGGTGGGAAGAGAATGGAGCTGAGCTGGGAAACAATTTGTCACTTGCCAGAACATTTGTCCAGCATTACTTACAGTGATACTGGAAGTCCAGTTTAGGAGTGGGTGGCAAAGTGAGCCTCCATGGCAGTTGCTCATCTCTCTTCCCACCAACCTCCTCCTCCAGGAACGTGGCACAGATGTGAATGTTTCCTTTCCTGCACCCCTGGGATCCCTCAGGAGCCCCTTAACAGACAATGCTGTGGGAAGCAGTGCTGTATCAGGAGTGTGGATTAAGGGGCAGTGTCCCTTTTGGGAAGGCTGGGTACTGGGACATATACCAAGACCTCAGCAGTAGTGCTTTGGGAATAGGGACATCTGACACATCTTCCACCAGCTGAATCACTGACAGTTCCAGTTGTTTACAACACATCCTTCATCCACCAGGAAAGGGAAAGATGTATATTTGGACTGTTTTGGAAAGACCTTGGGCACCTGAACCCAAGGGGCCTAAAGATACAAAAACCCAGATTTTCCTTTAAAAATCATTCCACCAAGGGAGATCAGTCCTAGAGAAACTGCTCACTGTGCAGACATGGCATTCCTGTCCTACTACTGAGCCTACAGAAAACAGGCTGCTCAAGCTGCTGCTCCTTTTTTTATCCTAACAACCCCAGAAGTGCCTACCCGTAAGGAACAACTAGAGCTTTTCCAGGAATAAAACACATTTGTGATATTGCAAGTCTGCTCCTGGGGCTGTGCCTGGCACCATGTTGAGCTATGAATGTATGGTGACAGGCACTCTTTTCCACACAGATCAGAACAGCACTCTGTGCATTCTAGCTAGCCAGAAATACCACCAGGCCCTATAGGTGTCCCACACATGGTATAACACCTGAGCACAAACCTCCAGAAGCAGAAAGGGAAAGCAGAGAGAGATGTGCAAACAATGGAGCTTCTTAGGGCTTACCTCTGCCTGGTCCCTTCTGGTGGTGTGGCAGCAAAGGGTCCACAGAAAGGCAGCAACAGGCTGAGACAGGCCTGGAGAATCTCAGCTCAGCGTGGCTTTCCTGTATGGTGACTCTGCTTTGTCACAAGGGTAGCGTGACAAGACTGTCTGTGCATCTTCTCCTGATGTCTTTAAAGAAGGGACAAATCATCCTCACTGCAGCAGGGAGAGCACAGAAGATCAATTTGCATATTTTGGCATACCCCAATATCATTCCTAAAGGCAGGTTTAAGTATCTGCTCCCCTCTCCCACCGTGGGTCCAAGCCCTCTCCTCAGGGTGTCCTGGAGCAGTACAGGGCTCCTGCAGGGACCATGAACAGAGGTGTGATGAGTCCTCCCTGCCAAGTGCAGACCTGCAGTAGATTTGGGACAAGCCTGTGGAATTTCTCTCTGATTGACACAGATTCTGCTGACATTTCCAGAGGCCTCAGCTTGACCAGTTCACACTTTGGCCCTTCTTTGCCCTTTCCGTGCTGCAGCTTTAAGCCCAGAGTGATGAATTTGCGTGTGCTGGCCATTCACCTCAGTGTGGTGTAGGTGGCTCTATTTTAAGATAATTCCCAGGTTAAAAAAAAAAAAAAAAAAACACACAGGAGAGAGGTAGATGTGTCTGCTTCTGCTGCTCTTGCTGTGGGGACAGACACCTGCAGGAGGGAGATGGTGCAGGTGGGTGCTGGGGGCAATCACTCCCCAGAAGGAGCAGCAGGTGGGCATCCCTCCCTCCATCAACACTCACCTTGGCACCAGCCACAGCAGAGGCTGGTGCTGGAAGGTGCTGCACAGCTCAGCCTCCTCCCTACAGGCTTATTCCTTCACAAGAGGGCATTGTCCCTGCTGGCAGGAGCCTAGCCTCATGATGCTGAGCAGGACAAAGGCTCAATTTACCCTGTGAAAGAGCTGGAAACCAGGAAGGGGCCAGAGGCAGCCAAAGCCCATTCTCCCTATCTGAGACCCTTTGGATTTTGGTGCCATGGGTTGGTCAGCTGCAGGCACAAGTGCTCAGGGCTTAGAGCTGCCTGCCTTCAGCAGGAAGTGCTCTGGGACAGTGTGGAAGTGGGAGGTGTTGGGGCTTTATTGAATAAGAGGAGCACTTCAGATGCTTCAGACATGAATATACTCATTTTGTGTTTCACTTGGCATTTAAGTAAGTCTCCTGTGTTGCATATCTACCCTGGTGTACAAGAGGAAAAGTGGGGCCTGATGTTTGGAAAAGTCACGTATGATTCTGCAGCTTTTTGCTGCTGGCAATGCTCTGCCTACTTCAGAGGACAACTACAGTGTGTTGTTCTTTACAAATGGTTTCTGCACTCCAAAAACACAAACTCCTGCCTCCTGTCATGCACCAAGACAACCAAGACAGGAATTATGGGGATGATTCAAACATCCCTCTGAATGCAGACCTGCAGAGAGGAGGAGGAGGAGGAGGAGGAGGAGGAGGAGGAGGAAACCCATGTCCAAAGCCAAACACAGAACCATTTCTTCTAGGACAAGTCACACATGTCAGTCAGTGATAGAAGAAAGACTCTTTGACTGTCTCCCTGGAGGGTGGAAAGGACTCTTTTTTCCACCACCTCTGGTTAAAAAAAGACAAAAAGGGTTGAAATTAGGAAGATAAGGGGAGAATTGTGGCATTGTCTACAGTTAGGCAAAAACGTGCAACCACAAATGATTTAATTCATCCTGGAGAGGGAGGAGCTCAGAGGGCTACACAGGCATATGGCATGGACAGAGTCTTGAAACCATTGTGAGAAAATCCTTCCTCCAGCCAGAAATGAAGCAGCTTTGTATCACACCAGATGATGGCTTGGGCAGGTTGATCCTGACATCCCCCAGAGGGCTGTACCTAGACACAGGCACACAGAAAAGCCTTCCACCATCAAAAAGAAAAAAAAAATCCCACCCAAACCAACCCCAATGCATTTAATTGGGTCCAGGCTTTAGGACCATTTGGTACCTACCATTTTTACAGCAGGCAATTCTATCCATTTGCTCAGCTTCAATTCTTTGTCTGCAAATTTAACACTTAGGCAGAGGACATTTCTCCAGTCCAGTCTCAACTGACAGGATCGTCATAATACATATTTATTCTAGTGTGTTTATTCTAAGCTGTCAGCCTATATTGGATCATTTTGGACACCCCTGGAGAAGGCACAGTGAAGCCTGTCACATTGGCTATCATGCAGATGTTGTCTGGGGAGGCAGGGGCTGTAGTGACATGCTGAGCTCAGTGCAGAAGGAGATGGCCACACAGCCACAAATAAACCCTGTCTGGTGATGGACACTCATTAAATACTTGGCTGCAAATGATTCCCAGTCCTCCCAGGCACCCATGTCAGCTGGATATGTTAGAGGAAAAACCAGAGGAGTTATTGACAGGAGTTTTGACTCTGAGATTTGGGATTAGGAGACACTATGAGAGTGGTGCTGTCACATCAAGTATCATCAATTCTCCAGTGAGCACAGGTCAGTGGGAGATACAGCCCATCAACAGGCAACAATTGTGGTGATATTTCCTTGTTGTTGAATGCTAATAGCTCAGGCTTGTAGGACTGCACTGTAAAAATATCCAGATACAGAAATTCTCTCAGCTCCTTAAAGTTTTTTTTCTTCTCTTTTTAGATTAGAATTCAAGAAGGGACATGGAAGTAGAGATAGATTTTACATCAGATTTTTGTTACATCAGGCTTTCGTCTACAAGATTAATTGCAAGGTTGTTTTAGCTGAAATGTGCACTGCAAAGGATTTATAAAAACAACTGTAATTAAACTTATATGGAAGGATTTTTCTTTTGCTTCCAAACACAAGAACTGGATTGCATCTCTATATAAAGCTGCCAGCCAGCTTATTCTGCAGATCTTAAAAAGATTCTCTTGCTGTGCATTGCTGGGGGCCTGATTTTTGAAAAGTTCCTCCTAACAATGCAATCCCAGCTTGATTACCCATAGAGTGCTCATTCCTGGAAAGGGATTTTTCTATTTCAGTTTCTTCTTCCAGCAGGGGATTCCCTCTTAATCAGCTGCAGAAAAAGATTGGAGAACAGTGTTGGAGGCAGAGAGAGAGGAGAGCGTGGGGGTCAATTCTTTAAAGTCAGAAGGGTTATTTCTCACCAGTTACTGCAGAATATTTTGACCATCACTTCCGTGGAGAAAATAAATTGCAGTCCTCCAGAAAATTTAGCTGGATTACTAGAATTTGAACTTGAGATGCTCTTAGTCATCTGGCCAACTTCCACTGCTCACACTGGATGAGACCAGCATAAAAGACAAAATGGGAAGCAGAAGTCAACCAAGTTCATGTGAGAAATGAGACTCACATTTTTAGCAGCAAGAATTATTAACCACCGGAAAAAACTACCGAAGTGGAGGAGTTTCCCTACCCTGATGTCTTCAAAACAAAAAATGCTGTTGTCAAGTAGGAGTTACAGGGTTTGGACCAGGAATTGCTGGATCAGTTCATCACACCTCAAAAACCATGAAGAGCTTGTGCTGTGCAGAGCCAGGGATCACACGGCTGTCCCGTGATCAGACACACTGCTTGGAGCCCATCAGCAGCTGGCTGTAGTGAATTACACATGAGGTGTTTGTGCCAGCTCAGCCTGGCCCCCGAGTCTGTGCAGTGAGCAGGCAGAGGAGCACATCCTGGGCTGGGTGTTGCTCTCCCAGGAAAGCTGCTGGTTTACAGCTCTAAGTGTTCAAAAGCTGACCAGGGCGTCTTCCTGCCCGCTTGCAACACCAGTCCTCAACTAAATCAATATTTTTAAGGCAAACTTGCAACATGTCACCAAAGTAACTGATAACTTGCAAATGAAAAAAAAAAAAAGTATCTGGGAACACCTGGCTTTGGCACTGAATCCACCCAGAGATCAAAGCACTTACAGAAAGGAAATAGATAAGGAAAAGGACACCATCCTGCAGAGAGGGGAGGGATCAGAGCCACCAAGTGTGATCAGGTGTGGGGCTGCAGTCAGGGATCCCACAGCTCCTGATGCTGGTCTCTGCAACAAGCAGTGCCACTAGCAATCTTCTAAGAAGGAGCTGACCTCCACAGCCCTCACAGTGGGAATGGGGCCCCTAAAGACACCATAAAGTCAGAATTCCACCTCACTATGGCCACTGTCACATAAAAGGATGAGGTTCACATACAGCTGACACATTATACTTGAAAAACTTCCAGCCTCAGCACGTCTGAATGACAGAGGATTTGTCCTTGGCAGGTCCCCATCAGCACAATTCCCCATGGTCCCGTGCCTGCTCTTATATAGCCCCGGGGCCCAAACATGCAGAGTGTAGTTCTGATCCTCAGACAACCCAGAAAAATGGGGGAAAAGTTGCAAATTTATATCTCTTGTGATTACAGCCCACTTGAGACCAACAGCTGTGAAAACAGTCTCTGAAGTACAGCTCTGCTTCCACCAAACCAAGGACTACCTTGTCCTTACAGGGAGGTCATTTCAACTTCATTTCTCTTGGTCCTGGTGTGAAGAGCACTCAAACGTGAGACAACACAAATCTCTCGCCTGTCCATGGGCAGAAAGATCACCCATGCACAAACTATTAACTGAATCTGTATTAATTTCCCATGTCTAAGAATTTGAGTGGGTGCAATGTAAAATCCTTCAGCAAGTTCTCCTCCATCAAGTAGGAGAAATCTCTTACTGCCATATTAGAAACAAGCACAAAACCCAGCTGGGTTATGGTTACACTTCCAACCAAGCCTTGGCCAGCAGACAGGATAAAGGGGAACTTTGCTTTGACTAACACGCACGAAAGGTCTGGCTGCCACATTTGTGCTCCTGCACTTGCACCAAGACACCTCTGCAGCTCTGCCCTCCTCTGTCCCTTGTCCATGGCCAACCTCCACACAGGAGAAGAGATGCCCAGGCAGAGCAGCCTGTGGGTCCTACAGTGCCAGCAGCTGTGAGGGCACGTATTCCAGTTTAGGTAGGCCATGACTGATACCTCAGTTACCTTTGATTTCACTCCAGCAAATTTAGGAGGTCTTCATTGTTCATCTAAAGCTCAGTGTTACTTACAGAGCTGTGACACCTCCCAGACCATGTGTCTTGGTAGGGTTTTTTGCAAACACCAACCCTTCTCACTTTAATTCAGGGTGCCTGTCAGCAGGCTGACATGCTCTCCTGGGCAGGGGGAATGTTTCATTTTCCCCAGGGCTTCAACTTGCAGGAATGCTGGAGTTTGAACAGTGTGTATAATTCATAGTTCCTATGGTTCCTTCAGATTCTCAAATGACACAAATTCACTTTGCCTTCCTACTCTGGAAAAGAGCCAGAAAAGCTCAGCCTGCAGAGATCCAGGGCACCATGGAAGGTCCTACCAGGGCAGGGAAGCAGACACAGCAGCAACCATGCAAACATTTGCATCTGTTTATCATGCCTGATCTCTTCTTTACAGCCATGTAAACTGTCCAGAGTGGGATCTCAAAGGTGTAGATGAAGGAGTCTGCAAACAAAGGGAATTTCCAGGACATCTTACTGCACCTCTCCCCACGTGCTGCTGCCCAGCCACCTCCTCAGCTGCTCCTCACTACAGAGCACCCAGCAATTGCTTGCCCAGGGCAACAGCAACAAGACATTACATGGCTTTGTGAATCTTCTGAGGCAACCGAATTGCTGGAAACAAAGCAGAAGAGTGTTTTCCCTAAAAGTTCTTGGAGTTTCCAGGGATCATATGCATACTAGAGTTCTCCAGTGGGCTCTTCTTACAATTTGTGAGCACAGAATGAAAACATTTCTAGTGGAAAGAGACATGGAGAGAGAGAGGCAGTGCCAGAGATAAAGCGATAAGAAAAACAGGGTGTCATCATCCACCTGATCCTGCAATCATTATCTTGGATAGCAATTCCCACTGCTTTCATCAGGTACTCAGGCAAAAGGAGGAATGTGGGATCTGGCCCAGCATGTGTGATGATATCAGTGGCTCACTGTCACGGAGCTGGGAATTACTGCCAGCACGCTAACAGCCCCTGCCACCCACTCTTTTATTCTGTAGCATCACACTCTCTAGAGATTCTCTTGCTGCTGCTACACCCTGCTCAAAACACCATGGGCAGAAAGGTTTAGTGGAAAGTCCCCAGTTTGGGGGCTCCTCCTGCCCGACAAGCCCCGTTGAGCTCCTAGCAAGCCAAGCCATAGGGCCTGTGTGCCCAAACCCCACGGCAGGGCTCAGCAGCCAGAGGCGTGGGGAGGGGAGATTAGTCAGCAGCCCAGTGGCAGGGCTCCCCAGCCCCTTGATTTGTTTGTCTGATTGCAAATATGTTGCAACCTGACAGCAGCACAAGGGTGCAGGGGTTTCATTATACACCCACATACCACCTACATTTCTGCCCCTGACCCACTGAAGTCCAGCACACCTGCAGCACAGACAAACATCAGCAGGTTTGGGAGCATTCAGCCCACAGCTGCATCTCTTGGCACTACACAGATCATAGTCAGACAGCCTGATTGCCTTCTTTAAAAAAACCCTGGAGTATATAATAAAGAGGAGGAAAGCTTTCCTCACCTTTCACCATTCATACCTGGGCTTTCCATCTCTCAAGGCAAAGGCAAAATGGTTCTTGCTCCTCCTTGCCTAGGGGACCACAGGTCTTGCTGAGAATCAACTTTAGGGGCTGGGCTCTGGTCATGGGCATATGTGGGACACACACAGAGAACAAACTGATGCATCACCAGTTCTGCTGTTGTTATTGCAGTTCTGGGCCTAAAGACATTCCTCATACCTGTTTATTAGTAGGGACTGACAACCCCTCAGCTCCCAGAGCTTCAGTCCTCGTTCCAGTGAAGAGAGATGCAGTCACGTCACTGGTGCAGATGCAGTGTTCCCAATGCCACCAGCAGGGCAGGGACCATGCATGCTGCTTCCCTCCACACTTTCAGCAACCATCCCCATGGCTTCACAGTGAGCAAACAGCTCTCAACATGAAAGCAAAGAGGAAAGGACACAGCCTGATTGATTGAATTTGCTTGTGATCAACAGCAATCTTTACCTCTCACTAGCACTCTTGATATGTTAATCAACTCTCCTTTTTCTCCCCCACTCTTTCCAGGTGGACTCACTCATGGGTCTGATAAGAGCCTCACCCTCATTAGGGCAATTAATTAGATGGAGAAACATACCACTAAAGAACCCAAAACCCAAATAAGCTTTATATTCTCTTTTAGTATTTCCTGTCTGAGGCTTTGCTGAGATTTATGTTTTTCTGTTGTGAGTACAACTCTCTCCTGCTGGTTGCACCCCCTTCCCGCTGATCCTTGGTGGATGTACCTAAACACAAGGGCAGCAGTGACACTGCCTTGGGCCATGGTGTATGTCAGGGCTCTCTGAGCGCTCTTCCAGTCAAGACCCTGTGAAGCCCCATGTGGCAAGAGGCTGCTCCTCAGGCACTGCGGCCTTGGCTGAGGCAGAGCCCTGGTGTCTGGCATGACCTACCTTCTGCTGGCCCATGACCAGACTGCCCAGAGCGTTTGAGCTCAGACAAATGCCTTTTCCTAACTCACCAAAACTATGCTGCCACCTGACCAGCACCCAGGCACTGCAAAGTTCAGTGCACATCAGATGTCTCCTTGGTACCTCAGTACCTTCTCAGATCTGTAGGATTTTCCCTGGTTCCCCCTCCTCTGTGAAGCACAGTGGAGAGAGCAGAGTGATAAAAGCCACATCCCTCCCCTCCAAGGAGCTCTCCTTCACAAAAGTGCCCAGAGAAATGAGATGTTTTGGGCCCCTTTGCATTGCACTGACAGCTCTCCAGGACAGCACTTGGAGCAGTAAGGGCAGCATGTCCATCTCCGGGGTGGTCTAGCCTGCTCCAGTTGTGTAAAGAGTTAAATCAGGGGAGTGAAACCACAGATGAGATGACACTTACTAACCAAAAAGGATGTGGGGAAGGTGAATTGGAGACTGGACTCTGAAAGCAGATGAGACAGGGCAAATGAGTGGCTGCAGAGAAAGGGCAGAGAGAAGAGCACTCTGGAAGGGGACAAGTGTGTCACCTGGACACTTGCAGATCAAGGTGAATGAAACATAGGCTCTCAGAGCTGAAAGAATGTGGTAGGTAAACAGAAGCTGGAAATAAGCACAAAGCCACAGGTTGCCTTTTAAACCTGGTATTCAAAATGAGCAACACAGCAAAGTCAACAAGCTCCTGAGAGTACCTGGTTTCCAGGCAGTTGTGTCTACAAACTCATAATGCACTCAGGCTCCGTGGGAGAGCTGAACCCAGACTGAGGTCAGCACTGTGCAAACACTGCAGGGCTCAGGTAATGAAAAGCTCCAGAAATCAACCCCCACCATTTGCTTTGCACTGGAACAATGTGAACCCACAGCTGCTGCCCTGGTCTGCTTTATAGGGGCAGCCCATGCTGCCCCCTCCATGCACATGTGATGTGTGTGTGTGGGGGACAGGGAGCAGTGGTTCAAACCCGGCCCACCACCTGAAGATAACCAGCTTTCCACCGAGCTCTGGCTCTGAGAGGTGCTCTGCAGTCCCTGTCCAGGTTTGCAGCAAGCAGCCACCTGGCTCCCCCCTCACTCTCAGCAAGGGAAACAGCCAGCAGCATACTGAGCAATGACCCAGAGCAGGGCCACAACCCCTTCAGAGGAGAGGAGGTTTTCCCTGGAGCCTCACAGCAGGCTGGATTGTTCCACACCTCCTGTTTGGTGAGTCCTTGTCTCTCCTTCACACAGAGAGGTTATGGCCTCCCTCTCACTGCAGCACTGCCAGCAGCCCACAGCCCAGACAGGAGCTGCTCACATTTAAGCCCAAACCATCTCAAGAAGGCTCCTGTCCTTTGGAGTGCTGATGGAGAGAGCTCATGGGGACAGAGCCCCCTAGACAGGGCACCACAGAAGGGACATAATCTACTTTCTCCCTCTGCCCAGCTGAATTCCTGTTTCCTAGTTCAATGTTGTTTAAATACCTCTGAGAGAAATATCTAAAAAGTGGGATGATGTTTCAGCCCTCACCCATGCATGCAAGAGAACCCCTCATTCATGCCATTGCTCACTGATGCCTGTCCAGATCACTCCATGGCTGTTGGTGGGCTTTGGCAGCTTCTCCTTGTGGCAGGGGTCCCCTTGTCCCTGTGCCCCTGTGTCACCCCCACACAGCCCTGAAGGTGGGCAGCAAGGTTAGGAGCTTCAAACACTCACCCCAGGCCTCCACACAGCCCCATGGCTCTAACTGGCAACAGATGAATCCAGACTGTTTCCTGAGAGACAAGAGTTTCAACAATCCCTAAAGCCTCTTAGGCAACAGCAATATCCTAAATGGGAGCTTTATTCTCCTGCACTGCTCAACAGAGCCTGTATTCAGACATGAAATGCTGGAACACTCACTCAGGAGCCCCCTCGGGACAGGAAACCTTCCCTGTAGGCGTGGGGTGTCCTGGATCATACCTGGGAGCTGCAGAAAACTCTCCCACTGATGAGCTGTAAAGGCCAGGGGGACTGCCATGTCCCAAACCAGAAAGTTCCTTCTTGGCTTCAGAGGCCCCCCTTGAGCTCTGGATTTTCAGACCTTGCTGGTTCTCCCTGTTGATGGGGGCAACTTTTGTGTCCTGTCCCTGCACAGGGGGCAGTGGCAGATGGACATGTCCAGAGCTGGGGGTGAAACCCAAGAGTGTGACCCTTGGTGCATTCCAGGAAGCCAGAGGCTTCTCTACACCTGCAAACAGGGAAGAGGGAGGGCAAAGCACCCCACTGTCCCCTGTCTCACACAGAAGGCTTATTGCTGATGGAGGGGCAGGAATGAATCTGCACTCACTGCAGCCACCTCCTCGAGTTTCACACACCTCATGAGCCTGTTCTTGGCCTCCTCCTGGCCAGGGATGCACAGTCCCTGCTGCCAAGGGTGAAGGGTGAGGCAGCCAGCAGCTGCCAAGGGTTCACGTGAGCTTGCAGCATTCCTGCAGAAGCTCCTCTAATCTCTGTGACCTCAGTGGGTGGATGGCAGCCAATTGCCATCACTGCATCCTTAGCAGACCTTGGCTGCAAGGGAGGAACCACTGGGGGAGTTAAAAGGGGAAAAAAAAAGAAAAGGGAAAGAGAAGAAAAAAAGCAACTTGCCTGGCCAGTCTAACTGCATTTGGTTGATCTGATTTCAGGCGTCTGCTAAGACACAGCATGCCTATTTATCATAATCAGCTTAGGGCACAAGGACAGTGTTAACTAGGCTTTACTGGATTAAAACCTGCCAACTAATTCATAGCACCCACCCAAACAGTACAAGTGGGCTTGTACACAGTCTCTGTGCTTTGTCTTAAACATTTTAACTGGCATTAAATAAAAGCACCTGCATAAGGTGGAAGGCTACAATGGCCCTATTGATCCATCAGCATTATGAGCAAGAAAAGGGCTCAGGAAATAGAGTCTCATGGCCCAAGTGCAGGCAGGTTAACATAGAGCAGAGCTGTAAAAGCACTGAGCACAAAGGCTGTGTCTTGATGTGGTCCTGACCATTCAAACTGGTCAAGGCTCACTCTGAAATCACCAGCAATATGCCTTAGAATCAGCTTCAGGATTTAAACTAGACTGAAATTTGCAGAGAAAACTTGGTTCAATCAGCCTGGAAGTGCTAACATAAATGGATACTTTGAGGGTCTAGGTATAAAGTAATGCAACCTCTATTTAAAGTCCCAAAGAGCAAATGTTAACTACAGCAGAGCCACATCAGATGAGTGAGTGAGCAAAAAGTGTGAGCAAAAGGGGAATTTCACTGTTCCTACAAAAGGAAATGTAAAAATACAAAGAATGCTTACAAAAATTCCTAAGAGAAATCCCCATAGTGGAGTATAGCTGGAAACCCTCAGTGTCCATGACAACACCCCTGAGCAAACACAAGTCTCTCTGCCTTTGGGGCTGTGGATCCTTGCACATATTATAACCTGCCACCTAAGACTGTTTGGAGTGCCTGTAAAGCAGGAGACAGTCAATTTAAATATTTAAGGTGCTTCCTGAGACGATGATTACACTACAGAGAATTGCTTCATATTACAGTAAACTTCTGCTGGCCATTTACAAAGGACTCCTTGGATCAATTGAGATAAGTTTCTGACAAGAACCAGCCATTCCTAAGTGCTAGGAATCCTGGCTAAGAAAAAACCCCAACACCCCCAAACCCAGATGCTTTCCTGCCATGAATATGATCTCATCCATGGTCCTCAGGGAAGCAGTGTCCAGACCATGAAGTGGAAAGGGCTGCTGCTTCACCAGTGAGTCACTCAGCTGTGCTGGACCCCCTACCCAACTCTCTCATCACACCTCCACTGGTACACAGGGCTTTTACCTCCACTTTTCTTATTGCTGCAGGGTTCTGTGTATTCGACCACAACATCCCAGTGCCCACGTGGCAGGACCTGACAAGTTTTTGACTGGCTTGTGAGATGCTCTGCAAGCCCAGCTCCTGTGGCCCTACAGGTTACCTCGAGGCAGCTGCTTTGACTAAAGACAAATGCAAACCATGTCCCCTGAAGGCTTCAACATAAAAAGGAAGCAAGAACCCCGGTGTACTCTCTTTGCATGGAAAAACCACACTGGGGGACAAAGGGAAGTGGGCTGACTTGGGATTTTTACATGTTTGAGGTCAGCAGAGCTGGTATTTGTGCATTGACACATTAGATAATTAAATGCAGGCAGAGTCAGGTGTTGGCTGTAAGCTTCTCCTTCCTCCATTTAAGCCTCCACCTCCTAAAACAGGAGATGACCTTTCATCTCCCAGCAACACCCATATCCTTATGCAAAGGTAGGAGCTGCTCCTCGCTGGGGTGGTCAGGGGGTCACTGCTGTTCCTACCCACATCCTGTAGCACAATCACTGGTGACTTCCCTCCAGTGGGGCCTGCTCCTTGAGCTACAGAAATCCCTGGATCCTGGAACAAAAATAATTAATGTAGATGAATCAAAGGAAAATGGTGCAAAGTGGCAAAACAAACAAACAAACAAAAACGGCCCGGGAATGTATTAAGCCACTCTGAGGATCTGCAGGATGACCAAAGACTGCATGGATCAACATTCCTCTTTAGCCAGCTGAGCCCTTCAGAGTTGTCAGTGCTGTTTGTCTTCATCCAGGCACATCCCAGCAGGAAGTGTAGGAAGTGGTAAAGGGGAGGATCATAACCAGGCACTAAGCCTGGTATTACTGACTCTGTGAATCCAATCTGCACGTTCCACACTGAGCCCCTTGGCAAGAGTTGTCAGAAGCCAACTCAAGGACTGAGCCCTATCACTTGGCTCCCTTTCTTTTCAGTGGGACTTTGTTGTGGCAGATAAATCATATTTACTGCCAACTCCCTGTTTATGCTGCTGCTTAATTTGCACACATGCAATGTACTGAGGTGAAGTGCCCAGCTGCTGCCCCTCAGCTGCAGCCAAGTAGCCTCTGCTGCAGCTGGGGAGAGATGATGGGGCCAGGCCAGAGCAGGAGGTGGATGGCACCACCCCAAACACTTTTTCTCTCTCCCACACACTCATGCTGCTACTGGCACATTTATTCCTGCAAGCACTGATCCCTTATGACTCAAGCAACACAAAGCATCCTCTGGATCCTCTGCAACACCCACATCCAACAAGAAAGTTGGTCCCTGTGTTAGGCACCTTTCCAACAAGAAGGGAATGAATGGGCACTTTCCCCCATTCCTCCCATTCCCCATGGACACCTCTGCTGCCAGTGTGGCCAGAGGGGCACCATCATCTTGGGCAGTGCAGCTGCAGGGTCAGGGATCTGATGCAGGATGTCCAGCAGGACACATCCTGCTCTCCAGCCTGCTCACAGCACAGGCCAGAGCCATGGTACACACAGCTCAGGCAGCTTGCTAAACCTCACCTGGGAGGCTCCCAGGACTTAGATCACTGATGGGGAGCTGCAGGGCAGTCAGCATGATCTGAATGAACATAAAGGTCTGAACAGTGGATTTTTTTCCTCTCTTGCTTTCTGGTTACAAATTTCTCCCCACCCTGCATCTCAGGGTGTGCCAAGAGTGGTGCTCAGAGCACAAGCCGCTCTGAGTTGGCAAAGTGCTTCTTGTGGAAAGCTTAAGCACAGCACAGGAGATGTGCTGCATCTCAAAAGCAGCACATGATACCTGATGTTTAATATGCGTGAAAAATGAACTGGGGCCCTGCAAAGTCACACCCTGCCAGTGGATCTGTATGCACTGGTACTGCAGGTGTGGGAAGACTCATCACCCAGTCATGCAAGAGGCTGAGGATTGTTATGATTAATCTTTCTCTGTGATGTGGAGGTACTAAGGGACTCCAGCCTCTGACCAGACTGGCAGGAAGCAAGATCCTGGATAAACACAGACCCAAAAGACCATTTTTGTCTCAAGGCATTTATAACCTAAGATGCTCAACAAGAATCATATAATACAGCAGTGGAGAATCCAAAGAGAAGGTGTAGTAATTACATATTGAATGTGGAAAAGACTCTGGGCTACTGCCAAGTCAACTTTGCATACCATGGTGAAGAATTTTGGGGTGATAAAGCTAATGGTAATTTGTAATGCCTATGTAAAATGGATCCAACCTCCTTCCCAGGCACTCCAGCATTCCCAGGGGTTCAGAGTACAAAGCACTAGTTAGCCCTTCTGCAAACCCTGGCTAACATCTTCCTCTGGCAGAACATGCTCAGCCAGGCAATCTGCCCTCTCACCACCTCCTCCAGCCTTGAGCTGAGCACAAAGACATCCTTCCCACCCAGAGACTGCTGATAGAGGACATGGGCACCTCAGGGGGACATTTTGCAACTGCACTGATTGAGCAGCCAGTGGCTTTCCCCCAGCCCCAGCACAGCATGAGCTCAGAGAAAACCTCTGTGCAGCAGAGCAGAGTGAACCAAGCTCCTCTCAGCTCACAGACTGAAGCACATGGAAAAAGATGTGTCCCACATGCCCTCAACAGCTCCTGTTCACACCAGCAACCACACTGGCAAACCAGGCAGCTAACTACCAGAAATAAATATGTACAGCAGTGAAACTGTACAGATGGAAACATCCTGTTTTATCTGTGGCACTGTCTGGGGTTATTCCAACACTAGACAGAGATCACTGGTTGTTGGGTTCTTTTTGATGTACTCTCTTAAAAAAAAAAAGCTCCTTTAATAACATCCTAAATTAGACTGCAGAGAGGAAGGCTTCAAAATAGGAAAATCCAAACCACTTCTGCTTCTTAGTTGCAGAGGAACTCGTGAAAATAATCTTAGACTTGAAAAAAACCCCAGCTCAAAACCAGTGTACTGTCCACTTTTCATACTCTGTTTGCATGGCCTTTCAGGTGCTCAGGTACCAATTTCCTCTCCTGAACGTGGCTTTCCCAGGTCTGAGTAGGCAAGCTCAAAATCCAGTCAATCACTCCATCACTGCTCTGAGCTTTCTAAAATTTCTCATAAGGCAGTGATTAATGAGAAGAATTCTATCACCTGATGAATAATATTTGCAGAGAGGGTGGACAGGCTGTCAGATGACCGGTGCATTGTTCCTGAATGTGTTTGTGACTTTGTATAACTTTTATCTACCTGAAAGTAACCCCCTTTTTACCTCTCCATTTCTGTCACCTTTCCCTAGATGGGTTAAATATTCTCATGCCATCTTCTCCATAATGGGGCTGAGCTGTGGTTCCTGGAAGCTGCTGTACTGCTTTCCCTTTCCAAATGAAAGGTGGAACACAGTTTAATGTCCCTCCCTTTAAAATGTCATAAAGCCTCTTAATTCTCTTCCTTTGAGAGCTGGGTGCTATTTTCATGTCATAAAATAGGTACAGTGAGAGGATAAGTCTTTAAAAGTCATTACTAAAATCAGAGGGTTGTGGGTTTGTAATGGCTCAGAAAGTCTGTATAAGATCACTTGTCTCCAAATGAAGGGACCAAACTTCTCCTAAGCAGAGATTTTAGCAATGCTCCAAACATCCTTTGTTCAGAGAAAACCCCTTTCATTAATATGCTATACAACACAAAAGCCTTTTGCTTTTCTTTTGGTGGTAGGGAGAACAAAAGTTATTACAGTTACATAAGCAGGATACCAAAATAACTTTTTTTTTCCCATAGGAAACATGAGAATTGGAGGCTTTTATTTTTAATACAGAAAGAGCCTCAAACCATCTAACAGAATACACCATGAAAACAACCACCCTGAGAGAGACCACAGACCCTTCTAACCCAGCATCCTGTCTCCAGTAGTTGCCCATAGCAGTTGCCCAAGGGAAAGTGTGAGGTGGAAGAGGCGGCAAAGCTTCCCCAGCACGCTCTCTCTCTCTCCCCTTCCGTGCCCAAGGGTTTCCTGAGCCAGAGACGCTGTGCTGATCTCCAACCACCCATGAGGGACTTGTTTTGCTCTGACCCACAGCCCTGCAGACCCTGGGCTGGTGAAATGGGAGATGCAGAAGGGCAGGAGCATGAGAAGCAGCCCTTTGTGCCAGCCTCCTGTCCTTGAGACCCTGCAAAGCCTCTGCTGTGATAAAACCCCTCTCACACCTGCCCACCACCTTCTGACATGAGCCAAATCCCCATAAATCATCTGAGATTTCCCTTCCTGAGGGCCTCCCTCCTCAGCCATTACCTTCACTAGGAACAAAAACAGGTCAATACAGAGAAACTACTGAAAATTCCACCCTTCATTAAGAGTTCCTTATAATATTGGCTCATCCTGAGTCATGACATAGCTACCCAGTAACCCAGATATTGTACACAGGATATGTTTGCACTGCAATCAAAGAAATAATTATTGAGATGTTTGCTACAACCAGACGTTATATAATAGTTGTGGCTAGTCTTACTGGCTACATTGGTCACATAATTCAGTATTTCCATGCTGATAACATAAGAGTAACAGGAAACAAACAAGCAAAACCCCCACAGAAATACAGTCAATTAAAACCTCTCCAAACATGCTTGTACCAAGGCTGCTGTTCTGCCTCCCAGCTTTCTCCTGTATATCCCACTAGAGCATCTGGAGCACTTGCTGGGACCACCTCTGACCAGATGTTGAAAATATTTAGATGCAGAGAGCCAGATCAGGATATATACTCAGGATTTCTAAAGCACTAGACTTTTTAAGACTAAGAAATTGATACAGAAATTTTAAGTTGGGCTGAGTTCCCAGAGCAGCTGTGACATTAGGGTGGGACTCCTCTTCTGCCCATGACTGGCACTTAGGAGTTTCACCTTTCCCTGTTGTGTAAACTCCTAAACTAAGGTATCTCCAGAAATTACTTACTCCTTTTTAAGATGGCAGCTAAGAGAATAATGAAACAGACTTTTCACAAGTGCTTCTCTGCTTTAACTACAGGAGGATTTATACAGCTAGTTTAAACCTCTGGGTGATTAACAGTAGCTAAGAAGAACTCATTACTAGGTGCCCACAGTTGTGTTTTAGTTGTGATTTAAGTACTGAAGATTTCAAGTCTGCTTTAAAATAACAGGACTTTGATTCTGAGATTTTTTGGAAACAGTCCTCTAACATACTAATTATGACTGCAGTAAAGGATGGGATGCAGTCTTCTTGTTTCATCTTTTGCCCATCAAAGCATCCTGTGAGAACACCTACCTGCTAATTATGGGTATGTACACAGGCCCACTGCATTTGGTTTTGCCATGTTATTACCATGTTGTACCTGACAGGGTGAGCTGGGAGGTCAGGGCTGCAGATTTGTAAACAGGAACAAAACTGGGAAATCTTGAAGACAGCTATAAAGCAGAGTTTTTCCACTCAAAGTTTGATCTATTATTGTAATGAATGTTGCATCCTGCAACAGGAAGATAGAAAAATAACAGGAAGGATTCCAAGAAGAAGAGGACAAACTTGCAGTCAGAGAGAGCTGGGCAAGGAAAGTCTTTGCAAGCTCATCAGCTTTGACTGAAAAATGGCTTTCAGCTCACCCTGCATAATGTGATTTGTATTCTGTCCAGAGCAATCATTAGGCGAGGTAGTTATCTGGCTCTGCTGTGTATTATGCTACAGGTGCAAGGTCTGGAACCCCATATAATTGCTGCATAGATCTAGATTTAGCTTATCGTCATTTTTTCCGTTAGCTTTCAAAGGAACAGAAAGAGCTTTGCAGCTGCCCTGGGCTGGGCTGTGCAGTCTGTGTCACTCTCTCAGCCATCCCCCTGGCAGGGTAAGGAAGCACTGTGGGTTAGCAAGTCCTGACAAAGGAATGCCCAGCTCACACTGATGGGCAGTGCTGCACCCAAAGACTGCAGCCAGATCCCGTACTTTGAAGAATAAACAAGAAACAGATAAGGACCCCTCACTAGCCACCCCTCTGAGTATTCATCGGCACCATGTCCTTGGGCAATGCCACAGCCCTCCTGGCCTCCAGAACCCCTCACAGCTAGAGCCATGTGGAGACTGATGCATGGGGAGGACATGGGGTTTGCCCAAGGTCTCACAGAAAGCAGTGCCTACATGATGTGAACCCCTGTCCCAGGCTTTAGCCACAAAACATCACTGTGACGTACTTGGGCTGTCTTGGCAAGGGGAGATCGGTTTCCTTTAAAAGCTGCTACGAAAGCCATGCCCTTGAGGCTTGTTTTGGCAAGCCCATCCCGGGGGGTTGTTTGCTGTGGCCCGTGCAAGGGGCACACGAGCCCGGCGCTCAGCCAGGCTCTCCCTGTGCCCTGGCACAGCTCACTGTCCACAGCCCTGCCAAATCCTGCCGGATACTGCTTGGGGCAGTGTGTCACAGCGTCCTACTAACCACGGCTCACCTGCTCTGGCAGAGTGACCCACACTGCTCTAATCTGTAAATCGTTCAGCCTAACGCAATCCCCACTGGAATGGCCAGTAATTAACACCGTGCTAACCATGGGTGGAGTGCAGGGTGGAACCTCTGGGTGAGCAAATAAAACCAGGACACTGAAACCTGGCTGGCACCCTTCTAGCAATGTCACCTCTGCAGCCAGCAGCCTGATTTCCCCATCAGCATCCATGGACACCCTGAGTTTGCAGTTGTGACAGACTCATGGGAGCTGGACATGCTGACACGCTTGATGTGAAGAAGGGCTGGCACATTGCAACTCAAAGAGCATGTAAACAACAGAATCATAGAATGGTTTGGGTTGGAAGGGATCCTAAAATTCATGTGGTTCCAATTCCCTCTTGTCCTACGCTTTACTGCAGGCCTCTTGTGAGAAGTCCCTCCCCAGCCTCCTTGCAGCCCCTTTAGGTCCTGGAAGGTGATAAAAGTCCTTCCCTGAAGCCTTCTCTTCTCCAGGTGGAATCACTCCATCTGTCTCAGCCTGTCCTCAGAGGAGAGGTGCTCCAGCCTTCTGGGCATTTTATGGCCTCCTCTGGACCTGCTTTAAGAAGTCAATGTCCTTAATACATTGTGGTGCTCCACCTTTGGCCAGGAGCAGCCTGCCCTGCCAAAAATGAGTGGCACAGAAGTGAACACCTCATACTCAACAGAGTTTCTCTGGCTCAGCTGCTGTTCAGTAGTCAATCAGACATCCACAGGCATTCACAAACAGCCCAGGTATCTGGGAATGCTGAATGCCAATATATTGATGCTGGTCAGCTTGATGGCCAGTGTACTGGAAAAAGTGGATCACATTTTATCTTTTAGGTATTCATGCTTGTAGATGCTTTGATGTTTAGAGCAGGATTTCCACTGGTAGAGTTTGTGTTGTCAAATTAAATAATAACAACAACAACAATATCAATAAAAACTCTTTTCACTTTAGAAATTACTTCGGATGCAACTTGGCTGCCAGTTAAGGCTGTCAACAGATGTCATTTGCAGCAGAATTTTTTCTTGGTTCATGGGCTACCATGTCTGATACATCCACTTCTCTACTGACACCACTGTGGTTTTGTGAGTGGCAGGATCTTGTGCGCTTGCTGGTCTAAAAGTAGCAGTGGTTCATCAGTGCTGGCTCTTCCCCTAATGCTACTCCTTGTGCAATACCAGAAGATTCAGTTGTCAATGGAACAGCTTGTTTTCTCTTCAGAAGCCCATATTTTAGGGGTCCCAAAATGCAGGGGATTGGTGAGGGAGGGTGGGGGTTTCAATTCAATCTTGAGAGCCTGTGAAGAACAGAGATGTCAGAGAAGTCCAGGAGAAATGATCACTTCAGAAGGGCTGTGGTACTGATGCCAAATCTGTGTTTGTGTGCACCAAACTGTCCCCTCTGAATCCAAACCCATGATGGTGTAGGAAAGTTTGGGTTTATACCATAGGTCACAGAGTTTCCAAAGTCACTGAGTCTTTCCTGGTTGCACTTCTTGTAAAGGAAGAAAATCTAGCAAATCTCCAAACAGTGTTCTGGAGACTCTTAGGCAGCCCTTGACAAAACAGGCAGGGCCTTTCTCTTACATTGTCGGAAGACTCCAGAGCTACGAGAACACATGAAAATTGACACATTAGAAAAACATCACTCCATTCACACATGAGAGGTTAGGCTAGTTGGCTACCACCTTCTCAGGACCAGGTCATGCAGAAATAGCCCACACTGTCATCTGGCAAGGTTTTCCCTACTCCCAAATATCCTGCTACAATGGCATTAAGATTTCAGTGAGGGATGAACTTCTTTGACAGCACTGTGCAAAATTCTGCACTGAAAGCCTCCCCCCAAGCAGGGAGCTGCAAATGAGCTATGGGAAGATGGTGATTTTTGAAGTGGGGTGTTGTACCTGTGCCAGGGCCAGGCTGTTCCTAGGGCAGCCAACCTGTCTGGCCATTGAAGGCAGGCGTCCTGTCTCTGACAGCAGCCGGTGACAGATGCCTAGGGAAGATGAAAATGACAGGAAAGCCTGAAGTGACACTTCCCCAGAAATACCAGAGGCTTCCTGAACCAAAGATACTATCTCCGTATTTAAAGTGCATTTTTCATTCACCACAGTGTGCAAGGCAAATTGTGTGAAAAAGCATACTCTATTGTTCTACAAACTGCTTTGGTATTTTAATCTGATTCTGACTGCTCCCTCATCACCACTCCTGTGCCACCTGAGATGTCACAGGCCCTGGAGACCCCTGCCAGCTGTTTGTCTGCTTGGTGATTTGTACAGAAGCTGCTTTGGTTCTTTGCCCTTTTGTGTCTCAAATCTGGTAGCCTGTGGGAGAGACCCCCCCAAAGGAAGTCAAGGGAGGACCATGGTTAATTATGTCTTGGAGCAGGTCACAAAGCAGGAGAAGATACAGCATAGGAGAGGATACATCAATGCTTCTCAAACCTATTTTTACTATGACCATGCACAGTCTGCGTTAGCACCTCAGATTGTTTTTCTGTGATGACTGCAAATGAGGTCTCTGTTAGTGATGCTCATAAAGGTCAGGCTCCAAAAAGACCTACCAATTTTCTACCATTATGACTGAAAGTTGGATCAAGTCACAAATTATCTGTCTGAAATGATGAAGCATCCCCCACAAGAGAAGAGTCCTGCCTGCTGCAACCAGAGCACTACATGATTCAGATGCTGGTAACCATCTTCAGTTTCTTCTGACTTTGCTCAGGCCTTAAAAACATTGAGTCAGCATAACCTCTTACCATCTTTTTTTAGTGCATGAAGATACAATCGCTCAGCACCAGAATGATGACACAGAAATCTGCAGCAGAGGGTCAAATGTGCAATAATAAATTGATACTGGAACCACCTTCTACAATTGATAGTTGCTTAGTCATGTCTCTCTCCATCTCCTGCGTTCAGTCCCAATGCTGCCACCCCTTCCACAACTCCTGGGACATCCCTAACATGGTCTAAAAACACCCAGCTGTGCTCTCAGGAAACTGAAGACATGGGGAAAAGTGTTGTCTTGCTGCTGAGCCTGCTCCTTGTGTAAGTGTTATTTTTAAATCATCGTGCAGAAGGATGAAGTTCCCATCAGCCAGGGCTTCTGTGAGAAAGGGCTTTACATTTCAGAAGGCAGAAAATGTGGCATGTGCTACTGCTGTTGCTGTGGCAATACCCATGGGTAGTGAATGCTGTAGCCTAAAGTCACATGTTAAATAAACACACAGTTACAACACAAATTAAACTAACCCAGAGCAGCTGCTATTTAGATTGTGGACATTTTTAAAAATTAAATGTTTTCTTTGCTATATTTCTGTCAGGAGGTGGAGTATGCAAAGTCAATCTCAGCTCAACAGAGACTGATTTATTTGCTCTTTCTCCTGCTCTGCATGGCTGGGGGACACATCACCAGCTGATTCACTGAGACCCAGAGAAGTGGGGCTAGTGCTGCCACTGGCAAAAAGGATCTCACCTGCTGCCCATGCTTGTATTGTTGGGGCAGTAAATAAATTTGGGGCACACACAAGTACATGGTTGAGTTTTATGAGTGGGGAGAAAAAGGATGAGAGAAAGTACAACGGGCACAAAAGACAGAATGCAGAGAGCAATCCTGGATCCACTGCCTGTGCTGGTCTCCAGCCCCAGGTGATCCCACACTGTGAATCTCCAGCAAGTGCTGATGTCCATCTCATGGCACAGGTCCCAGAGCAGGACACTGGTGCTTCCTCTCTACCCTCTCTGGCAGCAACCCAGCTGTGAGCTCCCATTTCATTTTACCATGAAGCATTTGGTTTCACAGGAGATGTGAAACCCCAACATGGCCAGCCAGCTCCTGACCTTTAGGATAATGTCTCTCTTGCTTTGCACATAAAAGATGAAGCCATCAATAATTCTCCCTACAAAGGTCACTCAGTTGAACAGGCACTGCCTGAAGTCTGAGGACTAGGTGGATAAGAGGGAAATTTTGTACCACTAAGGAAGCGAAATTCTCTTTCACAAGGAAAAATCGTTGGGCTCAAGACCTTACAACCCTAATCCTAACCCTAACCCTTACACTTCCTTCTCCAAGCTCACAGACAGCACTGGCTTCCTGTCACAGCATTACTTGTCTGTCAGCAGCTCTGCTCTCCCTCTCCTGGCACATTCCCATGGGGCCTCTATTCAGCCATCTTATCTTGAATGGCATCCAAAACCTCTTCCCCTTCCCTTTCCTCTTCCCCTTCCCTTTCCTCTTCCTCTTCCCCTGTACCTTCCCCTTCTCCTTGGCCTGTTCATTTCCAACACGACCTACTCTCTAGTTTTACATTTCCTCTGCTTAGCACAGGGATTTTTGAGGATGCCACACAGTACAAGCCATGTCTTTGCAGTTCATGAAATCTCAGGTGTCACAGCCATGCAAGCAGGTGCCCGGGATAAGGCACTGAGAGCCAAACAAGTCAATCACCCAAATGTGTATGTGTGTGTATGTTTGTATGTATGTGAGAGAGAGTTGGTTTGCACCTTTACTTTGTATTTTATGGGGAAAAAAGCAAGCACTGCTAATAGTTCCTAAAAAGAGGCATAATCAAACCTCAGCTTCTCTTCTTCATGCCAGCACAGGCATTAGGTCATCACCCTGTCCTGCCAATAATTGCTGACTGCCCACGAACCCCTGCTGAAACAGGTTGGGGAGCTTGAGGAGCTAAATCCTCCTCCAGGGTTTTGAACAAGTTTCACAAGATGGTTCAAAGCCTCAGCAGCTGGAACACTGATACATTGCCATGTGCTAGAGATGAAGTGCTAATACTTGTCCAAAACGGATTTGCCAAGATATGTTCTACATTTGCACCACCTGTTGCTCCTCTCTCTTGGCATCCTCTCTTCCCTGGGGTTTTGTCTTCATAACTTAAGATGCCTGTTTGTGGGGAAGTGGAGCTTGGTTGACCTTACACTTTTCCACCTTACCTTCTTGTTTCATGCTTAAGACACAAGAGCTCAGCACTTTCCAGGATTACATGGGCTGGGAGAAGAAAAGCAGGCACAGCCTTTTCTGAGGCTGTTAAGGTAACCAGCTAATTAAAAGCTTGCTGATTGAACTCTTAAAAAATACAGTTAACAGAGGACACACAGTGTATATCTTCTTTGCCATAAGAGATGGTTGTAAATGAATTCACATATTACACAATGCAGGATTACTTGATTTGATATGTCATGTAGTTATCTGAACCAGCCAGTGGGGAGAAATCATAACCAAAATCAAGCTCCTGCTCTGCTGCATAAATGGTATTTTTTTCCCCAGATTCACACACTCAATTCTAGTCCTGACATTTTTTCTACATACAGAGAGTTGGTATATTAAATGAGACATCTCTCCTGCCTAGCATATAAGTTTACATTTGCAGGAAGAGAAGAATAAAGTTTGCACTGTACCTAATCAGCCATTCTTTCTAGCATATGCTCTCAGACAGGTTGGAGCTCAGGTCCTCTCCCCTCCTCCCTGAGAAAGTCTGTTTTCTGACCTCAGTTTTTCCTCCTAGAACACAAAAAGGTACCTGATGCCATGTCCAAAATGCCCATAAGCTACTCAAAACTGCCTGGGATCCTAGGTACTTAGATTAACTTGGAGAGTCTGGTACCTTAAACCATAGGCAGTCACTTAAGACCAGATTAAAAACCAAAGGCACACATGTGAGGTGATGAAAATTGTCCATGGCCCAGAAAGGATCTAAACCCAGGGCTCTAGTTAATCATAGAATCTTAGAATGGTTTGGATTGAAAGAGACCCTAAAGATTCTCTAGTTCCAACTCTCCTGCCATGGTCAGGGACATATTTCATCAGACTAGGCTGCTCAAAGACCCCCATCTGACCTGGCATTGAGCCATTCCAGGGACAGGGCATCTATGTCCTGTAGATGGGGCATGCCCAACTGACTTTGAATGCAGCTGGTTTGTGCCTCCATTTTTCAAGCTATGGGGTGAAAGGGGCTGTGATAGAAACATTATGAGGATATTTTGTTTTGGCAACTTGCAGTGAAATGGAAACTGAACTTGCTCCCACATCTCAGTTGAAGGCCAGTGGACTAAGTCTGACCTTCTGTAAGGTATAAAGTTTAATACGTCAGTCACTGTTTCCTCTCAGGCCTTGGAGCTTAAAATTGACTGAAGTGCAACCTCCAGAGAGTCTCAGCTTAACTGGCTGCAGGAGATGCAACCAATGGTCCCAAAGGTCAGGCCCTTTCTGTACGAGTGAGGAGGTCTGGCTCAGGTCACGGCAATTGTCACTGGAGGTGGAGGAGGAGGTGACCACCTCTTTTTCCAGTAGCTGCCCCAAAATGAACACAAAGAGGGCAATGGGAACTTCTCCCAGGAGTGAGAATGGGAACAGGGACAAGCAGGGATGGGAGGAGGAAGAGCATTTCACGCTTTTGGCCACAGCAACTCCATTATGATGTGTCATTTCACCCTCTGTTGTGCCATTGGGGTTGAAAATATCCCTGCTAAAATAAAACAGGCTGTGGTTGGGCCTGGGTGGTTTTCAGTGTGCATGAACCTGGATCAGCTCCAGAGCACAGTTCCACCACTTCTTGCACTGGTCACAGCAGAGGAAGTGATTTTGGGATGCGGGAAGCAAAGAGGGGGGAGCGAGGTGGCAAGGGGGGCATCCTGAGCTGAAGGGAAAGGGAGTGGGATTTCTCAGCCTATGTGCAGTTATTGTGTAGGACCTTCTTAGTCTAGAGATATCCCTCTAAGACAGTGGTACTGCTTATTTTCTTTTCCTGCTGTAAAACATTGTTTAGTAACTTTAATTCAAGGGTCTCTTCTGCACTCGAGATGCTTGAACTGGGACCAAATTTCCTACATAACTCAGAACAGAGAATTTCACCAAGTAGTTAATAGCAAAAAAGAAGATATAGGATACCAATTACTATGGCTTTGAGGAACTCCTAAACACTAGAATACTGATTTCAAAGTGTCTGGACAGTGCCATGGCAGCATTCTTACCCCTCTACTGAAGAGCAGTAATGCACAAGATTTGCTGTTCTGCAAGTGCTTTGATGCAAAACAAGAATATGTTGAGGAGCAACATCTAATAAGTGCCAGACATCAGCAGCAAACACAACTGTCCAGGCAGGACCCTGCTTGAATTCTGTACTGGGGTGCCCATTTGTCAGAGTCATACTTTGATCGTCTGTTGTCGCAGTAGTGTTTTCTTCATGCACCAATTCTAATTGTCTTTAACCTCTGCAATGGCCTTTGCTGACCCAGCTACTGCCCAGATGTCTTGGAGACAGACTGCATCACATAAAATGCCACAAAGCCCTCTCAAAAATCGCAGTTAAAATCATCGAAAAACCTGGTACAAGCATGAAGCCTTCCTAGGAATCCCTTCAGGACAGCAGTCCTCAGGAGGATTACACTAACCCACTTACTCAGCTATGCTAGACCATGGTACAGTGCTGTGCTAATCCTCCTCCAGAGATAAACAACTCATGCCATGGGAATGATGTGATGCGAGTGCTCTGGCAAAATGCAGTAAAAAATGCTGCCAATGCATTATGAAGCCCAGTTATGGATCCATCCTGCAGATGCTTCTCAGGCAGAGCTGCTAACTACAGTGATTGACTACAATTGAACAAGCTGCAGCCAGGCACCCATAGACCAGCTCAGGAGCTTTCTGATTTCTCTATGTTCATGGCCGGCATTCACAGCTCAAGTCTTCTGCTGCTCCCCCATCTCAGCCTGTGACCGACTGACAAGTCCCAGTTATGATGTCCCAAGCAGAGCTGCCCAGGCACTGTAGAAGTACAGTCTCTTCTCATCATGGTGGGGCCAAGTCATTCTGCTCCCCCAGACAAACTTGAAAAATCTCACCCCTCATTTTAATATGCAAAACATTTTCAGTTTTGTGGAGGAGGGTTTGCTGATGTTTCAGAAATGTGGAGTGAACTGCTTTGTGATCTTGTAACTAGGGAGCAGACAAGAACTCATTAAAAAATGGGAAAGGATTTCCAGGGAGTTGCACAATTCCCACCTAACTCCTGTGGGCTTTTGCATTACAATTCAGAAGCTTAAGTGAGGCTTCTACCACAGATCTTGTGATATAAGGTGTCTTCCAGGAAGCCCATCTTCTCCGGAGTTTGAGCAAGAGCTGAGACCCTCAGGAGTTAACACCAAAAGTAAAAGCACAGGTTTCTACTTCACAGACTGAAAAATGTGGGCAATAAGAAACCTCAACATTCAGAACAGGCCACCTATATCAAAAACAGCCACCCTGAAATCTCAGCTTTTGTTAGTTTTGAAAGGTGTAGCTAAGGGCTTTTTATTGCTTGAACTTTGACCCCCAAGTACAGTGATTACTAATCAACTCCAATGCTACCTTGGGAAAAAAAATAAATGATTGTCTCATGTGGGATAAATTTAGCATGTACATCTAAAGATAATGCTTCCTGTTCTGTATATTGGAAGGCCAGGAGCAGCCACAGAATTAATCTAGCCTTTCTGGTCAAGCTGTGCTTGAGGTATACAGCCCATAGCAGACCAGAGAGTTTGTCTCCTTCTCACACTGACAGCAGCATTTTGACTGAGCAAGAGTAACAGGGCTTTTTCTCAGGCAGTGGCACCTCCTCTGGGGAAATCCCAGCCATCTGTATCCTGTTCTTTGTGGCATGCTGGATTTTGCTTCACAGCCTTCCCATCAGCTGGAAGCTAGCAATTTGTTAGACCCAGGTTGGTCCCTTTCAGCTGGGCATAAGGCAGATTAACAAATAATTAAATAGGCTTTGCGGTAGATATTTTGTGGTAGAATTCACAGTCTCCTTTCTTCCTCTTGTCTCAGCATTTTGTATGGAAAAAAAAAAAAAGCTGACAGAGATCTGGTCACTCTATCCAGCATGTACAGATCTTTTCTGTTGAAATATTGCTACATTTCATTGACTCAGGGGCTTTGGAAGAACATGATGCCTAAAATATTTTTACTTGGTGGAACAGAAATAAATACTGCAGTTGTAGACAGCTTTTTTTTTCAAGTTCACTATCAGTTGGATGTGCTTTTTGCTAGGGATTTTTTTCTCTTAAGGGAACTATAAAGGAAAGAGAAAAAGGGCTGTTAAATAAACTTTTCCATTAAATTGTCTGTGATTTCTCCTGGTGACAAAGCCACAGTGGGCTGGTTACAAACTCCATTATAAACAGACAATTGTAAAGAGTCACCTTGGAAGTAATTAATCTTATCTAGGTCCTTAATTGTAAATTCATGAAATGATAATATGCTAAGCTTGAGGGTGTTTCATTTGCTGTTGAATACTGGTAATAGGATAGGATTTGCGACACCTTACTGATCTGTGTTTACAGAACTGCCACCGAGCAGACCAGCTT
Source organism: Melospiza melodia melodia (assembly GCF_035770615.1). Classification (NCBI taxonomy): domain Eukaryota; kingdom Metazoa; phylum Chordata; class Aves; order Passeriformes; family Passerellidae; genus Melospiza; species Melospiza melodia. The sequence continues at coordinate 10,044,959 of NC_086202.1, forward strand.
AAGGGAAGGAGCACACTTCCTTTAATTAGAGATATGCCAACAACCCTCTGATGGCCTGACAACAGGGAGGAAGGGAGAGATCTTGCTCCCTTTGATTCAGAGATACGGGCTGTGCACAAGTCTTCATTTCATTAAAGACAGAAGATTTGCAGTCAATATCCTCCTCTTTGATATTCTTCCTCAAGAATTTCTGGAGGGAGCAGAGCGGACTAAGGTGCCAACTCCTCCCTGGCCCTGGCCACACCTGGCTGTGTTCCTCCACAAGGGCAGTGGACAGGGAATTAATGACCTTTTTCCTCACAGCATTACTTCTCTCCCAGCTCAGTTTCCCAATGTGATTAATTTTCCAGACACAACAATGCTAGTGCTGGCTTGAAGGAGGGAATGAGACCACAGCAGCTCTGACTTGTTCAGCTCGAAGATGCTGTGATGCTGCAAGTCCCACTGCTGTCCCTATAAAGGCTGTGCCTGTTTCAGATGTGCCACAACGGAGGTGAGGAGCTCTTCAGAAGGAAGAGTAATTGTCTTGCACGCACGGGTGAGCCAAGAACACAGAGAGCAGCCCCAAAATACAAATCAGAAGCCATCGGTACTCTGACGACAATGTGGAGAGAGGCTGGCAGTCATTTCCAGCTGGCGAGTGGGGGGGACTTGCAGTGTAAGTCCATTCATATACACACATTCTCTCTCTCTCTGTCTCCCCTCCCTCTCCCAAGAAAGTAAATACCACATCTTTTGTATTTCTTAAAATATCCTTTGTTAACTTAATGAGGCCATTGACAGTAATCTCAAGTCAGCATCCTATTGCCAGTTCTGGCAATTCAGCAGCATCCTCCGTACTCCAAGGAATTGGAAAACACAAGCTATGCGCAAAACACAAACATCAATGTGCAAAACAAACACATTTGATGTATCAGAACAGCAACAAAGAGCCTCTAGAGACTGCAGGGAAAGCACCTATTTGCTGGGGAGAGCAAACCCAGGGGACATAATGAACTGGTGAGGTACGGTTCAGCTTCTTGGGATTCAGAAGGTAATTAAACAAGGCAAAAGTCAGCACAATAGCATATTACACCATGACTTTGTTAAAGTCATCAGCACTCACCCCCACTGAGGAATCTTCTTTTTCCCTCTACCCACAATCCCAGCAGATTTTATTACCAAAACCCAGAGTCACTTCACATAAATGGAGAAGTTAATCTTAAAACTTTTTCAAAATGCAACTTGGAATCTTTGACTTTCTCTGTGGGAAACATATAGAGGAAATAAAAGAAAATCAAGTAAGAAGAAGGTTACTCAGACAGTGAAATGAAATGAAACTACAGCTGCAAAACTTCATGGATTTTTATGTCTGGGGGAACCCAAAGCAACATTCTGGTCTCGTGCCAGCACAGGCAGCACAAAAGCTCCCCACCATATGGTTCAATCGGTAGATATCTGCCACAAGGTCTGTTGAAACTGGGTCTGGTACCTGGTGCCAACACAGCTCTATCCTGAGCTCAAAACAAGTGTTTATTTTAACAATCAGTAAAAGAAAAACCTACATTTGATTGCCATAATCTACTCATTGGATGGGATATATCTGACACTGAAGATTATGCAGGGCTAAAGGGTTGCTTTCAATCCCATACAGTTATATACTTCCACATTTTAAAGTACATGGAGATGGAGTTTTACTAGGAGACTGTGTTCCCTCTCATTTGCTTTTTCATTTGCATTCATAGCTAACTATCATATGTGTGACTGGCAGTGGACAAACCCCCAGTTCTGAGAAGCAGTGATGGCATTTCCAGGCAGGCAGGTACCTGGGCAGTGCAGCAGCATGTTGCCTTTACTGCAGCAACCAGAGTGTTTGGAGATCTTTCCAGAGTGACAGGGAACAGCAGGCATGCCCATGCTGCTCTGCAAGGCCAGCACCACATGGCCCAATACATCATCCCAGATGAGGCCAGACCCTCTTTGCAAGCTTACATTTCCAGAAAATGGAAAAGATCAAAGCTGTGGGAGTACTTTTAAATATAGACGGGACTGCCTCACTCTGTTCTGCTGCATGAGAGAGGGACTTTGTTGGAGAATTAATTGCTTTTATGTCAAGCCTCCACCCCACTTCCAGCTATGCTGACCTTCATTACACCTTGACTCTTTCAGGCCATCTGGCTATAAATTAGGACAGACATGTTACACCCTTTCCTTCTGTAAAGCACGTGAGCATCTGAGCAGTGCTATTGGCACATAAAAGCTTTTGCCCTCTCGTTTCCCTCCCTAGATAATGAGCCATCCATTAAGCAGGCAGATGCAGTTCTAGCTGGTGATATATTATGTAATTTTGTGGGTGAATAGCAGACAGATAGAACGGAAGATGGCAGAAAAGAAAAGCCAAACAGACAGGATGTCCAGAGCCCCAAGAGTTCTAATATCACCAGTGCTCTTTCCTTTGTTACATCCTCACTGCTGGAGCCTGCAAGAAAAGGTTTGCTTCCCACAACTGTACTGGATTGGACTAACTTTAAATAAGCCTTGAAGTGGACTTCAAGTCTATCCCACAGGTGTCAAGTTCCTGCATCAACCAGTCCAGTCATAGGCCTCTCCTCTGGGAGTCCACCCAGAGGAACAGGATTTTATTTGAGATTTGTGTCTCATCAATCCCCCACTCTTAACTTCCAGCCAATTAATATCTTCCCACTTACTTGATTTCTTTGGTATAATGTCCACTGTGGTTTTGTGTGCTGTTCCTTAGCTTGTGTCTATGTCCACTAATAGACATTCTCCATGCAAAACTCATGCAACTAAGGCTGCAAACAATTCTTTTTCAGGCAGTAAATATTGCGGAGGCAGTCTTCTGAACAGGAAAATAGGAACCTTGGTGTCAGATGGGGAACAAGTGTATTAAAAAAGGCAAGAAGTTAAAGCATTTTACCTCAAGAAGTATGGGTAGAACAAACAGTCACAGGTTTGTGATCCCAAACATTGCTTTGCCTCAGTGCAGCTGTGATTTGTTCTAGATGTGGGTGCAAATTGACCTGGAGTCTTCCCAGCCTTCTGATCTGAATGGCAAGTTTAGCCTTGAGATGAAAAGAAAAGGTTTTGGGTTGTTTTGGTCAAACTGCTCCTGATCTAGTTTTGTTGTTTTTCTCTGGTTAGTCACCCATCCCTACCCTAAAGCTGACATAAGCTTGGCTCACAGACCTCTCCTGTGGGATCCACAGTGAACTCTGCACACACAAATTACATCTTACCTAATGAATAATTACCAGGGGACTGGGACACTTCATTCTCCTGATAACAGCATTCACCTCAGGGAATGAAATAACGTTTTGAGGCTGGACACAAAGGCCCGTAATACAAAGATGTAATGGTTTGCCCCACACAACAGTTATTGCAAAGCCCAGACACAGCACCATGAAACAGGCAGGAGAAAAAGTGTCCTATGGGGATAGACTCTGTAACCTGAGAATATGCAGCTGAACTTTGTTGCAGAGCTGCAGATACTTTTCTTCTTTGTACCTATTTCTTGATGCTTTAACTACAGTATTTTTCTTTTTACTAGTTGAGTGTAAATCAAAGTTCAGAGTGGGGATCTCTGTTTGCACAGGCACTGCTGGAGCAGTAAAGGTCACCCAGATTTTCAAACAGAAACTGGAAATCCAGCATGGATGTCCTCTCTCCAGCCAGGGGCTACATCTCAGCCCCCAGCCCCAAGAAAATAGGTGTTCTCCTGGGATGCTCCCTCCAGAGAGCTGTTACACTGCTTCCTCTTCTGCAGCAAAAGTCGATATGAACATCTGCCTATTACAGACAGCCTTTACATCAAATGTGGCTGCATCTCCCTAGCCTCATTTTTATTTCAGGCTGCTGAAAAAACACTTGGCTGATTGCACTGGACTCTACTTACCCACATGCCAGAGCTATTGAAATCTCTCTTTGCCCCCACCCAGCCAGTGCATGTGCACTGGGATGTACTGGGCTCAGCCTGGGGCTGGAGGGGCAGTTTTGTTCCCACTGTTCACTCCCACATTAGCCTCTCAGACAAAAATGCAGAGAGAAGGCTGCCAAGTGGAAGAGGTCAGGGAGGCAGGCACACACTTGTATAACCGGATTTGCAATGACACTTCTCACCCACAGGCCAGCACGCTGCTGCTGGTGATGCAGGCTTGGCTCCCTCCTGCCAAACAAACCCAGATTTGCATTCAGTAACAAACTGTACTTTTTGCTTCTAATTTCTTGCATGGATGACTCCTTTGCCTACCATGTTACGAGGGAATTTGAGTCCAAAATGTGAAAGAGCTCTCATGCAGGAGGCAGAATGATGCTGGGGAAAATAATTTAGAATTCTGTAAATGAAGACTACATGAGAGGAAGCATTCAGAAAAGGTGCTAAATTAATGTTATGGAAAACTTTAAATTTGGATGCAATTTAAATAGGTACATAGAATACAGCAGTGAATACATTTTCCAACCTCTAAAAGGGATAGTCTATAAATAGGCTTTAAAATCTATTAAAGGATATTTTAAGACCCAGTAAAACATTCAGCAAATACATGAAATTATATTTATTCCTCAAACTCACCACCAAATGGCTACAACCTTACTCCAATTTTTTCCTCTTTGAAAAACAATAGGAAGCAAACTGGTTTATCTTCCTGTACCTGCTGCAAATACCTTTATGGCAAGGTAATTGCTAAGAGCACTGTGTTGAACAATTCATTACTTGTTACAGGAACATTTGTCATGCCCTTTGGAGACAGCAGAAGAGAATTCTCCCGTGACCTTTGAAAAATGAAATTACGCATTACGCAGAAGCCAAATTCAAAGTTTAAAAACAGATTTAAGAAGGGTTTCCCATGCCTCTTGAAAAAGAGACAAACTGCACTTTCACCGGGAGCCTAGCTAGATTATTCCAGTCCTTTTAGACCATTAATGATTTGTGCCTAATGAGCACTTGGAGCAGTGATTCACTGATGAAAGCGCTGCAGGGCTCCCTGTCCTGTGCACAACTGTTCTCGTCATCACAGCAGTACAGGACATAGCACCGTGGGCTGCCTGCACTGGGGAGAAGATCATGAGCTCGATTGTGTGCTACAAACAAAGGGAGAGCCATTACCAGACGCTGCCTTGCCAGGCTGCATGAAAAACCGCCTCTGCAAATTGCATAATGCCCCTGGATATTCCCAGCAGTGCTGTGGCAGGCCCACGGGGCTGGCTCTTGGACAGGGAGGAAGCCGGATCTCCTCCCTCCCACCTTCCCTCCCAGCATGGGAAAGCTCAGGAGAGCTCTTGTGTAGTCAAAAAAACCCACTTATCTCCTGGGAAAGAGCTGTGCTGCTCTGGGGTGACGTGTGACGCACGGCGTTGTGGTCAGGGATCAGAGGGAAGTCGGCATGGTGGGAGCCTTGGGAAGCACCTAGAGAGGATAACAGGAGAGGTGGCACACCTGCTCTCCTTGAGTGTGTGTCACATCTCTGTCCCTCATCCTGTGCTTGTCCTGTTTAACAACACAGAGATGCTGGTGTGATACTTTGTTCCTTGCTGTTCCTGGGCCCGGTGAGTACCTGTGCCTGCCCCAAGGAGGGACAGGAAGAACAGCACAGCTGGGATGGAGGGAAGGGGCTGCTCCTTCTGAGAGGTACTGTGAAAATGCAGCATGAGGGTGAAATCTCCAAGGAGCACGAAATTCCCACTGGAACAGCAAATGGTGAGAACCCAGCCGTTGTTCAGTGGGAAAGATTTCACCATGAGTAAATGTGACCATGATAAGCAGCATGTGTGACGTAGCTGGCTTCATTTCCCTTGCCTGAGAATCCATATGCTTGGAATGCCGCCCCCTCCTCCTCCTCCTCCTCTGCCTCCTCCTCCACTCTTGCTGGTGGCACCAGGGATTTACAAGGCAGGAGGGAGCATTTCCTAACACTGGTTGGGTGTAACTTTCCAGCATGACTGTGCCATTAACTGTGGCAAGAGGAAGAGCACAAGTGAGCAGCATGGGAGAGCACTTCAAAACCTGGAGATGAATGATAAGTAATATTAAATAGTTTTATGTATGCAAAAGAAATGTTTAAAGTTTGCAAGACTATTGTTATAGGCATTGATGAGTTTATCAGAAAAGGGGAAAGTTATAGGGAAAAGTGAAGCATATGTAGAAAAAAAGACATCTATGTAAATTAGACAGAAAGGATCTGGGACTTAATGGAGCCAGAGTTAAAAAAGAGTTTTAAATTTAAGACAGGTAAGGGAGAGGTGGAAGATTTCAGTTTGGTTGAAACTCTCAAACCTCTCTTAAGAAAAAGGGTAGGACAGAAGGTAATGGAGATAGGCAGAAACAGAAAAAACAGGTCTCTGTAAATGAAGCCCTAATTAAATAATATACACACAAAGCACACAAAAATTTGCTGCTAGTCTGCAACCACTCTTAAAACCATTTTGGTACCAATGGCAGTGATCTGAAAATAAGAAATTATGAACTAGAATGCTGGAATTCAAAGAAGTATATGGGCAATCTATGTATCTGGGAAACTTTCTAGAAAAAGCTAATTAGGAAAGTACTATTATACCAGGTTTAAACAGTATAAATGTCAGAACAGTTCATGCCAGAGAGAGAAAGATGAAAGAGACTCAGGTTCTCAGAAGCAAGAAGACAGAAGAGTTACAAAGATTGAATATCAAGCTAAATGTTTGGCTTTAAAAAGGGAAATCACATAGAAGTGATGAAATTCATTGAAATCAGTAGCTAAAACTAGTAAAATACTTTTAGATGACATCAGATTGTTTATAGACACTATACAGCTGACTCCTCATCAAATAAAAAATATTCAAAGCAGAAAGAAAAAATAAACCAACATGATTAAACCATGTAACACTTCTGAGATATAAAAATAATTTCTTTTTAAGATGATAGGGAGTTAAGGAAGATGCAAAAGAACACAGTCTGACAAAGTGGTGTGAAAGAACAATAAAGTACAAGAAAATGAAAAGCAACTCACTAAAAGCATAAAATGGAATGATGGGACAATTTCAACTACAGCAGAAGCAGGAGGCTGACAGAGAGTTAATGGGGTCCATAGATGAATAGGAGCACATGAGAGAGAGGACATAGCAGAAAATAAAATTAAATTTGTTGTTTAGCTGCTCACTCTGGAACACTGAATTACTCTTTAAGGAGGATCAGACTTATAGGGCAGTTTCATGACACCTTCAACAGGACCAGGCTGAGGCCACTGTGACTTGGTCAGGATGTCCTGTCCCATTCCTTGTGTTAGTGCTGCTCCTTCTCTGATCCCGTGGCTGAGGCACTGAAGGCAGACCCTTCAGCAAAACCACCAGCTGGAATCTCAGCCCAGCACACAACATCAATGGACCTTGGGCTGGGACTCCTTGCCAGACAATGGTCAGGCATTGGAGGCACCCCAGGACTGTGCCCCAGCCATAGGTGGGTGCAGTGCTGCACACAACAGGCAGCAAATCTCACCCTGCTGAGCACAGAGCCAGCACAACCCATCAGGTGTCCTTGCCATGCTGTGTCTGGGTGGCACTCAGCAGGCAAGGAGGATGTGGATGTGACATTTCTGAGCTGTGTGGTTCAGAGACCAAGCAGGTGGACATCAGTCAGCCCACTGAGGTGATTCCTGGAGGCTGCTAAGGGCTGGTCTCCTTTACAGAGATGACACAAAGCTGTGTTGTGCTATCCAAAGGACAAAGAGAGTTTTTGTGCTTTATGCAGACCCAAGAACAGGATTCTCTGAAATCAATCACAGAAATACAAATAGATGACTGTCACAATATCTGTCATGCTAATAATGAATAAAAAATAAATTAAGATGAGCCTTTGATGATTGCCTCTTTTCCTGAAATTTGGTTATTTGGAATTTTCTAGCCATATGGGTCTCTCAGACTGAGAAGTCAAGTGGCCAATTTCTTTTCCAAGTGTCAACAGGCTCTCCCAGGGCACTGCAGACTTTTCAGGAAGGTGTGGTTGGAAACACTGTCACCTTTCCATCCTAGCCAAGCTCCTGAGCCATGCTGGTACAGAGGGCAGGCAAAATCAGTGTTCAGATTCTTCTGAGTAAAGGTAGAAATTTGGCAAATGCTTTGGATGCCCTGGGTACTTTATTGCTAGCATGTCTGCCTGAAACATTGCATGGTCCAGTCATGCCATATGGCCTAACAAACAAGCTTAAGGCTTAGGGTGTTGTTGCTTTTTTAATCAGACCTTAGGTCACCATCCGTTAGGCCTTAGGCACTTTGAAGCTCATGCATATAATTAAATCCAGTTAAATAAAGGCTAAAATCCATCTTGTTTTTATACTGTGTTGAGTGCTGACCTGAAACAAGCTAATGTTGTGTTTGCATTTTTCAATGATCTCCATAGTGGAGAACAAACACATCCCATTTCTCATGCTGGGATTAATAAGTGACTCCTGGCTCATAAAACCTTTCAGCTTCCATGATGCCAATACATCCAACACTCTGATTTCCAAATATTTTAGCCACTTGCATGGTTGCCATTACTGCAGTGTCTGATCAGTCTCAGTCTAATGTGTTGATACCCATCCCACCTCCATGACTGACAGCTGCTCTTTTGCCAGGACTACAGATGCAGATGGACTCTTGGGGCCAGAGAAGGGAATGTGTATCCCACACTGTGGCAGACACCCTCCAGCTCCCTGGAGTCCTTGGCTGCCAGCACAATTACTGCACCAACTTTTTTTTTTCCATTTCCCCTCTAGCAAAAGACACGAGCCAAATCCCACTGGCATCTAGGAGCATCTTACTATGGACATCACAAATCTTCTACTGACTTCAGCAAACTTGGCTCAAACCTAGTGGCTTCTGCCAGCCTTCCTGTATTCCTGGGCTTTGCAGGGTAACTGCTAAGGACAGAAATAAATCCTTTGTTTACTCTGGTAACTGGAGAGCTGCTTTAACCTCTGGCTAAAAACAGGTGCATTTTCCTATCAGGTTCATGAGTCACTTGTCCCAGGAAAGAATGGTGAACTTGGAAAGCCCAGCGCTCAAGAAACAACAGGAAAGGATGACTTTTAAATTGAATGGTGGCAAATCTCATAATCTGGTTTTCCTGTGTGGCTTTTTTCTTTTTAAGTCATTGGTTTAACACATCTCAGTCCTGCTCCTTGCAAATTCCTGATATTTTGACATCACATCCAGTTTGGGATGGAAAACCCTACTGGAAAACCCTACTGGTGTTTGATCCCACAGGAAAGAGCAGGTGTAATGTGTGACTACATAAATGGTGCAAGCAATTAATACCTCCATAATATATTTTGTGCTTGGTCCAGCATAATCAGGTCTTTCAGCACAGGAACTTGTATCTTCTCTTCTCAACTCTTCTCTTCTCTATGCTCTCATCTTTACAGAGCTGTTTTCACAGAAAACAGTATTACTTTTCACACATCATCTGGTCAGGAACAGCCAAAGAATTCTTAAAAGGTGACCTTCAAGGTGACTTCTTTTTGATTAATTAAAAAAAACCAAACAAAACCAAACCTGCAATATCATTCCTCTCCAATTTTAACACCAGAAATTCAAGTCTTACCACCCTGTTTCCCACAACTGTAGACTTATGACATCCTGAGAAGCTGCTCAGGGTATATTTCTCCACTGCACAGTTAACTCATGTTCTGACTCAAATTAAAATCAGTGGCTCTTGCTATACACAGAAGAGAAACTTCTGACAGGCCAGAGTGTGCTCCTAGTCCAGACCAAATGACCTGGTTGGCTGTAGAGTGCAGAACCTGGGACTGAACCTTACCTCTTTTACCCTGTGACTGCAGACAGGGAAATGAAATGAAAATAATGTGTGATTCTCCAAATATGAAATGAAAATAATGGTAATTCTCCAGTGCATCTCCTGTAGCTCCTGCATGGTAGCCAAGTGGCTACAAAATAAGCACACAGCCTCTGAGCACCAGAGGTTCTGGACCAGACACACACAGATTAGCACAACATCATCAAGGTCACAGAAATACAGGCAGGTCTCTGCTTGAGATGGGGCCAGGTTACCTGTGGAGTGAAAATGGATTTTTGTGCCCCATCTCTCATGGTTTTCTTAAGATGCCTCACTATGTTAAGCATTTTTGAAATAAGGAGAAGTCACCTTGTCACTGCATGGCAGGAATGTTCAAAAAAGTCCCCTCTTCAAGTCTGTGTCCTTTGAGGACATTCACGAATGGTAAAGAGAAGAATCAACATTTTTGGCACTGTAAATTAGTGGATAAATATATCTTTGGTGTAATGGAGGAAAACATCCATAAAACCCTCTCAAGAGAGACATGCAGAAGAGCATGACCAAAGCATCTCTCCCTTTACAAAAATCAAAGGCTTTCTTTGTTTGATATAATAAGCCACAAATATTTCTAGTTCCTGCCCATCTCCACCCCATTCCTCCATCTCCCCCTGCCCTTTCCCACTTCAGGTTGCTTGGAATGACACTGATACTACTTACAAAACCAGCAGAAAGTCAAATACTCCCATATATTATTGCTGGGCTAATTTTTAACCTCTTCCAGCTGCACAGTCAGCTGGCTCAGTAAGACCTGTTCCTCCAGGCAGCTATCAAGTGACAGCTTTCCATTTCTGTCATGCATCATTGGAGGCTCCTGCACCAAGCAGAGTCTCACAGAGATGCACAATGTGCTCACCTCCCCATCCTGAGGCTACACTAGGAAAAAAGAAAAAGGCCAGAGGACTGCAGAAGCCACATGTGCCCAGAGAGCTGCAGGAATGGATGTCACAGGGAAGGTGAGATGAGTGCAACACAAGCATCTGAGAACAGCAGCATTAATTTGGAGTCACTGTGAGTCTTACAGGTCTACAGGAAAGGTGCCAATACCACAGCCAGTGCTTATTCACCATGACCAAAGGCAGTGTCAAGAAGTTCTTGGAGAGCAGAGCACTGGCCAGCATCTGTCCTTGAGGTCTCCAAGGAGGAAAGCCCTGGCCAGTGTAAATCCATGAGCTCTCTGGGGCCCAGACTTGGAGAAGAAGACACCAGCACACACTACATTGCTCCTTGCTGTCAGAGAGGATCTGCAAAGCAGAACCAAACCCTGGTGGGACACTTACCTCAGTTGTTGCTTGGCTCATGCAATGATTCACAGCCTTGCAGTAGCATCACCTGACACTCAAGGCATAGGGACAAGTGTGATGTGGGGCCCCACAGCATGGGGTGAGCCCAAACAGAACAGATCCTGCTCCTCTCTCAGTGCCCAGCCATATGCTCTAGCTGATCCAGCTTGCTAGCCCTGCAAGATCAGAAAAATGTGAAATAAAATAAAATTTATAAAAAGGGAGGAGGAGATATTTTCTAGCATAACAATTTAACCAGCTCATTCAAAGCATTCAAGGAGCTGTTGTAAGGTGACAAAGACAAGGACTGCAGGGGGAAAAAAGATTTTGTGTCTGGTGATGGGTAGCTGCTAAAATGCCTTGCACTATGACGAGAGCCACAGACCTCTAGGCTGCATTGAGGGAACAGCCACTTGAAAGTGCAGATATCTGAGTAGGACAGGCAGTGCCTGCCCCCTCCCTGGCTCCCTCCTTCAGCCTTCCCTGCAGTGGTACCCTGTGTCCCCACAGCCCCAGGGCTGCACCAGGAGTAAAGCTGGCACGGGGCAGAGCAGATTAGCACCGGATCCAAGTGTCTGTGTGCCATATGGCTGTGGCAGGAGTCTAACAGCAACAAGGAAGAGAGATTTATATCTCGCTGAGAAACATTTTATAAAGTGTGTGAAGGTTGTCAAGCCTTTTTCTGGAACTACATCCTGTGGACTTTTCATTTGAAAAGCAATTTTCTCCTTTTCAGTTGAAGAAGAGGTATTACCAGAGATATGACCAGCTCTGAAAAACACCCCTAAATGAGGAAAGCCCCAAGTGTAAATATTTTTCCCATAGGTGTAGTTTAGAACAGAAAAGGGTTTGAAAAGCATAAGAAAAGAAAATCAAAACAACCAGGTTGGTAATGCCTGTGAAGGCAATGAACACTCAGCCTCTAGTCCCTGCTTCCAGCAGCCAAACTCATGCATGAGGGACACTTTTCCAGCTAGATAAGTCTAGAAGGGCAGATTTTAACAATCAACCTGCCTAAACAACAGCTCCAGAACTGCTAGAGCAAAGTATTTGAGAAGTCAAGAGCAAAATTCAGTAGAGTGGATGAAATAGAAGTGGCAATGGAGCCATGCTCACACGTAAAAGTGACCATATGTTCTACTTAAAAATAATTATTCTGATCTCAGCTGTCCTCAATACCTCTAGTAAAGAAGCTGGTTATTGTTATTACACATGCCTTTAATAAGAAAAGAAATACAACTACTACTGAAAATACCTACTTCAGCAACAAAGTAATAAAGGTTTCTCAGTTCCCCACATTCCTGGGCCCTGGGGGATTAGCCCATCTTTAGGGCAGTCAGCATAAGATGCCCTGCATGAACAAACACAATTATTTCTAGTTGTCAGCTTTGGGGCCAGTGCACTCTGGGGCCAGCTCAGCCTGTTTTGAGCCCATCTACCCCAGACACCACAAACCCACTTCTACTTCCATCACACTCTTTGTTAAGCCATCACCATCTCTCCTAGTGGCAGGGAAAGGGGACTGGTCAAAAGCAGGATGAAAGATGTTTCTGCCTTACCAACACTACAGACTGAAAGTGCCAGAGAACAGGAAGGTGATATTTTCACAGCAGAGAGAAGGATGTCAATAACACAGAAAAATGCACCCTGCAGCTCTAGTGGCACCAGTGCTATAACATGCATTTCTGGGCCAGCTAATAATAGCAGAATATTGATGAACAGAGGGCTGGGACTAGGCTGGACAGTGAGTGGGGAATGTGATGACGACAAAGGAAAAGCTGACGTGGGAGGAAGCAGGAATTTATTAATATGAGAAAATTAGGAGCACATAGTTAACTCCACTATCAGCTGTTCCCTTGCAAGTGAAGGACATAAGTGGGCAGACCAGCCAAGATGACAGCCTGGCTCCAGGAGATTTGGGGAGTTCACTGCTACAGAGATCAGGTGTCAGGTGTGGGACCATAGTTTGATGGGAGTAAATGGCTTTTGTTTCTACAGGGCTCAGTTTAACTCAAAGCAGCTCAAAACAGCACAGCCCACACCCCCCTCAGTCCACTGCTGGACTGCAGTGCAGACCAGTTGGATGCCCTGGTCTCATCCCCAGGGAGGAGAGGGAAAGCAGCTTTCCCACTGCTGTGTACTCCCAACCCTGCATGGTGCCCAGGGCCAGGCTTTTACACAAGTGCTGATTTAACAGGATTCTCCACCTTTTGCAGAATCTGGGCCTTTAGAGGTTCCCCAGGGTGAGGCCATTGCAAAAAGAAGAGAAAAATCCAGCAACAGGGAATCTCACCCCCAGCCAGAAGTGTCACAATTTCTCTGCATGCCCGTTAAGTGCTCTTCCTGGGAAGTAAATTGCTAGTAAATAAAGACTTTATTTGTTTTTTCCCAATCTTTTCAAGCACTTGGTAGCTATGAAGAGGGATGGGCTAATCTAATTTTTGTAAGGAATTAGTGAAATCTTGTAGTTCTTGTTTACCTGTCAGGCTCTGAGGAGCCAGGGCTGAGCCCAGACTGTGCACAGCCAGCATGGCCTCAAGCAGGTTGTGACTTAACCATTGGAGTGGAGAGAGGGTTGGAAAAAAATCCCTTGTGGATTCCCAAAATGGCCACTGGCTGATCTGATCCTGAGGTGACTAATAACAATTTGGACTTATTTGAATCTCTGTGGCTTTACTGGAAAGTTAACTCCCCTGCTGCCATCATATAAAGAGGCTCCTTCCCCTTGCTGGGTTCCAGGGAAGTACAGAAGCAGCTTAAAATAACAATTTACTTCAATGCTGTAAATGTCATAGCAAGGGTCATGGGAGGGGGAAGTAAGGAATTTTATTTGATCTGTGCTGAAATGTCCTAACTAGACTGTGTTCAGATCTGGCAGCTCAAACAGGCCCCAAAATACATAGGGCCAAGATAAGAGAACAGAAACAGAGTGAAGTGGAGAAATTTAAGCCAGGCTCTGTCAAAGCATAATGCAAGCTGGGCCTTAGTGCACCTAGTGCACCAAAGCTCTTGCTCAGCTTTGCTAATTATCCTTCCTGGGTCAGCCAGCTGTTTGCTTGGCTTTAAAATATTATTTTTCCCTAGTGTCTGGTCAAAACCTATTATGCTTGTTCTCCAGGCTTCACAGAAGGCATTATCAGCCTTCAAACCTCCTGCATTCCTCCTTCATGCTCCTGCTCCTGCACCACATCATCTTCCGCCAGCCCAGAGGCCTCAATTAGGGGATAATCCCAGGGCACTCATTTGGTGCCATCAAGAAGCTGCCGTGTCACCTCCTCACACCACTTCCTCAGCACTCATCCCTCTGATGCCCATTTTGCTGGAAGGGAAGAGCAGGAAAACAAATGTGACCTGTGCTTCTCCAGGACCTGCTGCAACTACTGGCAGCAGCTCTTTCTGCCAAATCAGTAAAAGGAACTGGCAGAAAGGAGCCTGTTATTCCAGTTGTGCCAGACACCTGATGACAGGAGCAATTGATCCCAAATGCAAATACAAATGTTACAAAATAAGCAAGAGTCAGTTGTCCTTAAAAGAAGTTTGCAACCAGAAAATTGCATTTTTTCCTTTCACAGTAAAAAGTTTGAAAACGGAAATTAATTTGTCAGCTGAATCATCTGAAGGTGCTTAGTCTTCAGATTTCTCAAAACAAAACTGGAATATTTTTAAAAGTTGGAGAAGGGGAACATAACCAAGCTGTCTCCTTCCACCCTTTTTCTAAGCATCCTTACTTGCAGTATCAGCAGAGGTATGGAAAACATAACAGAGGAATTCAGTAAGCTCAGAAATGTTACACTTTTTCTATCAAGTTCTTAATTTTCCAAAATGAATCTTCTCAAGTAGGATAAAGAAAAAATTCTTATTTTCCTTAAGAAACAAATAAGCAAAGAAGTCACCCACAAATCATAACAAGTCATCCAAATCATGGTTTCAAAGTGAGCATTTCATGTAAACCTAATGTCTAGTTTTGTGAAATTGCTGCTGAGAAAAGATCTAAGCCACTAACAACTCAATTATAACACTTTCAGACCTGAAGTTCTCAGGATTCATACTGTTTTCAGACTTTTGCATTTTCCCCCTCCCTCATTTCCTACTTTACTACAGCAAGTATTTCAGGGAAGTGTTTAAATGCAAATAGAAATCTGCTTTCAGACCTGACTGTAGTTTTCAAGTACACAGTAATGAGTAGGGAGGGGAGAAAGATCTGTATTGATTTTTAGTAGCTTTGTCCTGAATCACAGAGAGCAGATGGGTAATTTCAAGCAGAATGATTTTATGTCTGATTGAGAAACACACAGAACAAATGAGAGCAAAAGCCAAGTCTCCTGCATGGCAAGTCCCTCCTATGGCAGTCCTCAAAATGGACCATGAAAAGCATCCCTGCCCTTGCAGACCCCTCACAGATGGGAGACTTCAGAGCACTGCAATGACACTTCATAGCTATATGCACAACATTTGTAGACCTGTCCTTTCCTTCATGGACAATCAAGGCTGGATGAACAGTGAAAGGCAAAGCTCTTTTTCACTCTATTAATATAAATGTAGCCAATTCTTTTTTTCTTGTGCAGAGACTCAGTGTTCCTGAACTCAGTGTGCAAATAAGACGGTGTAATGTTATTCTGACTTGCTCTTTACCTCTTTCCAAGTGGCTATAATAGGGAATAAATATTTCTATGAGCACATCTTGCTCTACTCTCCAGTATTTCCTTCAATCCCTTTGCCATGACTTACTTAAACAATTATTTCTACACTTACACAATCCTGATGCTAACTGACTCACCTGTACCAATTACACCATTGTAAAGGGATTATCTCCATTTAATCCTTGTTGTCCTATAGATACAAATTAGAGCAGCATTTGAAATGCACACAAGCCACCTCAACCTTTGTGTTTAACTTACAGTTTTCTTGCTTGTTGTTCAGTGGCCTCTCTTGCCTTAATTAATATATTCCTACTGTTTCCAATGCCAAAACTCAAACACTCATCTGCACCAAGAGAATTCACCTGTTGTTGTCCTGTGCCTCCCCATATTACCTTCTCCACCTGTGTCTGCTCTTTCACCAGCTACCTGGACTGCACCTCCCTTTTATGTGCAAATACCTCTGAGAGCTCAGACACAGAACCACAGGTGGGTTTGTACATATCCACTCAGAATAAGCAGAGGCTCCATGAGCTGCTGCTCTGCTTATTCCAACCAGGGCATGGAGAGGAAATAATTAGTCCACAATTGCAAGGCCTCTTTTGAATGTTAATATTTCTTTTAAGTTTGCATATTTAGGAAAAATAAAGACAATGACCACAGCCTCTCTTCTGTAGCTCTTCCTCATTCATCTGTTACATGCCATACATCAGACTGCAAAGTCTTTGCTCTGTGCAGTGTCTCTGTTCCCAGTTTGAGATGGTGAAGTTACAACCTTGATTTCAGCCTTAGTGACATGATAGTAAATAACCAGTAAGAAATAAACCATAATAAATTTCCCTCAATTACTGAACATATCTGAAACAAACAGGCTGCACAACAAGCATCCCTTGTGATTATGAGAAACTGGTGGATCTAATACTACAAGACTTCTCTATTCCCTTCCAAGGCAACACCTGTCCTCCACCCACCAACTCTACTTTCAGAAAATAAAGGGCAGTCAGTGAAAATGAAAGGGTTAATTTCTCTCTGTCTCTGGCTAACCTCTCCAGGCTATTCAGTTTCCTCTCAGACTGCAGCCCATCAGAGGCATTCGAGGTGAAGGATAGAATTACACACTGGGCATGTTTCCTGTACTTAGTGGGTGGATAGAGCACAACTTCCGCACTAATAATGTCAAGGTAATTAGGACATCCTGCAAAACCTGTAACAGGGAAGAAATAACCATTGTTTATTGTCATTTCTATTGCTGAGGTGGTGGGCTCTCCTCACAGCTCTTCTTGCCTTTTGTTTTGAACCCATCTCTACTTCAGCAGATGCAAGATCCAGTGTTCACAATATGGGCCTGGGCTAAAATCTAATTTCTTTTTCCAGTACCATAATTTCTCCCAGCTCTAAGGGCCTGAAGCAGTCACTGAAACTGGCACCTCTGTCCCTCATAAAGTCTCTGGGCCACTGGACTGCAGAAACACAACTCCTGCAGTGTGGCCAACTCCAACAAGATGGATCAAGAGCACATCTTGCACATTCCCTTCTTTCACCAAGCAGACTCTACTCTGACGGTCAGGACAGCTCTTGGGCACATGAGTCAGGGTTCTAGAAAGGCATCTTTGCTTTTGAGAAGAGACCAGCATGCAGAAGTTTCTTACTGGGGTCCTGTCTCCTGGATTCTGCTGGAAAGAAATGTTTTTTGCTAGACTCTTGAAAGAAATGGCACCAACACTGACCTTCAAGTGTTGCAAAGCCCAGCAGGCCCCACATGGGCCACAGGATGGCGTAAATTTAAATTATTCTTCTCGGTTTCCTACTGACTCCCTTAAAAAAGCTCCTTTATTCAATGTGGGCTTTTGGTGGATGCTCTTTAGAGGAGTGGAGATTTTCCTTTGCCCTTTGGGAAGGCAGATTTTGTAGAGAAGTAACAAACTTTCCTTGAGGCCATTGAATGTAACTGGGAAAAAAGCAGGGAATTTTGGGTAACTGAAACTTATTTTAGATCACTGTTTCAGAAGAATTTTAGAATCCGACTACTGATCCTGTGGCTTTGGTATGAACTGCCTCTCCTCTCACTAAAAATATGCCAAGGATGAGATGGCTGCATACTGGAAACCAGTTGGTTGTGCAGCCCAGGCTCCCAGGTGACCAAGGGGCATAGATGGGAAATGAGACAACTCTGAGACTATGCATGAGCCTTTGCCTCTAAAAAAGAAGGATCCTTTGCTTGGCTTTTCTGGCTGCATTCATCACAGGCTGTGCTGTACACAGATGCCAGCACAGCCCGTCCCATCCCACAGGAAGTGTCTACGTGGTCAGATGCAGACAGTCATATGGTACCTCAGCCTTGCCAGAGGGCTGGGGGCTGCTGGGCTCCTGAAGCCATTTAGATGATCAGCAGGGACCATCTCAGGTTCACTTAAGCCTGGGCAGGAATGTGACTGCGCAGATGTACCCTGGTCCAGCGCTGCTGGGCATTAATCTGTGTGTACACTGCCCAGCTAAACTGACCTTCTGTCCATACTGGAATACAGATAATGATCTGGTAAATTATTGCTCTTGCTTTCATAAGGTTTCCTGGCTCCTGGCTGCTGATCTCTGTAAGCACTCTAAGGAAAGCAACATTGATTTTTCCTCAGGTGGAGAATTTCAGGATGCCGCATGTCTCTTGTTTGCTTCACCAAACCTATTTCCAAGAGTCGTGGTGTTGCACACATTGCAAGCACAGCCTGCATCAATATCCTGGGGGGAATTGTGATTCTAATTAATGACAGAGTCCTTCTAAAGGTGTCTCTATTAAGCTTGTACATAAGGGCACTCTGCTAGGAAATGTCCCTTCCCTTCCCTCTCACATGGCATAAGCTGTTGCCATTTGCAAAATATATTGACCATAATGTTGAGCCTAAATTATTAAGCGTGGTGCTGCTAGCCTTGTGGGGACAGCTACATGTTTCATATCCTCTCTGAAGGGCCTTGTGTGTAATGAAATTCTTCACTTGCTTTTCAGAACTGCCATGTTTTCAGATTGCACTTGTGATTGTCAAAAAATTCAGCCTGTAAAAGAAAGCTGTGTATTTCAGATGTGAGACAAAGAAAAAGGTTCTTGGATTCTCAAATAATTAAGGTTAACTCTGGAAGAGTCTGGAAAAGTGATACTGTGAAAAAAGTAATAGAATAAGACTACACAAGATTGCTAGCAATCAGAAGATAATGGTTATCTGTAATAATGCTTTTCACCCTACAAAATAACCCTGATGTCTAAAAGTTGGTCTTTACTCAGAACTTACTAACATAATTATAATGCTAAAAATACAAGTATAGCTCCGTTTGGACATGCTTATTTCAAAATAAGAAAATTCATACAGGGTGGAAATACATGTCTAACATGAAGTATAATTATTCTTGAAGGGTATGAAGGGTAAAATTCCCTTCTCTCTTTAATAAAAACCTCACAGCTTGTCTGGTTCATTATATGCACTGATCTTAGAAGGAATCTCCAACCTGAAGATAAAAGAAAGAGCACATCCACCCAAAAGGCAGGTCCCACATCTGGTGAGCTTCCCTCAGATGAGAACCAAAAAGCTGAGATTTACAGAAAAATCCACCTTTCCACAAAAGTCTGGAAGGGGGAGTTTGGTGGCCGAAGTGAGTAAGTAGCAGCAATGCCTTTGGTCTAGGTCACTGTTTCCTCTCTGCTGCTACAACGTGGGAACAAAGCTGTGGGATAACTGGGGGTGGGAGAGCTGCAATGGTTGGTCTGGGCAGTGCCTTTTCCTCAGAGACTGAGAATTTCATATACACAGCAGCCTGTGCCTCTCAGCCCTCTGGAGGAGTACGGGCCAGCAGAGGTTAACAACTGACCCGAACCCTTCTGCCTGGGAGGGGGCTGAACTGAGGCAGAGGCAGCAGAAATCCCTGCTGACAACTCCAGAAGGATCACCTAGTGATAGACTTTAGCTGTACCCAGACTTTGAAGAATGTCCCCCCCACTTGGCCACTGAAAAGTGAGGGTTTCATGGGGCTCCAGGAATTTCCATCCAGACACTGGACCCTGGGGTCATCTGTGAGCAGTCCATGACCATTCCCTGCCTCAGTGCTTTGCTCAACTCAGCCTGCCATGACACAACTTTCATGGCTTTCAACCACTTCCTTCACAATGCTGCCTCATGGATATCCCCATGAGGAATGCCATTTCCTTTACTAAGCTTTTAATGCTATTTCTAGTCATGCCCAATTAGCTATTCTCCTGTCTGACTTACTCAGCCTTTGAAGACACAGAGCTCCTAAGAGAGGCAGGTGCCAGAAAGCACGCTTATGATCCAGCATTAAGACACATAATTGCTGCAGGACTTCAAATTCCAAGCAACTATTAATAGCAATGAAAGAAATTCTATCTTTTGCCCTAGAGACTCTCCATTACTTGTTTGTAAGAGAGGGCTTTTGAAAACAGGCAGAGCTTTCATGACCTGGGTCCAGACCAGAGTCAGTTCTGCTCATTGACTGCCTTCAGTTCCTCCCCCAGCCAAGTTTCAAAAAGAGAGAAGCAGCTGCCCAAGACTCAGATGCTCTTCAGTTGTTGATTTAATCTGTGCTTAGAGGAGCCTTCCCACAAGAACCTGGGGAGGATAAAGAGGAGCTTCTGGTGGAGGTAGTTTGGATCAACCCTGCTATCTGCTCACAGCTGCTGGAAGAGAGCAGGACAGGATGCAGCAAGTGAAAGAAACTTACAAAATAATGCTGCTCATAGGCCCTTTGAACAAAATGTTGTGAATTAGCAGTGGGAACTCTTCAGGAGGGAAATAAGTCACAGAGGGAGAGCCTCATATCAGGCTACAGACATCCCTGAACTGTCAGGCAGGAAACAAATGCCCTTCATTGTGCAGTGCCATGCCACCAACACATCTCCATCTGGGGACAAGCATCATGTCAGGAAAAGATGTCCAGAAGGAATGACTGGTGACAAGCAAAAAAACCCCGAGGTGCCTTTCAAGAACCTTCTTTAGATGTCCTCTCCCATTTTGCATGGTTTTATAGGGCCAGGAATGGATCATGTTGCTTCACATAATGCTGCCTGATGAAGGAGACCAGCTCAAGCACTCAGAACCTGCATAGGGCCTCACTGAGTGGCTGAAACCATCACAGATAATCTGTGTAGGAGCTCAACCCAGATGTACAGGTACTTTCATCCGACACTGGAAGGTCACAAAAAACATATACAATCTTCTAGAACCCTCAAAACAGAGGTGAAGTCTTTTGTCTTCACAGTTAGTGCAGCTTTGTATAACTTCAGTTGATGAGAAAACCTTAAAAGTGCTCTTCTCATAAAAGCAACCACAGAAGAGATATTTCCCATTTCAGTTCTCAGTTTGCAAAAGTACAGAACTCAGGCTTTGCTTATGAGACAGCCTGGATATCAGGAATGAGGTAAGTTTACTAATTCCCCTAAATCATGCCTCCCAGCTCTTCAAAGAAAGCAGCAGTGTCACTAAAGACATTTTACTCACACTACCTTTCTCATGCAGAAGAAAAGCAGAGCTGTTCCCCACCAGGTGACCCTCTAAGGGACATTCTGTGCAGACTTGCTGACAGACCCCTACCCTACCTCCTCAGACACCTGGAATGATCCTGCACTTCATCAGTACCTTGTCTCAAATCTTGGGCTTGGAGGATACAACAAATAGCAGAGGTTGCCTTTCAACCCTGGATGGGATACTCATGAAGTCATGTCTGCACTGAAAAACAGTGTCGACTGTGGTTTTTTCACCCTCAAACAAAGACTTGACTTGATCCTAAGCCAGCCCCATTCCTGCCGGACACAAGTGTGTCCCAGCGCCATCTAGCCAAAGTGCTTCAGAAACACACAGCAGCACCTGGAGAGCAAACCCCAGTGCAGAAATTATCCCTAAAACCACAAACCCCTCACCACCGAACCCAACACCCACAGCTGCTCTGGGCCCAACCCACACCTTTGCTTGCTAAATTTGCTAAAGGCCTCTTGAATTAAGTTGAACACAATATTCAGCACCATTCAGAGACTGTTTCCATGCCTTTGCTACCAAAGACAAAAAGATAGCAAGGGAACTGTTGTGGCTTCAACGATTTTTTGTTTCAGGTTTTGTATTTCCTTTGAATGAAAGCAAGAAGTGAAACCTTTGGGTGAGAGTGCAGTGTAAATCCCCAGACAGATCAAATCAGATAAAAACTGGAGTCTTTGTTTGGCTCCCTAACACGGCCTGACCTGCCTCAAAGCTGGACCTTACTGAGAGGGAAGAATTTGCAATGAACTCCAAGCAGGAAATCCAGAAAGAACTCAAAGGTAGGATGGTTGTAACAGAGGTGGAAGGAGAACCAGCACTAACACAAGTTAACAGATTTCATTACAGATTTGTTTCCATCATCAGTTTTAAGCCACTCTGAGTCTGCTTCCTCCCTGCCATAGACTGACATCAGGTTTCTTGTGTGGGTACTGCCATCACAGGGTTAATTGCTGTGTCAAACTGGCCTGCTGATCCAGCTGAAAATCAAAGTCCTGAAAAGGAAAAGTCTTGGGACAGTCAGAAACGAATCTTTCTCCATATTCCAAATGTGAGCACGAGGAATGGAGGTGGCAGGAAGATGTACCCAGATGTTCAGGAGAGGGCAGGACTGCTGCTTTTGGCTACAATGCAAACCTAAAGCATAAATCCACACTCCAAGCACTCTAGAGAGTCCATTTGCATTTGGAACAGCTTGCTAGAGTACATGTTCATTATCCCCACTGAGCATGCTCACCTCCAGGCTGAACTTTGGTGTGAAACTGCAGATGACTTAGGGGAAACCAGAAACTGAACTGCAGTAGCAACATAATAGCACCACCTGCACGGCGACATGTTTAAATGCTGACCCTTTTTACTGAAAGTTCATTCTGCATCTGTCAGACATAATAACAGAAATAGACATTTGCTTCATCAGCTGCAAACCAACCTGCTTTGCATGTACTGAGGGTCTTTAACATTGATACAATACAAATAAAAATAAATTCCAAGGTAGAGTGGTTTACTTATATTAACTGATCCAATAATATTTCAGAATTAATTACATACATAATTATACATTAAAATATGAGAATCTATAGACTGCACAATTCCTTCTGGCCTCATGTGGGTACAGGCCATTAAATTTTAGTGGGGAAAGTTCTGTGACAGCAGATTTTTCCTTTTTAGCAAACATTATGCTGGATATCCATGCATGCAGTTCTGTAAAGCTGGGCTGATGTGAAGCATTGAACATCCCAGCAATGAGCTTCTGAGATTTGTGAATGCTTAATTTTAGAGAATGTGGGATTGGCAGCCCTATTTCACTCACTTGAGCAATGTCAAATAATCTCAAGAGTGTTCTGCACTTCTGAAAGTTGTTCCACCCTTGGTTCACTGGCCATGGAAGACTGTAGCCTAAATCTGCACATTGGAATGAGATATCCCTCCCAAATGAGAACTTTCCTTCTTTAGCAGGGAAAGCTGCAAGAGAAACAACACAAACCATAAAGAAATACTGTAAACATCAATTTAGAGACTTGAGCTTGATGCCCTCTACTTGTGGGGCTCCCTGTGCAGCAGCAGAAACACCAGTTGAACGTAGGATGTTCTTTTAGCAAATACCTCAACCCTGAGGGGATGGTCACTCCCAGCAGACTTAGGAGCCATTCAGACATTTCCCCCCAGTGCCCTGACACAGATGCCAGGCAGTACAAAGGGCACAGGCAGTTCTTGGCAGTATGGAAACAGCTCTCAACTGCCAAGTCATGGGAGAGTGACTTGAAATGTCCAGATTTGCTTGTCCCTGGGACCACAATTTCCTCACTGCAGCATGTGGACAAGTCTGATTTTTCCAAACCTCTCTCCAGAGAGACAACGTAACAGTTCAACTTACACCCGTTTGTCTGACTCACCCCATCTAGAAGATTCATGGGACTGGCAAAAAGCAAAAGTATATAATTGACATGGGTTCTAACCCATCACTCATTTAAGAATTTAGCCTTTTGATTTGTAAACGTATCTTATTTTAATTTGTAAGGATTTTAGTCCAAATTGGAATCTGTGCTTTCAAAACACTGGAAAAGCAAAAGGTTAAAACCTTCAGTCCAGGCCCATCTCCAAGTCAGAACTTGGTGAAGAAACCCCTGACAGCATCCAGTGTTTCCATCTTTTTTCAGATCTTAATGCTGATAAAAACCTTCCACAATGTTACCTGAACTTTGATACAACTGCTCGGTGGGCACAAAGGTGACAGCAAATTTGCTGAGATCTTTGTTTCACTCTTGCATCACCTGTGCCTGCATTAACCACGGCAGAGTTGGACTCTTCTGTGGATTTTCAAACAGAAAACAAGAATATATAGCTGAGGAATGTGCTTTGAAAAATCCCCAAACAAACCCACCAAAAGAAACAAACCCAGAAGTTACTGAGATCAGCACCAGGATGAACTTCTCTAGAAAAACATGTTTCAAGTCTGAAGAGCAGAGTTAATTTCTGTGTTGTAAACCAGGGGAAAGGGAACACAAATGGGGTTGATTCTGAGAGCAATCAAAGTTGATGCCACTGGAGGAGAAGGAGATGTGCTGTATCCCTGATTCTGCCATGAATATTGAGTCAATCTGCTCTGCAGCACCATGAGAGTACCTGGAAATCTCTCCTGGACACCCATTCAGGTATCAGGCTGCCCAAATCAACACTTCAGGTAGCAAAATGGCAAATGAAGGAGTGATTTGGTGTCACACCATGAGCCAGGTAGGAATTTATATAGGAAGCTCTTATTTACTTGTTGGCTATATCAGAGCAAGTCTGTTAGGGCCAGTTATTCACAAGTTGCTAAGATCACCGAGTTGATGCAGAAAGGGGCTGATATTTGGGTAGATTCTCTCTATTTATCAAAGAGATGCACAGCAGAGCTGGCCTGGCAGAAGCCTTTTCTATATAATAACATCACAGTGACAGGAAATGCATGCTGTTTTCCAGCATTGAATTTCTAATTCTGGCATCTTGCTTCCCTCAAACAATTTTTGTCCTGTATGTAGCGGCAGTAAAGCATTATTATCTTTTGAAAGCCTGGTTTGCAGCTTTTGTGCTGTAGTCAGGAAGGTTTTTTGGCTTTGTAAAGAGTAGCACATTATTACTTCATCAATGGGAAATACAAAGAATTTTCTTTTGAGGCAGAGAAGAGTTCTGGAGGGAGAGAGGGAAGAAATATATCTATAGCTTGTTATGGGCTTGATGGACATACTCTGCTGTTTTCATCAGTAGCTGTACAGCCCTTATATAATATTTTTGGGCACTGGCCAGCTCAGCCCCACAGAACTGTTTTGATCAATGTTTTTGGAAAGCAGGAAATGAATTGAATATATCTGATCTGTGAGTAATGGAACAAAACCCAAAGATTATGCAAAGGTGCAGGCCACATAAATGGCTTCTAAACACAATCCTTGAGAAAGGGATTTTATCAGCAACTCTTACCTGGTTATGTGAGGCAAAAGTACAACTGAGTGCTGTGAAGACTAAGAATCCCAAAAGTACCCAGGACACTCCTATACAGGGAAATTATATTATGCATTAGCCAGTCCCCCAGTGCTGCTGGTGGAGTCCCATCTGTATCTAGCAGAGAGGTGCAGTTTGCAGAGCAGGAAGGAAATAAGTTTTGTTATATAAAGAAATTCTTCTTAGAACAGCAGCATAGCCATAAGCACCTTTGTAACTCTCATGTGGAAAACAAAAGAGAAGTAACCACATACCTGATCAGCACAGTTACACCAGTACCATGTTCCCCTGTCACCTACAACAGGACAGCAGGCTGGGTAAGATGAGCACCAGTGGTCTGGCATGACAAATAAAACATTTGGAAATAACTGGAGAGCAGGAATCCTGAGCTGGCCGCCAGGGACAAAAGTATCCCTGCATTACATAATGCCTGTAATGTTATTATGGTGTACATATTTACCTGAGGGTAAAAGGGAATTAATTCTATTGTGAAATATATTTCCTGTTTCCAAATGACCACTGTTCCAGTAAATGCTGAAAAGCCTCTGGAGATGTCCCTGTTGATGCCCTACTCTATTAAAGCTGTTCTGGTGTAGTAATTGACTGTCACTGTGATTACTCCTCTTGCTTGTCCATTCAGGCAAACTAAGCACATGGCACAGTGATTTTGGGCTTGCTGAGCAGATGACTGGTTTGAATAGCCTGAAGTCAGTCCCAGAACTACAGCATCAATATCAAATTATATTATTCCAATTATTCCAGGATACACATAAAGAAACCAGCTACTTTCTTGGATAGTCCCCTTCAACTGCACCTTCACCTCCCTCCAGTGCACTTGTAATTGTTCCACCTCTCATTCTGGGACATATGTGGGCAGGGTACAGCATCATCAGACACTCCTGAGGCCCCAGAAGTACCAGCTGACATCAAGAAGGTGAAAGGAAGTGGTGAAAAGTCATTACTCCTGATGGCATTAAACCATGAGATTGCATCATGTGAACAAGAATAGCCTCATAAACCCTCTGTGCCTGCCTGGGGATTTTTGATTTCAATGTTTAACTATGAGCTGTGGCCAGATTTAGTTTCAACCTATGACATTCCTTTGTCATATTGGTTCCCATCTATATTCTTGGTTCATCCTAAATTAGCCCATGGCCCAATCTAGACTGTAACAGTCAAGGACTCAATTACAACTTGTGTTGCAATCAGGTCTGGGAACAAATGATTTCCGTTTTGTGGTGTTGATGGGAACTGTGCCCATGAAAACTTGAACCCAGAGAAAGCCAGATGGTCACATCAACTCCCTTAATGGGGGAGAGGAGCAGTGCTGGCAGAGCTGCTTTTGCACTGTTGTAGTGGCCTATTATGAGAGCAAATTTCTTTCTCTGTCCTTTAACCCAATCTCACATCCCCTGTTTTGGAAGGTGGCACATCTGGCTCTCAAACTTATTGTTTCTCTGACTGAGAGTTGGCAGAGGTTGGTGGCTGATTTTCATGACAAAAGGGATTTTGTTTGCCATTCCTTTCCAGTGAGTAGCTGAGAAGCAAAGACACAGAAATATTCAATGAACACAGCACAGCTTTCCAGGGATATTTTCTTTTTGAGCCTTTCCTGTAATAAAAATAGCTCCTCCACTGAAGTCTACACATTTCTGGAGAATTTTTATGTCTATCTATATATATAGATACATATACACTATTGGTGTTACTCCTCCAGAATAAACATAGATATTTTAGCCAATCTGCTGGGAAGATTTTTCAGTTTGAGCAGCCTCCCCAAGAGAATCTCAGAAATGCACTGAACAGATTGAACTCAAGTTTCAACCTCAGATTCCCCTAACCAGTCTAAGCAAATTCAGCTCAGGTCTGAATCCTATAAATGTGAACCAACTTCCTCATACTGCTCTGAAATAGGGAATGACTGCCTGCATTATATAAGATTATTTCAGTCTTGCTCAGAAATCTGCTTGCCCAAGGTCACAAGAATATTCTGGCAGAGGCAAGAATAAGAACCTTGATATCTTGTCTCCCAATCTGCCCCTTAGGCAACTAAAACCAAACAAGTACCCTTGGGAAGGAGATATGCAAGCACCATGCCAAATTGGGAAGAGGAGGGGAAAAGAATTTGACATTGTGACAGGACAAATATTCTCTTCCTCATGGGAACTTGTATCTCTAAGGCCCCTTCCAGCATCTGCTGGAGCTCAAAGAAGAGGCTGATCTTTGGTCTTGTACCTCAGAAGCACTGGGAACCCATAGACAAGCAATAAAACCAGAGCACCAACTTTTCCCATCCCTTTCTGACATCCCAGGGGAGTTCATATCCAACACCAATCATTCTCCTCACTCCAGGTGGTTTCCAAATACATATGAGTAAATATTTAAGGTGTGTTTTCCTTTTTAGTAAATGCTTTTCTGTATGGCTTAAAGAAATGCCCATGAATGGAAGAATAAGTGAGAAAATGAAGAGTCAGAGAAGTGTGTGATTGTTCTCCTGTGCCTCACTTCCCAAATAATTTAAAGTCTTGAACTGTGAAACCATTTTTCAGCACATTAAAACACATTAAATTAAAGCTCAGTTCCATACTTTAGGTGCCCAGAGATGCCCCTTTGGATATCTCAGCCCACCAATGCTGGCAGCTGGCACCCATTACCCCAGGTTCTCCCACCATCTCTGGCTGGTGGCATTGTACTGCCCCCTGTGCCATCTTCCTTTCACTGCTGTCCCCTGGCTGGTGCTACAGAGCAGGCAGCCTTCACAAGAAAGGCCAGACAAGCAGAAGAGAAGAGGGGCTTCTCAGCTTTGCCACCCTGGGAGGCACACTGTCCCCACAGCACACCCACCTCTGCACATCTGTGCCCACCCAGCCATCCACCAGCCCATGAATCCCACTATGGGCTCTTGGGAGGCAGCAGGCTGACTCCACAGCCGTGGCAGTTGGCAGTGTATACATTTTTCTACCTCCCTCTGAGAAAACCTCCACAAAATGACCATGTAGCACCTGGCTGCTGAGAGGAAGAGCAGGTGGTAAACCTTCATTATGCCATGCTCACTCAGAACCCTTTGACAAAGAACTCGTGGGCTCTGGTTTTCTAAATCTGAATTTGGAAGGGACTAAGGGACGAAAACAAAAGTCTAAATTTGTTTCACATTTAATATTGAGTGTAGGCTTAATCAGGCTTTTGACTCTGAGAGTCAAAATGTCTAAATGTGGAAAAGGCAAATGAACTCTCAGACACCCTGCTGTCAGGAATGTAATCAGGACTGGCTTGCCAGGATTACCACTGTTGCAGCAATGCCTAGGGACTGGTCCTGGGCTGAGCCAGCCCAGGCTCCTCCACATGGTGCAAACACAGAATAAAGTCCATCCTTATGCAAAGGATTTAGCACAGGATACACCAGCAGCAGAGAGCCACCAAAGCCACTCACCTCCAGCCACAGTCAGTACAATGAGTCCTTCAGGTTAGGGGATAAAACAAAACTGTAAAAGCCTGTTGGGATCACTGGAAAAGGCCCAAAGTCCCTCCTGCATGACATCTGTAAGCAAAAATAGGTTATATTGCATTGGCCTCTGAGGATAAGTCCTCATAATAAAGCCTGGGCCTGCTTAACTTAGCAGGCATTAATACTGACAAGAGTTCAGGGTTCATCAGTCAAGCTAATTTGTTCAACATTACCCTGCTGTTGCTTATCTGGGATAATCTTTCCTGCTGGAGGAGGGGAGCTGCAGGCTAATGTATTTCGTCCCCCTTTGCATGAACTAGTTTTAGCTTTCAGCCAGTGCTCCTGCTCTGCTATAGCATTTCTGTTTAAAAGTGACCAGAAAGAGGAAAAGAATACATATGGGTGTCATTTTTCTTTCTATTTCACCATGTGCCAAATAGACAAAGAAGGATTTTTCATTGCTATCTTTACAGTTTCAGTGGCAGCACTAGAGGGCTGATAACATGAGGTGAAAGAAAGGATTTAGGAACAAATCCATTTTGAAAAGCCTCTGTGAAACTTGTTTATGATAACCCTGACTTCAATTTATTTTCCCAATACACACTTGGGAGGAAAAGTTGTGTAGGAGATATGCCTGACTCTTATCAGGAGCTGAGAAAACCTTTACTCATTGATTCACTTGTGAAATTCCCCAGCAATAAACAACTGCCCGAAACCTTGCAAAAAGACAGAATGTGCAATACTAGAAGGAATCTGAAAATAACTCTTCTCTTCACAAAGATTTCAATGAAGGCAGAATAAATTGTGAGACCAGAGCACTTTAGCAGGGAAGCATCAATGGAATGAGGCAGGGGAAGGTTGGGAGAGCATGTGTTCTCTGGAGCATATGGTTACCAATTTGCTGGACATATGCTGTGTTTCCCACAGGGCACGGGAGGGCTTTTGGATTAAAGGGTGTAAATCATTGGTTATCACCATAGAATTAAGTTCTATTCTAAATGTACAGAGGCTAAATATATACTTTTTCTCCCCAGAGATTTCTTTCCCTAGTCACAGCTCAAAAAATCTACCAATCACACTGTGCAGGGCTTTTAAGAAAGAAAATGAAAATAGCAGTTCACACAGAATTTCTTCCCTTTTACTATAATACTTTTGGGGGGCCAGGAGGGGCAGAAAAGGGCAGAGAGAAAGTAGAAAGACAGAAAAATGTCTTGGGACATTTTATCCCATAATTTCCAGAGGAAGCCATTGATCACAGATGTGCTTTCACACCACAGTAGCACTTAATTATTTTTCAGGACTGTTGCAATACATGTTGAGGAATCTCTGAATAATAGAACCATATGGTAACATTGTCAGAAGGAGAAAAAAAGAACCCAGTAGGCTGGGGGGAGGGAGAGGGCATTAAAATGTGCTGGCTGTAAATAGAAAACAATTTGTCAAACAAAGAATGAGGAAAAAGCAGGCGTGTGAATAGGCTGAAGATAAAAATTTTCTTCACATTCTCTGGAGAAGATTCCAAGAGCCTCATTCTTTGTTGTTCCCAGAACATCTGTCCTGTGAGACTGGGTACAGAGCTGTCACAAGACTTTTGGAGGACTGCAGAGGAGCTTGGACAGTACCTGTACAGCAAGGCAGGAGATGTGGACATGACCAGTAGTTCTGGATGTGCCATAAGTTATGTGAGGACAGGTGTTCCTCTGAAAGTTTCTCCTGGTGTCCTGAAAGGTGTTGAAGGAGCTACAGAAGTACAAGAAGCTTTGCCATGGAACTTTGTGGTTGGGACCATCTCCAGCTTTGCAACCATATGAACACAATTGAGGCACCACACTCTTTCCCAAAGAAGATAAGTCAGGAACCACTAAGGGTTTGGCTCTCACAGGCACACAGAAAGAGCTCCTTATAGGCCCAAGAATATCCCTTTTTTCACTGGGCATCTCAGAGGGAAGTAGATATCTGAGTAAGGGATCACATGAGGAGTGGGTAGTCTGGTATGTCCATGTTGGTGTGAACTCCATTTTCCACACACTGTAGTTACAGTTCACCCAGTGCCCTGGACATTCTTATGCTCTGCACTTGCAGATGGACTGGGAGATATCCTGAAATCCCAAACCAGTATGCAAAATCCTCAAAATCCTCCTGGTCAAAATGCTCACTTAGAAAGAAGAGAGCTGCCTGAGGAGTACCCATGCCCAGTAACTGGTAGGAGCATGCAGGAACATTACAGCAACTGATCTCCTTTCCCCTGACTTAATCTACAGCCTCCTGCAGTGTGGGCAGCTCAGAGCTCACCTTCAAACACAGCCTGGGCTCTGATGTGCTTCACCAGGTGGACAAGAACACCCAGGCCAACAGTGTGTGTGCACTGGCACAAGGACTCCTGGCCAAAGCTGTCTAGCACCTGGAGCTGGGGTGAGTCTCCAGGATAAACCCACAGGGCAGCCCTGGACACAGATGGGATGTGCTCACATGCAGGAGGAGGCTTTTCCCAGCACACAGGTGGAGAGACTCCACATGCTGCTCATGGGGGTGTCAGTGCAGGAATCCCTTCCATCTGAAATCAAGGCAGCACAAGGTGCCTGGGGCTGTGCAGGGTGGTGGAAGGAGCCTCTCCTGAACAAAAAGATGTCACTGCAGTGATCACAATGTCCCCACCATGAGGCAGGGGGAGCAGTAATTATGCAAAGTGCTTTTCATTCATTAATCTTCACTGAAGATGTGTTCTTGAGTGAACCTCTCAAAAACACTTCAGGGCCATTTCTTTCTTGTCCTCAGCAAGGTACAATTTCCTTTCTCCTCCTGGAGAGTACATTTCATCATCCTGCAAGGGACCAACAACTTTAATTGGCCCAATGAACAAATTTTAGATCTTCATTCCTGACTTCAGATTCACTTCAAGTACACTTTAATAATGAGAAATAGAAATGCTATCAATTTTGGAATCACATTTTTCTGAGGGCCCCAGAAATCTTCATTGCAGCTATATTCTTTTACATATATAAATAACTAAAGTCACAAATGATAATTGTAAATTGTCTGTCTAATGTGCAGAAAGCATCAGGTAGCCAGATCTCCTGAGGGCCTTCACTGCAACCACAGCTGATTGCAGGAACAAAATTGCAAACTTCTTCCCACACTCTGGCCCATAATGTCACTGAAGGATTGTAAAGGGGTGAGAGATATGAAGGCTTATGTTCCTCCTCAAAAAACCCCAAGAACCTGAAGGAAAGCCAAGGGAATTAACTACCTAGCCTTTGACAAACCAAAAATGACTTCCAGTGTATTCAAAATAACTATAGATGATATTAAGATATGTTGCCATCACGCTTGCTTAAATAAGAATTTAAAAGTAATAAGAATAAACTCTCCCTGCTTTTTAAAATTTTTTTTTGCTAACAATAAAGGAGCTTGTCTGGGCACATATAATCTCCCTGCACACCAGGAAACTCTCTACAGGCTGGTTTATTCTGCTAAGATGCCATTTACTGCTGATAAATAAAGCAATGTAATCTTTTTATTGACCTGCCATTAGTTTTGGCCCACACAAACCCTTCTGGGCTGCCTCAGGTGCTGGCTAAGGAAGGTAGTGAGCATGTGTTAGTCAGGTCTAGACTCAACAGTTTCCCCTGATCAAGACCCAGACCTACCACTCTTCCAAACACTTTCCAATTTGACATTCTTGCTGCTTTTGCTTTATCTCCCTGTCCCTTCTGGCTTTTTTAAACCCTTATAATTTTCTAGATTTCTCTTTTGCACAATATGGATTTTGAATTATTTTCTACTCAGAGTCAAAAGCCTGATAAAGGCTAAACTAATTATTAATTCTGCCTAAATTTTTAACCCTCTAAAATCAATTTGTACTGTATTTGTCAATGGTAGTTGTCACAAAATCTCTCATATCTTGCCATAACTGGCTTTTAAGCATTTTGTTGACCTTTTTTGCTCCTGGCAGAGGAGGAATATTTTAAAGTTTCAGCTTGGCACTAGAAGCCCCTGGCACACTGCTCAGGGGTCAAGGCATTGCACAGGAAATATGTTCCCTATAGACATTCCTAGATGACAGAGTGGAAGTTGCCTGTGACAGACAGAACTGTTTTCTTAGTGATTCATACAAGATTTGCATGCACAACAGACACCCAACAAAACAATAATTACATGTCTAAATCCTTAACAAACTACACTGCTGGGGAAAGGCTTCACAGATGCACTTATCAGAAAAAGCTTCAAGTGATAGTTTCTTCTGCTGCTCTGCTTGTACCTCTGAACACAAACTCTGCTTTCAGGCTAAGGGCAGAGTTTCAGTTTCCAAGTCTCGTGTCACCACTACTTAACACTTATTCTTTTATTAGTGAATCACAGCAAGTGCCAACAAACAGGGTATTTCTGTAGATGTCCATGGGAACAAGACCCAGAGCATCTTATAAAAGAAATTAAATACATGAAAAAACACTTGTTGCTCCAGACACAATGGGGCAACGCCCCAACATTGTAGGCTGTAGGTGAAAAAATTCCTTGTGTACTTTGTCTTACTTATGCTTGCAGAGATAGCCCTGTTCTCTGAATGGCCAATACACACAAAATTGCTGTAAACGAACATAGCACCTTAGATAAATCCTTGTTGGACAGCAGTCAGTCAGAGGAAGCTTTCTAAATGATGACATGAATTTGAAAGCACATATTTCTTAAAATCATGAAGGTGACAATTGAATTCAATAATTCACCCTGTGGTCTACTGTTAGCTGTCCTTGGCCTACACCTGCTATCAAAATCTGGGCAAGAATAGGCTCCATGGAGCTAAGGTTGGAGGCTTGTACACACTCTGAGGATGCCAGTCTTGGAGCATAGTCACACCTGTGCCCAGGCTTGTCCTGCTCCAAATTTTCCCAGGAAGAAAATTTGAGACTCAACTCTTAAAAAAGGCCACATAGAGGATGGATATACTTTCACACTGTGCTGTAACACAAATGAGCAGTGGGTATGCAGAAACAGATTCACATTTCCAGCTCATCAACTGAGCATCCTTTCACAGTTTCTTTTTTGCACCCTGACAGAGACTAACACAGCATGAAGCAAGGTAACATGATTGAAGAGCTTGAGAGATATTAAACCAAAAAATTGCAATAAAATTTGCATCATTCTAACTGCTTTATTTTCCTTTTCTTGAGAAGAGCACAGGTGGGGAGAAATGTGGTACTTAAAACCAGAAAAGGCCTTAAAATCAGTTCATGGGAATCCTTTGGTGCAGTAACTTGTAAGCTTGCCTTTACTTAAGAAAGTTCCCAGCCATGCCAGTAAGCAGGGAGGAGAACAGAGAGGACCTTGATGCTAACCAGGACATGTCCTGTGCTGAGTGTGGCTCTGCCATGGTTCAGTGGAGAAATCCCCAGATGACTCAAGGAGACAAATAACATGTATTCATTGCAACCTTAATTTTCTGCCCTTTATCCCAAATCTGAACACACTCTCTGTTTATGATATATTTCTGGTTTAAGTTACTTCAGTTTTCCTACTAGACCTTTTGCTGAGAAACTCCCAATTCCTTCAACTTTAGTATCATAATGACACAGTCTTCCTGAAAGAAAGAAACCAATGAAAGACAGAAAGGACAGAAAGAAGAAATAGAATAAAAACAACTTGCTTAGAAGTACTGCCAAAATGTACTTCAAAACTACACAACTCTTCTTAAACCCTTGCACCAAAATCTAGCTATGATTAGCCAAAATAAAGCTTGTGTAGCATTATTAATGACAACAACAGGTAAAACTACAATCAAGTTTCCACTGATTCCACAGTACTGCAGCTCCTTTACAAGGGGGTCTTATTAAAGAAACTTTTGGCATCTATTTAAAATTTATTTTTCCACAGAAATACTCTTATGGGATGTCCATAAAATTATCAATAATTAACACAATGTGATATTACTACTCCTTTGCTTTCACCAAAAAAGGGCCTACAATGTCTGTTGACACATGGAAAATATAAGATTTTGAAAGAAGCACGTCTTCTCAATTTTGTCTCTTTATGAAGTGATTTTCTAATTTAAGCTAACTTCACACCTTTTTACTTCTTACTTTTTAATGGGTTAAAACTTTTAATTCTTGACCAGACACGCCTTTTTTGAAAGTTTTATTTCAACCTACTTTTACACCCCTGATATTTCCAGCTCTTTCCACAGAGTAAAAAAAATATATCTTTTTTTTTGGTCATTCAGAGCATCTTCTGGTGCTCATATGGTTCATCCAGCTCTTTCAGCATTGACTCATCTCTGATGTCCACTATTATCTGTCCTGTCATTTCTAATTCATGCCTTACGGTATTATGACGCATTTTCCCTTTTACTCTGATGGACAGAAATGGCTCAAAAGAGAGAAGTTATGGGAAAATAAAAGGACTTTCCTGCTGATCTCACGTCAGCTGCTTACTCCACAATGACACATTTTTCATTAGAATCTCCACCAGCACAGGAGGAAACCTCTATTCCCCCAAAGAAAAGCCTTTCTTAAGCTGGATGTCATTAATCACCATTTGTTAATTCACTACATTCCCACTCAGTGCTGTTCTATGCACATTTTTGCACTTGTGTAACTAGAGGTTAAAGATGAGCCATTTCTCTAGGAAATGTCTATCAAACACAAGCTTTAAAAAGGTGCTTATATGTCAGGAATAAGTCTTACTGATATAGGGACCTCTATTCTCATTTAACTGCTCCAGTTAGCAGACAGTTCATGCCACACAGACATGCCCTCATTCACAGTGCCATCAGCACAGACCAGGCACAAAGGTGTGCACAAACCATTTCTGGCCCTGGAGCCCCGTGTGACAGTCACCAAGGGTGGCTCAACCCCCTCAGGGATGGGGGATTTAAGGGTAATTGACCTAATCAAACACAACAAATAGCTACATTGACATATTTAACAGAACCCATTATGCACATCACTGTCCTTGGTAGTTTCATAGGTTTTGGCAGAAATCACATTAGTGCCCATACTTCTGTGGGTTACCACAAGCCACACTGACCCAATAAGCTCTGCTTTAAGGAACAGGAATGCATTAACACAGAAGGTTTCCTCACATGAAAAAGATGGGTAGATAACAGGTGGTACTTAACAGCCCAAATGAGTAGTGAGAGAGTAGGATGTGATAAAAAGGCGTTATTTAGGGAGACGGAAAAGAGACAAATCAAATCATTGGCAACAGCAATCTGAGGACAGATAGCCTCCCCAGGAAATAGCAACAGGAAAACAGCATTTTATGTTGTCACCTCCTGTTGTCCTGCAATCACCTTATGGCCTCATCTCTCTGCCATCAGCAGTGGCCCATGCAGCTATTAGCACTGCTCCCAGCTCAGCAGTCAGCTCCCTGATTTCCCACTTCAGTGCAACAAGTACTTCATGCTCTGATCACAACTCCTGTGCTGCTCCCTCCAACACTTCTGATGGAGAGGTCTCCACAGTTCTCCTGGAAATCACATCTGTGAAAGATATCCTGAGTATTATACCCACGGGTGTAACATTAGAATAATTCCTGATAAAAACCAAGTGAATCATGGAGACCTACAAAGAAGGCTGGAGGTCATCACCCTCACTTCTTGCAACATTGAGAAGGTAAATTATTGCACATTAACATCATATGTGGTTCTTGCTGCGAACTACGCAGTAACAGGCTCTCAAATCTAGGAACAACAATGGACAGAAAAATCAGCACCACCAGTCCACTCTCATGCAGGCTGCAGAGCCCTGTGAGACCAGGTCTGTGATGGGGGAAGCTTCTGACCTGTCTCACACAGCTTGTGGTCAGTGAGCATTACCCCACAGCCTGAGCTGAGGTTTCAGCCACATGTTTGTGTTTTGCTCCAAGACTTGGGAACTGCTTGCTGTTTTGGAAATTTGAGGACAAGGAAACGAGCAGACTCTGCAGACTGGTCAGCAATACTGATTCACACCCCCAGACAACTGGGCCGATCCAAGACAGACCATGTTTGGGAAGGGGAGAGCTGCAGGGAATCAGCTTTGCTCAGCAGCAGGTGATGTAATGTCTCTGGAAAGCGAGATGGGCACAGAGCTCCAAGGCATCGTCGCTCCATCACAAGAACTGGGGATGGAGGATATTCACACAAACGTGAGAAAAAGCAGAACAGAGGGAGGAAGGAACAAGCAGACGGGGAGGAGGAGGTGCTGAAAGCCGGCAGGGGAACAGCTCTTCCTGGGAGAGAGTAGAAAGGATTTTGCAATGAGGAAAGCTGTCGCCAGTTATTTTTGTACAGATTTAAAAGTTCACCGAACCCAGCTCTGGAAGTTGCATGTTGTGTTTTTGGCTGGCAATATCAACATAGCATATGGAGAAGCCTCAGCGTGAGCTTTACAATATTGTTTGGATTTGATATTGACGTATTTTCATTACTGAACCTGCCTTGAACTGTATGTTCTTTTCTTCTGAGGTACTACAGATGAAACAAATGCATAAAACAAAGAAGCAAAAACTAAAAACAACAAAAGACATGCACAGGGAAATACTTGTAATTTGAATTAGACCCAAAATTCATTAACTCCAATATCCTGTCTTTAACAGCATCTACCAGACATGGTAGACTCTAGACAAGAGGAACAGGCAAGAGACACTATACTACTGGAGATACCATGGATGCTGTTTCTCCATCTGTCTGTCCTGTTATACTGGAGTGCTTCCCTATTTTAGGGATTTGCTGAACTAGTGGTGTAAAGGAAGGGAACACTCTAAAGATATTCCTTACATTTACTAGAGTAATAAGAAATGGGCAAAGGAAGGCAAACTCTCACCTTCCATGCTCCAAGAAGATCCCTAGCAGAAAATAATTGGGAAGAGAAAGTTACAATGGCTGAAAGCATAGAGGCTGAAGGGACTGTATCATACAGGGTTACTGAAGAACCAGAGATTCCAGAAATATGGGAGCTGCATCCTCTTCCTAGTTTCCCTCCCTGTAAAGATATTCCACTGCTGAAATTGTGCTTTCTGTACTTTGAAAAATCCAGGGCTTTTGTCACTCCTGACTACTGATCACAGCTGCCAAAGGAAAGATGGCCAGTAAATCAAATGCCATGCAGCTGCCCTGGTCACAACACTTGGCATTGAAGCCTGGGGACCCCTAAGGTGAGGAGAGCCACCATGGCCTGTAAGGACAGCCCAGATAATGCCTTAATGGAGCTGCTGAGAAAGAGCAGGAAAAGTCAGAGGGTGGGCTGCAAGTCTCCACCCATGGGAATCACTGTGGAGAGGGGAGGATGGTTTACTCTGCACACCTGGCATCCTGCACAGATATCAATTAATTACATGGGCCTTGGCCATGTGGAATAGGAGAACCACAAGAAGTGTCCTCTGAGGTGCACAGAAGTGCTGTAAGAATACAAGGGAATTCTAAGAGAGGCTGTCTTCCAAAACCAGCATGTGGATGCCTAAAACCTGCTTGTGACTTTGTTTGTTTTGTTTTTGGTTTTTTGGGTTGTTTTGTTTTTAAAGAAATATTAAGATTGTAAACTTTTTAGAACATGAGCACTGCAGACTACAACATTGCTTTTGTGCTTAACACCTTGTGTCTGTGTGCTGGATAGAGCTGCTTATTGCTACTGTAATAAGAAATCCAACAGTATCCAGCAAACACCCTGGGCTAAATTTGAACCCAAGGGCTATGCAGCACAAGATTTTGCATTTTCCAAGTCTCTCTTCCCTGAGTCACAGGCCCTGGCTGATAAGCTTTGCTGCAATACACACATGTTAATAAAACTGTGTCTTCCTTTGCTAATTACCATCACCACCATGAAAGGAAGCAGTAGTAAAAAGCTTTCCCACACATCTGTTCCTCCTCCTTACAGCCCCTACTGCTCCAAACCATGTATTTGCATTTTCAGAGACTGCTTGCCTGAAATGTAAATGAGACATAGAACTCATCTGTTGACAGTAACACATCACAGTAATTTCAGTGAGGCTTTAATGACAATTTCTCTCTAACATGGTTATTTTTGATATGAAGTTAAAACAGAAGAAAGATGATGGTGAGATAGCCTGAAAATCTGCATTGGGTAAAAAAGAAACTGCAGTATTCTTTGTTATACAAAAGATACATAAATATAAGAAAAGCTATACTGTAGGGAATCTCTCTTTTCCCTTCCTGGAACTCCAGATGAGTCCCAGCTATGTGACTGCAGCACTGTGTGATACCAATCTGCAGCCAGTGTGGGTTGTACTGGGCAAGAGCCCTGCTAGACATGATCCTGCTCCAAAACCTCTCTTGAGCATCTCTCTGACAGAGACTTTTCTACTCCCTTCCCTTGGCATCCCTGTCTGACTTGTAGCTGTTTTTTCAGGCTACAGAGTATATCCATCTTCCAGGTAGCTGCAGGAGCCAGACAACACAACCTCAAATTACTGCTTGATTCAACTCATGGGAGTTTCTACTCCTGGTCATGGCCTCTGGTTTGTATTTATTAAAATCTGGTGATGTGTGTTGCTCAGCACTCTGCTGCAGAACCAGAGACACAAGAATCTTCTTCAGTGGACTCCTGTCACCACAACTTGCAGAAAACATTGTGTTCAAAAAGATTTAAAAAGAAACACAGATAGCAAAGAGAGCTTTCCCATTAGGGTAAGACCCAAAGGCTCCTTGTAGAAAGAGTTTGCTCATTACACCAAGCATTGGCAGAGAAACTCAAGAAACCAGTGGCCAACGTAGAACCCGGTCTCTGATCTCCCTGTAAATATTCAGTGGCTGAAAAAGCTGCACTGGATTAGATATTTTCCTACACAAGTGGGAAAAAAATAAAAAGGAAAAGGCGTAGACTTATTTTTAATCTGTACTGAAGGTCACAATTAAAAATTGAAGCTAAATCTTGGTGGAGGGAACAAGAAAAAAATGTTGATAATATCATTGATATTATTTACCTAAATCAATTGGTGGGTCTGATATCCCACTGGCCTACCTACTTGCTACTCAGTTCCTGACACTCCACTAGAGCTTTCAAGACATTTTTCCACCTCTGCTTGTGCTGAGGTGAAGCTGGAACAGTGGGAAAAGAGAAAAAAACACCTCAGCACTACCACTGTGCCCTCATTTCTATCATTGGTGCAACAGTAACCCAGCTCTGTCACCTCAATCTTTAAGGTATTTATTACCACAAGCACTGCTGGGGTAGGAAGCAGTCATATCACCCCCACCATGGGGCAGACTGAACCTTTGAGGGATCAGGTAATTTTCCCAAAGACTCAAAACAACTTAGGCCAGGCAAACCAAAGCACAGAGCTATGCCACCTTCCAACTGGTTCAGCTGAACTCTGTTTCTCTTTTCTCCTATGCTGTCAGAACAGCCATCAGTCAACTTCCAGTTTTAAAAGACATTAAAAGAAACAATTATTTGAACAAAGAACAATTTTTATCTATCTGAAATCACAGCTGAACACATTAAAAGTCATTCTGTAACCCATTTTCTCATTGAATTTCACAAAATGATTTGTTAAAGTTCTTAAAAATGGGCCATAGTCCAATTCCTATTAACAGATTACTGCTGTTAGCAAAATTCTTTCATGTCATCGCATGAGGGAGATTATAAAGCACTGATGAGATGCTGTAGATTAATAGGATACAGCAAACATTACTTAACTACTCTGACCCCATTGCAGTGGCTCAGTTGTTTTTTTACAAAGATCTTACTCAAACAAAGACAGCTGGACAACATTGTTGACACTGAGCACATGTGCATAATTGTCAATTAACTTCAGACACTAAATGTACATGTAAAGTAGTATTTTTGGGAAATGGCTATGATGAACCACAAAGAGTTTCAGTATAAAATAAACAGCAATCTGACAGGACAGAAAAGCCTGACCCATATCAAATAGGTACTATGGCCCATTTATTTCCTTTTCAAGGAAGAAGGGGAAGATATGTAAAGCAAACAAATAGAAAAATTCTACCAACAGCCTGGAGTTGTCCCATTTATAAGGCAGATGAGTACTAAGAGAGTAAAGCAGCCTTGCAAAATTGACTTCATAATTTTTAGGTTGGTGGATTTGAGTTATATTTTTGAATTCTTTTCCCCATCTCTGACTTTCTGGTGAGAAATGAAATACTAATCTTCCGGAGAAACAGCCAGGTCACCCCTCCTGCACTTTTCCAAACCCACTCAACACATGGAAGCATGGTTCCATGGTTAAGTCAACTCAGAGTCAGATTCTGTTCCCAGCTTTCCCTGTGGCTGTGGGTGGCTACAAGCTATAAATCATGCCTCTGATAAAAGAGAGGCTGGAGAGGAATTCCATTCATCAGTGCATGCAAATATGCTGGAAATGAGAGCATTAGCATATGACAAAGTCTCCATGTGCAAACTGTCTGCATGTTTTGCAGGTGTAATTACCACTGCATTAATCAGGTATGTGTTGGCAAAGGCAGTCAGTGTGTGAATATGATACAACTGAATTATTTGCCACAAAGTTTTTTTAAAGAATTTTACTTTAAAAAAGTTACTCATGTGAAAAGAGCAGCAAATGGAGGAACCAGCACAGCAGACAAATTTTCACTGCCTACAGCCTGCAAGGTCCATTTCAAACACAGGAGGCCTGAGGCTGTGAAGCATAGATTGTTTCAGCTCTATTTTTACCTGTATTGCCTACAGGCATTTCAGCTTCCCATCTCTCACCTATTTACCTATTTATATTGTGTCCCAAAAACAAAGCCCCAAAAGAATATTTGAGCTGGTGTCAAGCTCTGACAAGCTGAAGTTGAAAATAAATCAGAGATTCTCCCATAACAAATAAATTGAGATGGACAAAGCCTTAAGCTCAGCCAGCAGCTGACAGAGACAGAAAACTCTCCTTTCACTGTCTCTATTTCTGCAGCATATCTCTGAAGATACAGCTCTGCTCCAGTCCACCCCAGAGTTCATTAGGCAGACAGTGCATGATGCATCACATGTAGGTGTGTGTGGGAAGCCAACTTCATCATTTCACAAAGCATTTTGCAAATGCTTTTCTAAGCACACGTGGTATAGTTTACTTCAGCTGTTTAAACCTTTGCACTCAGGGCTCTGCTCACCCGAATACTTCAACATCTACAAAAAAAAATATTAATTATAGCTTCATAAGTATCTCTGTAAAGAAAGTCATGTGAATTCTGAGCAAGCAAAGGAGCCAAAACTGACTGACATCTCTATGACCTCAATTCTTTGGTTTACTTACCAAACAGTCCAAGAGCAAGGCCAATTTTACTCCTACTCAATACACACCAACCTGAGGAACTTTCCAGGAAGGACAGGAAAGAATGCACCCATTCATTCAATTCTCTCCTAAAACTATCAGCTAATGTAATATAGCTGGGAAGGGAGAAGAAAAATAATAACTCTATATGAGGCAGCCCCCTGCTTGTAACTTGAGTGATAAAGAGCACTGAATTATTTTAGATTATCTTTATAAGAACAAACACAAACCAACAAAAAACCCAAAAACCAAACAAATTTTAAAAACCACCCCAAAACCAGGAGGCATCCAAACCCAAGCTTTCTAACAGGGGAAGGATAAACTCCTACCTACCCTCCCCTTAGATGATTCTTCCAAGAACAGAGATGAAAAACAGCACAAA
This sequence comes from Melospiza melodia melodia, assembly GCF_035770615.1. Classification (NCBI taxonomy): domain Eukaryota; kingdom Metazoa; phylum Chordata; class Aves; order Passeriformes; family Passerellidae; genus Melospiza; species Melospiza melodia. The sequence continues at coordinate 10,087,220 of NC_086202.1, forward strand.
AAACCCCTTACAGCTGTGCTAGGGCCATATGACCATTTCCATTATAGGAGTGCTTCAGCTTCCAGATACATTAAAAGAGAAGTGACATTTATAACCCTTTTGAAAAGAGAAATAAAGAAAAGCAATGAAGAGACCAGTTGTTTCCCCTGCCTTCCTTCCTCTCTTGCCTCTCCATAACTCATATACCCTCCAGGAAGAAAGATTTGACTCTTCTTTTACTTTTCAGAACAGCTGGTCTGTCTCTAATGAATGAGGTACCCAGAAGAGGAAGTTTTGGAGTGATTGAGCTGCTGAAAGACATAACTGACCTCAGGGCATCACCTCCCCTCTACTGGAGAAACCCAACCCTTCCCAAATGCCAAAGTTGAGACATTTCCTCACAGGAATTCAGGGAAATCTTTGTGAGATGTATATTGCTAATACTTGTCATTGCTCAAATCCCACTCTCTCTTTCATATAAGGGATGCAGGGACAACCCAGCCACTGCTGTTTTGACCATTACTGAAAACTGCTGTGAGCCTTACCCCAGGGAGCTATGATTTTAGGTAGAAATTTTAGAGCTGTTTCTAAACAAGCAGTGTCTTCTGACTTCTTTATAAATGTGTCATTTGTTAGTTAAGCAGTGTTAGGTTTCCCCTAGACAAAGAGAATCAATAATTTCAGGTCAGAAAATGTCCTGCTGCATTTCAAACCAGATTAATAAAAAAAGCTTTCATGTCAAGTGTTGCAACAAGTGGGGAGAGTCCCAAGAACTCTGCCAAGAAAGAGTTTCATAGTTAATGAGAGAGTAATACTGATAGCAGGCTATCTGCACCATTGTTGCACATCATCAGCAGTACAAACTGAGAGCTACAGTCAGGGCAAGCAGAGGGACATTGTGTTCATTAAGGGTCACAGATGGTATTTAAAACATCAGCAAAATGCTGCAAACATTCTTTAAGCATCTCAGTTCAAATAGCAAACTCAAAACACTACAGGAGCTGTACATTCCTCAAGTCATTTCCAAAGCACTCAGCAAAGACCGGGGACCAAAAGCTGCCAATGAATGAGCAGATGGGTCTTTGAATGATGCTCCACATTCAGTGTCAAAGGTGGCACAGAGTCCACAGCAATGCCTGTCAAACGTTGTCCAGCAGACTGAATGACAAAGGGGAATGTTTTAATTATTATTGACAGCAAGGTCAATAATAATAAAACATTCCTCTTTGTTATTCAGTTGAATTCAGTTTTTTAAGAGCTTCTAAATGTCTTGAAATTGTACCCAGATGCCTATAGATTGTCCAGTGTTGTATTTCATATTGTTGTAATCATATTTCTAGAGTCCCATACCTTCTGGGTGGTTTTCTCACACACAGCTCTTCACAGCAGTATCATTCCTGCTTCTTCATCAGGGCTCCTCCAAAGCTCTCCCTGACCAGCCAGCCCACCCCCTTTTATCCCATTATCTTCATTAGCCACAGCTGCCACCCAATTAAGGACATCACAGCTGCAGCCCATTTAGAATAACTAGGATTGGGGCAAGGCCACTTATACAATACATTTATTTTACTAGGACTCCTACTATAGTCTAGAGCAGTCACTCTTAAATGCTTCATCTTGAAGCTCCCAAGCACAAACCTGCCTCCACCCTCCCAGCATGCACATGGACAACTTGGATAGCATTGCATCAATTCATTGAACTCTGTATCCAGCTCCTATCAGAGATAGTTTGAAGTGGCAAATTTCTGCAAGTAGATCTTCATTCTGCTGCAAACTGGCAGCAATTGAGAAGCAGGATCTGATCCCTGTTTCCTATTTCCAGCAGATGTGTGAAAAAGCTAGCTTGAGAGAGTCAAGCAGTGGTAATCTTTGGTTCAAGCATGTACAGCCATAACATACCATGAAATTATCATCTAGCAATGACTTAATCTGTGACCTGAGAAGAAATCCCCTGCCCAGGAGGGCAGAGCAAACTGTCCAATCAAAGGCTGCCACTCACAAACCAAGCGTAATTAGCCAGAGACATATTGCTACTGTTAATAACTATAATGAATCCCAAGCAGAGACACCTTCCCTGGCAGGCTGCTGTTTGGGCTTGAAAAAATGTTTCAGAATAAATAAAACAAAACCAGAAGCCATCACATTAGTTGCTGATTTTTCACCTCCTACTCAAGCACTCCATAGAGATCCACTCCAGGCTCTCAAAAGCAAGCAGTTACTCTCAATCAGAGATATCTGGCATGGAGGGAGCGACTTAGTACATTCCTACGGGTGGGTGGGTATTTTTATACTAATTCAGATAATGGAACTGGCTTGCTGAGTGGGAGAGAACTACTCATTTCCAAGACTACCTCCCAGCCCCCCTTCCACTCCATTTCTTGATTTTTAACATACTCCCACTGCTTTATGACTGGTGCATTACACATTACCAGCTCCTGAGGTGGCTGCTGCTGGGTAATAGGAGAGAATCGTTCACATTCCAATGTTGGGAGAGCTAATTTCCTTTTTCTCTTCTCTTCCCTTCCCTTTTTGTACTGCATATAACAACCTATAAAATGTATATTACACTGCACTGCAGCAAACTCACATTTTTCACCCCACCTGCCCTCAAAGCACATGATTTAGAAAAGTGAGAATGTCAGGAACAAAGAAATCACAGGACACCGTGCTGCAGAAGGAGCTGGCCACAGCTTGTGCCTAGTTGGGCACAGCTGCTCTCAGAAGGTACCAGACTGGGGACCAGTTATCTCAGCCAAAAGCAGGATGGCAAAAGAACTGATGTCTGATTTCAGGATGACATTTCTCACCTCTCTGGCCAGGGCTTTGGGCCAATATCCTGGGCTGATGTACAAATGTCTGGGCATATACAAAATGCTCCCCATTTTGCCAAGCCAGCATTTGTATTTTTGGTCCCTTTCCCTTGTTTTCAGAGGACAATGTGAGTCAAGAGAAAGCCTGCACAGGCAAGCCAGGACAGTCCCAGGCACATTTCAGGCATACTGCTGGTACAGGCAGCTAATTCCAAATGAGAGTCAAGACCTAGGCACTCATTTTCCACTTCCAGTTACCTGAAACTCATTACTCCTATCTTGAGCCCATTAAACTGTGTGCAAAATGAGGTTGTATCTCTACAGCACTGCAAGAATTTGATGGTGTTTGTATACTACTCTTAGTTCTTTATAGCTTTTTACAAAGCCACTTATTTATTGATACAATCTTTTTGTAATCTTGTCAGTACATTTCAGGAAAAGAAACACAAGGGAAATGTTAATGTCATTCCCTAACAAGGCATTCCCCTACTAAGCACAGTAGACCAATTATACCATGGTATCAGTTATGCCATGTTATTACTGCCAGCTTCTCAGCACAGAGGTGCTTTCCTAAAAGACAATTTACTAGACCTACTTTTGTTTAGCCCAAAGGTTTATCTTCCTTCCACTTTTGAGCACACATTCTCCAGAGCAGAACTAGAGAGGTATTTACCCCAGATTGTTGATGACAGAATTGGCTAAATCTCTTTCTAGCTTTGTCTGTGCTAGACAGCTGCCAACTGTGGCTGTCTGTGTAATCAAGGAGAGACATTTCAGGAGCTCTACTGGCAGCACGCTGCAGCAGGAGAGCCTGCAATGTAACAGGGCTGGGGGTTTTAGTACAGAGTATTTTTCTTGCAAAAAAGCACTTCCCTTGCCTGCAAAATGCTGCCTGATGTACACAACTGCATTAGGAGCAAACAAATTAGAGTGGTACATCCAAATCTCAGCATTCACTACAGGGGAAAGCTTGTGAGCAAATGTTTCACCATGGGATACATAATAAAGTCTTCAAATACATTTTCACTAGTAGTAGACAGCTGCAAGTCAAACAGCAGCTCTAAACCCCTTTGAGATATACAGTGGTACCTTACAAATGAGTATTGTTCAACACTTTCTATCATTTCTACCACTTTATTTTCTCCTCCATTATGAATCATGCTGGTTTCCCTGATATAATGCACAGCCCAAGCAGGTGAGGTAGCTGGCCAAAGAAAGCAAATAGCTCTGTATGGTTCCACAATTAGTCATACGCCTGTTCTTATCATTTAAAACAATTCAGAAGAAGGGATGTACTTGCCATTGAAAGTTTATTTGGATTAAGATAGATAAGATTTAAAGACAATAGTGATCTTTGAGCAATTTGGTGTTATTAACTAGAATAAAGGCAGGACTCCTATGACATATCTTCTTCAAAGATTTGCCTTGCAAATAAAAGAAGTTAAGCTGAAGGAGGTACCATGTCTCCAGAATAATATATTATTATTAAATATTAAACCACTAAATTGAATATTATGCAGATATTCTCAGAGTTTTTGAAAAATCACAACTCTTTACTATGAAGAAAGACAGGTAGCATGTCAAAACAAATATGCAAGAGCAGAAGAGGAGGGAAATATAATGGAGAAGGAAAAAAAGCTTTTAAATTGGATGATGCATATGAAAACAAATATCACTTTTCTCAACATAGCTATGCTGAGTTTTTCAGTTATAGAAATTTAGGCTTCAAATCCAGACTCAGACCTGCATTAGTATCACAACAGAGTCACTCAGCTGACTGACACAGAGACAGAACTCTCCAATTGAAGAACTTACACCTTTGCCTATTCAAAACAGACACAGTCTTCCTTTATTTTTTTTAACGTTTTTCTCTTAGAAATATCAAGAGTTTTAAAATGGCACAGTATAAGTGTCATAAGACAAAAAAGAAATTATCTTTTTGGATAAGAGCCAACCTGCAACTGAAAGCAAAAGCTACCTTCTGTGACAGCCTGGTAAATCTAAAGTTTAAAACTTATTTTACCACTTTGTGTAACTTCCCTGAGTAAAGTTGAAGCCTATCCCATGAATTGTGGTCATGGGAAAAGCCACTGCTAAAGTGCTATGATATTTGACAACTGAACACTGGTTTTAGTGTGAAAGATTTAGAAATAATCCCCATTGCACAAGTGTTCTGGAACTCTTGAAGGCTGAAAGTTAGTTAGCTAGTTAGTTAGTTAGTTAGTCAGTTAGTTAGTTATGAAAGGCTAATGAATATTGAATGCTTTAACAAACCTGGTATTTTGTCAATCACTTCAAGAAGTTCTGACCACAGTGGTTACTACAATGATCTCATATTATTATGTATTTAAAATGAAGGGAATTAAAATGAAAATTGCAACCCAATTGTGTATCTCACCACCGATTAACCAGCAAGTTGTCTCTTAAACCACTATTAATAAGCAAAGAGTAGCTCCTTGTCATCCTAGCAGATGAGAGCACCGTTCCATTAGAGTCACTTGCCCATAAATCAGTTTATCAGGAGCAGCACTGGATGTGCGTAAGCAGAGGGCAGGAGAGGCGCTGGTGGAGCCAGCAGCCGGCAGAGCCAGCACACCCAGCGCGCGGCGCCCGACCGAATGTGCGCAGCACAGCCGTGCAGCACAGCTAACGACATCTTCTCTTGCCAGCCTCTAAGATCCCATTAGCTGGTGAATCATTCTACCATCTGCAAAAAGCAGGTCCTTCCTCCCCCATCCCCTCGCTCAGGACAAGCAAAGGGGAAGCTTGAAAACAACGTTCAGCTCTCTTTGTTTGTGCTTGTGAGCAGTTTCATAGTCTTCCCTTGGTGGTGTAACAGAGGATAGCTCCACTTCTCTCCCAATGGACTTTATTACAGAGCAATGTGACATGCAGAGACCAACAGGTTTCCAAGCTGTACATACAGCAGCGTTCAAAATGTCAACCAAACCTGACACCTTTGATGGCAGCTGCACAAATAGATTGTTTTGTGTTTACTGCCATTAAGCAAAGCAACATTCATTACAGAGCCAGGATTGAAGGAACACAAAATATTACAAGTTGGGTGACTAAATGATAAAACAGAACCTAGCTACCAGCTAAACCCCCAGTCATCTTGCAGATTCCAGAGACCCCAGGAATCTCCGGGCAGGTCAGACACAAAGGCTTTACTTGGCGGTTTGGTGCTCAGATGTCATACAAAACCCAGACAGAACTCAAAGAAGGAACTCACATCACCTGCCTATCTTGAGCTGCTGGTTGATAACCACATGCCAGGAACTGCTTTGCTTCCTTGTTCCAAGGAGGCCAATTAGTCACTCATTGGGATGGCCAGACCAAGGACTGTTACAGTAGAGAGTTCCTGGTTCAAAAGTTACTGTGCTTGTGGTCCCCCCAAAATTTCCCTTGCAGCAGTCCAGTTCCCACATAATTCCCACTAGAGCTGGCATGGCTATTTAGACACCCACACTGGCAACCAGACTGGATGTATTGGATGGTTTTTGCTTCCAGATGTTTAAAAAAAAAAAAAAAAAAGCATTTTTTGCTGTGCTAGTATCATTGGGAACTTGGCATGAAAGCTGGTCAACATGACTTCAGCAACTTTGCTGTAAAAAGCAAAACCACAGAAAAATAATCTGTTGTGTCTAGGAAGTTGTTTGATTATTTTATTTTTTTTAAGGTAATTTTCAAAATATTGAAAGCTGCAATACAAACTGCACTACACAGTATCTTCTCCCTCACAATTTTTTCTTTTTAACACTCATCTGGCTTTCAGATCTAAAAAAGAGTGCCAATAATGGTTTTGAAATCAGACTGGGGAAAAAACCCCACCAACAAACCACTTGTCAGTCTAACTGATTCCATAGTCATTCAGAGAGATTCTTTCAGACTTAAAACCAGCAGCCCACAACACTAAAACCTGCTCCCTGCCCACACCTGATCCAGAGCAAGGGTAGAGAGAGCCACTCCAAACACCCTCCCACCCCAATCTGTTATTCACATTCAGGCTCCAATTCCTGTCATGGTAAAGATGATATAGGGGGTGGAATGGATGACTTCCAAAGGTCCCTTTCAACCTGAACTGTTCAATTCTAAGAGAAGAGCAACCTAGTTCTTGGCAGCCTTTTTTCCTAGGCATTTCCATGAAGTCCCATATTTAAATAAACAAGAATGAAACAGAAGAAGGAGGAGGTTGGGGTTATAGTTGTGTCACTTTCAAGGTCTTTATGCTGAACTGAATACAACACCTAAAATCATTCTTGTGGACTTAAAGGATCATACCTATCTCAAGCATGACTTTTGCAGACCTTGTGGTTTTGGGACTTTGTTTTTCTGTGTACAGACAACAACTAATTTAGAAGTTGCAGATATTGTTCAGCTAATGTGCAAACACCCATGCTTCCTTATGGCATGAAGCATCTAATTTTTTCACTCTATATTGTAAATAATGCATCCCTGGGTTTTTTGTTTTGGCTTTAAAGGGAGCATCATTAAGTGTTGTGCCAAGAAACCTGATTAAGACACTATTCTAACATGTAAGTTCTTCTAAAACAAGCATTCATTTGACAGCCTTAAGCAGATGACAAATGAGTTTTTTAAAAGAACATTTTAAAATCAAAGAGGTAAACTGATTCTATCCTGTAAGATGAAAAAATAATCAGTTTGTTAGACTAGTTTGACACATACTCCATCAACAAAAGAATGCAGATTGTCACAACTGTCTTGAGCAGTGATCAGGAATGAGTTATTCAGATGTACTATCCCTTCCTTGATAAGAATGATACAAATTATTTTACTACCACTGAGTATGATGGCACTGCACTGACAGTCTCCTGATGGCTCCCAACATCTGCAGCAGCTGGAAGTGGCAATTTTGCGTCTCCCAAAAGAAAGCTCCTAAGCATGGGCAGTACAGGGCTACTGTGGGCTATGCTCAGAGAAAAATGACATACCAAAACTTTACTGAAAACTCTCCAGGAACCTAGGGGTTCCTGTTTTTTTTTTTTTTTTCTTTTTTTCCTTCTTCTTTTTGTTTCCTTATTCTAAGATTCCACAAATAATCCACTAATAACTTAGTGGTTTAAGTTCCCTTTCTTAGTAATGACTTGTGTGCTTCATGGAAAGTGCTGGCAGCAGCAGCTGCTCAGGCAGCTCAGGTGATGCTGTTTGTGCTCTCTGATGGGATGAGCACCTCAGCATTCCATGGCAGTCACCACTGAGGAAGCCTCAGTGCCTCTGGTGGGCCATGGACACCACCACCCCATGGGATTTCTCTTTCCATCCCCTGCCACCTTCAGCTTGGATGCTGGCCCTTTTAGCTTCCAAACAGTCCTCACTGAGGCCATAGTGGCAGATGGAGGAATCTGGGCAGGGGAAACAGACATCTCACTGCTCTCTCTGCATGTTGGTGAAAAAACAAAACACTATTTTATTACCTGAACAGCAGCTCAGGTAATGCCTCAGTATTAGACTCACAGGATACCAGAATTACAGAGGTGGAAAAGGATATGAGTAGCTGCAGGAAGTGTTAATATGACATGTTTAAAGCACGTCTTTCTGTCATCTTGCATCAGGCAGCTGTCAGTAACCCCACAAATTAAATTTATAATTTGAAAAGAAAAAAAAATTGAATTCATGCTTTTTTTTTGGTAAAAAAATCTGTTAGAATCACCACATAGAGCAAACAACTTTCTGTGCAAGTGTAGGTGGTGACTCTCCCTCTGGGAAAAGTTTTATTTTTCCCTTCGTGATTTATCCACCACTCAAACCTTTACATCCACCCCAGCCTTCAGCTTCTGCCAGGTCACAAAGTGTTCTGTGACATAATTTTCACAAAGCATTTTGTGACATGACTGTCACCAATGCATGTCATGAGGCTTTATAATGCCACCTCAGCTTTCCCCTCTGACCAACCCTCTCCCCCCCCATACTTCACACAGGGAAAGAATTTTAAAGAAACAAAAGAGGAGTCAGTCACCTAACCTCACAATGTGTGGCTGCAGCCTGAGCTGACTCAGAATCGTTTGAAATTGAGTCATTTTGTCTAGTTTGCTCTAAAGTGATAAGCTAGATGGGATAGAAATTCTATATATTATTACACAGAATTATTTCAAACATGGAGCTAAGATAAAAGCAGAGTCCAGGGAGGGCTAATCTGTGCCTGTCAGCCCACACTTTAATCACATGCCGATTACTTTGTTAGTCATCTCTTCATCAGTGCTCTCAACCCACTCCTGCTCCTCCTGCAGTAAACTTTAATTAACCAAAGAAACACTGGAGTTACTCACTGAGAATAGAGAAACAGAAAAATGGAGGAGCTGAATGCTAAATGCCTCTCTTCATAAGTGAGAGTGAATCAGTTTGGAGGTAGTGGAAAAGACAACTCTCTAAACCCAAGCAGCAGGAATTCCTGTCTGTAAGCAAACATTTTGAAACAATCCAAAAGGAAACTTCTGTACCAGTGCACTTTTCTGTTTCTTTCCCTGGCATATGTTTTGGGTTAGCAGCTGGTCTTTTACAATAAATTTAACTGAGAAAAAAAGCAAATAGAACAACACATGAATCACCTGCGTGGAGAATTCACTAAAATCACTGCTCTTCATCTGCTGTGCATTATCCTCACTCTGATGGGACAACTGTTAGCTAAAAGTCAAAAACAAGCAAGTCACACAATAGCAATGTTTGTACTTTGGGCTGAGCCATCAGTTCTTTCTAATTTTAGTGGGCTAGCACCACCCTTACATGGTAGGTAATTGTGCAGATCACCACAACAGTAACAGCATCTGTCATGCCACCAGCAAGTAACCTCTGAGGTGTTATGGTTTTGTTGTGCTCTTAGGGATAACAGTGATGGAAAGGAAACCACCACAGTAAAGGATGATCCCACTGTACAAGTTGAACAAGTTGCCATGACTTGCTGAAGAGAATCCATGACAGAACTAAGGTGCTCTTTTCTTGCATCAGCATCCTTGCACTGGCACTGCACTCCTCCCCACCACATCAAAGCAGGCAGCATGAGATCTGGAAGGTGATGAGTATTCACTTGTGAACATTTCCATACCAGTTCCAGAGTGCCAAGAACCTGTTACATGACCTTAGCTATCAGGTGGCATATTGGAGAAACAAAACAGACTGCTGCATATTCCAAGAGCAGCCAGGACTGTGAGTCACACAGAAGAGCTGTGCTTTGGACAAAAGCTGCCTATTAGTGTTGCATGCTCATGAGGGATTCTGAGCAGCATCCTGCACCCAGCATGCACCTGACACATTTGCATAATTTGCAGTATTAGAGTAGAAAGAGGATTATGAAAACAATTACTGAGGCAATATTCAGCTCCAAATGGATGTGCTGCTACTACCTTACCACAACAGACTGTTGACAGAGTGAGCTTCAGATAGATTTGTCACATCCTTTGCCTTGGTGTCCCTTCATTCTTCTCTTAACCTCTCCATTACTCTTACGTTGATGACTCTCCCAGCTTTTCTTTCCTCCCTCTTTTCACCATGATCTACTCAGCCACTGCACCACTCTCCCACTTATGATGATGCCTCTCTTTTTGCCAGTGTCTCTGCTTCAGCCACAACAAACCCTGATCAACTACACCAGAATCCTCCTTTTGGCAGCAAGTACTGGCTCATCTATGAAAAGATAGTAAGAATCAACATCTGTTTCCTCCATTTATGGAGCCATCCCACTTCTTCTGCCCCTAACCTTGCTGTCAGGCAGCCATTGCTCTCATGCCTGACCATGTGAGGATACAAAAGATCCTAACAACTAGGTCTGAGAGGAAAAGGAGCAAAGCTTTACGAGAGCTCACCATCTGGGCAGTCCTTGGTATAGAGCCATCACTCAGAGCTAAATTCACATGCCAAGACAGCTCTATCAATACCGAGATGCCTGTGCACAGGGACCATATTCTCAGCTGAAGCAGGACAAATCTCTAAGAATTAATATCAGTTTTCACACCTTTTCATCTCAGGCAATGTTGTAGAAGCAGTGTCCCTGATATAGTATTTCAAGATGTTATTGCTGCATCCCAAACAGCAACACAAGCTGTAATTTACTCTTGTAAACCAAGAGTAGTGAGGTACTGCTCCTCTCAAGCATGCTGCAAAGGGCTGAAGGAATCTTTCCCTGTTACCCTTAAATAATCTCAATTCTGCCATCTCTCTTCCCTAATCAACCCCCCAGAGTGGCAAGTGCACTTGGCCACCCCTGTGTTTGACAGTGTAGGAAAAGAGAATGCCTGTTGTGTTGGCACAGGAAGGAGGCGCAGGCAGCCACGCACAAACTTGCTGACCTGGCACAGCTTTCAGCTGCAACACACAACTGCTTTCCCAAGCAACTCATTGTTAGTGTTTCATTGAGAATGCTGTAGAAAAGGCCAAGGGATTTGGATGGAGGTTATGGGAAGCAAAGCATGATCTGGAATGCTTTGCTGGGTAAAGACAGCAGAGGCTGCCTGGGTAAATGGGGAAGGCTGGAACTAGCACCATGCAACAGCCTGGCTCTAAGTGCAAGTAAGACTGGATTGCCACAGAAATCAATTTTCATACCTACTCTCACGGCCACTACAAAAAGCATATAATTCAGATCAGTAACAACTCATGTAAGGATTGCATGATTGGATTCAGGGGTGGAGGGGGCAAAGAGAAAATTGATCTTTCCCATCACAGTCCTCTTCCTTTCATCTCTGAGGGACTCTTCTTAAGTCCCTTCTGACACCCACTTCCTACCAGGAGCTGTAATTTACCATGTCACCCAGCTGAAACCCTGCTTAGGATATTAAAAAGCAAAAATATATGCTTCTCAAGAGAAGTCTCCAGATTATCTAGCTGATTTTTAGAAATTAACAATAATAATGCTAAAACATCCAGCAGCCTAATTATCAGCCACTTCTCATTTATATTCCCATTAAATTCACAGCTGCTTTGCAAAGAGACAGGCTGATGTATGAAGACTGCCTTGTATGCTCTCACCCAAGCCTCTTCCATTTATTCCACTGAGAATGATGACACAAATAACTCAAATGCCTGCTTGGTATTTGGCAGGTGCTATTGGTGTATGACACACTATTCAAAAAGCAAACAGCAAGAATTACATGATGTTCTGAAGTGGAAAACCCGGGCATTTTATTCCTCTCACGGTAACCAAACTCTTAATTTTCAAGTATCCGCTGACCTTTTCACCATCCAAAGGAATTTTACTGTGAGCTAAATCTGCCAGCTTACCTGGCCTGTAATGAACCATAGCTGAAAAGTGGGGAGCTGTGAGCACTGCAACTGCTATTGAGGGGTGGGGGGGAAGAACTGACAAGCAAAGTGTGTGTGACAGGCACACTGCAGAGAGACCCCAAGGCGTCACTGTGCCATCTTCCAAAACTCACCCAGGAGCTGGGCTCCTTGGCAGGAACACCACAAAAAGAAGAAAGAACCTGCAATTGCATTTTCTTGGCTTTGAAATATGCTAAATTGATTGAATACATGTCAGCTTCATGCAGTGAGATATTTCAGCATCTCTAAAATGGATTTGCAGGTGCATTTCTAATTTGCAAGGACATTCTCATGCCAAGTGCCATGTGGGTACTTACCTGATGACACAAATCTACAGCAAGAACAAGTCTAAGAAATGAAGTCGTTTTGCTAGACAGAACTAGGCTGATTTCAGGCAAGATGTTACAAGGAAACACAGAGAGGTGTATTATATCTAAGGATTACATTAATCATTGGTATAACTCCATCAACCAGCTTTAGCCCTGGAATTATTTGTTGCCTGTAAGGTGGGCTGACAAAATTGATGCAGTTTTTACACACAAATTCCTGCCCACTGAGATGCAGGCTAGGATTCTCCCATCTGTTTCACATTTAGCAAAAGGCTCTCACTGTAAAATTTTACCTACTGCATATTCCAGCTGGAATAATCCAGATGACCTAAGGACAAATAGTCTAAATAATGAAGAGACACCCTGAGATGTTTTGTTTTCCAGGATCAACTAATCATACCCTGCCCAATAGCTTGATTCAGTGTCTCCAACAAAAGTGAGAAGCACAACTGAGAAGCATGACTGAGATATTTTCAAGTAATTACATTTTCACAGCAAGCAATTTTATCACCATATAAATTGAAGTTGTTTCTATCCACTCATGCTACCCATAACTTAAAAAACAGGAAAAATGCAGAACATGTGAAATACTGTTTTTATAGCAGTCCTCAAAGCTCAAACACAACTTTTGTACTCAGCGGCTGTTTGCCTATTCCTGATTTCAAACAGCAAGAAAGTGGGTTATTTGGGACATATTTGATTTAAAGGTTCTCTTAAACAGACTCTCCAAAGCCAGCCATATGATAGTGAACAAAACATTTATCTAAAACATTGAAAACGCTCTGTTTCTGAAGACTTTGATTATATTCAAAGAAGAAAAGTTTGTCATGAAAGAATGAGTAAGAATGAGTAAAAAAGATGCTGGACTCCAGCAGAATACAAAGTAATACAATAAACAGGTTTAGCAGTATTAGTTGACATGAAAAGGTGACAATGCCACACTTTAGGGTTTTAAGAGTTGTAAAAAAAGCATCCTTATTACAATCAGGGCTGCTGCACTGACAGCAATACTCCCAGTAAATGTACTGGGTGCAGAGGTTGCTACATTTTATGCACAAAGATCTTGGGGTAGGTGCAGTTTATAAACAACAAAACAATTCCAAAGCTCAAGATGTAGGCTTAAAAACCAATTTGCAGTAATTGCTACAACTGAGCTAAAATGAGAAAGAAAATTTGCACTTATGATTTGAGGGGTTGACTTAGCCAAAAAGTCAACAAAACCACAATGAAATATGGGAAAGTATAATAAACCTAACAGCTTTACAGGAATTTATGATAAATCAGATGTCAAGTTTGGATTCAGCCTAGAATTTAGCAGGGTTTTTTTTTGGTGGGGTAACCAAACTATGAATAATATACTTATTTTAAGTTCTGTTTCCATGTCCCTCAAAAAAACCTGTGAGTTTCACAGTATCTTCTAAGTAACCTCAGCCAACATACACAGGTTACCCCTAATATAAACTTGATGAATTGCATCTGGTTTCATCATCATGCAGCTCATAAACCACAAAGCAGACCAAAAGCACGTTTTCACAAAATAATTTGGAGTCAGTCAGGTTCCAGAGCTTTAAGATTTTGAACTTGGAAATCAGGAGCTAAACACATGTGAATTTAAGGCAGCGTGTTTACTATCAATGATGTTTCCTCTCTTGCATGGCTATAAACATTTACAGTGGCTTATTTTTGGTGGAGTAAGGAAGAGGCGATGAAATTAGGTTCAATGATTCTGTTTGCTACAAGAAAACAAGATATTTTTATTTACAGGCATATAGCTGAGTGCTCTGGGAGCTCTCCTGATAAATGCTTCACCAGCTGAGTCACAGTGCGCACAGGATTAGTCACGGCTGAGGAAGAGTCCCAAGGTTTCATTTACAGCCGCAGATTTACCTGATGTATATTAATTTCTCCTGTGAGCAGCAGCTCTCTGAAGATGTGTGCTTCAGAAGCCTTGGCTCTGTCACTGCCTCCACGTCACCACAGCCTGCAAGAGGAGGGCCAGAGTGCCAGCAGGCACTGGGGAAGGCCGGGTGGGGAAGAGGAACAGAGGAATGGAGGGCTCCCAGCCCGTACACCAACATATGTTCTGTGGGCCTGGGCAGAGCGCAGCGTGCGTCATGCTCGCTTGACGCTATTTCAGGCAACAATGGGTAAAGAAATGACTTAGCTGAGCGACCCAGCACACTCCTTTCATTACGTGCTCCAGCAGAGCAGCCTGAGCAACTGGCAGCGCTTCTGTGCCTGTGAGCTTCTACCCACGGTGTTCCCACTCTGCCCCTGGTGGGCAGGGACAAGAGGTAAATAACTTAGCCCAGGGTTTAACTGCAAATCCCTGAAAGAATAAAAGCCCTACCAATATCTCAGGCATCCAGGTTCCAAGTCACCCTCTGCATGTAATCCCTGAAAATCCTCTGCCTGAAGGATCTAACCTAGCAAAGCCTGGCTCTTCCATGAGAGCTGTAAATAACTGCCTTCATTGGATCACCAAACAAATGCAGGGCATCTCTGCTACCTTTCCTCACAAGTTTGAGCAGAATCTGAACATGGGTGCATGCACAAATTGGCTGCACGTCTTATGTTTTGACAGGCTCAGATGAAGCAAAAGGAAGATCAAACCTGCTCACTGGACCAGCTGTATAAAACCAGAAATGCAGGATTCCTAAATGGCTAAAGAGTGTAAGCAGCCTTTGAACCCTAAGACAGTTGTGTTTCTGCACCTTACCTCCAGTTTTCACACAAATGTTGAATTTAGACATGGAGGGCCCTTGCACTGGTGCCCACATCCTCCTGCTCCCTGTGTGAATGATGCTGCTTTCCAAACAGGCTACTCACATTCTGCCCAGGGGATGTCTACATCTGTCTACATCTCAGAGGCTTGACCCCAGCCAAGTGAACTACAGACACTCTTGAAGTTTCTTCAAGTGAAAGTCGTCTATCTTAATGAAAAAACATTGAAAAAAATAGAATTGTAAAGTAAAAATTATTAAAACTGCACTTAAGGGCTATGTTATTACAGAATTAGCACCTAAATAAACTTAGAATCACTGCGGAATATATTTTTACACAGAAGCAAACCACAGTGAAGCTGCTCCCTGCTGGCTTGTATTGTTTATAGTTTCAATACAAATATAGAGGTCAATTTATCTAATGAAAATAAACAGCTCCATGAAACAGTTCTGGGTTTTTTGAGGTGAATATACATTTTATCTAGTTTAGCATGTCCATTGGGTGTGTGCTAAACATTGGGTCAGTTTTGCATTTCTTCCTGCAGCAGAACACAAATTGTTAACTTTCACCTGTAGGTTAAACCATGCCTAGTTTCCTTCCTTCTATTATTCTGTATTCTCCTTCCTCTCTTCCTGTTTCTGTGCTAAGGAGACTGACATCTACTTATGACAAAATTTTCCTCCTTGCTTCCTACAATTTCTCCAATAGACAAATTGGAACTTTTCAAAAATTTCTCAAATCAACACATTTTTATAGAAGCTTATTTGGGCCTTGACAGAGAGTTCTTTAATACCCTGTAAATGTAAATATATTGCCTGAAAGCTTGACAAGTTCTGAAAAAGAAGTAAATCAATACCTACCAAACACTCTGTACTAAAATAACTTGTATTATTAATACAACTGATGACAGGACTAGTTCACAGTGATTTAAAGTTTCAAAGCCAATAATGTTTCCTTGCTCAGATCTATACAGATGCCCCAAAGAGAAGGAAGATTGTTTCCCAAGTGGTTTCACTGAAAAAAAAGTATTAACATAGCTGATCTAATACTTCAACCAATTTGCACCACAGTTCCTGACAAGATCTCCCTCAAGGCTAGCCTTAAAATTATATCATAGCCTAATTTTGCCTTGTTTTACATTAGTCTGAAACCAAGCCTAGATTTTATTGAACTTTGATTTTGTTAATTTACATATAATCCAGATTAAACTTCTAATATGGTTTCATGGTTTGAAAAGCATCATCATCTACTGGTAGGGAGTTTTTAGTGCAGCAGGAAATGGAATTAGGAGAGATTCACTGACTTAATTGAAGATGCCACTAAAAGCTTTGCCAGCTGCAAATATCCCGCCCTTCTGACTTCAGCAGTGATCCTGGGAGAGAATGTGCAGAAAACTGTGGTCCATGTACACAACAACTCTGCTGTAGAGGAGTTTCTGATACAGAGCAGACCTGCTGAGGTGCATCACATCTAGGGGTGCGTTTACTGCCTTTAGACCACTAACATTATCAGTATGATTTCAGAATATGCAATAATTTGATATGGTAATTGTCCTGTGCCCGCCAAAGGAAACAAGTATATTCAAATCACCAAAGTAACTAAAAAAGGAGAAATGTACTATGAAAACTCATCTGAATTTATGCCAGTAGTATTTCTTATGGTCATATTTCTGATTTAACCACTCAGCTACCATCTTCATGCTATTACAATAAAAGGGAGGTGGAGACCCCAAATAAATGCCCTAAGTCTAGAAATACTGACACCAGGAATGCTAGTGAAATAAGTCTGCCAGGAAATATCTCAAAAAAATTAAAAAGGCAGAAGAAAAAAATGTCCTTGTTTGAGTTTTGCACCATGTTTTCTCTCTGTGTCTTAAGATACCAGTGTCATGACTCACTCTGGAGATTTGAATTGCTCCCTGGGCAACATGACCTTCTCATACCAGCTTTGTTCCTCATGCTAGCAAAAATTGGTCATCCATGAATACTGAATGAAGAAACTTCCTTATTAGTCATCTCTGGATCTATAAAACTAATACCAGAAAATGGTGTTTCAACAAGCCCACTGCTGCTTCAGGTATGTGGCCTTCCAACATTGCAAGTCTAAATAGTTTCATCAGGTGTGGGAGGAAGGATAGAAAAGGGAAAAGAAGTTAGATACATAAGTCATCTGTCTCTAGATAAAATCTATGGATCAGCACTACTTTCAGCAGTTTGGATCTATATTTATGTTTTCATGTTTATATGCCTGACTGGCAAATCCCTTGGCAATTTTGAAACCAATGCCTAAAAAAACCCCAAACTTGAAAACCCACCAAGCCCTCAAACAGAAGATTTCTGTTTCACTTTAGCTGGTTAGCTGTCCATCCTCATGTATGCTGTAAACCACTGTGACTTCTCATACTCATGTAAAAACTACAGATCAAATTCTCCTTCCAAACACAGGAAGAACAGGTATTTGTCTACCTATAGTCTTGCCTGCACCTCTCCTGAAATAGTTCAGTACATCCCTGCCTGTGCATCAAACTAAAAATTCAGAGGAAAGCATATGCATCTGAATAATTCATGTTACAGGCACATTGCCTCTTTCAAAAGATAGTGCAATAATATCAAGTCATACCCATTATAATGGTCACTGACAAAAAACATCACCTTGTTCCCCTGGACATCGGTTGCTTTTTTGTTTAAGCTCTCTCTGCTAGTAACAGTACAGGCTCAAATTCCATTAGACAGCATATTACACCCTCTCACCAAATTATGTGAATAGGATTGACCAAGATGAGGACAAACATCCCCATAATTGCAGGGGACCTAATCCATTGTCTGTCCCTGAGTGAACAAAGCACAAGCAAAGTGCTAAATGTTCCTGCAGATCTAAAACTTTGGAAAGACTTCAGATTGATAACTACACCAAAGAACTGAAGCTTTCTCACATAGGAAGTATAGCACAAGCAATGAAAATCCTTATGGAAATCCTCATTTCAGTGCATGAAACAGCACAACACATTAACTGCAGCTTTTTCTCTTTGTAACTAAAAGATGTAGACAGCACTGCACTTAGGCAGTGCAAGATAAAACTTGAAAGAAAATTTTTTTAAAGAATCCAATCAAACCCCTCCCATAGATTTTTAGCCAATATACAATGAGTAAAAATTATCCCAGAGCCCAAACTTAGTGTTGACATCTCTGTGTAAAAAAGAATCCTTGCTTTATCTCTAAATTGATATCTTACTATACCCTAGGCAACCTGTTATCTTGGTTTCCTATTAAGATGGATGCCACAATACGTTTTTATTAAGTTTAGCATTTAAAGAAATATCCACCAGTAGCTCCACTATTTTTGCTTTCAAATGACATATAAATAGGAACATTGATAAAAATAGTTCTAAATGCCCATCTGATATACTCTTCTTTTATCAGCAGCCCCTGCAAAGTGCCATTTGCTGGCCAAGGATCCAATCTGACTTCATCTGTAAATTACTGTAATGACATGCAAGACAATTTCTGTAGGAGACATTTCAGTTTCATTTTCAAAGGAAACATCTTTAGAGGCATTTCCAGTTTCTCTAAATGCTGGATCAGCTGTAGGATGTAAGACAGCACTCTCTGATTACCAAAAACTCTGATTACCAGGAACAGGATGCTAAACCACATGAAAGCAGTCTTGCTGCTCAAGTAGTGACTAACATGCTGTAGAAGGAATGTTTAACAAGTTCCTTCATGCACTAGGATGGGTGAATGCCATCTCTCACCACTATGTGCACGCTCCAGAAATCCTCTCACTTCAGGAAAATGTGTCTGAAAGTCTGTCAGTAGAATGAAGGATGGAAAAGTTTGGAACAGTGGTGCACATATTTTGCATTTTATGTAAATTTTACATGTTGTTTATATTACATCAGTGCATGTGAATTCTCTCTACAGCTACTATGGCATAGTTAACCTTTTTAAAGGTTCATGTACACTACAGTTAGCAAAAATAAACTTATCATAGTTCAGAAACAAAAACATTAACTGCTGGCAACTTCTAGGTTCACAGGATGGAAGTACAATGTGGCATGACAAAGCCAGACTACAGTAGTCCTTGACACTGCTCTGATATCAGCTAATCATAACCTGTTTCTGCATCAGTAGATCTCACTATTTGCCATGGACTCCTTGAATTCTATTTAGAAAGAGAATTCTTCATTTTCTCACTGGATTTCATTTGGTTTTCATCAGTACTACGTGGCAGCATTTTTTAATTGTTCATTTCTACAACATAAGGTATCTGTATTACCCCTTGTTCTAAAGGAGGGCAAAAAAACAAGAGGTACAGAGGTACAAAGGTGTCCATTTGACTAATTAATATTTTGATGTTAACTTCAGAAGAGGCAGAAAATAATCAAAACCCTCTTTATAACTAAGTAACACTTTTTCAAATCTCTTCCTATTTTTGACTACCCTCAAAACTACTTATATTCCCTAAGTAACACTGATCAGGAGTGGCAGCTCTTCCAAGTGAAGATGCTATGAACTTTCAAAACCTAGGAATGTATGACAGTTCCTAAAAGCAATCTAACCATGCCCCTGTGGCAGCAAAGTTACCTCCAGATGAATCAGAGCTTTTATGGTCAGTTCTCAACTATAAGTCCCATGGGACAATCAGCTCTAAGTTACACTCTAAGCTTTTGTTCCATACAGAACTACCTCACTACACAATATGTAGATACTCCTACACAGGAGAATAAACCCAGTTCTTGCAAGGCTCTCTTCCTCTTCTTTCAGCTCACTTTCCTTTAAAATTCAGCAAACAGCAACACAGGACCCACAAACAAGTGCCTATTTTTAACTGCACATTTTGGTTACTGTAAATCCCCTGTTCTGAACAGTGCTCAGACCAGGCCTGTGCAGCTCCCATGGGGGTGGACCACCAAGGACTGACTGCTGGCAGGGAGCAGCAGCTGTGGGCCACAGCAGAGCAGCTCAGCAGCACCCAAGGCCACACAGCTCGTGGTGGGAGGATGCTGCCCAGCTGCCACAATCCCCAGGCAGAGCGTGGCACACAGCTGGCAGCAGCCCTGCCCTGGGGAGAACACACACAGTCATCCCTGCTGCCAGCTGCACCTCTTATCCCTTCCCTCTCCTTTCATGTGCTCTCCCTGTGCATACAGAACCCTCCTGCTTGTCTGCCCTCACTGGGCAGGACCTGGGTCTCCTCTCCCCTCTGCAGCCCCACACTCCACCCCAGCAGTCCATCTTGTTCCTTCCTTCCCAGGTCCCGCCCCACGCACGAACCAAAACACCCCCACGCTGTTCCCATGCTAACCTCAAGTTCCTGCTTCCCAAACCTCCCACACTGCTGGCTTGCTGCTTCAGCTCTTCTCCTAATGCTCCCAGGCTCCTCTACCCTCTGCCATGGCCCTTCCTCCCTGCTTTCCAAACTTCCCTTATCTTCTCAGCATTCCTGCCTCTCAAACACCTTCTGGATGTGAGGAGTCTCAGGAACACAATTCCTACACCCCTAGAAGAAGAACCAGCACGTCCAGCTGCCTTCTCCTGCAGTGCCCAGGCCTCCAGGGCTGACCCCCCTGACACAGATGGCAGAGTTGCCTCAGAGAAAGATTTGGAATATTGCTCCCAACCAAAGGCTCACACAAAGCTGCAGATCCCATCTGGCAGTCTGTGTTGTGTAGGCCAGATCAGGACCCAGCAAAGGGACCTGCTGCTTGTGCCAGTAAACAATCACACTGGCAGGCTGTCATTTCCCACCTAAGCTGGCATTCCCACAAGCTGTCAGTTGCAAGGGAATGGAAATCCAAGAGCCTCAAATCCCTCTGAAATGGATGACATCATGAAGGATGCAAGTTTTCAGTCCATTCTTTCTAATTCTGATATTTTCTTCTTATTGCCATGTTGCCCCACCCTGGATCTTATTCTTCATTGAGTTCTGATTCACTTTTCCTCCTCAGTTTTAGTCACTGTGCCTTTTTCAGCAATGGGAATCATTTCTGCAGTAATTCAGAGGACAGAACATGTTTGAACTCTCGGTTTCTTTGCTTAGCACTACAGTTTGTATTGATTACCTGGGCTGCAAAGAGTCAAATTATCTTCAGGAATGCATACACTACCCGACTTCCCTTCCACACAAACTTCTGTGTAAGCAGGCACTGAAAAATCTGACCATTAGGCCAAATTTCAGGAAAGTAAAAAGGCAAAAAATGGAGACTCAAAACACACAGAACTTCCCTGAGAAATGTTCAGCCCACACTTTAAAGCAAAGAGGCACTTGAACCTCTCACCAGTGTAAGTGTGTATTTTAATCAAGTGCCTGGGAAAGCAGAATTTCTTTCTATAACTTGGTTTTATAAGAGCCAAGCTTTGAGCTGCCAAGTTCAGCCAGACTCAAACAGCTGGTGCAGAAAAAAAAACCACAATCAAGTGGTAGAAATAAATTTTGCAGAAGCAACCACAACAAAATGCCTCATAATGGGAAATATTGCATAATTGCATCTATGGACAAAGTTGACAGTTCTGCTTATAATGACAAATAGTAATCCCTTCCCCCTAAAATAAAGCAATTTTTCCTTAGAGGCACAGGACAACTGAACAAAAAAACCTTCAGGAAAGCAATCCTAAAAATTGAAATATTAATACAATATTTTTTTAATCCAAATTAATATACCAATAACTTTCAAGATTGACATACTGCCCCACTGACAGAACAATGCCTGCCATGCAGGCAGCCTACCAGAAAAGCCTAAAAAGATTCAGAGTCTCCATTCTGGCCTAGACTTGGGATGCAATTTCTGTCATGAGGACAGACTGGTTTATTTGCAGATGCCAGTTTTTGGCTAGTGGCTAGGTCTCTGTGCTGAGCACAACAACACATCCATACAAAGCTGAAAAACAGGACATTAAATCATGTTGACATAATAACATCTTCAAAGCATTGGTTGCTGCTCAGCACTCAGATTTCTGATCCTTAAGTGCTTCAAGATTTATTGCAGAGTGTTGAGGATTTAAGTGTACTTATTTACCAAAGCACATCCATGTTCCAAAAGACTGCATAGCCCAAGTTGCCTTCAAAAACAACTTCCTATATATGTTCCCATTATCTAGCCATAAAAATCACGCAGCAGTCTGTGAAAAGGAGGCGGAATCGTGGAGCAGAGCTGTTTCCCGAGCAGCCGGTTAAACACCACCACCTCCTGGCCGAGCCGAGCGGGGCTGTGCCAGCGCCTCTCCCGGCCGCGCATCAGTTTGCCTCGATTCGTAGGTGCCCCTTCCTTCCAAGGCGTGCCCAGCCACCCCCGGCACCGCAAACCTCGCCTTCCCACCCGGCCGGGCCATTCTCTTTTGGTAAAAGGCAATTAAGTTGCCTTTTTTTTTTTTTTTCTTCTCTAAGTTGTATGTATTGGTATAGGTAATGGTAATGTGCTGCTATGTATGTGTCTGTCCAAGCAGCAAACATTTAATGAACGATAAAGCATATTTTAAAAGAGTGTAATCTGTAAGACAGCAGGAAGAGTTCTCCTTACACTGTTTTTTCTCAGTATAGTGTAAAAGAGCTTCTTTAGTCAAAGACAGAAAAAAGGTCTCTAGGTGAAGATAAATCCAGTGTTAAGGATGCAATTAATGAGAATTTTCAATTAGTAGGAATTAAAGATCAGTCATTTCAAGATCTGGCTTGTTTTCCTATATATAGCATTATATAGTCTATATAATCTTATAATGTTGGTGCCTCTTTTTATAAGTCTGCAGACTACATAAAACTCCATACTCTACTATAAAGTACATACTTTACTATTTAACCATAAATCTACTTCAGTATTAACTCTCACCAAACCTTTTATAGAAATAAAATACCTCTTTATGCTTGTCCTGCTGCTGCAACCACAGAAGTGATTTCCTTTTTGCTGTTGCTGCCTTTGGAGATAGCTGGACCGTGGATGCCTTCTCAGTCCCTCTTGGTCCTACAGATACAGCACAGATTTCTTGTCCTGAAATGTGAAGTTGAAACTGATAGTACTAATGCCCATTTTAATGGATAGGTATGCTCACAAAGTCATTAGGATTGCTCTGTATCAAAAAATTTGTATGCATTTCAACAGTTGCTGATACGTCTGCAAAGTCTTATCAGAAAATGTTTCCTTAACTATTTCTAGTTTATAATTGCATAAAAATGAAAACACCAAAATGTTGCTGCTATTTTCATTGTTACACTTGGTCTCATCAATAATCCCTGAACAGAGTCCCGTAATTTCTGCATTTTAATTATCAAATCATACACCAAGATACAGAAATGTGTTTCATTCTGGGTCAGGATATCCTCAGAGGACATACACCAAGTGCCATAGAACACAGTAGACAGAGTTTCCTCATAACAAATAAACAAATCCAATGAGTGGAGTCAGCTTCCTGTGCAGCACCGTGTGCCTGTGACCATGAGGGGCAGGATGTTTGCAGGAGACACTGATCCTCCTGCTAATATGAAGAAAATTTTTGGGCATCTGCTTAATTTGCCTGGCTCACAGCCAAATTAATCACTGGCTTTCCACCAGAAATATATATTTTTTCCCTGTGACGGGCTTGAAGAAGCCACTGAGCTTTTCTCCTCAGCAGGACGATATTGAAACTGACTCTCTCCTAAGCTAGGCAGCTTAGGAGAGAGTAAGCTGGCGGTAAGTTTTGCGCGATTCTGATAATCACGTAAGCAGCCAGAGGGTGTTGCTACACTTGCTATTGTCAGGAACAAAGATGTGAGGGAGCAAAGCCCCTGGGTCCAGGCAGGGTCAGGGACTCTGGTCCTGTGCAGCAGCGTGTGCTCGGACAGTACAAATCTGCCACGGTCCCTGGAGCCGAGACCCACAGAGCACAAATCTGCCACGGTTTCTGGAGCCGTGTGCTCCTACAGCACAATCTGCCGCGGTTCCTGGACCGAGCCCCACAGAACGCAAATCTGCCACGGTTCCGGGGGCCGAGCCGCACAGAGCGCTGAAGGAGGACTTTTAAATTCCCGGCTCCGCCCACCCCGGCTCCCAGCCGCCCCCTCAGCCGCGGCCCCGCCCCATCACGGGGCTGTGGGCGGGGCGTCCTGCCACGTGACGCGCCGTCCGCGTGACGCGCTCGCGGGCCGGTGGCACACGTGACCGCTCTCGCGAGCTCCGGCGCGCGCCGGCCGAGGCCCCGCCCCTGCCCTCCCCAGGCCGGCTGCGGCGGCGGAAGGATCCGGAGTGCAGCGGCCGCGGCCTGACGGGACCCCGAGCGGAGCCCCCGGCCCGGGCACGGCCCACGGCCCGCACCCCGCACCGCCGAGGTGAGAGCGCCGGATGGGCCCTGCCGGCCCCGCGCGATGCGCCCCCGCCCGCTCTGAGCGGCCCGGGGCCTGGGCTGGGCCCGGCCTGGGCCTGGGCAGGGCCCGCGCCAGGGCAGGCCCAGGCCCGTCTGTTCTCCCGCGCCGCTCCGAGCCCCGGGAGCCCCGGCAGGGCCCTGTGCTCGGGGCCCGCGGGAGATTCCGGTGTGAGGCTCGCTGTGTGCGGCACCCGCAGGGCACGCACCGCCGTGCGCGGGGTTTTTGGGACGTGCATTCGTTTTCTAAGGGGCCGGGGCGGTGCGAGGTTTGCCCGAGGCCCCGCTGCTCTCACGCTGTGTGTGAGCCGTGCCTGTACCCCGTGCACGGACACGTGTTTGTGCCCTCTGTTCCTCGCAATTCTCTTGAGAGCAGCCGGGACTGCACAAAAATTAAATGAGCGGGGATCTATAGTCAAATTACTGAACAAATACTCATCATTGAAACTTAATGAGCTGTGTTTGTAACACGTTAGTAACAGCTTTTTTTTTGTTGTTTTTTCACCTCACTTGGACCACAAAAGCAGCAAAGCCGTTGTTTTGATGTGGGGTTGGTATGTGTGTGTGTTCCTTGTAGATGTCAGAAGACCTTGCTAAGCAGTTGGCCAGCTACAAAGCTCAGCTCCAGCAAGTCGAGGCTGCCTTATCTGGCAATGCAGACAATGAGGATTTACTGAAACTGAAGAAAGACTTACAGGTGAGAACTTGAGGGTAGGTGAAACATCAGGGTCTTTTACAAGTGTTTAACTTGCCTAAATACTTGTCCTGCAACAAAAACAGACACTTGGTGGGCTGATTAGTTTCATTCCACATAGCTTGATATAGTCATGGTAGGCTTAGTTTGGAAAAACCCAAAGTATGGCCTATATTAATTTTTTTATTATTAAAAAAGATGTACTAATTTATACAGCGAATTCATTTTCTATAAACTTTAGCCAGAGAGATGAAAGATATGCCAGTGCTGTCTTTACTGTGTACTGGGTTTAAATTTTTTTCCCTGAAGCATTTCTCAAAGTCATTATTTTTTTGTTGTTTTTACTAATGCTGAAGCCTCTTGGTTTAGCTTACCATGATGTTCTCACTGAGATCTCAAATAACTTGATCCAGAACCTGCTTACTCATTAAATGCATTTGCAGTGTTTAAAGCTTTGGAGTGTAGTTCTGTATTCCTTGTGATCTGAGTCTTGATTGTGTTTCTATATAAGAAAGGAAAGGAGTTGTGTTTTTCATTTGTCACAAGAGCATAGTGTGTTCCTAACAGCTAAAACCAGTTTCTGGTCCTTGGGATGTGCTTTAGTGACAGGAAGGCCACCAGCCTAATTTTAAATATATGAGTGGTCTTTTAGATTCTTGTTCATATAAAGACACATTGGCATATAGCAAATCCCAGCAGTGCTGTTAAAATCTGTCATGAGAGTGCAAGATGCTGCTTCATTTCTGTTGTGGATTGCTTTAGCCATCAGGTGTAAAAATATATAAAACTACCCAGTGCAAGGTTCAGTGACCACTGCTCTGTGTGGAAATAGCAGAAATAAATTGGGGCTTCAAAACCAAAACACAAGTAGTGCCTCCAAACAGTGATCTTTAGAATTCCTTTTAAACTGCAAAGGCTTTGTGCCCACAAGGCACTTTATAGATCATCTGAATGTGCTCTGTTGTACACTGTTAAAAGCATGTGTATATTTTTATATTTTTAAAATGCACAGCAAAACCCATATGGGATGATATTTCCGATACCAACACGACCTCGGCTTTGATATGCAGAGATCATTGATGTGAAAGGACAACTTGCAAACTTTTTAATAAAAGCTTTCTGCACAGAATGGGGAAGATCTTTACACTTTCGTCCCCAAAAGGTTTGCTATCCGTATGTTCCACCTTGAAAATGACATAATGTTTTGCAGACTTGATATATGCCAACTAAGCCAACAGCTGTAAGAGTGGGTTTGATGCATCAGTGTCCCAACTAAACAGCTTTTTGTCTGTTCAAAAAGATGGTTACTATGTTACTGAAACATCTTTTTCCTATTATAAATACTGATGCATTTTGTATGCTTAGATTATTCAAGATTAAATTATTAGAAGAAATTGTTAGAAGTACTTAAACTTTTGCTTTTTGGTTCACCAAAACATTTCTAGGACAGTGTCTGTGCACCCAAAACCAAAGTTACCTTTTCTAGGCTTGATGGCAGCTGTCATCTTGTGTAATTGGAGATGAGCTCTGTGGGTGTTGTGCTCTGGAGTGTAGGGCTCTGTCTGGCTTTGTGAAGACCAGTTGGTCAGCAAAAATCTTGGCAAACTAAGTAGTGTTCCCTGTGGGTCACACCTCCTTATCACGGGGATGTGGCACCAAGCCATGCTGTTCAACCTGTTTGGCTGCACTGAGCTGCTGTGGTAGTCCAAGTCCTGCTCAGAAATTTTCTTGGAATGATCTCTTCTCTTAAAGACTTGGGAGCTGTTTCATGGCTTGCAATAAAATTAATGTCTCTGTCTTGTGAGCCAAGCATTACGGTAGGGGGAGATCAGATGAAGATTTTTACCAAAAGTTTGGTAATTTTAATAGCCTTGTGTGTAAGGGGCTTTATTAAATTCAGAGAATTCTTGGTAGTCTTGTCTGAAACTATTCACATCCAAGTTCTAGACTAAGCCATCTCTGAGGCAAGAATTAGTCAACAGTTTGGTGTTACTGGTAGTTGCAATACCTGAAACACTTGTTTTCAGGAGTGCCTTGTGCCTGTACTTGACCTGCTGAGAGAGATACTTAAGCCATGATGCCTCCTGGATTTGCAGAATACAGCTACCTGTATGTTAAGGAATAGTTTAGGATTTTGCACCTGGGAGGGAAAATTAGGTTAATGCTGTATGTTCTCAAATTAGGTAACTTGATAATGTTAATCTGTTATGCTTTAGGAAAATGGTCAGCTAAGTAGTAGAAGTAATTGTGTGTTCCTGTGCTCACAGTTGCTACTGATTGTGCTCACTGGAGTGCTTATTAGCCAGCAGCTCCTCCAAAGCAGAGAGCAAAACTTACTAGCTGTTGGAAATTCAGACATCAGCATGCTGCAAACAGAAACAAACTGTTAGGCCTTTGATGTTAGTTGTATAGTTTGTCAGATAAAAGTGCTTGCAAGTTAATACATCGTAAACTTACTTGGGAAGTGCTTACAAACCTTTAGGTTCCTAAGGGATGATGAACAGCTCCTTTACTACATTTTCCTGAGTCTTTGTATGCTCATAGCTGAAGTAAGATGTGAAATGGGGAGGGAAGTTCAGGCTTTGAACACTTTCTGTAACCCTCCCCTGACTTAGATGTTTACTGTTTTTAGCCAGAGTGACTGGTTTATGCTGAGGTACTCAAAGAATTGAAGAATTTTTCTTCTTTAGGGCCAGCAAAGTTTCTCTGCATTATATATAAAGTTCATATGGCCCTTTAGATGCTGTCTCCTTTAACTTTTAACCCTGGTGAAATCCAAGAGAGGTCTTGATTGCTTAGTTTTTGATGTAACATTTACAGGAAATTGAGTAGAGGGT
This sequence comes from Melospiza melodia melodia, assembly GCF_035770615.1. Taxonomy (NCBI): domain Eukaryota; kingdom Metazoa; phylum Chordata; class Aves; order Passeriformes; family Passerellidae; genus Melospiza; species Melospiza melodia. Next base: position 10,115,192 of record NC_086202.1, read on the forward strand.
TTTGCAACCTCCTGCTTGCAAATGAATAATGTGTAAAGGAACTGGGAAATTTTGTCATCTTGAATTAGCAAGGGGAAGGCCTGACCTGAAATCTCAAAGTCAGGGAGCTTAGGAAAAAAACAAACACTTCTGTCAGAATGACCTAAGGAAGGCAGTTCTGTAGTGTGCACCTGGATGCCTTCTAGCAAAGTGAGAGGGCTGCACAGCTTGGAAGGTGCTCTGCCACCCTGACTCTGCATGCTGCAGTTCAGCCAATGAGAGAAATGCTATAAAAAATGATAGGCTACTTTTTGAAACTTGGAGGAGGGTATGGGCAGCTTTACAGCAGTACAGTGAGGACCATACATATTTTATCTACAATAGCAATTAAATTTAATTAAATTATTAAAAAACCACAGCGAGTGTAATTCATACATCAGCAATGAATATAATATAGTAACTTAAAAAAAAAATCAAACCAAAACCAGTAAGCTTGGGGTAAAAATATGCTTGGTTAGAAGAATTTGAGAAATTATTCTTTGTGGGTTTTTTGTCTTTTATAGGAAGTCATAGAGTTAACCAAAGATCTCCTTTCAACACAACCTTCGGAAACCCTCGCGAGTTCCGACAGCTCCGCGTCCGCCCTGCCCAGTCACTCCTGGAAGGTTGGGGACAGGTGTATGGCCATATGGAGTGAGGATGGACAGTAAGTGTAGAAAGCTTCTCTAACAGTTACATGAAATAGTTCAATGGTAAGAGACTTTCATTCAGTTTGAATTGACATGGGTGACTAAAAGCAAAAAGAAATTGCGAAATCATTGTGGTATTAAGTGTTCTTGGACTGTTTATTAAAGGTCAGTATTTTAGGTAAGAAAGAGATGGGGGCCCTTTTTTCACTAACCTTATAAAAGTAGGGTAGCTTTTGTAAATTACCACTTGCTGGTGTAATAAATGGTAGATGGAAAGAATTGGTCAGTTAGGACAGTCTTTTGTAAAGCTTTTGTGATGTGTAATTCATGATTTGTCATTGCATTCATATATGTGTGTCACTGATTACTACGAAGAAAAATTCTTGCTGTATCTGTTTGGGCCTCTAATTGGAAATTAATTTTCAATTTTTAATTAAAAATGCTGGGTTTGGCTATAAAATAACTATGTAATGTAACTTTAGAATTAATCAACCTTTTGGGTTTGGTCTCATATATTATCCTGTGTAGTTCTGGGAACCTAAGCAAATCATTCTGACTCCAAAAACTTCAAAATAAACATTTAGAAATTCCTTTTCATACTGCAAATGTGTAACTGTTGCAGCTTTAAAAAAACTGCTATTGCAAGACCAATATTGCAATTGTTACCACTTAGAGAGAGGCTCTGTTATTGGATGAACCTGCTTCTCTTAACAATGTAATAGCCATGTAAAGATTTTGGTATAGCTCTAGATGCCTTAAGTAGAAAACTAATCTAAAAGTGAACAGTTCTTCTGTTTATTAATGAGTAAAATGTTATTGTGTTAGAACTTAAAAATTGAATCTTAGTCTTAGGTCCCCACTGGATCATTGTTTTTGGTCTGATCCCTTGGTTACGGGATCAGAGCTTGGGGAAGAGTGTGTCAGAGTGTTGATGGAAGTGCATCTTATTGGACTTTATTGTTCTGCTTTTTTTAGAAAATCCTTCTTCTGTTGCAGCATTTCTTAACAGCAGTGTTTCATAAAGAGCTAGCCAGAATTTTGGGTTTTCGTGTGTTTGCACCTAATGCAGCTCGAGGCATTGGCCCACTGAAAACACACAAGAAATTAATTAGTAAATGTTAATTGGAATACTGTCTATGAAACATTTCATTTTTTTCCTCTGTTTGCTCCAGATATATCCTTTTGCCCTTAAGTTAGACACTGTTATTTTAAATATTTTTGGAAATGTCACTTTTTAAAAAAAATTTTTAAAAAATTTTTCCCATATTTACGTGTATGAAACACCGTAGCGTTTCATACACGTAAATATGAAATAGACAGGTCACTGTGAAAATTTCAAAATTTCTGTTTTAAATCAACATGAAAGCTTTTAAGCTTTAAAGTGTTGGAAGAGGGAATGTTTTGAAAGCTTCAGTTTTTCTTAGTTCTTTGTCTTACGGAGAAAAATGGAATGAAAACTTTGCACTTCTGAGGTGACGTTTTCTAAAACTCCTCAATGAATTCTGTGAATGCAGCTTTTTTTTTTTTCTATCCCATGACCTGCCAGAACTAAAACCAAATCAGGATAGCTGATTAGATTGGCCCCAGCATGAATCATTAGTTGTGATAGCTGTGAGGGCATTGCTTGTTGAAGCTAAAGGTCAAATGCAGCAGATTCCAGTCTTTGTACCTGTGTCCCTTTGACCTTAAGACAATAATCTCTTGATTTGTGTATTACCCCTGAAAATGAAGGCTGGGATCTGCATATTTTTCACTTAGTGGCATTAGCTGGCTGATGTAGGTGTTGAAGGGCTGAGTATTAAAGCTTTACTCACATGCTTACAGCCATGATATCTTTACAGGTGTTACGAAGCTGAGATTGAAGAAATAGATGAGGAGAATGGAACAGCTGCAGTGACATTTGCTGGATATGGCAATGCTGAAGTCACACCTCTGTTCAACCTCAAGCCTGTGGAAGAAGGAAGGAAAGCAAAAGAGGACAGTGGCAACAAACCCATGTCCAAGTGAGTAACACACAGAGGGAACTCTGAATGCTGAGTTGTGGGTTGGTTTTGGGTTGGTTTTTTCTTTTTCCTCCCTCAGCTGTAAAAACTGGTTAATGAAATAGGTGTTTTTCTGGTTTGTTTTTGTTTTAAATTTACATTTACTTAGTATCCTGCCATGTCTAACACAGGAAGGTATTTGTAAGGGCCGAAAACTTTTTGATTTTTTACTTTGGAAAAAACAAAAGGTACAGTTCTTCAGAGTTTGTTATAGCCAGTGATCCCTTCCCTAAAAGGCTGTTCTGAGGATGCTGCATTTGTGGTGGCATAGATTGACTCCTTCAACTTCCTTGTCTTCACTGAAGTAATCTCTGTCCTTTTCCTTCCATCCCTGTCCATTGATTGGTGGCAGAGTCCTGCAGACCTCCAGAAAAGTTGGGGCTTTTCACTCCAATGGGTTATTCACACTTTCCAAACCCAAGATGTTCCTGAAATGTGGAAGTGCTGACAGGTCCCATTTCCCCCAGAAATGAACTGCACCCAATCCCATGGGTTGCTGTGTTTGGCACGGGCTTCTCAGGTGTGCTTGGTGCTTGTTTTTATGCCAAATGCATCAATAAGTAAGGTGATGCTTATTAATGGAAAGATTAGGTTTGGAATTTTAGGTTTTTGGGATTTTTTTTTAACCTCCTAGAAATGATGAATATTTACAAGCTTTATTTCTGTAAATTCTGTACACTTCTGGAAAATTAATGTACATGTCTGTTTTACAGTCAGATTGTAGTTTGTAACAGGAAGAGGCACAAACATGAAATGTGGGGTTTGTTTTTGTTGTTTTTCCTTTTCTCCAGAAAAGAGATGATAGCCCAGCAACGAGAGTATAAAAAGAAGAAAGCTTTGAAAAAAGCTCAGAGAATTAAAGAACTTGAACAGGAACGAGAGGACCAGAAAGTCAAGTGGCAACAGTTTAACAACAGAGCCTATTCTAAAAACAAAAAAGGCCAGGTTTGTTTACTTTTGTCAGTATGTGAGTAGCAGCAGGGCATAGACTTCTGTGCAATGACTTGGGAGAAAGGAGGTGGTTTTTAAAGGGATGCATCATGGGGATTTGGCTGTCTTTGGGATTCTGAAGTGTGCATTTTTGTATTTTGTGCACTTCAAATGCCTGTTCTTTTACTGGATTGTTTTGGAGGAGTGCTGCTCCTAAGAGAGGGAGCTTTCACTTGGCTGGGAGAACGAGGCTTGCGTCAGGTGCCAGCTGGTGTTTGTTGGAGCCAAGAAACTGAGGGCCCCTCTGAACCTCCAAGTCTGGCTTCTTGCTGTGCTTATGACCCAGGAGGCACAGTGCTGAGGACGTGCCCTGGAACAGCAAGTGTGGGGCAAAAAAGGTAGCAAGGACATTAGGTCTTATTCCATTTCTGTCATGGCTTGCCCAAGAGCTGCCAGACATAGTGGTAAAACTTTAATCTTCCTTTTGAGCAATTATTAGAGATGCCCTTATAAGAGGTGATTTTATTCCTTCTTGGCCTGACCTGAGATCCTCAGTACCACAATCACATCCAGTATTGAGGTGCCAGAAGTTCCCAGCCCACTGCTTCACTCAGTGACAACACATCACAGCTGGGCTGGCTGTTAAAAAGTGTCCCCATCTGTAGGGCAAAAGTTGGGAATGCTGAAGCACCTCAGGTGGTAATGATTGTTTGGTTTGTTTGTTTTGTTTGTTTGTTTTTTGTAAAATCCAGCTGGTGATTATTCAGACATGGTGTTTTCTGTTTTATTTGCAGGTGAAAAGGAGTATTTTTGCTTCCCCTGAGAGCGTAACTGGCAAGGTTGGCGTTGGAACATGTGGAATTGCAGACAAACCTATGACACAGTATCAAGATACCTCTAAATATAATGTCAGGCATCTGATGCCTCAGTAACAGGTGGAAAAGGTGGAACTTCATCTCTGCAGGGCTTTACACTTACCTTTTTATCATTATATTTTTCTAAAAGTAAATTATTTGTTGGCACATAGTGAGTAGTCCATTTTGTCACCATCACTTTGGCTTCAGCTGATTTGAGCCTTAAATCTCCAGCTCTTGATTTGAACACCCCCAACCATTAAACTTTCTGTAGCAGGTAAACATTAATGAATTCATGAACTGCTCTTGCCTGTTACTTTCAAAGCAGTATTTGTCTTCAGCTTTGAATCTTTCATTCATACCAGTAGTGAAGGGTTTTTTTTTCCTTCAAAAAAAGTGGTGGGATAAAAATGGCACCTTAAGAGCCTCCCTGGTTTCTGTAGTCACGGTGCTGTCTGTGACATGCTCAACATTACAGAGCTGCTGCAGCTCTGGGAGAGAGCTGACATGTCACATGGAATTGCTAAGGAAGTTTAAATAACTCCCTTACAAATCCACTGTGGATCAGTTTGTACAGCTGTAAATGAGGGCAGAACAGGGCTGATAGGATCTTTATTACTAATGATCACTTACATTCTAGAAACAATAAATTTGACTTAATTCCAGTCCAAATTTCTTGCACTTGAATTTCAGCAGAGGAGATGCTGTTTCTTGTTCATTGTTTTTCTTTCTTTGTTTGTTTTATAAATACTCATCAAATTATAATAGGAAGTTACTGAAATGTAACCAGAAAACCATAGGACAAGGAACTGTACTTAAAGAGTCCCCACCCATCCCCAGGGGTCAGAGCTGGTGCTGTGGAAAGGAGCTGTCCTGTCCTCCCTTGTGGATCGTGTAGGTGTGTTGGTGCAGTCACAGCAGTGACAGCCTGGGCCCCCATCCAGACATGGAGAACCACAGCCCAGCAGATGTGAATGCCTGGATCCCACTTAGTTAGCTGTGAGTGAGTAAAGGTTAGCTGGGAGTTTGTCCTTACAGAACTGACTGGCCCTAGTGTCCATTGTACCTTCAGCTGTATTACAGTGCTGCTGAGCCCCTTCAGTTTTCTTCAGGAACCCACGTGTAAAAGCTCTTGCATTTTTGTACTCTCTGTGATTTGCTTTCCTCTGTTCCTTGTCTCGCACTTACGGTAGCGACGCCACCTCTGGACCCGTAATGTGTTTCAAGAAGTTAATGGGTAGCCCTGTATACAATGTAGATATTATTTTTGTAAAATCTAGGGCTGAGTTAATGGACAAGAGTACATCAGCTATTTCCCCCATTAAATAAAACGTGTGTCTTGTCCATTAACCCTGACCATTATTTCCCTGTATATTATGTTAATGTAGCTCATTTTGTAATTTGTTAACTAGATCAGGTCACGTCAGCAATTGTTGATGCACTGATTGGTGGAAATGTCCATCAGTTACCTGAGTCACAACTCAAGCTAAACTCTACAAGCAGTAGTTTAGAATCCATACATAGAAAAAGGTTCTCCCTGTAATGGGAGATGGTGATTTTTATGAATACAAAGTGTGTTAATTTCAGTTTTGTATGTTTAACTTTTATTAAATAAAGTGTTTAAAATCTGCTGGATATATTTGTTGAAGTGGAATTATTCGTGGGGGGAAGATAATGGTAAATCAGGACAGGGGTCAGTACAGCAGAATCTGCTGGGACAGAATGTCATACTCAAAAGTGGCTCTGAAGTACAGCACACTCACTGCAAGATAAAGTATGTGCTACTTAATTCCTTATCTTCAGTGGTAGCAGAGGGGTTAAATTTTCTTTTGCATAGAAAACACCTCAAGAGTAAAATATTCTGCTTTTGAGAAAGGGAATTTGTAGTGCAGCCTGCAGCTACAAGCACATGTCCCAGCAGTGACATTAACTAGGTGACAGTTGTGCCACCCTGACAGCCCCGTGCTGAGGAAGGTCACCTGTTGTCTTTCACAGGTGGCTGTGATACAGTGTCCCTTTCACTTATCCAAAAGGAGCATCTTGAAGTCAGAACTGACACATGCTAAAGCAGGCAGAACTAGAGTTTTCAGGAAGCCTATTCTGAACTCCACCTGTTCTTTTAACAGAAAATAGTCTTTGGAAAAGAAGGCTCAATCCACATCTGCTTATCTTTAACGTAATAAATACAATCAATAGACCATCCCAGGGCTATTTATTTGTTCACTAGCTCTGGAGAGCAATAGAGTGAGTCATCAGAACACAGTGGGTGCTGTGAGCCTCCCCTGCAAGGGACAGTTCAGCCCAACTTGTTTTAGCTAAACATTTTAAAAAATTTAGCAAAACTTGTACCTTTCCACTGAGTAATTTACTGTCACCTCTTGTAATGGGGCTGCCACAGGAACTTTGGTGCAACTCTTCTGTTGGGCACTGCAAAGAAGTGCTGAAAGAAAGTTTTGATTGGCTTTTTCCTGAAACACCTTACCTGGAGTAAGTGAAACAATGTGCCTGGGGTGGTCCCATCTATGAAGAGAATACATCTTGAGAACAACTTTTATAAACAAAAAAATCTGCCCAACCAAAACTGCTGTGTTGGCCACACAGCCTTTCCTTATAGCACATCAAGATTTTTTATGCTCTTGCCTCATCTGCAGGATGGGCCAGTTAATTGTAATCTGGCTTTGGAACACAGCCTTAGTAAAGTGGCTTGAGAAATTCATGTAATAAAAATAAATCTTGCGTGAAGCAATGCTGGTAATTGCCAAAACACAAAAGTTTCTTACATTACAAATTCTGAGTTGACCTGAAATGTGGCTGATGGTGTTTTGGTTGGTTGGGGTTCTTTTACAATTTATTTTCCAGTTTTAATAACTGGTCTAGACAGAAAGAAGCCTGGGAACTCATGCTCTGGGCCTTTGCACACAAATTACCTACCCCAGTGCCAGCAAATCCTGCTATGGCCAGAGACTACTTAAAAACACTGAAATGACAGGGAAAGTTACTGTAAAAGTAAAGAGTGCAAACCCCCCCAAGCTATGGAGACGGAAGAGATATTTGTCAAGAGATTTGTGCCTGTCAGATAAGGGTACTGTGCAAAATGACCAGTATGGGCTGCATGTTTCTTCTTCTCAAGCACAGCCTCAGTCCTGTGCAAACTGAAACCCATTGTGGAAATTTAACCAGCATAAACCTGACTCAGATATAGGAGATTGCCCCAGTCAGTTTAAGTATTTAGAAGTCTCAGCAGTAGCAAATTGAAATTCTCATGGTCATGGCAATCCATTTCTCCTTTGCCTTCCCTAAAGCCAGTGAGTGCTGTGTCACTTATTTATGCAGCTGCTCGGTCTCACAGGTTTGTAAATACAAAAAGGGACTTTACCTGAGAGGACTGCAATTCAAGAGTGGAGATCTTTAGAAGGCAAAACCTACAGCAAACTTCTCTGCTTCCCCTTGAGGTTCTGCTCACCTGCAGCAGCTGTGGCAGGGTCTTGGGAACACTCTCTTTGCAACAGTTCTGTGAAGAGTGAGGTTGCTGAAAACATTCCTGGGTCAGGCCCAAGAGAAGGATTGCTGCCTGGGAGCTGGTGCTGCTCTTTGCATTGTGATTTGTTCAATCTTCATCTGGGCTCTAAGAACTTTCACTTAGACAGTAAAATAAGGAGGGACATTTGCATGGGGATGATGGTGCCACCCACCCAAGCCAGCTCTGGTCTTGAGCTAAAGGCTCTGCTACATAAAAGCACTTGCATTGCTTCCTTCTGCAAAGCAATTCCCTTTCTACACTGAACTCACCTCACAACGACTCCTTGGTCTGCACAGAAGTGCAAAGCCTTCTCACAGTGGGTGCTGACTGAAAAAGGTTTGCTCTCACTTAGACTGAAAGGTGCTGTTACTTGATAAAGAGCCTTTATCATTGAGGAATATGAGTGAGCTGCATTTTACACTTTACCTGTCTGACTGACCTGCTGAAACTGGGATTTCCTGGGGTGATGGATACTATTTCGTACAGTTATCCAGCACTCTGGGATAGGAAAGAGCTTTTGTATTTCCCCATCAAGCCTTCCAGGAGGAGATCCAAAACAATTAATTGAGACATATTTTTGAAAGGGGATTAAATGGAAAGAATTTCCTAACCTTAGCTGAAGGGAGCATTAACAAGAGCACTGGTAGCCCAAGTTATGGCCTAGGCCTGTGCACATTTTAACTAGAAACCACAATATTAAAACCACCATAAAATACTTTAAATTCCTTCATGGCTTATTCTGCTTTGCTGCAACATCCCTCAAGATCAAAATTAATCCTTGCCGAAGCTGTATCCTTGCTGTATTAAAATAAAGCTTCATCACATGTCTGCAGCACAGCAGTCTGCAAGCCAAGATGTTGGATGACTCGCTAAAGGCCAAACTACCCAGCTCACCCCACCACTTGCTCCAGGCCTCACGGGGGTACTACAAACCAAGGCGCTGATTTTTCCCAGTGTGATAAAAATAAATTGCTACCCACAGCTTTTACAGCATGGCTAATGTTGAAGATCTTTCCCCAAATAAATTACATTTCACACCTTTGGCCTGCATCAGCCAGGCCAGCAGCACCACGTGACTGAACTGTTCAGCTCTGTATGAGCCCACCCCTCAGAGCACACTTCCACCCTTCCCAGAGGCTGCTCAGCAATCCCTGATCCTTGACACTTTTGAAGGGATCTCAACATATGCATGTTGTGAGACAACTCCACAAACAGAACCCCTCCATAAAAGGTATTTAGCACCACAGCCACAACACCAGTACCCATAGCCTCCCTGCTCCTGCCTCTGCCTCACAACGACACGATCAGCCCTCTGGGCAGGAGGAAATGAGCAGAGAAGCAGAGGCCAGTGCTGGTGCATTATTCCCAGTTAACCCATCTTTCAGTAAAAGGAAAACTTTGTCTGTACAGACACCACTCTCCTGCATTCATCCTCCCAAATGTCACTCAGATGTGTTGGCACATTTCAAGAAGATGTGACAGCACATCAGTGTTCTCGAGGTATTCTATGCAAACTGGGGAACAGAGGGGCAGAAGGACACACTCCTCTTCCCCGAGGGTCCCACAGGACAATTCAGAGATCACACTGCTGATGCAGAGGCGTTTCAGTCACTATCCAGTCACGGAATTTCTCACTCACTGGACAATGTGTCCATGGGAGAAAGCTCCAGGAAAAAAATTAGGACTTTATTCTGCTTTTATATAGCTTTTCATTGTTATCACCTCCCTAGCCTCAGAATGAAGCCCTGTTTTTTACCATTCTCTTGCAGGAAGCGACCTTGATTTCTTCCTCCAATGATGCATGTTTGGTGTCAGAAAAAATGCCACAGGAAAAGCTTATGATCCTGGGTGGGGAGGAAAGAGAACAACTATCTCCAGTTAGGGCACCCAATGGATCCCACTTCCTCTGAAGCCAAATGTTTCACCCATTCCAACGGGGCAACACAACAAATAGGGAAAAGTGAGTACAAGAGAACAAAGCAGAAAAGCAGGAGGCTGGAGCTCACAAACAGATGGCAGCAAACAAGCAAACAAACAGACAAAAGGAAAACACAATCACCAACCCCAGAAAATGATAAGTCTGTCTAGTTAACCCCCTTTCTATTGACCTACAGATTTCTTGAGACAGACAGATGTGAGACCACCTTCGTCACTGACATGCTGCTAATGGAACGGACGTTAAAATGACCTTCAAGTGACAACTCGCCACAGGATAACCGTGACAAATGCAGCCAGATAGTCATCTCCACCTTGTCTGCAGACACGAGGTGACATTCCATAATACACTCGTGTCAAAAGAAGGAAAATGCTGGATGGTCTTTTTAATGGGTTTGTCTGTAGCAAAGAGACCCACTGGGGATCTAATTTACAGAGGGAGGACTTGACAGAATGAGCTTAGGAGGGAGCTGTGCGTGCGTGTGCACGTCTGCCTGCTGCATGGGAAGGCTGCCTCAGGAAACTGCATCCAATTCTGCTTTCACAGGAAAAGTCACCATAGTCTTGTAAAATTATAGCAACATGTCTAAAAATTGGTTCTCTTGAACACTGCAATGCAAGAGGCCAGAACAGTGAAGGGAGATTTGAGGAGGATGGCAGCTGTGTGAGGTGAGAAAATGCAGAGTCCACAAAGCAGAAATAAACCAGGGCAGGACAACTTTGAAAGGCCAGAGAAATGTTTCATCACATAAGAAATTATCAAAACTCTAGCTGAAATCTGCTAGTATCTGCTACAAAGAACCCACCAGCACCAGAGCAACCAATCCCAAGTTTTTGGAGTTATTAGAAAGGTTTTTAGATTTGTTTTCTTCCTTGACCTCCCCCTTGCTGGAGCACTGCTGCTGGCTGAGCAGTCAGGCAGGTAGCTGGTGATGGAAGTTCATCTCCTATGACATTTTCCCCATTTACTTGCACTTGAGATCAGGACCCCTTTGAGACCACAACACTAGAAAAGGTAGGAGATACCAAACTGCTCCAGAGCATTACAAACAAACATTTCAAATGCATTTATTCCAACCATAGACACGTCACTGTTTTATACCAACTAGGAGAGCAGGGCCATTCTCCATCCCTTGAACTTCAGTGCTTCTCAGCTGTTGCATTCCTTTCCCAAGTGGACATTTCACACAAACAGGAATAACAGGAAAGAGGAGGTGCTGTGACAGCTACGGAAAATGGCTCATAAATAAATAAATCCAACTGGTATCCAACTGCTCAGCACCAGCACTGCCAGTTGTCAACACTTCCAAGGAGAATAATAATGAATAAATAAATAAGACCTTGCTAGAGCTGAAGTTTCCTATCTTTCACCACTCTACAGACTGTTTCAAGCCTTGTGTCATCCAGATATCATATAGACCCCAAAAGCAAATTCAAGCAGCATTTCTTCTTTCAGAGCCCTTGGGCTGCATTTGCAACCTAGAGCTTAATTCACTCTGTGGCAGACTCCTGCTCCTGCCAGGTAACCTCCCAGAAAGAAGAACAGATGGACTGAGACACTGGATTACATGCACACAAGTGAAAACATGTTTAACAACTGCAACCAGATGCAAACTTAGTAAGCAAATTAATTTCAAAAAAACCCAGACTGGAGAGAAATCATTCATTACAGCCATGGAAAGAGTATTTCTCTACTCAAGCATGTGTGTTGTGCCTCTTACAGGGAATGACACATTTTGGAGAGTGGGGTATTTAAACACAGAGTATTTAAACACAGGCAACTTATCACAGTGCACAAGTCTGCATGAGACTTGCTCAGGATGTCACCGCAGGACCGAAGGGCACAAGAAGAACAGCAGCTGGCTGAAGTGACAGGAATGACCAAGATGGAAGAACACAACTCATTTCAGATACAGAAATGTTTAATGGCGTTAAAGTGCTACTTTAATGGGGACCATATGCTAACATTTAAACACAATTCCACTGCACTGCTAAATATGGTTGTCTTTATTTTTTTTTACTTTATTTTACCTCTTTTTACCCAACCCTATCTAAAACAATAAAATAAAATCTAAAGGACTGAAATTAACAACCCATTCAAATCAGCAATAAGTTATGAATTTTATAAAGCATTTTTTCCTCTTTTTTTCTTAGTAATGAGGGGTAATTAAATTACTTAAGGATATACAAAGTTTCAAACAATGCCATAGGTGAAGACTCTATTAAGGTTTTTAAAACTTGGAAAACAAAATAATCCTGGCCATTAAAAAGACAAAAATAAAAAAAGCAAAGCCCTCAAAGTGCAGGTTAGAATGCTTGTCTTGGAGAAAATTAGAAAACATTCGCTATAACAGCTCTTAACAGCACCTGCACAGATAAGGTGGCAAGGCCCTTGGGAACAGGACGTGCAGTCAAAACGTTACATTAACATGAGAGACGTGCTGAGCTTAACTAGGTTAACTACTGGACTGGAACTTCAAAAGTCGGCAAAGGGAATGATTCTAAAAAGAAAACTGAAGAAACCCCCACCAAACCTGGCCTCTTCCAGCTTAGCACAACCTTCATTTTTGTGTGCATGGCAAAAAAAGGATCTTTGCATTTCATTGGGTCAAGTGCTTCATCAAAACAGAGATCTTTTCATGGCATAAATTCATATAAAAGACATCTAAGGTTTCATATGGACAAGCTCTAAAAAGATGCATCAGACTTGGGGTGTTTTCCCTCCCAACACATTTACAAATGTTTATCAAAAAATCACTTCAAATAAAAAGGTCATAGTGGCTCAGTATCTGGGCATGACTGTCTGGTGTGTCAGCTCTCGAGTGCTGGTTTCGTTCTGCCCTCAGCTGGCCGTGTGCCTGCGAGGGGCACACATCTACCTGGGACCTGCTGGCGCTGGCACAGCCCCAGGCCTGACAGCCCACCCTGTGCTGGTAGGTTACAGGTGTGTACCTCTCGCTTTAGCCACGCTTCTGAGGTACTCACTGTTCAAATGATGTCCAACAGAAAGCTGAGTTGAATGGTGTTCTCCCCTGAACATCGCTGCCCCTCTCCCTCTGGGCACAGAATGAGACCTTCATCATTATCGGCACTGTTATTCCTAGGCTACGTAAGCCTTCTTAGATTTCCTAGTACATTATGACAGCATTAGATTGTGGTAAACTGTAGGATACAGTCCTTTCAGGACCAAAAAAGCTCTTCAGAAGGGCCTAAATTAGGTTGTTCAATCTGAATGCGGTGTAAGAAATTTTGACATTTCTCAGATCTCATGACAGAAAGAGAGGGATGAGTTTCTAGTATCCTCTTTCAAACAATTTCTAATAAATTCAAAACAAAGTGTTTCATCACTAAGGTCTAGATCCAGGTCCCACAGAAACAAATGGATTTCATTGACTGCAAAGGGACTAGTATTTGGCCTAACTTTTTGCCAGCAGAAATTGGGATTGGTAACATGACCAAATGAACAAATATGGGTTTCTGGGGAGGCTTCCTTTACCCAAAAAGCTTTATATACAGGTCTCTCCAGGCCTAGCTGTCAATATGTCAATTCTGAAAGAGGATACTGGCATCTAGGACCCAGTTTGATCATCCCAGTGAAATCATTCACCCTGCACTGTTGTCTCACTTGGTTCTAGGAAGCAAACGAGAGCTTGACACTGGCGCTGGAGTAACCCTCATCACTCCCAATACTCTGCAAGCTGCTGTGATCATCAATGTCACTGATGCTGGTTGTGCTGATATTGTCCACTTCTCCATGGGAGAACTCTGTGCTTTCAACGTCCACTTCAATCTCTTCTAGAAAGGGAAATGAGAGAAATGCACACAGGTTAGCACTCCACACCCAACTGCCCCCTTCATGCCAGTGAGCTCCTGGGACTCCCCCAACACAGGGAACTGAAGTAGGTTCTCCCTGGAATGGGATGGGCTGTGGTCATTGTTTATAAAAAGACTAATACCAGCTTGGAGGTTTTTGTAGGGATTTGGCAAAGGGATTTCACTCCTCCACACACCAGCCACACTGTCAGCGTACTTGACCCACCCCACACACTGAGCTTGTCCCACCACCTCTTTCTTTGGACCTCTAATACCCCAGTGTTAGAAAAAAAGAAGAAACAAATAAAACTGAGTGCAAGAGAGAAAATGGAGCATGAAGTCAACCCTAAACATGCTAGCTGCTTGACTTTATATTGCCAAAGCCAGGACCACACACAATTACAATGCATTACCATGGGAATCTGGGTTACTCTCACACATGCTCAGTGGATTTTGGAACAGACATCTTGTTTTTAAGAAAGACTTAAAAAGCAAAGATCTAATTAACCAGGTATCTTGGCTCCCATATTGTTCATGAATTTTCCAAAGGATTTTTGTTTTAAACTACAGATTCATACCCAAACTATCCATCATCTTCTGGTCTGTCAGTAAATATCAAACCATATATTGTGCCTAATGTTCTGTCCACTGCAGGGATATTTTTAAAAAGGAGTTATCTTAATTCAGTTAGCCATTCAGATATATCTAGTCAGTTTTGACTGAAGAGGTGAGCTCAATGGGAAGTTTGGTAGGGGGGGCTGGGGGGTAGCTGTACAAAACATTGGTTCCAGTTTTATTGATATCTTGCATTTTCCTCTTTTTGTTGCCAAGAGATTCAGCAGAACAAAAATCACAATGAGCATCTCAACTTTACCATCTCTTTCAATGCCAAGTAAATCAGATCAAGTTGACAGCAACAACAATTCTTCCAGACTTGGAACTCATGCAAAATACTAAACTCTCCATATGCATGTGTGTGTATGTGCCTGTGTTTGAGCAGAATCAGCAACCTAAACACCAAAGGCCATGGGAAGGGGAAGCTGAAAGATACGAAATGGATGAATCTCATTCTCTCACTTCAGAGTCCTGGCAATTCCACGCTGGTTCAGCAACACCCACCTCGCTCCGAGTCCGAGTGATCCGAGGAAATGGTAGATCCAATGCTGTCCATTCGTATTCGCTCTATCTCCTGAGGACCCTGTAGCTGCTCCAGTCTTCTCTTTAGGAATCTTTGTTCTCGTTCCAGGTTCTCAAGCTGGTGTTGGCTTCTCCTCTCAGCCTCTTCAAGTTTCTGAGATGACCAAATATAACTCAGTAATTGCTTTTATCCTTTTCTCCTTCCCTCCCACCTCCACTGCCCTGCCACCTGCCTTGCTTAGACCTTCCCAGTCCCAGAAGGATTCAAGTTCAAGTGCGCTGAACCAAGCTGCCTCACAGTCTCCAAGCACAATGCCTTCTCCTCACATCTTTCCACCTCTCAGCTCCTGATAAATCATACCCATTAGTACAAAGAGTCTCTGAGGACTGAGCCTCTCCAGGGGACACGCTGTGAACTGCAGCAGTCTGCGTGTGGGTCATTCCACCCGGGATCAGACACCTGCATTACCGCCTGTGCCCACGGAGGGGCCTCACACCCCCAAGCCAATCCACTCCAGGGTTTGTTACGAGCTGCTCCAACATAAAAACGTGGCCCGGCAGTTCTGTGCTCCTTACTGCGTGGTTTAGAAGGATTTCTCAGAAACAGTTTTCTATTCAGTGAGTGATTTACATAACCTACTACAGATTTCTTTGATCACAGCTGGGAAATCTACCAGGGCACTGTTCTTTGTTTCCTACGACAAGCACATTGCATAAGGAGGAGTCATTTCAGGCTAACTCTGTCCCTTTGGCAGCATTTTCCCTCCCTCATCACCCAATCTTCCCTCTCTATATCCTGACCTGCAACGAAGTATTTCAGCCTCTCCCAGATACTGACAATGCTGCATTTTCTTTTCACATCTCTCTTTGCCAAAAGTGGAGCTGGAAGAGCTAGGCTAGCTGGAAGGTTCACACATGGAACTCCAGCAAGCCAAACCTGTCTCGCACTCTTGTGGTTTGTGCTAATGCTTCAGCAGTGGAAACTCAGTAGCACACCAGAAAAAAAGCTGCATTTCCCATCAAAAGGCAGTCACTCAGCAGTAGGTATGTTTTTCTTTAAAGAGATACAGCTGTCAACAATACAGAACAAGATCTTCGCTCTTCAAATCTATCATTTTTGTACTTAAGGAGTTCATTACGGACTCTTCCAACAATGTGGCTTGTGGCAATGATAAATGGCTAATCAAGGGGGCAAGGCCTGCTTGCTCTTTTTATTTATTTATTTATTAACAGTGTCACGTTTCCTTCAACGGAGTTAGCTCTAGGCAGCAAGGACGAGCAACTGCATTGCACTTCCCAAGATCCCACACTGAAAGCAGCAGGGAAAGGCAGCTCTTACCTTGATATGTGCTTTGGCTTTGTTGAGCAGCCCAAGCGTGGTGTGCCGGGTGCAGTCTGGTCCGAGCGGTATCAGAACTTTTAAGCGTTCTAGACACAGGCGGAGGTGAGCTCGGCTGCAAGGGGAGAACAGGAGGGTCAGAGCCATGCTTTCTGCAAGGGAATGTCACTGCTTTCACTGCTGCCACCCCACAAGGCAGTTTTCAGGCTTCCCTATTTCCACACATGACAAGATTCCCCTCAGGTACCCGCACAGACTTCCACTGAACTATTTACGCTTCAAACATCAGCTGCTCACCAATACCTTCATTATTGCTAACCTCTGACAGACACTGTTTATTTTCTTGCTGTCTGAACTGATAATCTGACCCATCTGCATGAACTTTGTGCAGGGGCAAAGGCACAGAAGAAAATGGTACAAGTATCTCATGGATTTCCTCTCTCTCTGAGCTATTTGCTGTCTGTTTTGCTGAGAACTTTTGTGAAAGCAGTTTTGAATGACTGCTACCCGCTGTGTGCTTGTTCATTGCCAGCTCAAGGACATTTGCTATGAACTGACCTGAACACCTCTTCTTGCATGAAATTAAGATCATCAATGAAGAAATGGTCAATTCAAAACACTGAAACAATCCCTGGCAATTCAAGGAATGAGAGGGACAGTAGTTCCCAAGAACTGCACTCTTACTCCTTCCTGGGCCCAGGTCTGAAATGCTGCTGGGGGTGCAAGGTCTGTGGGAATGAGAGAACCCAAGACCTTCCCCCAGGCAGACTTCTGACCTTGGCTACAAAGGCTCCAGCACAACAGCACTGTTGGTGATATGATCCATTTTCTGCAGAACATGGCAACATGTTCTGGGGTAAATGGTTCAGGCAGCAGTAACAACACACATCGTCCTCAGGCTGCAGAGGAAAACTGTTCCCACTGTCTCCTCCTCTGGATCACATCTGCAGGGATGAACCGCAGATTTATGGAAAACTATCGAGTGTGTGTTGCCTTTTTCCCCTCCCTCTCTCTTTCCCAGACATTAATGATTTATGTCCAAAGTTGTCATCCCAATCAATAACACAATGACATCAGCTTTACCATTCACATGCAAGAAACACCAGTGCAAAAGACTCCTGAAAGCCTATCCCAGCCCCTGCTCATGCACAAAGAAACTGAATCTTAGCCTGATCCATCTCAATGCAGGGGAAGAAAAAAAAAAAAAGAAAGAAAAAAAGAGCACGGACAGTTCATTTCCATTTGTTTTTCAAATGCACTATTGCACCCAGTTTGAAAGGGGTGGGGGAGAGGAGTCTGTAATCAGGCAATTATGTCAGTGACAAGCAAGGATGATTAAGGGTGGAAGGGTCAGGGGTTTTGCTGATGAACTGTCAGCACAGGGGAGTGTTCACTGGCCGTGCTGTAGAAGTGAGCTCCTCACAGTTTCTACCATAAATCTCTTTACGAAGGGTTCATCATTCTGTTTCAATAACAGTCACAGGGCTGCATATTACCAGCAAGAGCCTTGAAGAAAGCATGTTTTCCATTAAACATTAACAACTACAGGGGTGGGGAAAGGGAAATAATAATCCAAAAATCAAACTGAAAGAACAGTAATCACATCAATCTCATCTACTTCTCAAGTTGCTCTAGGGCAAACCCCACTGTCATTAAACTCATATGGTTGACATGGGGAGATTTTTTTTTTACCTGAAAGCCAGTTTTCAACACAGAGCTTGGTCAGGAGTGTGCTCCCACTACAAGTGTTTGCCCTGTGTCCCATGATGACTGAAAGGGTAAGCAATGAAAAAGTATTGCTGGTTCACAGTGACACTACAGCTGGGACATTGGGCACTGACTTCTTGCACAGAAATGAAGAGGAGCAGGATCTTGTGGTCAAAGACATTCTGGGGTTTGAAACCAATTTTTGGATATGGCACAGACTTCCTGAATGGCCACACAGGCAAGTCACTGAGTCAGAGCTGTCAGAGCACAGCCACTAAGCTGCAGCATGGAGCAGCACGTGTCTCCTCACAGCACAAGCATCAGCTCCAGCCACACATTTCACCTACAGATCAGCCCAAGTTAAAAACACTGATCAAGCAGAGCCCAGATCTGGGGCTTCACCTAACAGCAGACTGCTACACAGCATCTGCTCCAGGCAGGTACCACAGGCCTGGAGGCAGCTCCCAGCCCGTGGTGAAAATCAAATTATTTGTGTAACAGGAAAAAAAGTTTGGGGAATCAACATCCAACCAGTCACAAAGACATCACAGTCCACTCTTGAATGCAGAGAGAAATGGATAACACATCTACAAGCCTGAGCTTTGGGCTGATTCTCAGCACTGTGTTTTACCAGGAACTGGGAAGGTGCTGCACCAGGAACTGCAATTCCTGGAACCAGAGATCAGCTTCAGGCAGCAGCAAGCACTGGCTGGATTGCTGAGACAGCGATCAAGGGTGGCACTGATGTGCCACGTCAAAAGCTGGGTTGTGTGCAGACTGAACAAGATCAACCCTGTTAAGCACCTGAAAGCTACAGGCAAAGGTCCAGCCATGTAATAAAACCCCAGATACTTGAAAACCTTCCCATTGTGCCCCAGGACCATGGTGGAGAGAAGAAGGTTACTGCTTGTCCCAGGCCCATGCAGACCATTTTCAGAGAAGCCACTCCTGCACCTGGCTCTGCTGGCTGCTGGCCAAAGGCTGTGGCCTGCAGCAGGGGTGATGGCTGTGCCAGCACAGCCCCCATCAGGAGGGGCCACCTGCCTGGGACACGAGTGTGGTGGGAGCTGATAAGCTGCACACAGCACAGCTCAGGCTGCAAGCACACTGCAGGGGCAGGTTTCAAACATGTCTGACCAAAGCTAATACTTCTGTGCTGCCACTGTATTTCCCCCTATTTCACACTCCAAGCTGAGCCACACTGGGATGGGAAGGAGCAACCAAGCCTGCAAACTGTCCTGGCATGTGAGCACAATGCTTTCCTTCAGAGAGACCCAACTAAACAACTTGCCCAACTGCTACCCCTCTGCAGCATCCAATACCTTCCTTATTTTTTTACTTTTAAAATCTAGCCCAATCACAGTCCCTGACCTCAGCTGCCAGCAGCCCCAGCGGACCATGATTTGTTCTTAAACTGCAGGGCATACACTGCAGGTCTGACAGACTGGTGGGTGCATCAGAAATAAAACTCCAGAGCCCTGGGAGCAGATGGAGCCACTGCTCACTGAACTAGATGTTGCACAGAGGGCTATGGTCTAGCTGACAAAATGGTGATCGGTCAAAGGTTGAACTCAATGGTCTTGAAAGTCTTTTCCAACTGAAATGACTTTGTGATTCTTTGAAAACCATCACAGAAGACTTAGCTAAAAGACCATTTCAGAGAGAAAGCAATTGCAAAGCCATTAATCTTTCTTATCAAGTCCTGGAGCTGCCCCTGGGCAGCTGTAATTCCCCAGGTCAGGCCATGATGTGAGTGCCTTTTCCCCTTGTTTACCTGGACTCTGCTGCAACGTGGCTTTGACAATGCTGCAGGCTCTTGTTTTCAATGAAAATAGCAGCATTGTGCAGCCTCCAGACAGAGCCAGACGGCTTTCCATGTAAACCACTGGATTATGCCAATATTTGACGCATCTGCCAATATCTAGAAAAACAAGTCTAAAAGCCCATATTGTTATATAACAGAGAAACAAGGCAGGCTTGGTGCAAAGGGCTGCTGCCTCTCACTCTCTTCATCCTGAGGAAGACAGAGGATGACAGAAGGAGAATTCCAGTTTCAGCAGAGGCCGAAGCTTTTGCATGCTAGCTGCAGGGGAGATGGGAAAAGCTGCAGCCCTTCCTCCTGCCAAAGTGGGAAAAAATCAGGCTCTCACAGCAGCATACTGAGCACATTGTAGATGCTTGATGTGTTGAAAGAGAAGTCTGTGAAAGATTTGAAAGAAAGGGGCTCTCCACTTTCCCAAGGGATGAGCCTGGTCCCCTCTTCCTGCTCAGCCTGATGAGAGGGAAAACTCCTGTTTGAGATTCCCATGTTGGGGGGCATCAGGATGGCCAAAAAGGAGTAAAACACCTGAGAGGTTTCAGAAACCCAGAGCCAAACACAAGCCCTGTCCCAAAGAGCTGAGGATCATCCTTTATCTTGTTTCACTCTGTCTAAGACAGAGCCCCTATGCTGCTTGAGCTTCCTCCTCTGTGTGGGGCCAGGAAGAGACTGGAAGCAAGTTCCTCTGGGATGTGGAGGGCAAGCAGGGCAAGGATGCCCTCTCTTCTCTGCCAGGAGCTGCAATGGGCCAGGAGACTGAAGCAGAAGAAGGATGAAAAAGCCCAGCAGCCCCACAGCCCTTCCAGCAGATCCATAAGCTGTAAAAGGCTGCATATGGAAGAAGGGAGGGCTGGCCCTTGAAATGGCAGCCCCAGTGCTGCTCACTGGGCACCTGCTGTTCTCCCTGCTTTCCCTTTGTGCCTGTGCAAGAGCTTCTGACTGTATTTGGATTATCTGACTGTATTAGGATTATCTACTTCTACCCCCAGCTCCCCTCCAAGGTCCTCTGTCCTGAGCCTGTATCAGAGGGGAGCCTGGCTCTTGCTCTGTGCAGCCCCCCCTTGCACTTGGCTCTGTCTGGCTGCAGAGGGCTGTAATTTCACAGCCTGCTCTCCTCTCCAGCTCCCAATGACATCACCCACTCTGATTATATAAAGCACAGGGAGGAAGCCTTTATTTATGCGTGCTTTTTGCTCACAGCTTCAGCTGTCTCAGTGTACAACACACATGCAAATCCCACTGCAGGAACTGGGCTCTCTTTTGCCTGAATCAAAACTGCACTGCAGAAAAAGGTGTGGGTGCAAAAAAAAAGTCTCTGTTTCCTTCCCCCACACCTCTGAATACATTTTTGAGGAGTTTGGGTAGGAATCAACCTAGCACAACACTCTGCACCATAGCAAGCTGGGCACAAAGCCACCATCTTCCTCCTTGCTGGGAAGTCCCCAGAGAGCTGAGGACCTGTGCTGGCAGCTCCAAGCTCTTAGTCTGCTGGTCACAAAGGGGCTACACAGGGGCTGGAAACCTAACCCCCTAACAATGCCCAACAGGATCCCTACAAGGGCCAGCCCAGGGCTGTAAGACCACAGGCAGTTTCCCTTCCTGGCCCTGGTGGGCTCAGCCAAGCCCCTGTGCAGCCCCTGACAAGGGGTGACCCCACTGCCTGCTCCATCCTCCTCTGGTCCATGCTGCAGAAACGCTGCAGACATGGGCCATCCCTGAATGTTAACATTGCCAGAGAGACAGCAGCTTCTTTGCCAGAAGCGGTTTGGGATTTGTGCAGGGGTCCTTGCCAACTTCCACCAGGAGCAGAAGGGATGGAAACTGAGAAAAGAAACTTTCTCTGCTGAGGAGTCAGGCAAACACGCGCACACTCGGCTCTGGAGCAGCAGGTTTACCAGACTCAGCACTATCCCCCCGTCAGACACTGCTGAGAGACTTTGCTGAATCAAGGCCTGAACATCTGCAAAACACACACACAGACACACACACACAAACTCTCTTCCCATCTTTAAAAGATCAAGCCTCCCTCCCAGCAGGAAATGACCAACTCGCCTCCAGCAGCAGTTCAAAATGCTGAATTCTTAATTTTGTATGTTGAAAGAAGGGAGCATCTGAGGGAAAAGAAAAGCATTTCCCAGATATTTTTGTACTTATGCCTCCAGGTCTATAGGGCTTGAATTCAACAGTGGATTTAAGCATGTGCTCAACATTAGGAATATGCTCAAGTTCCACTGAGGCTAAATCAGACACTTGATCTTTGTGAGATATTAAAAAAAATTGAAGCAAACCAAAAGAAGCACCAAAAGAACCAGAAGAAGGAGGATCCTAACATGGAGAAGGACATTATCATATGTCTCCTCTTCCCTCAAAGCCTTTTCAAAGTCGAATCTAATTTAACCCTGAAATTAGAAACCACCAACTTTGTTTGGATTGCAGAGCCTAACAGATTGTCTAAAAAATTCAGGAGTGATCACTGGTTAAAGAAAGCAATTCCTGGAGAAACACATGCGACCCCACATCAATAATTCAATGTACGGGAATGATTTTGAGATAAAAGTAATGAGAAACACATGCAAAAACCACAGGGCAGGGAAAATACGCTTTCCTTCTAAAAGCAGTTCACAGGTCAGAGGCTGCTTATCTCCAGCAGCCATCGTAGGACGTGATGCTTTTTCCTTACTCTTGTCCCTGACCCCCAGGCCAGCCCTCTCAGCGAGGTATCCGCTCCCTGCTTTACCCACGCCTGTCTCCAGAGGTTTTTGCAGGCAGTGGCTGCGGGCTGGAGGAGGCAGAGCGGGCAGAGCCCGCCGTGTGCCGGTGCTTTACCCACGCCTGTCCCCAGAGGTTTTTGCAGGCAGTGGCTGCGGGCTGGAGGAGGCAGAGCGGGCAGAGCCCGCGGTGTGCCGGTGCTTTACCCACGCCTGTCCCCAGAGGTTTTTGCAGGCAGTGGCTGCGGGCTGGAGGCGGCAGAGCCCGCGGTGTGCCGCTCGGTGCTGCTGCAGCGCGTTATGCAATGCTGCGAGCCCGCGGGCCGGGCAGCAGCGCTGCGGTGAGAGCCCGGCCCCGCTCAGCCGGAGCGCACAGGGCACCGCGGCCTTCAGCAGGAAATCTGACTCACAAATGCACCGCTGAAAGCTCACGTTCTCCACCTGAGCTCGGAAAGCGCTCGCAACAAGCCCTGCTTTCGGATTTTAAATCGGGTCTCTCCTCATGATTGTTTTCGTGCCTGTGCTCCCAGCTGGAAGAGGACGCTTGCTCATCTGACCCTGTTTCCAGTCAATTTCTACCGACGGCTCCCTGGCATGTATGAGTATTTGTATTCCAAAAGCTAATAACATCTGCCATGAAAATTAACTGAAAAAAATCCTTCGTATTTTTAAATTTTTAGATGTAAAGATCTACCAAAAACATCTGCCATAAAAATTAACTGAAAAAAATCCTTTGTATTTTTAAATTTTTAGATGTAAAGTTCTTCCATTTAAGATAAAGAAATGAAAATTTAATCCCGACAATAAAAAGACTTGACAACATACTATAAATAGGAATTTAAAGGAACAAAAAAGTTCTACAAGCAACATTTTCAACCTTATCTTAACCATGTCAGGTCTGTCTGCAAAAGTTAGAGATGAACGTGCACCCAACTGTGTTCTCAAATCAAGGCCAAAGGAAAAACAAACTGCAAATGATGAGATCTGTGACCTAACAATGGTAAAACTATAATAGAAATAATTTAAAAATCCAACCCCAAAGCAATGCAGTTTTTCCAAGTCATACAAATCAATGTACCTCTGCCTGGTCACAAGCCACGCACCAGGCAAATAAGAGGTGGCACAGTGCATAAGAAAGCAGAGTTGTGATTCAAGGCCGTAAGTGGAAACAAAATACAAACAGCAATGTCCTGATGTACTCCACAACTGCAGAGCTCTGTCCAAAGGCCACCTCAGAGACAAAACCAACACCAGGTACCCCGGGAAAGGGAGCATCTTACCAAGCAACTGAAATACTCAGGATAAATGGCTGATTTTGGGGCACAGAAACCCTCCTCCCTATCTGCAACAGAAGCTGCAAGCCTTAAGGTAAGCACAAAGCAAGGTTTTACCTGAAAATGTACCGCCCACACTCTCCACTGTACACTTTGAAAGTGTCCATGCTACAAACCCTGACTGTCCCTGAGCCCTGGGTGGCCTTGCACTGCAGTGGGAGTGTGTGGCCACCTTACACAGAAATTACTTTGAGATGGCAACACTCATCACTGATGTCAACTTTGGAAGAGTTTCAGGTTCTTGGCAAACAGAAGCTGCAAGACCAACAAACCTTGTGCCAAGTGATGTCTTGCCACCACTGGTCCATTCCAACATGGATCTTTCTAGCCTACTACTGCAGTCTGGAGAAAGACATGCTTCTCCACCTCCCTCTGCATCACACAGCTGTCAAAATCTCTGCATTTCCTGGGATCCTTCTGGGTATAAAACTGAATATTGTTGAGAGGCCTCTCCTAATTATGTTATGATTTTGAAGGCAAATTCCTAAATCAAGCAGATCCCAAATAATTATACTAAAGCAACACTATGATTCTGAAGCTGAAGTGATATATCCAGGACTAATTTTATTCACAGCATAACTCTGGGCCTTTGGGTCCTGTTTGTTGCACATCTTGAGGTTTCCTGCTTTGAACTATAGGGTTAGAAGACAGAAGCTTTATTTAAATGTATGAAACAATTTCTAAAAAAGAGAGGCTACCTATAATCTCATGACTTCCAAAACTAGAAAAGGCAATGTCAAAAACTTTTGAATGCTGATGCTCACAGTAATAAAAATTATGCCATTTTGGAAGGTTCCTCCTCCAGAATGAACTCACAGTTGCTCGGTAACACGACTGCTCATCCTTTCATAACCCCTTTGATCTTCAGAGGCACTGATGAGACAGGGCTGCTTCAGCTCAGTAGAAAAAGATCAAATGCAATAACCTGGGCTTCACAATGAGAAGGTGATGAGAGCAGCATAGGTGGACATCTGCCCAGCAAAGGAATGGAATCAATCAATGCCTGGCATTTTCTCTCACCCCTTCATTTTCATACAGATCTCACACTGACCTCAGCGCCCGTCCATCACTTTCTCTTCCCAACTCCCAGCTCCTCTTTGTCATTCCTTGCAAGAAATTTGGATACTTTTTAAGAGATCTCAAATAGCAACAGATGCTCTGGAGCAGATTTTCCCCTGAATTTATATATTGAGGATCTCCTATTATCAATATTGGACATTGTCAGAGAGTATTTTAATCCCTGGTGAATATAATTATATTATATTTTAGTGTAGCACAGAAGACAATGTTACCAGCTAAACCCCTTTTAGGCTGAGCTGTGCTCACAACATTCTAAACCCAACAGCCACCACAGGCCACAAATGCTTTACATCATGTTCTCCTTCTGACTTGAGAACACAGCCCAGGTGCTGCCTGTATGGGCACATGTAGGTAAAGATCATTTGCCACCAACTTTTCAATGTGCTGCTAAACATGCAGGTATTGCAATTTCCTACCCGGGCCATAAGATATGGTGACAATCCTGCATTTGACTATCAGGGAACATGCAAAGAAAGCTGTAAACATCAACAGACAACCCAGGCTGGTTAATTATAAAGCCCAGTCTAATAAAAACTCCATCTTTGTTAAAGGGTGGTTAAAAATAGACCTGCTCTTTAAATAGCCAGCGGTGTCCTGTGCCCTGGTTCTCACTAATACCATTGTAATTATCCTTCTAGGGATACACAGTGTGCTCAAAGCCAAGTCAGTGCAGAGTCCTCCTGCACGCTGCCACCATGCCTGCAAAGCAGCTGTGCCATTCATCAGGAACCTGCCTCCTTGCAGAGGAGGCACTAACCTGCTTTGCTGCAATCTATGGATTTTCAGCTTTACTGCTAGAATTAGGTCACCAGCAAAGATAGCCAAGATTTCCCAAACTCTCCAGCTATTTTTGATTATTCTGTTCAGAGGTTTCCTGGCTAAGCACAATGCCTTTGAAATGAAGGGGTGTTTGGGCTCCTGCAAGGCTTCTGCAGTCAAACACTGAGAAGCAGAGATGCTCTCACTCCATAATCCTTAATGGCCTCTAAAACTGCCAGGCAATGAGAAAGTTCTCCAGCTCAGATCTCCTGCCACCAGGTCCTTCCAGCCTCTCCAGAAAAAATCAAAGATGGTGCACACCAGAAAACAGATGAATTAGAAAGGATCTGCAGGGACCCTTGAAGAGCCATGCCTGCACTTGAGCCTGGCAGAACCCAAGGCAGCAGAGAGCTTCCCTGCAGGCAGCTGGAGAGTAGCCAGGGACTGGTCTGCTTCATAAGACAGACATTTGTACATCACTGAAAGAGTAAAGGATTCTATTAACTTGTTATTTGGGAAAACATATTTCCTGTTTTTAAAATCATGAATAGGAAATTTGTCAATATCAAGAATAAATTCTTATCTGGTGCTAGAAGTTCTTTTTGTCATTAACATAATTTAAAAAAATAACACAGGTAAGTTATAGCCACTAAGAATTTTTAAATCACATGCATCTATTTTCTGAAGCTGACCTCATGGAAGAAAACTCCTAATGAAAGTATATTCTAAGAATGTGACCATTTGACATACTTGTTTACACAAAATATTTTCTGCCAGAAGGAAAGCATGTGCTCTTCATCTAATATCTCTTCACACTGTCAGAAATATTTAAGGAGTCATCAAATATCTACTGTACCTTTCAGGTATGGAGGGCATACATCTGGAACAAGGGAAGCAGTGCATGTAATTTCACCTTGTAAAATTATTTTAAATTTAACCTCAAACTTCCCAGGGAAAATGAATTACCAGCCAAGGTCATTCTTTGATGTATGTTTGGAAAAAAAGCAGTAGGAAGGAGAACTTAAGACATCCTAACAGTACTTTTTGTACTGAATATAAGGATTTTTGCACAGAAAAAGCAGCAATAGTGTATTTCAAGAGGCTATGAGTTGGCTAACATTAAGTGACAAATGGTTTTAACTCATGTCACCTATGCTTGTTACTCAGGAGGGAGCCTGAACAGAGCACAGCTCCCAGCACACTGACAGCAGGTGAGCCATGTCCTGAACTCACACATACAGAGGTACCAGGAATAAAAAAGAATTTTTGAAAGGAGGCACCAGAGAGTGTGAAAACACACCTTGCCTCTGTTTAGGTGGTGTGATGTGCTAATACAAACTCTCTCAATACAGTTCTTCCAAAGAGGGGCCAAGCTTATTGTCTAGAAAATTAAAACAATATAAACCTCAGGGGGAAAGAACAACACAAACCCCCTGCCTTGCTCTTTCCCTTTAACTGGGCACCTTACTTATATTTTCTTTCTCTCCTGTAGGAGTGTGTGAAGGCCAAGAGATGCAAGATGGCTCAAACCTCAAACAAGGAAAAAGCATGGAGCTGGCTGCTTGGAAACAACTTTCTCTGGGCTGGAAGCAAGAAAAAAAATGTATCTGTAAGACATGCAAATTGCTCCATTTGCTTCAGCTCAACTACAAAACTTCTAGTGCTTTCAATAGGGCTCAAAAATCATTATATTAAGCACAGGATGCTCTACCTAGTGAACTTTTGATCAGCTAAAGAAGACCATTATGACCCCTGTCTGGGTCTTCAATGCCACAAATGGATACAAATTTGATTCTCCAAACCAAGAACAGCTGTAGTTGAGTAAACTAACATTTGTAGGAGGATTAGCTGCCTTATGCTAGCTGACCCTGTATTTTCCCAGCAGGAAAAGGGTTAGGACCCCACTTGGAACAAAGGAGAAACTGAAAGGTTCATGGCTTGTTTTGGAAAGAAAAAATATTTTAAAAGACAAGAAAAAGAGAGAGGAGCTGGAACACCTACTCCTCTGGTTTGGTGGAAACTGGTTTCCATTTGCTCTGCTATCAGAGCAGTATTAAGAAAATAACCACACGACCTTACAGAAATACCTGCAGCAGCACCACTTTATAATCAGTCACCCCCTCCTTCCTTGCTCTTTTGTAGTGCTTATGTAACCCTCAGGGCCTCATGAACTTAGGCAATACTTACTACTGTTTCACCAATCAGATATTTTATTTTCTATGTTGCATCCCGTCCTGGGATGACTCCCTGTTGGTTTCAAAAAACACTGCTGTTAAAAATCATAGCTAAAAAACAACAAAAAAAGTCATTTTCTCCAAACACAATTCACCTGGAGAGAGCCTGTGGTGGGTTTCTTCAGCATGAGAGCCAAACTACAAACCAGAAGGAGGAACTTTTTGACTTTCCCAGTGCTGTGCTAGGCAGGAGCTGGCAGAGCTTGCAGGCACTTTCAGGAAGGGCAAAGCAGCAAACCGGAGATGACATTTCCACCAGCAGGAAAGGGCGACGCAGCAGCAGGACCTTGGAGTGACAATCAGACCTGGCCCCAGACAGCTTGCATGACCCCAGGGAAATCCTGCAGAACTGAAGCACACCCCACTCATCCACAAAATGGATCTAATCTTGATTCCTTTATACAGTACTGCACAGCTACAGCTACTCCTGGTTTTCAGGGGCTCATGTAGCCCAGCAATGAGAAAGGTGTGGGAAGAGCCAAGAGTCTGGGATTCTCTGGAAGCCAATTCATCCAACTTCCTCTGGTAGTTAATGAGGCTCAGAGTACAACATGGCCACATTTCCCAAAATGGATCAGTAATTCCTCACTACTCCATATATGCAACAAAAATCTGTCTGAGGTCTTCTGTTATCTCTGTCCCAAGAAATTCTCAAGATGGAATTTCAAAGGAGTTTAGTCATAATCAGGAAGACAAGACGAAGGCTGTATTGTTGACACTGCAATCACACAATTATAAAGCTTTGTACTTCTTCAAACCCTTTAGTTCTGATGTCCTACTGTTAATCCCATTATGGTTTAGGCCCCATTAAAAAAATATACACCACAGTAGCTCAGACATCACACTATTCTAAAAAACAAACACCTACATAGGATGTTTCCTCTTCTTTCTGTTTTTTAAATACAAAGGTTACATTGGCTTATTGGTTTTGTGTGGGGGATAGGAAACACTTAACTCTGGGCGCTGGGTTGCCCCAAGCATCACCAGAATTGTAGGGAAGATTACAAGAGTTGGCAATATTAATAATATTTTTCACTTTAAATAACAGAACAATTAAAAAAAAAAAAAAGCTCAGTTGAAATGAAAAAATAAAAAATTCTTTAAGAATCTCGTGCAATTTGCCTTTCCTGGATGGCTGAAGGAAAGCACAAGCCAGTGCTGTCTGCACAGACCTGGGAGCCAGCCTGGAGGGCTTACAGGAGTCCCCTGCTTGTGTAGCACAGCCTTCCACTCTGACAGCTGCTGAACACTTCCAGTGTGCCCAACACACAGTACAAACCCCTTCCCATTCTGCTCTTTGCCCACCACGTGTGCTCTGTGCAGAGATCACCGCAACACACAACTCAGAGAAACTCCAAGAGACACTCATGTCTCCAGAGAGCCTTCACATGTTTTCCTGAAGTATATGACACTAGACATAAGATTTTGGTTCTCCTCTCCTTTTGCAATCACTTCACTGAAATGTATCCCTGTATGTGCTTTTTCCAGTGAATACCAAGCCTGTAAGCTGCTCTTCCAAGCCAAGAAAAGTTTAAAAGAGGTCACACCACAGAGAACAGGCTCTGCACATTTCCTAAGAGGGTCATATTACATAGAATATCCACGGGAGATGAAGTGTTCCCATCCAGTTTCCCACTTTTTTTGGCATCAAAGTTGCTCCCTGGTTTAGGTGAAGTGGGAAATGCATACATTGGAAAAAGAAAAGATCCATTTTATTTGTTCCCCACATTTGCCTAGCTCAGCCAGAACTCCTCAGCATATTTTGAGGGTCTAACAGAGTGATTCTTGCTAGGAAAGTTGACTGCTATATTCAGCATTTGAGACTCTTCACGTTCACAGAGGCACAGAGGCACTCAGCTTTGGACAGCTTTTTTTCTTCCCTTGAACAATGCTGAAATAATTTTCTTCTTAGTCAGACATTAGAAAAAACTTTCTAGCAGTAACCATAGTTAATGAGGGCAATAGGCTGCACTGTTTCCCTGTGCAATCCTGCTGTCAAATGCTTTTAAGGCCATGCTAGATTGGCACCTGCCAGAAAAGCTTTAGATGGAGCTTATCCTGCCTTGGGATGAGGGCACCAAGTGAGTGCTGTAGGCCCCCCTCAGCTCCATCCCTGACAGCTTCAGAAAACTTCAGAAACCACAGAAATCTGAAGAACACAGTTTCTTGCTCTCCTTTAGATACAGAGCCTGAGCCAGCTGCAGGGGCAGCATGCTGAGTCTCCAGAAACCTCTTTGAGAGCAGAAGATCTGCTCCAGAGTGGCAGTTGCAGCTGGCAAAGGGCATTAATGCCACGTGTGTAGGAGCAAGCAGGCAAAGCAAAAGGGAGGATCTTGAGGCATCTGCAAAGCACTGTTTCCATTAGCAGAATGAGACAGCTCCCTGCAGTGCAGGTTGGCAAGGAAAGACCAGGAGCAAAGCAAACAACAGGAGGGATTGCAGGGAAGAGGAACCCCCCACCCAAACTGCCTGCACCCCAGCAAGCTCTGCAGTTACACAGCTGCAAACTTGGAAAAGGGCAGACAGCTCTGAGGAGCACCAGGATCCACTCTATGAGAAACACTGGAAACAAACACAGATCAAAGGGAAACACCAAGCTGTATACACAGCTGGGGCTGTCTTCCCCTGTTAAAAAGAGAAGGGCACGTGGATTTAACTGCAGGCTCTTTGTGAGTGCTTGCACGTAACCGTGCATCTGGGCACAGGCGCGCACTCGCCCCACGCTCCAGCTCCTGCCATCACCGGGGGGCAGCTCATGAATGGCATTTTCCAAGCTCTATGGAAGATTCCCACACAGCTGGGCAAAACCTGACTGGGCAACCCACAACTCAACCCACCCCAGGGAACAAGGCCAAATAGGTGGAAATAAAAGACATGGGAGATACAAAGCAACCTCCGTTTTAGCCTCTGATTTCTACAATAAACGTGCTGCATTGCTCCTCCATTTAGAATGACTCATTTGAACAATTTCATTGAGTATCCAGAAGGAACACAACAATTCCCATCTAAGGGCTGGGCCTTGACCATGTGGAATTGGAATGAATTACCCAACTCTTCAGCAAGTTGTGTCTTTATGTAGTACTGTAAAGTCTCTCCTGAGAAGAAAATGTGGAGGACACACTGCCCAGAACTTCCTGGGGGAGCCAAAGCAATCCCTCCTGCACAATCCAGCTCTGAGAGGAAGAGGAGATTACCTACACTGCAGCAGCACACGGAAATGCTGGTGGCTTCCTGTTGTCAGGTTCTGGAACACTCTTGGCTGACCAGGCTCTTCTTCAAGGCTAGTGACAGTCACAGTGGGCTCCTCAGGGCTGAACCTTCCTGTTCTGTTCCTTTTCTTTCCTGGGATGCTCACAGGGAGATCTTCCCGTATGCAAATAAGCAGCAAAATCAAGTCTGGCATCAACAACCTTTCCATATACCCCTCCTGCTGGTTGTATGGCTTTGCCAGCCCTCACCCATGTGGAAGGGTCCTTGTCCTTTTTATTACAAACACGAGGAGAGCAGTGTCTATCAATGTTCTCCTTTTGATTCTGCATTATTCACTGTCCTGGACAGTAAGGAACCCTTGGCACTGATCCCCAAATGACTCGGCACAACTACAGTGCTGTGGAGACAACCAGAGAGGAGCAACAACTGCCCAAGTGAAGGAGCAGCATTCACCAGAGAGCCATTAAGAGCTGTGCTTCTAAATGATTCAGATGCTTTTAGATATTCCACCCTGGCTCAGCAACCAGACAACTCAGAGATAGCAGCCTGCACTTGACTTTGCAAGCATGACTAAATTTTGTGCAGCTGTTTACTACCTACCATGATAAAACCCACACCCTTACCATAGGAGCTGCTATCAGTCTGGGCCATGTGTGAACCCACTGATACCATGCACAGAGTCTGCTTCTATAAAAGTAATGCTGCATTTCAAACTCATGTCCTGTTTCCACTGGTGGCTTCATGAATAAGCTTTTCTGTACCAATCCTCCTTTCCCTCAGCTCCTCGTGTGCAGAAACCCTTGTACAGGCAGTTACAAGATCATTCTGTAACTGCTACATCCCCTTTCCTGCCTCACCTTTTGTGAGCTGAACATGCTCATTTGCAAAATCTACCATTCACAGCAATCTGTTCTTCATCCTGAGCCTTATAAGCACTGAACTCCCAAACTCCCAGGCAAAAAAAAAAAAAAAAAGAGAAAAGAGAAAAGGCATCCATGCTTTGCAAAAGCTTTTCATTTTTCCCCTAAATAAGTCATGTTGCTTTATGAATGTACTCTCTAAGGTAAATAATTAACAGGCAAGAGGGACAGAAAATCTTATTACATGGCTAATGGGAAGTGATGCTCAGGCAGCAGTGTACCCATAAAGTATAGCTTCAAAAGACAGCCCCTAGGCCTTCTTAATGGAACACTGGGCTGAAAACCTGACTCATGCAGGGATTCCTCTGCATTCCTTCAGAGTCAGACAAATCCAAAGTCTTTATCTGAGATTCAGCCTACATCTAATAGACAGTCTGTTTCACCTCTGAAAAACAGGATACTCCAATTTTGCACAGGCACTGTAAGGAACAACCACAAAGAGCACTAGGCAGAGATGATCTGTATTTCCATACAAATTCAAACTCCCAAGGACAGAAGGGGACACTGGTAGGTTACACCATCTACTGCTATGTTCTGCCATGCCCCTGACATAGCCCTGTCCATGTTATCCACTTGTTCCATGTGAGCAGAATTCCTGACCCTTGGTTCCACATTGCTTATTTAATTGTTTTATGGTTTTCTCATGCAGTGTTTGGGAGGAAACCTGTGAGGTCTGTTTGCCCACAGTTATGCAAACTACTCAGGGTAATCAGCACCATTTGCAGCCAGACAAGAACCACAGCAATTGCAAGATGAAGCCTTTCCCTCCTTTCCCAGACAAAGTTGTGAACACCTGTCACACACTTGCATTTACTATCACAGCATCCAAAACTAGGAGTTAGACCATACTGCTGCCTCCAAAGCAGCAAATGTGCCTACACTCTGTGTCCCTCTTCTCTTGCCTTAGGGGAGAAGGTGTCAAGCAGCACCTCCTGGCCCTGGCCAACACTGAGGGGACAGAAGGACATTGAGAGGGACACAAGCAGTGAGCATAAAGTTTTGAAGGAAGGTGGAAGAGGGGAAACTTGTGTGAATGAGAGAAAAGGCAAGCAACCAGCCAGAGATGTGGCTCAATAAAGCTGTGGGTCAAAGGACTGGGTCAATGCAACCTTGTCCCTGCTCCTTTTCTCCATCAGGCACCAGCTCTGTGCATGTGTCTGCTTCTCACCTGGCACAGGCCACACCAGGAGACACGTGGGGCATCCCATTCTTCCCATGTTCCCTTGCAGTATAAGGTTAGAGGTTATCCAAGCTGTCATACTTTGGTAAAAATGGGCCACACACAGAAAAGAGAACAAAAGCATGTTTCCTTCATTTCCTACCCCACTTCCTTTGGTTATTACAAACCTGCATGGGCTACATCATTACATGTACCAGATGTAGATCAACACATACAACTCCAACTTCTGCCCCAAGAGTACAAGGTCCTGAAATGTCGTTAACAGGTGATCAGTCTCAAAATTATGTTCCTATTACCTCATCTTTCCTACAGCAGAAATTCCCAACTGGCTTTTAGCTATGCTTTCAGGCCCATGAGCAATGTTAGTCACTTGAACAAGAAAAGTTGTTGCATCAGGACTGCAGGCTCTCAGCACCTCAAAGAGCACCCTGGAAAAAAAAAATAGCAAGCCTGCAAAGTCTCCAGAGATGCATTTAGGGGAGAGATGGTAAGTACAGAGCCATGACACAACTGAAAATGGAGCCAGGAAAGCTGAATGCTTGACTTCCTACTTGAGACCAGAGGTCCAAGCTCACTGATTAGAGAGGGCATTTGCCCAGTCTTTATAATTTTTTGAGGACAGCCATAAATATACAGAACTGGAGAGGGTTCAACCTGAAACAAAACAAAGGCAATGCACCCAAGTAGAAATCTGAGGATGCAAGTTTGGGAAGAGATTCAGGAACCACAGCTGGCAATGATGCACTCCAAATCAGACTGGTGACCTCTGATTTGGTGCAGAGACCTGACTGCAGAGAATATTTCTTCAGAAGAGGGGGGTTTCCTCTCAGGTCTCCCTTCTGGAAGGCAGGATGATGAAAGGATTCTCAGCATCAGACCATTATGACAAGGCCAAACAGATTGTGCTGACAGTTCTTTCTACACCATGGGAGAAAAACATATCAGAAAGTGCCCCAAACACATCTTAGTTAAGAAGGGCTTTGTGATAAATATCTGTTTCTGAAAAATGGCTTATAACAGTGATTTTATTGTGCAACATTGTTGAAATAAAAACATTTTTCTTTGTGACAGTTTATCCAAAATAGTAGTATTCATTTTTTCCCTCTTCTTTCTTCAACAGCTATTGGATTCCTAAGGGAGGTGCAGAGATCTGGGAGCAGAGAGGATGACAGGCATGCATACATTCTTCACTGCATCACTTTGAATAAAAAATAAATCATATTGAAACTAGAAATTCCTATATGAGCAGTACTAAAGGACTTGAAATGAAATGTGGATAATTTTGTTTCCTTCAAATCTTGGCATGGAGACTAACTGTCCCTTTGCAGCAGCTGTACTCAGAGTTCAGAATGTTCAGCAACCCAGCCAGTGTGAAACAAAGCCTTTGCAGACTTCCAATTGTAACTGAATCAAAATGCTGCTTCTGCCCAAGGAGGCACTTTGCATGACCAAGTGTGCTGGTCAGCCTTCCCCAGTGTTACACCAGTGACTGGTGAGTTCTCAGAGCAGTGCCAAGAAACAGCAAAAGGCAGATTGACACTAAATAATGCTGGCTGAGCCTGAACAAACCCAGAAAGAACAGCTCTCTGACAGCCTTACTCCAAAAGCCACCAGCTTCACTCCCTCCAGGTTAAGCAAAAACAGCAACAGCACTGTAATAAGTTATCCAGATCTCCTAAAACAGAGAAACATGCTGCAGCTCTGTTGAAAATTGTTAGTCCCAGCTGAAAACAGAGGCATCTGTCATCCAAACAACAGAGCTGAAGACAGCTAACTACCTCCAGCTCTTGTTCCACACTGCCCTTGGAGACAGGAGAGTTTAGCTACAGTTCCCACAAGGAGCAAGTTGGATCAGTGCATGCTCTGACCTTTGGATGTGTCAAAGAAAGATGCATGCTCAGCTGTGCTGGATATGGTTTGACTGCTGCAAGGAACATCACAGGTTCCAACTTTTATTAATGAGGAAAACAATATGTACTGTCAACGTTTGCTACATGAAGTTAGCATGAAAACAAAGCTCACTCCAGAGAACAAATGAAATTTACTGGATTAGTTTCTTGTTCCAGCTCTCCTGATAAATAGCACTGAACTCAACACCACATTGATTAGCTGGTTCAAGACAAACACTGATCAGATTGCCTTGGCAAGCATATATAGCACTACAAAAGCACAATCATCCTTGTCTATTCAGAGTAGCAAGGATTCACCATACTTTCATTTCCCTTCCTTCTATCTTTCCCAGCCTAGACAGCTTGTCTGCACTATTTAAAAGCTCTACCTTAAAAGCTTTTCCTAAGACACACTCAAAGCCCTTATTCTAAAGAAACAGAACCAAACAGTGCAAATGCTGCAGAGCCTCAGAAGGCCCCCATGTTTCAGTGCAAACTGACCCAGGTCACTGTTCTGTCCTCAACTTTCAGTAGGGGTTTTTTTTATCTTATCCACTACCTCAGATAGGCAACTGAGCACAACAGTCAGCTCTGGGTGAGAAACCGCCTTGGAAAGCCACTCTGCAATAAACAGCCTCTCACGTCAAAGAAAGAATGGGTGAGGAGCCACAAGATGGGGAATTCTGGTAAGAGTCAGGCTAAAAACCACAGTACTTGATCCTTGCTATGTGCCTGTCTTCTTTGCTTCTGATCACGTCAAAAGATATCAGAGAGAAAGGATGTTACACCGCTTCACTCCGTGCTTTTACATGCAACAAACTTTAAGCAACTTGGTTTAAAGTTTGTCTCCTTTAGACTTTTTCCATTTTCTTTCTAAATTATGTACTTTTGCAAAGCCACAAATTCTGCAAGATCTTCAGAAAATTCTATTTTCAGTGATCCTGAGTCCTCTTTACCTCCTTGATCTATCTTTTGTTTGAACTGAATTATTGTTACCATAAGAAAAATATGCTCTCATAACTCATTCTTTACCCAATTACTCAGCTTTGTTTTCCTTCCTTCTGCTGCATTACAAAGCAATCATCATCAAAACCTAATAGAACAATGTATGATCTACAGAAAAATGCTGGGTTTTTTTTGATTTTTATTTTTTAAATCTGATCAACAGCATTACAAAACTCCTTCTTGCTCTGTCAGGAGATGTAACATTTCTGACAGACATCACTGCTGTATTGGTCTACCAGAACTGCCACTTCACAGAGCAGCAGGATGTCACCTCAGAGCTGCGTGTCTCCCCCTAATCCCACACTGACCACATCCTCCTAACACTGGCA
This sequence comes from Melospiza melodia melodia, assembly GCF_035770615.1. NCBI lineage: Eukaryota > Metazoa > Chordata > Aves > Passeriformes > Passerellidae > Melospiza > Melospiza melodia. The sequence goes on from NC_086202.1 coordinate 10,151,604, forward strand.
TGTGTCTCAAATGTTCACAGACAACAGCTAACACCACTATCTGTATAACACACAACATTTACCTTTAACCTGGATTTCAGTTGTTATCCTTTTTGAGAAAATATTACACTTGTAAACTTCATCTTTCAGTCACACACTTTATCTTGTCTTCCTTCAGAAAACAATGCAGAGTGTTGCTTACACATCAGGTTTTTTGGTAGGCATGTTAAAGGACTAAAAAATATCATTTTAGTTACATACTGCAGCAGATGAGAAGAATGCTGGTTTCTTGTTTAAATGCAAGCTATGACTCATCCTGAGCAGAGATAAACTGAAACACATACCCATTAAATAAAATTTTTCAGTGTGAGGATTAATGACAGATAATAAGTATAAATTAACTTTAATCTTTTACAACAAACGAAGTCCCTTATATAAATGTCACTGCAATCTTTTCAAATTAAAAAACCCAAATCAAAGCCAGAAGAGGAATCATTTAAATATTACAGCAAATGTTTGGTACCAAATCAAACAGCTCCTTAGCAGAACCAGTGGAGTGTTCTGGAGCAAAAGATTTTCAAGCAGTAAACCTTAAAAAAATTCTTTTAATTTTTTTTAAAACACATTTTTAGAAGGTTTTCTACATTAAAGTGGTACACACTAAAACATCATCAGCTCTGCAATACTGAGTCCAAGTTAAATCACATATTCAGAAAGGAGGAGAGCATTTTGTTTTACTAATATTCTCTTGCTACTGCTTAAAACAAACTCTGTGTAATTGTTGAATGGGTTAAACGAAAATTTAACTGAACATAAGAAGACTGCTGTTCACAGACAAGAAGAGAAAAAAACAGAGTCAGAGACCTAATAGTGGACAATTTTGAAAATTATAGTGTGTGTCAATAATAGAGATAACAGTGAGATTCAGAAGGAATAATCTCAAATAATAGGGAAAATGAGCACCTGTCAGCCACAAAGCCATTAGTATCAGGGCTTTTATATCTGCAACAGTTAAGTCTGGAGACACTGACAAACTCAACAACACAGCAAATAAAAAAAGGAGCTGGGGAACACAGGAAACAATCCCCCTCACTCAGAAAACACTGCTGTGGAGTTTGAAAATAAATGCTTCCGTATGCAACTCGCTGCCCAAATCACTGGTAATGAACACTGCAAACACAGCAAGGGCACCACAGCATCTAGCTGGGTTTGCACATGGGAGCAGCTGATCAAGCCACAGCATCTGCATCAAGGGACAGACAATCCCAAACCAGGAACATCAGACTCCTGAGCAAAGTTCCCAGATACAGGAGTTTGCCTGTACAGAGCACCCAACATGATCAAATGTGTGCCCTTCCCAGAAGGATGAAAACCAAAGGCTTCTAAAACCATGTCTGAGACAGACCTGGAATACAGTGCCCCGGCATGGGAAGCCCTGGAGGAAAGACCTTGCTGAGAAGGCTGATGGTTAGGAATCTTCAGCCTGGAGCAGGTGGGGACTAAGGAGAATAACAGACAAAAGGAGAGGAAGAGAGAGATATTACACCGACTGAAAATGGAAGGACAAATTCTGCAACAAGCAAACACCTTGTCAATATTGAGGAAAAGGAGGCATAAGGGGGAGCTCAAGTAATAACACTCCTCTCACAAGTAACACTTCCTGACATGCTAGTCAATAGTTAATCCTTATGGTATCCCCACCTCAGAGAATGTAACTGTCCTCAGTTAAAGACAGGGAATCAAGGCAAGAACTTCCTCAACTCACACAGACAACTGATACCCAGCACATCCCCATCCTATCAGTTGACAGAGTCCTTAGCTGGACAGTAAGTATGTAACACTGGCTGCTAAGAATTTGAAGTTTTGCTGCCTGCCCTCAGGCTAGAAGAAGATGATCACATATCCATGCAAACTTGGCCAATGTGATAGGACCAGGCTGGTCCAGGGAAAGATGGAAACAGCTCTGCTCTAAAGCTGCACTGAGTAAAAGCAGCATTTGCAGTAACAATTAGATATGCAAATAAGCACACTGAAGATTAGTGACGGTTTACTGTTGTCATGGAGAAAAAAAGCACCTTCAGTTCTGGGTCAGACCCAAGGACTGCATTTCCTTTCCCTCACTGGTAAATAGAACCAGAGAGAGCACTGGAAAACCCAGGAGCCAACACTCCTCAACACAGCTCAGCCAGGGACTGGAAAGGCTGAAGCTCAGGGAGCAACACAACCCAAATAAAAAACCTTCCCTGCATCAACCCAGAGAGGTAAGACCATGGCAATTCTGTAGTTACTCAAAAATACCAGGAGGGAGAAGCACAGGCTGGAAGAAAACACCCACACCATGCAAAGGCCAAGCTGCTTCCCAGCATTGCTGCTGCTAGGGAGAGGCAGATGTGGGGGAAACTGAGGCAACACAATTTATGAGGTACTCAGCTCCAATTCCCTTGAAGCCACAGGGGAAGACCTTGTCTGAACGAAAATACACATTTGGCTCAAAGCTCTGTGTGTCTTTGGCCATCCTCACAGAACTCCCATCCCTTGTTACATGATGGCTGCTAAGAGAGAAGAGGAGGCAATCAACCTATCTAGACTGAGCTTTTCTTCCCACCCTGGGGGTTTCTTCATAGGAGCAGCTGGCCAAAGCACCGCCTTTGTTACAGCAGCCACAGAAAACACAGACACCCACCCTCAGCCCCCCTAAAATCCCACAGAAGAGCCAAGATAAGTTTATAATGGAAACCCTGACACAACCTTAACTATAGCATCCTGAATGGAAGGCGATAATCTGATCTGTGTGTGAACTGGCTCCCCTTGTCTCAACGGTATTTATCTTACTTTAACTCCTGTTACAAAAGGGTTGAGTCATTTAGAAGAGCCAGCCAAGTAACAAAACTGCAGGGCTTGCTAAAACATCAGATTCAAGGATAAACAGGCGCAACCCTAGAACAGGTTAGGAGAGTCTCTGCAGGAGCACAGGTAGCCAGAGCTCCAAGCCTCTGGACAATGGTATTTTCTTCTGTGCTACAGAGACTGTGACAGCCCAGTGCAGGGTGGGGGGAGAGGGTGCAGAGCACAGGGCTCTGCCCTTCAGTTCATGGTAACACATAGTACCCAGCGCCCAAGAAACCTGATCCCGTAGCAACCTCATGTATGGAAAGTGCCCCAATCAGATTTCACTGTGTCAGGAGAAGAACAGTATTTACTCTGCATACAGATTAGTCACAAAACTGGGTCACTTCTTGCCTTTTCAGAGAGAGAGAAAAAAAAACCCAACCAAAAACAAAGCTTCTTTTTCAGATCTTTTTGTGTCTTCCCCCCAACTTTGAAAACTACATGATGCAGTGTGGTCACTCACAGCTGTCTAAGCTGATCAAACAGCACCTGCATGAGTAAGGTCAAAGCACATTACACTCACCAGGCTTACATTTTTTAGAATTCAGCTCATTAGCTACTTACCGGTTCTTTTCTAGTTCGTTGTGCGTAGACCTGGAAAATAAAAAAAAAAAAATTGGATTAGCCACCTTTGACCTCTGAGCACTGAAGTTCAACTGCTGCAAGCTGTACACATCCCCATTGGCACATCATACTGCAAAGCCAACCAACTACATACATTAAAATCTATAACCTTGCTGACAAGACGTTCCTTCCCTCCAGTGCAAATGCTGGTACCCTTACTGCTAAAGAAAATGTTCCCTAGAGACTTAAATGCACACAAAATCTTAAAGAGAGGCAATGATTAGAACAAGGAACCAGAGCCTGTAATTTCCAGACTCCTGGCACTGCCACCAACTCAGTACCGGACTGAAGTTGTTTCTTTGTGCTTTAATTTCTTCATTCACACTATAAAAATATCAGTATCATCTTCTAATGCAGGAGCTCATAGAGAATTAATTTGTGCATCAAATACATGGGAACCTTCCTTCCAGCAGAACTGGCCCTGTAGGGACAGCCCCTGGAGCCCTTCAGCCATCACATGCCAGATTTAGCCAATTTAGCAGAAGCAGACATGGCCAGCATTTGGGCACAAAATGGGATAGCCAGTAGTGCCCTGTTTGCAAACATCTCTGGCACTGCACAGCACATTTAGGATGCCTGGAAAGCCCTTGGGGATGGGAACAGCACTGCCACAACACCAGCATGCAGTGAAGTGACCCATAAAGTGACACTGTGACCCTCCACAAAGGAGGGGGCTTTGTCTTTATACCTGCCCACCACGCCAAGCACACTGCCAGTATTCCTTTATTTGGAGCTTTGCAGCTTGGAAATGAAACCAGCTAGAAACAAAAGGGAAACAGGCAAGCTCATTCTCCTTGCCTCTGTGATGATAGAATGAGTGGCAAAAAAAGTTTAAATCCATTCAGGATTTCTAATCTAACCCAGGTAAGGTTGTTGAGGATTATTTAAAAGGATAGCCATTTGTCCAACATTTCTCTTCAACGGAAGGTCACCTTAAAATAAGAGTAAAAAGAACCCAAGAGCTTAATAAAAAGGATCTATTTTCTTTAATTTGGCATCACATTTCTTCCGGAGCTCTGAGAAGATTATCCTCTATCCTCCATCTGGAGAATCCCACAGAGAATTCTACAATTAGGGAACTGAATGGAGGATGTGCTCCAAGGGAAACCCTGTCATAATTAAATGCTTCTCCAAAAAAAGGAAGGAGGAGTGCCTAACAGGTGTTAGAACTGCATTGAAAATGATTACTAAACTGTGGATGTCTGCAAAAAACAAGGTAAATGAGCCTTAGCTGACCATGGCTGAGAGCAGAGGAAAAAAAAATGTTAGCATACACCTGTGCAAGCCACCCTGCTCAGCAGGACATGGGATACCCTAAAGGCAAGGCACACTATAGTCAAACTCTTCATCTTGAGAAAACTCCTGAATTCCCTCCCTACAGCAGTGGATGCCTTCATTCTGATTCCCAGGAATCAGAAACATGAACATAATATTTGGTCCAGAAAGTCTCCCAAATCAACCCCCTCTACCCTCCACCCCAACCTCTCTGAGTCTAAACCAGCAAAATCCTTTGTCTGGGCAACTTGGACCCAAATGAACCCATCAGGACTGAGCTGAGGCCCTTTAGAACCACTGCCCATACATAGTTTGAAACATGCTTATTGTTCTTCTTTACTGTGTGCTCCTGCAGGAGACTGTGCACTCTTCTCGGCTATGACATTAGCAGTTATAAGGCCAAAGATATGCAATGGCTTGAATTCCTGTATTATATCGAGCCAATTACCAAGGCCAGCACTGAAAGAACAAAGTTTGGCCCACTGCTGTGAACAAAATTAAAACAGCAGGTTCTCCTTACTCCTCTCACACAGGAGACTCTTTATTACCTATCTGCCTTCTGATGAACAAGACAACTGAGAGAGGTCACAGGCTTTTCACCAAGTCAGGAAATATTCGCTGTGACTTTTAACCACGGCTGTGGCAAGGAAAAAAAAACAAAAAAACAACTCCCCCCCCACCCCCCCCCCACACACACCTTCCACTGAAGCTGAATGCAAATGAAAGAATCTCAGTAGTATTGAATCAATCCTACAGGGAGGCTTATTCTCTTACCTGCCTATGTTTTGCTTGGTCTCACTAGGACCATCTGGAAAAGTTTTAATTTTTTATTTCACCCAAATTCAAGAAAAAAGTCCAACACTGCTCCCCACAATCACCATTCACTAATTTAAATTTTCTGTGACAGTTTCCTTTTGCTTGGACAACACAGAAAGGGAAACAATCCTCTCTCTTCTGTTCATTACTCATTTCATTTTCTATAGCTCCTAATCTAAAGATTAGTTTTTACCCCTCATCTTTGGGCTGCACGTGTTACTAAGATTTATTTGGAGTTAAACAAGGACAGTGCTGTCAGTGAAGTGGAAAAAAGTGGAGGGGCCTCTACTGATACAAGTCAGAAAAATAAGTGTCTTAAATAGGTACAGAAACAAATGTAACTGGATCTCTTGAACTGAGCTGGTGTTATCTCTTAACTGAGAACTTAGAGACTATCAGCAGACTGAAATCAAGGCCTCATCCTGGTGCACTATCACCAGCTTTTTGATGGGTACAGGATGAACACCACATCTGAAAACTATTGCCAAAACTCAGGGAACACTCTGGCTGTAGGGCAGCAAGTGACCAGCGTGCTCAGTGCGCCACTGTGACAGTCAGCCACTGCCTGTGCCACCCAGGGAACAAGGACACAAACCAGGGGAATTCACATCCCTGCCGGCAGGTGGGCAGGGCAGGCAGAACCTGCAAAGCTGAAACCAGAGCCGGGGGGTATGGACACATTCAGAGGGGAAAACAAAAGACCAAGCACATGTACTGGCCCTGCTCAAAACGGCAGCTGCAATTTAAAAGTAGCTCCAGCACAAACTGTCTGCAGGGTCCTCATTTGAAAGTCAGGTTTCTATAGCAGTCATTCTTTAGCAGTCAATTTAAAACATCCAAACTGATAACTACTCCTAAAAACTGAAGAAATGTTATTAAGGAGGAGGATCCTGCTCACTACATTTTGAAAACAGCTTGGGAAAAGATCAAGAATGAGTTTCAGAAGCTTAAGATAAAGAGGCCAAGCAAACAACAACAAAAATAGCAGAGCAGTCTCTGTCTATGCAACAAAAAGTTGAAAGAGGACAAAGTCAAGTTATCCCAATTTACCCCAGATACCTGAAACTGCATACATAATGGGAAGAAAGAGGGAAGCAGAAATTGTCAGTCATTCTAATTTAAGGTCAAATGCAACAACCTTTTTGTGCCAGTTACCGTGATATTGCCTGCAACCTTGCTATCCAACAAGTAACGAGGTGTTGTTGAAACATTAAGCTCCACTGAAGTCCCCCAGTACATGAGAACCTGCAAGTAATTTGCACTTTACCCCATTTTTCTTTATTTAAATAAAATTTCTTCTACCATGGCAGAGGCAGCCCAACTTTGCCCAAGCACAGGTAAGGCAACACAACTAACTGCAGCAGAAAGGAACAAGCTCTAAAGAGCCTTGAATTCATTTGTCATTGGGGTTTTTACTGTAATTAAAATCACAAAGCTGCCACATGACATTACACACAGCTGACCTTTCTGGTTTACACATTTATTATTGATAAATGGGCAAATACATGCATTTGCAGAACATCTGCATTTTGGTTTGGGTTCTCAGTGAGGTAACTATTTTCTGCTGAGGAGAACACAGTCCTTGAGAGCCCTTGTCCTGTGCAATACACAGATGGCATTTAGACCCCACGATCTGTCATCTCTCCTGAACCTGGTCATCTTCCTGCCTGAATCTGGCATCAGCTCCTGGCTCCAGAGGAGTCCAGGACTCCAAGAGCTCCATCTGCACCACAACAGATAGACTGTTGTCTCAGAGGGTGCTGCTGGCTACAAGTAAGGGGCTCCTCCCATACATCCTTAATGCCTACATAGACCCAGTGCTTCTCCAAATTCACTCACCACACTCAGCTTTATCAAGAGTTTAATAATGAAAGAAATATTCCACAGCTGGTGAAAACTAGGGTAGAGTTACCTGAATCATGTTTAGCAAAACAAGAACATTCATGTGCACACCAGGCCAGCTGCTTTCTGTCTTACTTCACTCAGGTTCAGCTATGTCTTCTGCTTATGCATCATCACACCAGATACAATCTCATTCTTCCTCATTTTACAGACCCTTCCCACCTTCTGGCTCAGCTGACATCCATTCACCGGGCCACTAAATTCCCCTGCAGGAAATGCCTTCTTCCATTCTTCAGGCCAAGAATAACCAATCCTTCTGAAACCAGTGAACTACATTACTCCTCTCTATGCAAGTTCTTCCTCAAAAATGACAAAATAAAATCATGGAAAATAAGGGGGGTCTACAGCTTTTTTACATTTTAAACCCACCTGTGTCCACAAAAAAAAACTTACTGGCTGAAGTGTTTTGCCAGTGCTTTGCCAGGGTTCCAAGTGGATCAACACCACAGGAGCCTATGAAGCCAGGGCAGAAGCCAGCCTGGGAAACCCACAAAGAACCTTCAGCAGCAGCAGCACGTGAGGCTTCCAGCCCAATGGCAACACAAATGAAGGCTGCACAAGAGTTAACTCTTCCTGTCCAGACAGAGATGCTCAAGGGCCCTTTCTAAGGGAGCTGTGAACCCTCCTCACCTATGAGAGGCCCAGAAGTTTGGTCCTCAGAGAGCTTCAGGGGAGCCATGGGAACACAGCAACTTATGGTACTCAACACTGCCATGAGCTCCTACAGTGAGGAGGAGCAAAATGCAGCTGAACAGAAGATGGCACAGCCAGGGCAGGAGTCCTTCTGCTGCCATCCTTATGCCCTCTGCAAGCAGCAGCCTCAAGTCTAACAAGAACATCACCTCAGTCTTGCATATCAGCAAATCTAACAAAACGTTTCCTTACAAGCAGTACCAGAGACAAAAATTATCTTAAACCATTTCTACCTCATGATCCCCCTACACTGTCTGGCCTTGAGGTCCAGAGTAAATTCTTCTCCACGAGGAGCTGAGGTGAGGGGATGGAACAGCCTGTTTCACCTTCTCACTGACGTCAGTGGAGATGCACCAGATTAAGCTGGCCCCACACTCTGGCTAGCTTTTCTGTGGCTCTTAGATGGACACAGTATCAGATTCCTCCCAAGGCTCTGATCAAAGCTGTTTTCCCAGGATCAAGCCAGACCTTTCCAAAGTTCACATTCTCCGTCTCCAACAGAGAAGGGAACGCAGCCGTACTGGCATCTGTTCATGTTTGTTCATCTTTGGAAAAGGAGAAATGGCCCCACAGTCTGCTTTCAGCTCAAAGAGCAGAAGAGAACTCTTCCACGTGGTTCACAGCTATAGAAAACCACCAACCCCTGGGTTTCTACACAGTATTGGGAAAGTGTCCTGCAAGACCCAGTCAAAACAACTTTTAAAAGTATACTGCATGCTTCCCTTCAAGAAGTAAATATATTCAAAGTCACCTACAGTATTTATACAGCCTCTCTCAATTTGGTACCTGCTCCCCATAACCATTATTTCTGTTTGCAACATTTCTAAATTAAGTCTTCTGTAATCCTTTTTATGCAGGGGGACAACACCAACACACAGAAATTAGAAATAATTTTCCCAAGGTCATACAAGAAACCTGTGGCAGAGCAGGGTACTTAATTTGGGTTCCCTGAACCCCAGGATAAGGTAGCTGTTCTCAGGCATCCCAGAGACAGCTAGCACGAACACTCATGCCATCTGACTCTTGGGTCAAATACCCCCAAAAAATCACATAACCACTGTGAAGTGTAAGTGGGAAACTGAGAAAAAAGCCCACAATCAACAACAACCTAAACCTGCCTTGATGTCTTGCCCACTGTCTGCCAAGTGAGCTAACCCGACTCTCAAACACCACTGTACAAAGTGCCAGAGAACTATCTAAAATGGGAGTCAATAACAAAGCACTGTTAATTTACTGATAAAACTCAACCCAAAGATGTATCAGACATAACCCTCATCTGAGGAAGCAACACTGTTCTGACAGTGCATGTTCTGCTTTTTCAGCACACAGGAGAAAAGAGCAGGAAGACAGATCCTCCTTGCTGAGCACCATGAGTTTATCCCAGCTCCAGAGCTGAGCTCCCCCAATCCAGACTAACATCCTAATAAGCAGCACAAGGTGGCACTCTGCAGGGAAAGGTTTTCCAGGCCAGGCAACATAACAGCAGGAATGTTGTTTGCATTCAGTGCTGCAGTCTGGGGCCAGCAAAGAAGTCCCCAGCTGGCTTCCCTCCCCACTGTGCAGGCTGGGAGCAAGCGTGCTGGTGTGGGCTTTTTCCTGCACCACCTGAGACCCTACATGCTCCTCCTAGCCCCAAATGCTAGAGAAAACTGTCCTCATGCAGGGCCCTGTATGGCCAAGAGGAACTGGGTTTGCTGAACAAGCAGCTATTCAATATTTTGTTTTCTCTTCATTGTTCAACGTGTGGCCTCAAGCCAAGCCCTGCTCTGAATACAGAACTGGAGCTTTCCTTACAGGCTTTTTGACAGGCTCACTGAGAGCAGTGGCTGGGCAGCTCACAAGCACATTTATCCTCATGCATCCTCACTTTCCAAACTGAAAGCTAAGACACAGAAAAATCAGAATTGCATCTTTATGTCCCTCTGAGCACTTCCATGAAGACCCCCAAGGACTTTGTTTTCTAGGCCACTTTGCATGATCTAAGCACAAGCCCTGCTGGTGGCCCCCCTGGCTGTGCACCACCAGCACTTCCACAGTCCAGATCCCAGGTTCATATCTTGGAAAAGATCAGTGTGAGGAACAGACAGGTTGGGGTCTCCCATAACAAGCTGGCCTGAAAGGGGCTTGTTGACATCAGCCAAGAGTGAAGCAAGTTCTCCAAAGTGTATTCATTGCTCCATTTGTCTGCCTTCTAACTCCTGCCACAAGTGAGCAAAAGTCCTACAGAAACCACTTCCTTCTCTTCCCAGCCCACAGTTAACCACGTCAAAGGGGGCTGGTACACATAGATCAGACACAAAGGCTGATGTATGTTCACTTGGTGAAGTACCTCAGCCATTTCAGTAGAGAAACCCCAGTCCATCCTCCTTGGACATGCAGCAGACATCTTCCCTAACAATTTAGAACTCAGACAATTCAGGCAGATTCTCACATGTCAGGAAGAAGAATATTTTTGCCTTCACCAATGCAAGACTCTTGTCTGTGATTCATGATGCACGGGAGTTTGAGCTTCTTGTAAACAGTTTCTTGCCTTTTTTTAATATATTGACAAAACTGTGTATTTCATGATCTGCTGAAGAAAAATGTCACCATGCACTTCCAAGCTCTCCCATGCACAAGGAAGAGCATGACAAAGAATGAGGACAGGAAAATACAAACACTTTTCTATGTTGTCCCTGTCCTGCTGACTTCCAGCAGGATATGTGAGTCTCACTACATGGTCAGGGACTTGGCCACTTCCAAGGCCACATCAGAACCAGCATCCCAGCTGCTGGTACCTGCATTGCAGTGGCTCATAGAAAAAGAATAAAGACACAGGAGGCAATTTTCAAATCTACCTAGAAAACCCAGGAGCTTAAGTCTCATCTTCTTTAAAACAGTTACAAGCTCCAAAACATCTATAGCTTCTAGAAACAGGATTAGAAAAGTGTGTGCATTACCCCAATGTACAGATGGTGGGAACCACACAATGTGCAGATGGCAGGAGCCATGTAGGTCATCTGACGTGCCCAGACCGTGCAGCCTTTCTGCAGCATGCTCAGGAAATGATCCAAGGCCCAGCATGCCAGGCCCTGCCCTGTAACGTGTTCTTCCCACACATAACATTACCCTTTTGAGGAAGATGGTCACTTCCAGAAATAGCCCAGGCTGTGCCCTCTGCAGTGCAGCAGTCTGTTTGGGGAACATGTACTTCTCTGCAAACACACATCTTCTGCCCTCAAGAAACTGCCTTCAGATGCACTGGGGAAAGTGAGGCTTTTTGAGTAAACACCACCTGACTGAACTGCACTTTGTTTGAAAAGAAACTGATGGCATTTATATGGCTGTGGGCCAGGCCAGACTTCCTTCACTTGTATTTAGGCTTGTTAGTTATGTCTCATGTTACAACCATACTGCTGCAATACTGTGCCTGGAGATGAAGGCAGGGGGAAACATACTTTAAATCAGGAAAATACATTGACAATACTGTTAGCTGCATGCTGTACTAGGGAAACTGAGGCACAGAGGCTCCACAGGCTGTAAGAAAATCAGGAAGAGAACTCAGATGTCCTTATGTCTGGGACTGTATTCTGTCAACAGGGACACACTCATCCAGCATTTGGGAGATCCATGGAAAAGAAAGGCTGAGAAAAATGGAAGAGCTTTGATTTCTTCTGTTCTTACAGCTCTGACTCACGAGCAGCACCAACCATGAAGGCTGCAAGGTGGCTACCTCCCACAGCTCCCAGATGGCCAGGCTGCTTGTAAAGCAGTTCATGAACTGCTGCACTTTGTAGCCTCACTGTTAAAGGCAAATCAGAAGCTGTGCCATGTTACCTTACCATGCCTATATGCTGCTTTAGGGCTGCCCAGGCACCTGGGCAATGACCCCTGGCACAGCAGCCCCAACAGCAATGCCAATGTCATCTGTCCTTTCTCACAACTTCTCCCTTCTTGATGGTGTAACAGATGGTGGGAGATAAATGAGAAGCTTTCAGAAAATAATCGACTATTTTATGGAGAGGAGCTTTAATCAAAACTGAGGCAAAAGAATTGCTCTCAGTCCACATGCCTGCTTGTCACAGAGCAAGCAGCAAAGCATAAACAAGTAATTAAGATAATATTGGGAATCATCTAAGGCTACTTCAAACTGGATTCATAAAGCAACAGAACTGAAGTGAAATCACTTTCATATCAGAGAATGAAAGGACTGAAAGTACAGTAGGGAACACAGAAAAGAGAGATGGGAATATATCCAGCAAGATGGAAAAAGCAGGCCTGTTCTCTCTGAGCTGATCAACAAGGCAGTGTCTCATAGAGAAGAGATCCAGGCAAAGGCCAGCCAAGTGCACAGCCCCAGAGACCCACAGCCTCTGATCAAGAGAGCCCAAAATAAGTCAACAAAAACAAATCCTATCTTTGTTGGTTCAAAGAAGGTAGGGAGTAAGAGCCAACACTCCCAGGAGGAGAACAAATAGCAGCCAGTCTTTGAATTTGGGCAGAAGTTTGTCAGGAGGGATCAGGAGATGATGAACAGCAGGAACTCCAACAAGCAAGACAATTAACTCAGCAGCAGGACATTGACCAGTCTGTTTGGGTCAGAAATAGAAATGGATTTGAAAGCTCCATCAGGAGCAGGAAAGGAAAAAGTCAGTCTTACCTACAAACAGGAGAACAGATGGAAACAACACTACAGGTGACAACCAATCCACTGCCGAGCACAGCACCAGGTCAGGTTAAACAAAAGCATGAAGGATAAATCCCTGCATGTGTTGTGGATGAAACATTACACAGAGAAGATATAAAAAGGGTACAAATGTGCTGAGGTGGGAAGAAAACCAAAACAACTGACAAAGAAGGAATATGACTTAAACCAGAGAATTGTCTGTACAGTGAATATAATGGAAAAACAAGAGAATTGTGGGAACAGTTGACCAGGTTTTGCCCAAATATCCTCCCCACCATCCCAGGACACAAAATTTCTCTAGGGGCTGGGTCTAACAAGCTTCACAATTCAAAAGACCCTGAGAACATCAGAAAATGTGAAGTTTCCTGCCATCACAGCAGCACTGTGATCAGTGATGCAGATCAGCCCAGGGCAGCTGCAGCACAGCTCTAACTGGGCAGTGCTGCAACACCATCAGCACGAGCCCTGACTGACTCCCTGCTGTAAAACAACACTCCTGCAGAGGATTCCCCCAAACCTGGGAGGACAAAGGGATCAGGAGCCTTCAGCCACACACAGTGACACCTCCCAGCAGACAGATGCTGCAGCAGAGAATTACAGCTTGGCTGCAGATAACATCAACAACTGGGCCTACTTCTAGTTTACACAAAGGCCTCTTTGCACAACTTGGATAGTCTAAAGAGAACACAAATTACATTTTACAACTACTGAAAGTACCAAGTATAAACTGAGCCTAGAATTGTGGGCTTCTGCATAGACTCCTTGCCACCCAGATATCCCCATACACGGCTTCAGTGCTAATACACAAAGGAAAACAGGAACTGCAGCTCTGCAGGATCTTCTTCCTTGGAGGCTTATAAAGTAAACAGGGTGACAAAGAGGAACACAGTGGGTTCCCCCATGGAAATTGCTACATCAGCTCTTGCACTTCTGGAGGCCTCATTCCTCACCAGGGAGTGGGGTTTATGCTTCTCATGCCATTTGCTGGGTTCACCCCACTTTCTGTGTTTTCCCTGGTAACCTGCCAGCTGCACTGCAAAGCCAAGCACCACTGAGAAGACCCTGCATACAGAACCTCACCTGCATGGGGCACTGCTTTGTTTTCCAAATCATGTCAGGATCTCACACCATGGCAGGTTCAGAAACTCCAGCATCGCTGGGAGTTGCTGATCTACATTTGCAGATTGCACTGGGGCAGATGGGCAGAGGGGATGTGCTGAGGCTGAACAGAGTTCAGTGCAGTCCTGTCAGCCTTCTCTGAGCACCTGTGTGCAGGTACAAACCCACAAAGACACTGGGATTTGAATATGGGGTGAATATTTGCCTCTTGTGCATGGACCACTAATCCAGCTTCCCAGCCCAACATTTATACTGTCATTATCCTTTCTCAAAAAGAAGTCCTGCACATATCTCACTACACTCAATACTGCTGGCCAGTCTCCCTCAATATTTCTAAGAGAAAAGCAATCCTTAACAGCTTCATTCAGCTTCCCTTTCTTGGAAATTTAACCAGCACATTCAGGTATACCCTCTACTGGGAGGCAAGATCCTGACTCCAAGTATGTCCAGACAAAATTTCAAGAGCAAGATGAAGCTTCCAGATACTAATCACACTGCTTGTGCATGATCAAAATGAAGCATAACTCAAAACATGGCACAGCAGATCTCACACATTCTCTGTTTTACATGTGTGGATTGTACTCTATAAAGCAAAGCCAGGTCCTGAGCCATGAACAGAGCTTCACTACAAGGCACTACAAGGTTTGAGGCAGAAAGCATCCCCCCCATATTACACAAGGGCCAGATTCTAACCCACCTACACACAGCGAGTCAAAACTCAACTCCCACTAGCTGCGGAGTGAGGCGTGATCCAGTGCAAGAGGACTAAAAAAAAAAACCCAAAAAACTCACAAGCAAATAAACAAAGTATCATCCAGAAACAAGTAGCAACTATAGAGCCTAGGAAGCAGGAAAGCTGTGGACAAAAGTCTCAGACACCAGGTCTCTGGGACATGAAGATAGGGGTGGGGGCTTTGCGCAGAAAAATAGATCAACAAGAGCTGACACAGCAATTTGCTCTTTCAGGAATTCCTTACACAAGACAGGCAAACCACTCAGCCACCTGCACACCCTCTCTCCCAATAAAATCATAATTACAGCACTGTCCTAACTCCAGAGGCTCCAGGAAGGACTGAAAATTGCCAGGTACTCAGTCAGCAGCACGATGTGGGGGGAGGAGGGTGGAAACCTCCTTTGACAGAAAAGATAAAACATTGAAACTGTGCAATGTTCACCAACCCCCCTACTCCTCCCCTGCACAGTGAGGTGCAGCTGCACAGCACTGCTGCTGTGGTACATCAGCTTGCTTGTGCACCAGACACCCAAGGCTGACCTGCAGATTCACCTGCAGCCACACCCTTTGAGCTTCTGCACCCATGTTTGTGAACCTTTGCCACATTAAGCCCTCACCTAAGGCACACAGAGTACCTAATGCACAGCTACACACCCACCCCACAGTCCTTGCTCTGGGACACTGTGAGCAAAGCAAGCTCAAAGCCAAGCATACCTGAGGGTTTCAGCAGTGAAGTCCCCATGTGGACCCCCAGGAGAGAACTTCAAAGGATATGAGAGGTGAAGGCCTACAGAGAAGTTCAGCACAAGACCAAGTGATGGGATTTAGAAGTGGAAAAAAAGTTTTATATGGGTAGATGAGAGTGCAACAACAGAGAAAATGAGGAGCTGCACCAGCAGAACAGCCAGAAGGGCAAAGAAACCCAGACACCCAGATTTCCAAGATAACATGCCCAAAATGCCTCACCATACTCATCACAGCTGCTGACTCCAAGCTCTGCAAGCAACCTGCTACCAGACTGTAGGTGTATGAAAGGCCCTTGGGAGGCAGTGCCAGACACAAGGGAGGATAATGGGAAGAGAGGAAAATGAAAAGAAAAAGAAACTGGACAGAGATCAAACCCTCCCCCATGGAACTGAGCAATAGATTATTTGAGAGCCCTTAACAACATGGGTCTCCTGGGAGAGCTGAGGGCTCCCAGTGCTGCTGGGAGGATGCTTGGTATTTCCCCAGGATTAGACCAAAAAACAACAGGCTTTCTACATGCCTGAGAGCCTAAATAACAACAAAACACAAATGACAATCTAATATTGTAACGCAATTTCAGATTTCCTTATAAATCTTAACTTCATTAAATTGACGGCATTATCGGGGAAAAATAATTTAGCAACCCTACTGTTTATTTTATTTCCTGCTGACACAATGATTTAATTGATTAAAAAGTCTTCTCAATTATTTTCCAAAATGTAGAAATATCAAGCCAGGCTAATCCTAAGTAAATATAATGAACCTTTCAAATAATTGAGTCTATTAGAACTGCACATGTAGGGTCCGTGGCAGCAGTTTCCAGTGACATTGAGTGCAAGTTAATGTACCCACAGAACTTCACCCCCAGCACACACTACTTCACTTCTCTAGCAGTGTTTTAGAAACTCAGGTTCTGCCCCAGAAACCCCTTCTGAAAAAAGTAATGTTAAATAAGTGATACGACATGCTGTAACAAACTGCTGTTCATTTTCCAACCCCTCCCAAAAATCAGAAGATAATTTTGTCAAGAGCAAATTTAAGGAGGCAATATTCAATTCAAATGTAACACATGTTGGCTAACTTCAGTTTTCGATTTGCTTGGGTTTTTTGCTTTTATTTATGTGTTAAGTTGGATTTAAAAAAAAAAAGTTTCCCTTGTCTATTATAAACACCAAGTAACAATGACTGTGATTCTCCAATTATTTTCTGCAGGTGGGTAATTTCCCATACCAAAATATCTCCAACTAAAGCAAAACTGTATTTTTAAATAAGTTCATGTTTTAACTCAAACTGACTATATCTTTAAAACATGTGCACAAAACACTGCACATTCATGTAGATAATGATTGCAGAGGGAAGCCCTCTGCAGCAATCTCCATGCTGTTGGTTGCACAACAGAGACAAGCAAAGGAAAAGAGAACCTGAGCCTCAACATCCTTCCTTAAAATTGCATCACAAGAATTAGAAACTATGAAGCAATTTTTTTCCTCTTATCTGCACACCCCTATTTGGGGTAGAAAAGAATTATTTTGTTGAGATTGCGAGATCACCATAGCTCTGTAAGAATAAGAATTGCTCCACCACTGCCATCCAGAACTGGGCTGTCTGCTCCTCAGAACTTTCTGGGTGTTTGTGCAATGACAGCACAGAGCCTGTTGGGAGGAAATAGCTGTCATGTCTGGGCTGCAAATGCTGAAGGGAAATACTTGGAATTAAAATATTAATCAAACAAGCAGCCAAGCTTCATAAATACCCAGCACCACAAAATCATGGATTATTTGGTTCAATAAAGACCACCAACAATGTACACGTGCCAATTTGTAAAAGAATGTGTAAAAGTGTATAAATAAAAAAAAGGAAAACATTGTCACTTTCCCAAGGTTGCCTGAGAGACATTTTTACAGGAGGTTGTTTTATTACAAGATCTGCATGAGATCTAAATGCATTATTTCTCTACACCAATGAAACATTTTGAGACAAAAGCAATCTAAGAAAATCTCTTGTCCACACATGAAATGTAAGTTTTGTTCCTCATCAAGGACTTGATATTTAATTCAAAGTCCATTCCAACTCCACCAGACAGAACTTACTGAATTGCCCCTTTGATTTTAATAGGAAGAGATGATACAGAGCCTTCCTTAAACAAGGCTGATGCTATACTCAGCATCACACAAAAGACACTGCAGTGAATTTGGAGGCACCCTAAACTTCACAGTTGTCACTTCCCGGCACTTCAGCCATCTGGAAGGCCTGCCATCTCCTACAGCAAGTGCAAGCTGCTACGACTTGTGCTAAAAGAAACTTCCATTTCCAACTGTGCATGTAAGGTCTGAGCTCCCCAAAAGACCCACACTGGTCCCTGCCTGGAGCAGACCTGACACTGGTCACTCCCTGAGGCTGGAACAAGCACAGGAGGAAACACTCTGGGTAACAACGCTCTCACTCTAAAGATTCAATCTGGCCTCAGTATTCTTTGTATAAAGAAGGTTTAAGAAAGACTAGAAAGTACCTCTTCTGCTTCTCTGCTGCCTTTCCCCCCACAGGAACATATTCAGCCTGTCAGCTCCAGGGCCCAGTGGGCTGGTGTCAGCACAGAGCTGCCCCAGGAGAGCTGTGCCTGGAGCTCTGTGCTGGCAGGGCCTGCTGAGCACCCTGGCCCCAGGGACTGGGAGTGCTCTGCATCCCTCTCCAGCCTACAGGCTGCTGGATTCAGTGCTAAGGAGTTCCTGAGGGGGGTGTGCTTCCAGCCCTCCTCTGGAGAAGGGCAGGTTGCCATGACAAAGGCCTTTGAGACAAAGAGGTGTGGGATGGAAAAATAGTATGTGGGAAACCTAGAGAGAAAAATACCGACCTCAATTCAGCATTTGCCACCATTTTCCAACACAAAGTCACAGGACTGGGGGCTTTGGTTCACAGTAAACAGCAAAGAGCTACAAATGCCCTCAAATTAGGAGAGGCTGGATGAAGCAGAGAAGCAAATACAAACATTGAACAGACAAAGAGCTCAAGATATGCTGATCCTGATGAAGAAAACTTCCCCACAGCAAGGTGTCCTAACATTGCTTCAAACAACCTTTATTATCAAATGCTGCCGAAGCAGAATCACTGCAAGCAAAGGCACCTTCCCCTTAGGCCTTTACAGGTCCTTCCCAATGGCCTTAAGAAAGCCTTAATCACCTGAGCCACCTGCCACCATTTTATGGATTGCACAGGCCTTGCTGCAGTAAAAGCAAGCTTGCAAATGCCTTTTCAAAGGCATACTCTATGTTTCTAAAGTTTCTCTACCCCAGAAGGTCTCAACAAGGTCTGAACAAACCTACAGAAGGTAGCAAACAAAAATAAAAAGAACAGAAATGAGAGGGAAGAGGCAAATGCAACCACAGCATCAGGCAATAGGCTTAATCCTATTGTCTCTTCTAGTTTTAAGAAACCAAAAACATGCCATTGTATAATAAGAAAAGTGTCAAAAATATGGAGTTCTACAATTACCAAGCTATCAAAAGCTGGGAAATCCCACTGCCCTGAAAGGCAGACTGAAACACAGCTTTGTTTTCCTGAACTGAATTTTTAACATGTTGTACATTACAGTCAGTCATCTCCCTCTCTCCCATTTGTTGTAGGGGATCCATTTCAAAACATTTCCTTGCTTCAAATCATGCCTGTCATTACAATCCCAAAGCACCCAGGCTGCACATGCACTATCCCTTAAAAGCAGTGATTTCTGGGTTGCAAAGGCATCAGCTGTATATAATGGGAATAGCTATTGCCTACCTTCTCCCTAAACCTTATGAACAGATCTCCCTATTCCCCTTCCCTCTGCAGCATCTGAGACTTGGCATGGTGTCAGCTGGCAGCGCCACTTCAGATCCAGCTCCCCTGTGTCCCCCTCTACTTCCAGCGCTGTAGATCCAGAATGGACGCTGCACCTGTGTGCCCCAGCTCTGAATCCCTCTAGCTGTTCACATTCTCTTCCCATTTTTCCAAGAGAGGAAATTTCTCCCCACTGCCTCCAGCTTTGTTCTGCAGCTGTGAGCCCCAGGCAGCCCTGCCCACACTGTACCTGGTGGCAATGCTGGCAATGCTGCCACTGCCGCTGTATTTCCGTGCCCGGCTCAGCCTCCGCGTGGGCTTTGGGTCTTGTAGTCCAGGGCTTGGGACTGAGGGGAAGGTCGAGGCATAGCCGTGCTCACACTCTGCAAGAGAATCAACAGGCAAGGCATTAATAACAAAAACCAACGACCAAAAAAAAAAAAATATATAGAAAAAGGAGAGAAAAAAATAAAAAAGGAAAAAAATAAAGAAGTCAGCAGGCAGGCCTCACCACTAACCTGCTGGCCTAGCTGGGGAGGCCCTTAATCACAACAGCTCAGGGAAATGACTGAGGATATATATTCATTTCACAGGGAAGTGACTGGGGCTGGAGAAAAGGGAGGAAGGGAAGTATAAAGTCTCTGCCAACCCTGGAGGAAGGTCAACACCACTCAAACATTGAAAATATAAAAAAAAACAAAACAAGACAGTCTAGAGAGTGCCTCATCTTCCTCCTCCTGCCCAACCTATCTGAACCAGGCAAACCAGATATATTTCACCGTGATACTGACGTGTCTGCTGAGCCAGAGCCACCCATCACCATCCCTCCTGCCCAGTGGAAAACTTTCACACCAAATACCCCCTTTTCCTCCCAGAAACCACATCCACGTCAACCTCCCCCACTCTGCAAAAACATTCCACCTCATCCACCACCTTCAGGAGGGCTCATCAGCCCTATCCTTCATTCAGCTGGGGATTCACCACCGTCCCGCCAGCAAACACCGGCTCTGATCCCTTCTCGGGGTCACTGTCGCCCCTCGGTGGGGATCTGACCCCAGCCCCGTTCCCCTCACGGAGGGCACCCATCCTCCCCCCATTACCTCTCTCCCTTCGCTCCAGATACTCGGCCGCCTCCAGCAGCCGCTGGATGTTGATCATCTGGACCCGCTCCATGGCCGGGGGGCTCCGCAGCCCCGGGCCGCCCTCCGCCCCCACGCTCCCGGTTCCCCCGCTGGACACGGGGGCGGCTGCGGCGGGGAGGCGCTGGGGATCGCCGTCTCTGCCCAGTGCCCGGGCCTCGTCACACCGTGCCGGGGGCGGCTCTCCTGGGAGGGCGAGGGGCGGCAAGGGAACACGCCGGAGGAAATGCCGGAGGAAGGAGCCGCTCCGGGATGCTCCCGCCGGGGAGCGGCGAGCGCTTATTCCTGCCCCAGCCCCGTCCCCAGCGCTGCCCCCGCGGCCAGCCCCGATGCGCCCCCGCGCCGGGCCCTGCCAGGATCCAGCCCCGGCCCCCTCGGCCCGGCAGCCCCGCGGCGGGACCGGCCCCTCCGGCCGCCGCCCCGCCCGCCGCCTCGCAGCACTTTGTTTACCTCTGCCCGGCGCTCACGGGCGGGCGGAGCGGAGCGGAGCGGGGCGGGCTGGGAAATGCAGTTCCCGGGAGCACCGAGGCACGGCCGGAGCGTGTGGGGGCAGCTCCCGGGGCAGTGGCTGCGTGTCCCCGCGCCTGAGGGGATGGCTCCGGGCCCACCCAGACCCTGAGGTGGTGGTCGTGGTGGTCAGGTCACAGAATCACTGAGTGGGTCACGCTGGGAGGGACCACGGTGGGTCAGCTCCCAGCTAAGGAGGGTCACTCCAGAGCACAGTGTGCAGGATTGCATCCAGATGGCTCTGGAATATCTCCAGTGAGAGACACTCCACAGCCTCTCTGGGCAACCTGTGCCAGTCTCAGTTACCTGCACAGCTCCTCATATTCAGGTGGGACTGCTGTGTATCAGCATCTGCCCCTTGCCACTTGTCCCATTGCTGGGCACCACCACAAAGAACCCAGTCCAACCTCTGACACTTCCCTTCCAACAGACAGACATTAATAAAATCCCCTCTCAGACATCTCTTCTTGAGGCTGAGCAGGCCCAGCTCCCTCAGCCTTTTAAGAGAGACGCTCCAGTCCCCAGATCAACTCCGCAGCCCTCCAGTGCACCTGCTCCGTGTCTCCCTTGAGCTGAGAAGCCCAGGGCCGGACACAGCACCCACCCCAGGTGAGGGCTCCGTGCCCACCCACATGGAACTGGCAGGGCTGTGGCAAGGACAAAGCTGAGAGCCTACAAAAGACAAAGCCACAGCCACAATGTGGAAACTTTCCACATCTCACCTGTGGAGATGGAACTCCTGGAATTCCCACCTGGAGTGACTGATAGATTGTTTTTCATAGGAGGTTAAGGAGCAAGGCCCATTTTTCAATGTGCACAGATTATTTAAGAGCATAGACAAGAGATACCACAGACAGCAAATTCACTATACTTGAAGTGGTACATTAACAAGGCACAACAGTGATCATCTCAACATTTTAACAAATGCCTTCAGTATGATCACTCTTTCCAGAATTTTAATAATGTATTTACATCCTTATTTTCATGTAGGTACAAACCCTTGGATCACTTCTATCACCCTGAATTTTACCAAACTCAGTATTAGCTGGAATGGAGCTTAAAAACCTGGTAACATAGAATTGTATTATACCAACCTCTAAAATATTTATCTTACTTGAAAAGGATGCACTCAGAAAACATTCAAGATCACAATAAGAACATTCATAGTAAATATCTGAATCTCCAACTGATTCTGACTTAGAATACCCCAAGGACTGTTTTGTAGTTCTGACTGGGATATTTTCTGAACCTTTAGGCCATGACTGGTTACATTTGCAAACATTCCTCCATCACAACAGGAGACAGAAAAGTACCTTGAAAAAAATCCCAAAAAAGCAGAAATTCTCAATCAATGGCTTATGTCTGGTAGCAAAGGCTTTAGGCAGAGCACAAAGTATCAGGAGACTTGTGATGCAGTTGCAAGAGTCGGCAGCACTCAACTAGAGAAGAGCTGAAAAAAGTGGATTCAGGGTAGCTAACTTTTCTCTACACATAATTTGCTGATCCACCATTTCTGAGGTTTCCTCAGAAAACTGCAGGCTTGCAGCTGATGGAGGTAAAAATAATACCACTATTCAGTTCTTACACAGACCTTTTCATCTCCAGATCTCTAGGGGTTGATTTGTTTTGTTTCTCTTAAGGTGACATAGCTGAAAAATAAAGGAAGCTGGGACACCTCCAGGGACATCCCTTCCTCATTCTGGGAAAGACAGTCCCAGCCCTTGCTTGGAAAGGAGAACTCAGGGAATGAAACATTCTCTCTCCCCACCTCATATTTCTACACTGGAAACTGCCCATAGAGGAGACTGTTAAAAGCACAGAAGGAAAATTCCAAATTTGGGCAGTGTCAAGGACTACTCATAAGATCCTGGATTAAGGAAAAGGACACAGGTGCACAGACATCTCCACAACAGAGAGGTTAACACAAGAGCATTTCTGGGCTCTAACTGAGCTTCCTTTAACCTACTTCCAAAACCAGAGAGCCATTTGCTTCTCAGGATTAGCAACACTAAACACTAAAAAACCCAAACCCTGCAACTCCAACCCCCCAAACTCACTGCAAAACAGGCCCTTAGCAGACCCACTGCCATTAGCTTTTCTGATGGCACATTGGGAGATACGTGGTGCCACTCTAGGGGTTAAATGGGAAACCCATGGCTGGAAAATGAAGGGGTAGGTTAGGAGCATATCAGAGAGTCAGCCTCATGAAGGTAAAGCTCAATATACAAAACAAGAGAGGAGGAAGGAGGGGAATCCTGATACACATGGTGAATTAAATCAGCCTAGAAATAAGTAACAGCAGGATCAGTTCTGTGTGAAATGATGTAGGACAAGCTCTTGCATTTACACTTCAGCTCAGCTTCCAAGTCTTTGTTTCTGAAGTAAACAATGTAAATTAGAAAAAAAAATCTGTGTGAAACAAAGACAAATTTGGAAATAAACTGTGGGACATTTCCCCAAAGAAGGAGCCCTAGAGAAGAGGCAAGTAACTATGGAGCCCCAGCAGATCTGTAAAATCTTGCAATTGCCATCCCAAGTGCTCGTGTGGGCAGGTCAGCCTGCAAAATGCCAGAGTGTGACAGAAACAAAAGTGGGTGGAAAGTAAATAGCACGAAGAGGCCCAATGCCACTCAACTGCTGACCAAAAAGCCCCCAAAGTCAAATTTTAAATGTGGTTGAGCAATCCACAGGCAACACTGGGGAGGGGCTAAGGGAAGAGTATTTTAGGGGAGAATGAGATCATTTAATTTAGTGGCTCCGAATGATCTGTAAGTACAGTTTTCTGATTATAAGTGCTTGCTGCTGGCATCCCTTCTGGCAGCTGTGATTCACTTTCATTGTGTGTTCTGCTGCTTCGCCCTTTAGAAAGGGGCTTTTTACATTTTATTAAATGGCACTTCGGCAACCCTCCATTTCCAGCCTTAATAATGGATTTGTTAATCTCCCTGATAGCCTTTCCCTCCTCCTTAGCAATAATTTAAATATCCAAGAAGAAATCTGCAGTGCAGAAATCAATTAATATTTACATCTGAAATGCTGCTGTACTATTTTCATCAAGTATAACAGATGTGATCTGTTTTTTATCAACATCGCCATCACCTACATTAAACTAGCAACTTCCATCAGGGAAATTTTCTAAGAGCTTTCCAAAAGTAATGCTTTAAGCTTCTCAAACCCAAAATTACTTCAGCTATTTTCTTTCCACTCGACAGGAAGGGAAACTGAGGTGTAAGCAGCATAATTACTCACAAGAAGACACACCCTAAGTCAGAGGTGGAACAGGAACACGTCTCACAAATCAAGATGCCCAGCCCTCTGCTTTGAACACAAACCTTAGAAATAGCACAATGCTTTGCAACGTGGAAGTTATTTTCAATAAGGGCAATCCCTTTGGCTAAGCTGCCTTGTTTTTCATTCTGTGTTTGGCTTTTGCTAAAATCCTCCTGTTCCCAACCATTTGCATTTTCTAGGAGAAACATTAAAATGGCAACAGCCATAAGTGCTTCCTTTGCCCACCTTCACACAAACCCTCCAAACTCTTAATATTGTTTTCAAATCCTTGAAATCTAACACTTGTGTAATCAAAGCATGAACAGAGGTCCCTGGTGGGAACCATTTTCTGGCACTCTCAAAAGATTCAGTGATTCCCCAAATTTCTGGGAACAGCAGATCCATACCACTCCTGTTTCTCTAGTGAGGGGAACAACATCTGAACAACATAATCAGCACACACTGTAACAAACAGGTCTCTATTCTCGTAGTCATGACTGTAATAGCTCAGAATTGCAGGACTTGAAGCAGCAGACTGGAGCACAACCCAAGTCCCACCTACTCAACTCCTTCCAAGGCTTGCAATACCTTCACCAAGGGACCTACAAGTGCCTACAGGACATGGCCTCATTTCTCATCCAGGAGGTTCACTCTTTTGCAAGGCACCAGATAATCCATTTCAGCACTCCCACTGGTACCTGGAACCCATCCACCACTGAGGACAGACATTCCTCAGAACCAAACCTCTGGGATACCCAAGAGTTTGAACAGGAATCAAGTGCACGCTTTGATTCAAAGACTAAGCTCTGCCAAACAATAAGATAAAAGCCACAGATCTATTGGCTCTTCGGGTCACTTGTTCCTTCTCTCCAGGAGATGTGCTCTGTTTTCAGCCCTGTGCTGTGCCCAAATTTATACTGAGTCAGTGACTTACTCTATAACTTTGATTAAGTCACTTAACTGATCCAGCTGCAAAATTAAAAGGAATTTCCACAAGAAAAAATATACAGAGTCCTTCAGCTAAATAACAAGAAAGTAGGGTTCTTCAGAATGTGCTTCATTTCTGGCTCTCAGGATGCTCTGCTGACAAGGGATGTGATCAGTTCTCAGCAGTGCTTCCAGCACAGTTCCATGGTTCTACCTCTGCCCTATCATTTCTCCTGCTGTGGCTTCCTTCTGAATTCTATGCTGAGGTCCAAACAGCATGAGTCAAAACACCCCAACCTGGAAGTGGCTAACACATGAATCACTGTGGCCAGGTCATGAACCAGGAGGAATGAAAGGGGTTTACTGTGAGTTGGATGAAAAATATATAAATAAAGGGGTCCCACACTGCTCTATATATCACATCACCATGAGATCCAAGGCCATCTACACTGACCTTGAGCCACTTGGTCAGCTCTCATTGATATAATGGGAGCTCTGCATGCAGACCAAAGGCAGTCTCAGCTTCTTCTGCCCTCAGCTAATTACAGGTTTCTGACATTTCTTTGGTTTGTCAGAAAAAGACCCTAAACAGTACACAAACAATGGAAGGAGCCACATGATGAAGATACTGTTAATTCATCCCCAAGGCTCAGTTGTCTTCTCCCTCAGAGAGAATTATTCAGGAGCAAAGGACAAATCTAAGATCATCCATTTGTTATTCCTGGTCAGAAGATCAATAAACATAGCCAGCACTTGAAGAAGACCTAGCTGTCTCCTGCGAGGGGCAAGGCCCACTGTCCTATGCATGCACACCTCTATTAGACTGGTGAACTTGTCACCCCTGTTACAGAGACTTGATTGCCTTCATGCTTTTGGAAGAGGATATGGCAACACAGGTCTGTATCTGTAGTGAGATCAGAATGTATTACACACCATGCCTATTACAGATAAGTCATCGTATCCGAAGGATTCATCACATGTTTGTGCAACTCCTACTGACAAAAACATGAGTCCACACACACAAAGGGGGTGCCTGGCACAATACTAAACCTCACCTGAGTTTACTCCAGGTCCCTTTAAAAACATTCCAACTGCTACAGATTTCAGCCCTGTTTATTCATGAAGTGGCATTTGCAGAGGTTACAGATGTATCAACAGAGCTGCCCTCAGCACAACTTTCCTCTCTGAAAACAGCCACTGTAACTTTCTTCGTGCCACATTTCTATTATTTGGATACCAAGCTTAAATTTCTAGAAACAGGTCATTTGGAAACCTGTACATGTCAGTTAGCAAGGTGTGTTGGGATTGGGTTTTGTGGTCTCACCATGAGAACTGCAGCAAGCAGGCAGGCAGCACTGTTATTCACTCCCCGAGGCTCAACTGGAAAAACAATTCAGTTATATTTCAGCAGCTAAAATACTCCAGCTTACCCAAGGAGTCTGATAAGAGGATTCTAACCCTCCCTGTCACCATACTGTAACACAGGTCATTTTTATTCTAATATTTTAAAATATAAGTGAATAAGGGTGTTGCTGAGAGGCCACTCCTGAACATTGCCTCCCCCTGCCATAGCCCTGACAGTATATCCTACCCTGCTCCATGGCTTGTGGTTCTGTTTCCACACCACCCAGCCAACCCACGGCCCCTCAGCTATTATTCATGGCCACAACGATAGGATGTGGGACCTATAAATGTAAATCATCATCATCTCCATATTTCTGCCTGGGCTTCAGGCAGGTAGGAAATTCCTGCCTTATCTCAAGTCCTGCCCTAGACCTGGAAGGCTCTGCTGTCTGCCTTGTACCACTGACCTGCAGACAAGGGTAGGTGTGTTTTGGAGGCTGAAAACTTCCTTGTAGCTGCTCCTCTATCACCAGAAGGCGTGACATGCACATCTGGGATATCCAAGCATTTGGACCCACAAGAGAAGAGGTTGTGTCCACCTCTCAGGGGGCCCTTCTACCAAACAGCATCTGCTCCTGCTGAGGACGCTGTTTTGAGAAGGTGAATAACATGGCACAGCCACCAAAGGCTTGGAAGAATGAATGAGGGCACTGAGTGTTGTTTATCAGAAACCATAAAACTATGAGGAAAAACCACTTGAGCTCTCAGAGCCTTAACAGCCCTTCCTTAAATTCCTTCCTATGGTTACTGAAGCTCTTCAGTTTCCATACCACTGTGATGCTGATCCCAACCAGCTTTACCCAGCTCTGTCCTGTCACCCATCCTGGCCAGGAAGAGACAAACATCCACCTGTCACCTCTGTTTTTTCAAGACTGTTTCCTTGGGGCAGGGCACTGTCACTCCCCTGCATGTACAGCACCTGGCACAACAGGGCTGTGACTCAGCCACCTTCCTGATGGGAGTAACACCAAAATAGCTCATTACACCCTTTGTAACACCATGGTCAAGTGACCTGGGCATCCTGCAGGAAGCAGGCAAGCTTCTGAGTCTGGCAGTCTCCAGCAACTGAGTCTGGCAGTCTCCATCACCAAACTCTTTTGAGCTGCCCCCTCTATTATTGTGAATTGTGATTTCAGAGACTGTAATGAGGAGTGACCATTAGCAACATCTCTGCCAGGCTGCCAGCACTGGGTGCACTGAGGAATCACCCCTGCCCTGGCAGAGGAAAGGGCACAGCATTCTCTTGGTGCAATAACCTGAGCTCTGCATGCAAATCCCTTCCCAGAAAGGAGATGTATATACATTAGGGTACAACGCTCCCGCTTCTGCAGCTGTTCCTTAGTTTAGATAGGGCCAGTAAGGCTCAGAGATTGTTTTCCAATCCCAGCAGCATTTTTCTTTGTTTGGGAGCAACACGTAAAAGCTGCCTGGTTTATGACAGTCACGTTCTGAACAGCACGTTCACCAGCTGAACCTTTGGTTAAATGGGACTTTTCACCCTAAAATGTCCTGATTGCACATTAAAATACTGAAAGGTTTTGCAGAATTTCCTAATAAAAGTGATGATTTTCAACATTATGACCTCAACAATTACTAGTGAAAGCTTCCGTGAAAACAAGTGCTCAGGAATGGAGTTGTTTAGATGCAAACACCTCTTTTAAAAACCTAGCAATAAAAAATCCTGTATCCTGCAGTCCTAGTCATTTTCCAGTTCCAAACAAGGAACCGTGTAAAATGATGCATTTTTAAATGGAGCGTGTAAAAGATCAGATACTATCCATCTCAACGGCAAAGAGAATTCTATCTCCCCCCACCCTGAAAAAAAGCCATGATTTTGACAGTTCCCCTTCACAATAAGAGCACTCCTTGAGAAAAAAAACAGACCTAAAGCAGCGGTCTGACACTCAGTTTCCAAACCAGGGATGCTGCTGTTTTCACACGCAAACCCAGTTCTTGCTGGTGTCTCCTGTCATTTCCCTGCTCGCAGCTGCTGCTCACGGCGCAGCTCAGCTCCTCAGACGCTTGGCTTTGCAGATTCATTACGAAACAACAATTAGCACGTGAGAGAAAAAAAAAAAATCCCACCCTAATATTAACTCAACTTTCCAAAACAGAAGAGCAGCCTGGATTTGTTCTGGGCGAGCAAAGAACAAGGGCTGCTGGCTGCAGCTTTAGCGGCAGAGCGGCTCCTCCGCAGTGGGATCCCTTTCCCTGGGAGCCTGCGGGCACGCAGCTTTTCCCGCAGAACAAGGGCACCCTGTACCGGCACCTGCTCGGGACCTGCAGCTGCCACGGGGGCGAACGGCGAGGAGAGGGCGATGGAGCGATGGAGACGCGTGGCGAGGCACTGCCGATGCCTTTGTAAAGTTAAACGGAAAACAAAACGCAGCACATGCTCCTCGGAGGAAAAAAAGGGGGGAGGGGGGGAAAACCCCAAACATGAAAGCGAGGAGGACAGAGAAATTAAAAAAAAAGAAAAAAAAAGTAGAATAATAAAAAAAAAGTAGAAAATTTAAAAAAAAAAAAATTAAAAAGGCTATAACAAAGAGTAACAGAGAAACCCGAGGAAAACAAGGGCAAAGCGCCGGTGGCGGAGCGGAGCCCGGGGCTCCCTGCGAGGTGTCCGTGTGACAGCCCCGGGCCCGCAGGTCCCGGAGCCCCCGAGCCGAACCCCCCGGCCGAGCCCCCCCGGCCCCGCGCCCCCCCGGCCCGCTCGGCAACGCGTGACGTCACACGGGGGACCCCGGCGCCGCGCATTGGCGGAGCGGGAGGGGAGGCCCCGCCCCCGGGAGGCGGCGGCCAATGAACGCGGCGCGCTGGCTCCATGTGCGAACCATGTGTCCGCCCGCGGGGCGGGGCGCGCCGGGCGCAGCGCCGCTGGAGCGCGCTCCGCCACCGCGCGGGGTCCGCGGCCGCGCTCCGCCGCGGGCCACGGCCGCCCCTTTGTTCCCGAAGCGCTTCTGCCTCGCGGTGCCGCCGTCCCTCGCGGCTCGCCTGCCCGCTCGGGACACCGCTCCGCGGGGCAAAGCCGCGGGCTACGCGCACCCTCCGCGCCCGCGGAGCAGGAGGCTAGCGGCGCTGCTGGCCACCGCCCCGCACCGGACGCTTGCCCTGCCCTGCACTGCACTGCTCTGCCCTGCCCTCTCCTCCCCGCCGGCTACCTGGCGAGCGCTGCCACTTGCCTACGTGACTCTGCCCATGCCCCGGCGGGGGGAGCGGGGACGTGTCATCGCCTCCTCCCCCGCCGCTCCGGCTCCGCCACCGGCTCTGGCTCCGCGCGGGGCCCACCGCCCCCCCGGCCCCTCTCGGTGCCGCTCCGAGCCCGCTCTCCCCGAGAACCAGAGATGCGCCCCCCCTCCCCGCGCCGTCCCGCTCCGCTCTCCATCCCAAACTTTCCCCCGGGCCCGGTCTCCCCAGTGGCGGCGGGGGTCGCACGCACGGCTCTGCCGCGGGGGGTGCAGGCCGGCCCCGGCGCCCTTTGTCACTGCGTCGCCGGCCCCTGCAGGCAGCCGAAAGTTTGGGTTATTTTCCTTACTCCCCTTGACCGCCCCGCAGTCACGCACACGCGCGGCCACGGCCGCCAGCCCGCACTTACTTTTATTCTCCTTCTCGATCCGCTCCAGGTAGCTGGCGGCCTCCAGGAGCACCTGCACGTTGTAGAGGAAGGTGTCCATGCCCGCCGCGGGGCTCGTGTTGCAGATGTCCCCAAGGGGGCACCGGGCCCCGCCGGCCGCCCCTGCGCTCCGCGGCTCGCTCCGCGGCTCCCTCCGCGGCCGGCCGCGCTTCCCCATGCCCCGCCGCCTCTCCGTGCTGCGCTGCCTCCGTCCGTCCGTCCGTCCGTCCGTCTGCCGGCGAGCCCGGCGGCCGCCGCGGTCCCAGCGCTGCCGCCGCCCGCCCCGCCGCTGTGTCGCCCCACGGGCCGCCGCCGTCCCGCCCCCCCCGCGCCCCGGCGGGGCGGCCCGGCCCGGCCGCGCCTGCGGAGTGCGAGCGCCGGCGGCTGCGCGGCGCCCGGCGCGGGGGGGCGGCCGGCGGGGCAGGGCCGGGCCGGGCCGGGACCGGCGGGTCAGCAGCGCCGGGATGTGTCACAGCGCCGCGGGGGGAACGACCGCTCGGAAAGGGGCGCCGGCGGCGGTGGCACCGTGCCCCGGGGATGGTGGCACTGGTGGGGGCCCAGCTGCACCCGCCCCCAGGACGCGGAGGCGCAGCCAAGCCTGCCCTGCCTCTTGTCACCCCGTGTCACCTCCCGCCACTGCCCCAGGGTCTGTCCCTGGTCAGGGACCCAGCGTGACAGGCGGACTGGGGAGCCCATGCTGCGCCCAGTGCTGGGGGCGATGGGGCCAGCACTGCCCCGAACTCCAAAGGGGCCCCTCGGCACGAAGCACTAGCATTAAACCTAATGTCACGTTACTCCTCTGTTATGCAGTGTCCCCCAGAAAGCTCTCTCTGGGTGCAGACTCTAAAAGCAATTAATAAATTATTTTTTTCCAAAGTAAATCGAAGGCGGAGAGCAGGCAAGGGATGCACCAGCCTCCCTCACCCCCTCCATACCCATCCCTGCAGACGTGGGTCAGGGCCGGGCACACTACAGCTTGTTTTGCCCTTGTTTTGCAGTCAGGGAGGTGAGAAAGAGCAGCTGCGCCCCGAGGAGAGAGTGCAGGACCTGACCCAGACTGAGGAGAAGGGCAAGGATTGGCACTTCCAGGAGTCATTTGCAATCTCGGGTCCATGAATTTTGAGGGGGTATGCGGAGTGGACTCCACGAGCACCAGGCTGGCCGCAAGTGACCTCCAGCACCCTCCTGGCTCCCCTTGTGTCCGTGACAGCGGCACCGAAGCACGGCGCTGCGTTTGCAGCACAAAGCCCCGCTCCTGCCCGGCCGGTCGGGTTGGTCTGGCTCCTATGAAGAGCCCTGTGGGAGCGGCTGGGGAGCAGCATCGCCCCGGAGATGTGCTGGGGCGTGGGCACCTGCTCACACCGGGCTGCCGTGGGTCTCGCCGGGCTCACCGGCCTCGCAGGGACCGGAACGGGCCGGAGAGCGGAGTAGAGAGGTCGTGGTGGCGTTTAGGAAGGCTGTGTTAGTAATGCCAATGGTACCCGGAGCCCGCAGCATCACGGGGACCTGACTCACCTGAGAGGGGACACTGCAGCCACGCAATGAAACCCCCGCGGCGCCCAATTGCTGGGGGGCAGCGGGCTATTTTTGGGAAGCGTGGCTGCAGGATTTGGTCGGTCTCATGCCTTCCCACGGCACATGCCGGGGCCGGGCCAGCTGCCCGTGCAGGGCGGCTCAGCACAGCCCCTCCCGCGGGAAGACGGCACCTCCTCCGTGCCCGCAGCACCGCACGGCTGCTGCCACATCCACAGTGCCACGGCTCGTCCCATCGCTGCGCTCGGCAGCCCAGAGCGGGATGGCGTCGGGGGGAGGGCGCACAGCATCATCTGGGTTTAGCCGTGGCCTGAAGGGGAGGGCAGAAGGCAGAGCCTGGTGTGGCGGGAGTGGGGCGGGACAGAACGCAGTGCCAGGCTCGGGTGGGCTCAGCCCCCGCAGGGACTGGCCATCCCTAAGAGCAGGATTCCAGCTGGGAAAGCAGGGGCTGAGCAGAGGTGGGAGCCAGGCTGAGCCATAGGACACATCCAGGCAGGTGAAGGACTCAGAATGTACTTGGATTTTATTAATTCCACTGACTAGCTGAGATAAGACACGGTTCCTGCTTTACAAGCCTGCGTGGGCAAACACTCCCATTAAAACATCAGTCAGAAAGTCCCTGGCTTTCTAATTCTGCAGGGGTTGAGCTGATGGGTGGATTGCTCTAGTGAACCCCAGATGCAGCCATTGGACACATTCAGCTGTCCAGCCTGGCTGGGCACTGAGGGCTCCTCTCTGCTGGCTCGCCATCGGGCAGGAGGCTCTCCATGACCTCACCTTAAAGTACAAGAGGTCATTGCTGAAAGCACACCGAAGGCATCAGAGGCAGCCAGCATCAGATTGCTTAAAATCAGATGATTTAAAAATCACAGGTGCTCTCCCAGATGATGAGGATGTGTTTGGCCATCCAGAGTCCATACTGTAGATCTTGTTTGTGCCTAGCATCCTCTGTTACCTGCTGCATTTCTTGGTCCTCCTTGTGCACCTGCACAACACTTCTCTAGTGATTTTTGAATGCTTTGTATGAATTGGTCTGGATCAGCAGGTACCAGTTTTCCCAGCGACTTCCCAGGTTTGAAGCCAGAATAATCATAATTTTCATCCTTTCCCCTTCTAGCTTAGTTCCAGGACAATTTCTCTTTAAAGGCACTTCCACAGAGAAAAGTACAAGGTAATGATCCAAGGGCATGTATTCAAAGGGAACTGGCTTAAGAGGAATGGAGGCTTTAGGGCATACGGACAGTGGAAAGCACCCAGAATCAGAGAGGCAACACAGGAGTGATAAGGGAAGAAGTTTTGCAGCACTGCCAGCTCTGCACATCCAGCAGCCATGGTCCAGCACCCTCACCCACTGCAGCCTTCTAAATACAGCCATTTAAGGGCATGCTCTCTTTATTTCCCTTCTGTTGTACTTTGTTCAACCTTTGAGCTCACCCTGAAGTCTCACTGTCTATCTTTTCTCTGCAAGGCGATGGGGAAGCTGCTTCTCAGGCAGAAGTGGAAGATCTGAGTGCAGCCCCATGGGCCCATGGCTGTGGGAGTTGGGGTGAGCTGGGGAGCCACTGGCTCAGCCCCACAGCCCATCCCATCCCACCACTGCCTCCAGGCACAGGGCCAAGGCAGCTGCCACATCAAGGGACATCCCTGCACCTGTTATCAGCAGCCTGGTGTGGCAGACTGCCCTCAGTTCAGCGTGGCACAGCAAGGGCAGGGTGCAGAGGTTGGGTGCCCACAGGGATGTTGCCAAATTCACACCTGTAAAAGTGGGAAAAGTATCCACCCCATCATTTGGGGATTGGATTAGATAAGAGGTAAGGTTGCTGGAGTGCTTTATTTTGCAGTGCTGCATAACATAGCAAGGTGTGGGTTGAGGTACAAAGCTGTCTGGTAGTGTGAGGAGCCATGAGAAACCCCTGGGGTAGAGAGAGGGCATCCCTTCCCCTTTGCCATGGGAATCACCTCGTGTGTGTGGCTGGTGCCCATGTTGGGCTGAACAGAGGAAAACAGAGCCACTGCTCTGAGCACAAATGCTCAATCCCCTTTGGTGGGTGTGTTGTGACCTTGTTCTGCTGGTGTCACACATAGCAGCTGTTTCCCCACAGCACAGGTGTTATCCATCCAGTTTGTTCCAGTGGCAGCACCAGTGTAAATCAGCCCCTGGACAGACCTGGCAGGGTTCAGAGAGGGGTTTAAAGGGTGGGAGCCAAGACAACCCTGGATTTTGGTCTGCAAAAGCTCCTGGAAGCACCTGCTCTCTTTCCTTTCAGGCTAATCCAAATGTAATCCCTTTAAAATTTCACCTGCCTTTAAAAGTCTGCTGCAGTCCTTTTGGAAGGACTAACTAATTTTCCAGGTGATAGTTGTGCTGCCTGTCTGCCATGGGCAGGCATTTCTTGCTGCACAAGAGTGATACAAAGGTACTGAAAAATTGTTTGGAGGCTATTACGTGTCTTCTTTTCCTTTTTTAATGGACACAGTTGTTGTGGTGGGGATGGGCTAGAGCTGGTCTGGAGCAGCTGTATCCTGGAGGGAGAGGAGATCTCTTATGAAACCTGGGTGACTCCTAAACCTTGATTTTGCTGTCGGACCCAGGAAGTTTTTAGTGTTTACTGGCATCACTCCTTGTGGCCCCAACCCAGTGGTGAGTGCAGGTTACCACCCCTCTCCTTGCCCAAGCATGATTTAATTGGGGTGCAGAGATCTGCCTGCACAGAGATACACAGAGGTCAGTGAAATCTCATATCTCTTCTTTCACTAGTCAATAATTAATACATGGAGCTCTCCCCAGGAGCACTGGCTCCAGGCTGTCCTGCAGGCCCTGGCTGCCACCTGCTATTGCTGCCTGCTGTCCCTTGTCCCAGGGCGTGACATGGGACTGTGATTTACAGCAGGGCCACATATCCTTCTGTGGGGCTGCTAGATGTTTGCATCCCTAAGGGCTCCATGTCCTTAGGGGTGCTGTCAGAGCCTCTCCCTTGGCCAGGCCCAGAGTGGGGGGCTGCATCCAGCCCTCTTACGAAGCCACCATTACAATGGCCTTTCACTCCCCCGCTGCTCCCTGAATGGAACAAGGATAACTCAGGGCTGCTCCAGGAGAAAGGCCCTTGTCAGGGTTTCAGGTGCCTGCTCCAGCAGCTGTCATGCAGGCTGGGTCCTCAGGCTTTTGAGCCCTCCTGATCCTCTGCTGGGGCTCAGGAAGCTCCGTGGTTTCTCTGGGTGTCTCTGCCTGCCCACGCTGCCACATCGCCTCTGCGATCTGTCCTTGGTGCTCTCTGTTGGTGTGTGCTGGAAATAACTGAGCTACAAATAGTGGTGATGGTCCTGCCTTGCCTAGCCATACTGCTTCTCTCAGGTCCATTTATGATGCTGTTATTTACAGTTTCATCCTGTCAGTACCTCTAAAGCTTCTACTTAATTTCCTTTGAAATCCCTTCTTACAATCCTGTAGGGATTGGTCCTCCTTGAAATCCTGTGTGGTGCCCCCTGATCTCAGCTTTCATCAGGCAAACCTATGATCTCTACTTTTACAATAAGCTTTTTATTTTACCCCCAGCCTTCTAATTGCCCTCCTCAGTCTCCATCTTTGTAATAAATAGTAGGTTTTCTGTCTCAGAGGCTGGGAGATGGCACGAGCTCTTCTCAGCTCCTACTAGTTCTCTGCTGTTCACACTTGGCCTTTCACTGTAGTTGCCGTGCAGTTCTGATATAAAAATAATAAAGGATTTTTCTTGCCCACCCTTAAGGGAAAGCACACATATGGTCTGAAATTGCCTTGTGCCAGCAGAAAAAAGGCACATCTCCTGGTGGGTGGATTAAATGCTGAATATTCCTGGTGGGTCTGGGTGGGTGGGCATGGATGGGACCTGCTAAGGCAGGTGGGAGGATGGATGTGGCAAAAGGTCCAAGAGTGTCTCCCCTGGTGAAAAGAGCCAAGTGGAGGGTCTAGTTCTCCATCTGCTCAGCTGAAAGCTTTACATCACTCCTAGGAGTGCACCAATTGATCCTTGAGTCTGGGCTGGCAGATCAAGAGAAGGTCATTTGACATCGCTCCAGGCAGGAGGATCTTGTAACATTCTCAGTGTGCAATTTTGCATGCTCCAGCTTTGAGTTTTTATGTTAGACTCAGTAATGTGACATCCAACACATTTCTGGGATTGTGCTTTCTGGGCTGGGGCTGAGGAGCCACTAGGACAAGCTCAGTAGAATTTGCTGTGGGAAGAGCAGAGAAAGAGGATCCCACACCTCCCAATAGAGGTTTGATCCTCTTCTCACTTTGGAATGCTTTGTGTCCCTCCACTCAGCCTTTTAACTGATGTCATAGCACACAGCCTCCTGTGTTTTGATGCATTAGCTCAGGATGGCCTTCCTGAGGTGGTGGCTGCTATGAAACCAGGCATCTCTGGGGTTGTGCACAGACTGCACCTGCTCAGTGCCTCGTTTTTCCCTTTCACCCCCTCAGGCCTCGTGTCTTGGCAAACTGGCTGCAGGAGGTAAAGTCCAGAGGAAAAGAAAGGCAGAGGCTTTGCAAGGGGAAGTGTCCTGGGAGGTTTCCAGCCATCCCCACCCCAAGGTGGAGGATGCAGAAATGATGCCCAGAGTTTTGGAGGGGCAGGGGATCAGTTTTGGCCTCCCCAGACTGTCCTTCAGCAATTCCTTATTTCTGCTTTGCCAAAGCTTTTGCAGCTTGGACTCACCAGACAGTTTCTACAAAGAGGACATCCTGATTTTCACAGTTTTCCTTGGTTTCCTGGGATTTCATTGCTAACCTGGGCTTTGTGGTACCTGGGTCTGATGTTAATGTGGGGAAATCCATCAGGGCACAGCTGCCACTTGACTCCAGCAACAGCAGCAACTAAATAATAGTGAAAAATTACATTCTTCCCTTGAAAGGAGAGGAGGAATGCTGGTCATCTCAAATAAAAGGCTGGATGAGGGTTTAACTTTAAAAATTTGTTAAACTTCAGAAAAAAATGTGGGCTAAAGAGGTCATGCTCAGACCTGGAGTTACTGCTCACCTGCAGGCAGAAAAAGGCTCAGTGCACAGGGACAGACTGCAGGAACCTGATGGGCAAAGGCTGCTGGGGTTGGTCTGGAGGCCAGGGGGCACAAGGATGCTGCTCTTGTCCCTAATGCCACTGCACAGTGGGCAGGGGAAGGCAGCCCCTGGCTGTGGAGCCACAGTGATGCCACCAGCTGGGCAAGGGGGCTTGGAGGGGACAATGCTTCCAGGAGGAGCTCGGCTTTGGGAGGAACCTTGGGAGCCTCCAGCGCCAGCAGCTCTGCTGGTTCCGTGCAATGCATTCAGAGACAGCTCGTGGCTCTGGCAGGGTAGCTGCTGTTGCCTAATGATTTCCTTCACTTCTTACAAGCATCTCCAATACAGCTCACTGCACCTCTGCAGGCCACTGGCAGGCAAGTTTTGACCCCAGAAGCTGATGCAGGAGGGTTTCCTGGTGCATACCAAGAACAGAAAAAGCACACCAGTGTTTAGATGCAATTTTTCTCATTTTTACTTGCTTGACACCTTAATATTCAAATACAAATAGACCAGCCCTGCTGCTACTCCCAGCACCTGGTGCCATAAGGGGAGGGCAAAACCAGAGGGGATAGGCTGGGTCATTTATCCAACTATTCTGAGCAGCCACGTCATATAATCCCCTTCACAAATTTCTCAGTCTCCCAGCAGCCCCCACCACTTAATACCCATTTGTTTGTGTGCCAACATTAGCTGAGATTTAAAAGATATTTCCTCTCCCCAGTATTTCCCTACAGCTTCCTCCTCATCTTCCTCTGCCCTCTGTCATTGTAACAAGGAGAAGGATTGTGCCTCCTCCCAGGCTGATCCTGCCTGGCATCCTCTGTCCCCACCCTGGCCGTGGCTGATCATTGTAGCAGCACCAGGGACAAGTCTCAGCATCCTGGCCCCTGGTTTGCTGCCCACAGCAATCCCACAGGATCCACTGGACTGAGATCCCCACATCTCATGGCAGGCATGTCACAGCAAAACCCTCTGCTGCTGGCCCTGACCCTTCTTTTGTGCAGGTTCCAGCTCTGCTGAGTGGGGGTGATGCCCC
The DNA here is from genome assembly GCF_035770615.1 of Melospiza melodia melodia. Lineage (NCBI taxonomy): Eukaryota > Metazoa > Chordata > Aves > Passeriformes > Passerellidae > Melospiza > Melospiza melodia. The sequence goes on from NC_086202.1 coordinate 10,189,324, forward strand.
CAGCCCTTCGGCTCCCCTGCCTGGCCAGTGCATTACTCACTTTGCAATCCATTCCCTAATCCCCACCTGCTCTGATTCCACTGATGATGACTCTGACTGTGCTGTCAGACACCTGTCTGGAGAAGACATTTGATCTGTTGCACTGCCTGGCCTAGAAAAATCTCAGGTTGTAAAGACAATAACCAGCATGACCCGTTCATTGCACTTTTAACCCTGTGTCTGTTGTTACCCCCAGGACTCAGATTCTGTAGGATCCCCCAAAGAGCAAACAACTTGCAGAGTAAAACCACATAAAACGCCCCAAACCAATGTGCAGGGCAGGAAAGAGTGACTGTGGGTTCCTGATAGGGCCAACCTGGCAGATACCCTTGCTTAAATCAGCAGCTGACTGTGGGCAATGGCTTTGGCAGGAACTTGGTTGTTCTCTGTTACTGATGCGCTGCCCTGCCATGGGTATTCCCCTTCCTGGGAACCCCCTGTGCACCCTTTGTTTAGGGCTCACAAACCCTCTATAAACCTGGGACTGTTGGCTCTCAGACAGCTGGTAACAGCAAGCAGCACAGATTATCTGCTCTGCATTTCAGATGCCTGGGCTTGGTGGCAGATGACTTGGTCCACACAGCCAGCTTAAATCCTTGGCTCTCTCGAGACTCCAGTGATGATTTTCTCATTGCCTGCTCCCGGTGCCAGAGCACTTCACCATGAACATCACTTCAGTGATTCCTAAAGATGCTGTTTGCTTGTAGGTAGCCCTCTAAATCTACCCAGAAATTCCCTCAGCACCTGCAGGAAGTTGATTCCAGAGGTCCTGGTTCAAACCCACCCCTGTTTATTTGTATAACACTAAGAAAACACTCCAGGCCACAGCAAAATGGCTCCCTCCCCATGAGTGCTCACAGCATCTGGAGAGAAAAAATGATTCATTAGGGTGTCCAGGATTAGCAACAGGATTGGGGGTGTACAAAACACTTGGGGTGATTCAGCACTGGAGGCTGAGGGACAGAGATGTGAATGTGCTGTTGATCATGGCAGGAAGGGGACAGAAAATCTCACCTGGGGACAGCACAGGAGGCTGCAGGTGGGGTGGCACTGACAGAAGCTCAGTGTCAGGAGCTCGGGCACAAGGGCACTGAAGAAGATGCCATAGAAAACCAGGGTTGATTTGATGGGAAACTGAGCTGGAGCCCTAAATCCTAGAGGGATGTACAGGATGTGCCTGCAAGAACAGCCCACAGGGCTGCAAAGCAGCTGGAGGAATGCTCTGCAGGGCAAAAGCTGCAGGGCAAAAGTCCTGTGACCTCTGGTGACCTGACCCAGCGCCACACAGGATGGGCACCACCAGCCACTGGGCTGGAGTCAAACCAGAGAAAACTCACCGGATCCAGGCACAATCCCTGCCTAACCCTGCCCTGCACAGGTTTCACCCGGCCAGACACGGCAGAGGGTAGAGCAAAGGCACAAATAAAGACACAAATAGAGAGGTTGGTGTTTTCCACCCGTCTGTCCCAGCTGCCGTGCAGGTTGCAGCTGTTTCTCGCCAGTCACGCTGGCCGCAATACTCGTTGGGTTGGTATTTAATTGCCTCTCCCTAACGACGCATTAGGCAGGCTGTAATTTGCTGGCGCTGGCCAAACAATACAGATAAACCCGGTTTGCACACAAAGGCAGCGGAGTGGGGAAGCTCTGCCGGCTCCTTCTGCTCCCCTTTGGAGCTGCTGGCTCCAGACATGGGCGCGATGTGGACAGACAGACGTCTCGGCCTTGGGAGGAGGAAGGGGAATGTCAAACAGCTGGAGACACCCAGTGCAGTGCGGGCAGCCGGGGTGAAGTCATGAGCACCCACACCGTCAGCAGGGCTGGGCTGCCTGTGCCAGCACAGGGGCGGCCCACGTGCTGCTACAGCTCAGCACATCCCTTTGCCTGGCCTGTCTTTTTCTTCTTCCTGAATTTCAGGTGTCAAGATATTTTAAGACTTCTCTCTCTGCTCTTTTTTAACCTTAGCGGTTAAGACAGGGGAGATGGCAGCTTCACTTCTGCTTGGGAATGACCCTGCTGGATATTAAAACCCAACAGTTTTTTTTAACAAGGGCCATCATAACACCTCTGCTAGCCCTCAGTGTTTCTCAGCAGGTTGGTTTCAGCAGAAGTGGTCGAAAAGGAACAAAGAGGGAAAGCTTCATTCATTCCCATATCTCACCCTACAGCACCATGATGCTCAGAGCATCCCTGCTCTCTCCAGCTCTGCTTCTACCCCAGGCTCCAGTCAGTGGACTGGTTTCACTCAGATGCTGTGAATATTAGGAGAGAGTTAAAAATTAGCCTGCCCTTGCAATGCAAGTGCTGAAAAAGCAAAACACGCCCTTCCTTGTTCTGGCCCAGGCCACAGACCTGCTTTTATGACCACATGTAATAGAGCACGTATTACATGAGCAATCCCCAATATTGATACAGAGAGAAGGGCAGTTATATAGACCATGGGTGGATTTTAGTGTTCCTTAAATATTTACCCAAAAGATGCTGGTAACCAGAATTGCTGTTAAAGGGTTGCAAACTGCCAGCAAGAAGTGTGCTTTAAAATGCCTAGAAATTAGGTATCACCATTAAAATTAATTGGGGAATCACCTCAAATTAAACACTCCAGTATTTTTAGGCTAGTGGAGACGTGATGCTCTCTGGGCAGCAGTGAATCCTTTGGCTCACCCACTTCATGCTTGGATTTGAAGGAGCCTGACTGCTCTGCCTCACCCTGTAGAGGGAAGACTTGTTTGGGACTGCACCAGGCTCCCATGTCCCATCCCCAGACTGCTCAGCATCCTCCTCCCACTGCTAACATGCTGCACATGCAATAAAACCAGCTGCTTTGCCACCAAGTTGCACATTAACACCCACACCTACAAGATGGGGCAACTTATGGGAAGCTGGCAGATAACCCTGTCCCAGCACTCGGCATCCTGGCACCAGGCACAGGCACTGGTGTCTGCTCCAGCACAGGCTGGGAGGAAGCAAACCAACAACAAAAAAAGGAGCTGTTTGTTTGAAGGCCTCTGGAACAGGAGGAAATCGAGGCTGCGTCAAAATGGGAAAGCACAAAGACAGCAGGGAAACGGGGTTTATTTATAAACTCTGAGAGGATGGCTGTGAACAATAGGGTGGGTGGTTTTTATCCCACCAAGAGAGGGAAGAGGAGTCTGTGTCTGTCAGCCCCCAGCTGAGCAGGATGGGCTGGCTGGAGAGCCTGGCCAAGGGCTCAGCCTGGGGCTCAGGGGGTGCCCAGAGTGTGGCCCCACTGCCATTCCAGAGCTGCACCCTTGGCAGGCAGGGCAGGCATGGGATGTTTCCTGGCTTCCTCCAAGGCTCCACCACACCAAATTCTCTGTGTGGGCAATGGCAAAGGGCTGCACAGCACCCCAGTGCATGTTTCTCTGGGGGGTGGTTGGGAGCACCCATCAGTGGGGAGGTTGGGGGTAGGTCCTGCTCCTGTGCAGCAGTGCTCCTGAACATGTTTGGGAGCAGCTGACGTAACAGCAAACCTCACTCCTGCTCATCAGCTCTCTGGGAGCTGCTGGTGACTTACTGCACATCCTTGTTACCATCCTATTGCAAAGCTCCCATACCTTCTCAGTGACTTATCACATGCAGCTCCTCCCAGCACTGACTCCACCATCTTCACAGGACAGCCAACAAACTCCATCTCTCCCCTCACCCAGCCAACCCACTCTTTTGTAGCACTCATCCTTATTGGACACAGCTGTGGCCCATTAAGGGCAGGTCTGTTCCTAATCTTTGGTGATCAGCACAGCTGCAACTCCTCAGGTGTGAGATTACCTTCTGCACTATTTTCATACATCCTATCCCTCTACATATCCTCACTTCTGGTGACTTTTGTCTTGTCTGCCAGCACAGTAGAGGTGAGCCCTGGCTGGTGGCAAATCCCACCCTGGTGCTGTTTCCCAGGTGTTGGACTGGAGGCAGGAATGGGCAGAGGTTTGGTGCTGTTGGAGCAGCTCCTGTTCACCTGTTACCACCCAAGGGGCCTTTCACCTCTCTGCCTAAGGGACGTTTAGAGAAGCTCAGTTACACTCCCATTCTCCCTTGCCATGTTAAATGCTCTCTGGCAGCCACAGCTGAGTGAACTGGGGTGGCACAGGCACCAATGAGACTGGCAAGGTAGCTCAGAGACAGGAAATGGACACTGAACCAACAGGGGAGTAAAGGGATGAAGGGAGCCATCAGTAACTTGGCGCTGTCCCTGCTGCCCAAAGTGCAGCACAGGGCATCCAACAGCCCCTGGCTGGCAGGGAGGAGCATCCTTCCCATACTGGAGCTGGGCCATGGAAATAGCCATCCCAGCCCCTGGCCACACTAAGAGGTGCTGTCATTCCTTTATGACTGGAGGAATTGCATTGTCTAAATCCCAAAATCCTAAAATCAATTCATAACTGCATCTATCAAATTAAAGGCAGCTGCCAAAAGTGGCACTTGCACATGTGCTCTTGTTGCCCCAAGAGCCTGTCTGGCTTCATGCAGCACAAGCTATTTAATTCATGTCCTGGGCATGGGCTGACACTGGGGAATGCTTCCTGCTTGCCAGACCTCCTCTTCTTATGGGAATATGCCCATACTGGAACTGGAAAGGCAGAAACCAAGCCAAGTGGAGCAAGACATTCCAAAATATCTGTTTATAAGAAAACTACTCCAATGCCCAAATATTCTCCCATTAGATTGACAGTGGCAGAGCAAATTCTGCCCAATGTGCCTCTTCCAGGTCATTTGTGAAGTTAGCTCCATTAAATAAACCCAGGAAGAACCAGCTGCTCCAGCTGAAGGTGAATGATCACATGTAGGTGACATGCCAGCCAGGAGATCAGGACTTAAATGGATGTGGTTACTTATTAGTTGTAAACACTGTTGAATAAATCTAAATAAACTCTACTTACTTATACAGCATATTCCTAATGTTGGTTGGATGCTGCCAACTTTAAAATAAAACTGAAGTCAAGCAGGGTAAATGTTTTAATGCCTCTGTGGATATAATTAGCATGTGTAATATGTATATACAAATATACATAATATATGTAATTATAGGTATTGGTGTTTGAGAGAGCTGTCTAGCCAGATGGAAAGAGTAACTATTGAAAACACTGCACCTCTGCCTGCTAGAAAGGGGAGGATGCTTATACTCACTGGAATAAGAAATTGGTAGTTCCTGTTCGGGAAAGGGAGTTATTGTCCCACATTCCCATTCTGCTGAGTGCATTTAACAGCCAGCTTCTGTCTTGTCCATCCACTTAAAGAAGGATTGGGGCTAAAAGTGTCCAACATCCAAGGGCAAAGCACTGTGTATAAACTGCAGCTGCTGCAGTGTGTTCAGAGTTTTCTGTAGGTCCTTTTTGGCACCCAGCAAAGGTACAACTCAGGAGATGAGGTGGCTTTGGTCCCTTGGAGCACCTCTGAGGTGCTCAGCACCTGTCTGGGTACATGTCTGCCCCACATGGCCATTGTGCAGGGACCTGAAGTGTCCCTGAGCTTTAGTGCCGCTGTGCCAAACACCAGCTCAAGAGACAAGCCCAGGCAGGTCCCCACACTGCCATTAACACTCAGAGACCCTGCCCATGGCATGTTTATTAGGGATCAGTTAGCTGCTCTCAACAGCCTGGACACAGAAATTCAGCCATCTGCAGCAACCTCTCCTTTTCCACCCCAGTTAGGGCACGGAGGAGAGGGAAGGGCCTGAGCTGACAGGATTCCACTGAGAAATTCAGCCCCTGCAAGGTCCTCAAGCACAGCTCAAAATGCTCATGTTGGGGGCTGCATTTCCCCTGCAGTTCAGGGATTACTTGGCTGTCACTGCATGAAGCTGAGGGCTCAACAACTTGCTCCTCTGCAGCTCTCTCTGGCATGGCTAAGTGCTCAGCCTTTCTGTAAAAGCCAGGCCATTAAGTTAAGCAGCTCACTTGAGTGGATGTTTGAACTTTCTGTACCTTTGGGAGGAGAGGGATGAGAGCTGTGTCTGGGAGGTCAGAGAGCAGCCAGCAGCTGACATGCCAAAGGTCACAGCCAGCACCAGCTGGCAATGTCAGCCAGGGCTGGGAGCGGTCAGGACCATGCCCAGGAACACGTCACCACCCCAGAGAATTTCACTTGTTCCTTACAGAGTTCAACCACTCACCATCCTGATAACCCAGGGCACAAGTTTTGTTTTTACAAATAACATTTGCAAATTAAAAATTTGCAAAAGCTCCAGCAGAGTCCAGAGACACGCAGTTGTATCGAGTTACCACTGCAAATGTGAAAGGAAACGCACCTGGAATTCAGGATGTGGGAGCAGGTGAGACAGAAGGGTGCGGGGACCTTTGGCACCAGGGCTCTTCCACTGGGTCTCCTGTGACTTCTGCCCCACCCTCCAGAACCACTGAGAACTCTCTGGCCTGTGGGTAAGGTTGATAGAGAGAAAATGCTGAACAAATGGATATTATTCTGCTTAGTGGAGTGAGTTAACAAGTTCAAAAAAACTTCAACATTCTTAGCTGGTTGCAAAAGGATGGAGGGGAGAGGAGGAGCCTTGCCTCCCTGACAAAGCCTGCTCCATTGCTGGATTTTGAAATGAATCAATATAGAAAATGAGTCCGGCAGCCAGATGTCTGCTTTCATCTCTCTGCACTGGAACTGGAATAAAGCCACAAAATCTCCACCAAAAATACCTTCTTTGAAAGCGCTTTGTTGGCGGCTTTGCGACTGCGGGGAGGGAACAAAGGCAGCAAACGCGAGGGTCTGATGCCACCTAAAGGCCGCTTGAATTCCCACCTCCCAGAGGCTCTGCTTGACTTTGGAACTCTCAGCCACAATTTCAGAGTGTGAACTCTTGTTCAACCTCCAGTTCCCATCATCAGGCTTTGTTTAGTTTGCGTTTAAGTTGATCAAACTTGACTGAAGCTGTCCATGCTGTGTGCTGCTCCACGTGAAAACTGCATGTACTGCTGGCACATGTAAAAAGTACAGCTGTCATACCCCAACACTTCCAAAGGACAAGGCTGTACAAAAACACAAGTTTTTTTTCATATTCTAATCTGTCAATCTTTTCTCTTGGAAACTTAAATTATTTCTAGCTTTGCAATTGAGATTAGAAACTGTGGCGAAGGGCTGAGCAATGTTTATATTGAGGATGGGCTTTCTACTGTTCCCCCAGGAGTCTGTGCAAGTTTGGCCCAGCTGCAAGTCTCTGGCAGAGCAGTTCCTGCAGGCTGTGGGACAGGCAGCAAGCCAGAAGTGCCCACCCTCACTGGATGCTCCCTGGTGCTCCCAGTGTGCTGCTGTGCCCATGGCAATGCCCACGGCCAGGCTGGCCCCGCTCCAGCTGCCCACACACACACACAGAGCTAGGCAGCTCCTGGCCACGGCCTTCCAGAGCCCCGCACCTCTGGGAACACCCTGAGTCTTTGAAAGGACAAACACCAACCCACACAGCAGCCCCATGGGTGAGGGATGTGTTTCCCTGCCAGTGTGCAGAAAGGAAGGGAGAGAACATCGGTGCTCACGTCAGAGGTTTCCATCAGACCCACGTGCACAGCATGGGACACTGGGCCCTTTCTCACTGTCCTTGGATACACCACAGCACATTCTGTTTTGAGAAGTTTCCATGGGCTCAAATAGTGAAAACTCAACAGTTTTGCAAACTAGATATGCAGAAAATAGAAAATTCTCAACTACCTGCCCCAGAGATGACAGCAATTTCTGCCATGTGCTCAACAGTGTGTAATGGTCTCAACTGGCAAGGCAGGAAAATATGAGTCAAAATGGTCTATTAGAGCCCTAACCATGACATTATTCTGTCTCCTTGTGCCATCTAAAGCCTGACACAGCTCATTCTGCAGATTCTGCAAAATCTGCTTTGCTATGTAACACTTATCTCCAGAACAGCTGGAAGTCTGTAAAAGACAACAACAGGCCATCACCTGGATGTACAGCTTTATCAATCCTTTTTAATGTTCTTGCTTGGTAGCTTGCACGCAATTCCTCACAGTTAACACTGCTTCTCTCTATTGCTCTCTCTTGGGTTAAGCAGCCTAATGACAATAAATATTTCCTACCATATTAATGATCCATTTTGAAGCTTATCTGTCCAAGGGCACCTACATCCCAAAACTTAAGTTTTAATGTTTATTATGCCTGTTACAAACAGGCATCCTTTATTTCTACTTTATTTCCATGCTGTGGCTTGCAGAATCTCAGATCCTTCAAGTAACACTGTGAAGGAGTAAGATTTAAGTGAAAATGAAGGGTCTGATGTGGTTTGTAGACTCATGGGAATAAAAAGAACCTGAAGAAGTAAATTATGTATGCCCTCGGCCTTACAGTGGACACTCCTCTGGGTGGATACAGTGTTTACTTACACATTAGTGCAGCACTAAAAAGATTGTAGATGCTTCTGGAGACAAATTATAGTCAGAAAAATACTAAAATCTTGGTCAAGATTTATTTAAAATGCTAAACCAAAATTATTCTACGACATAGGGACCAAGTTCATCAAACTGTCACCAGACTCAGAGGACTGAATTTTGACTTTCTTGTAAACAGAAACAAAAGGCTGATTTGTGGAAGGACAAGGAAAATAAACATTGTGCAGTCCTTAAAGACATTTCATAGAGTTGATACAGCTACAAAAACAAAACACTGCAACTCCTGCAGCTTCACAGGCTCCGACATACACCATATGTTGGCAGGGCGTGACACAGATATCTTCAAATAACTTTGCATTAAGCTTTTTCTATAAGGAAACCTTTGTTTTACTAATAATTAAAAAGGGTAATTTCTTTGAGCTATTTCCTTGCTCTGTACTTACTCAGCACTAAAACCACCCCAGTCCCTCATGTCACCTGTGATGCCATGGTGCTGCAGAGCAGGAGGCAGCCCAGGATGGGCAAGCACTGACCCCCCTGGGCTCAGAACAACTGCCTGGCAGTGCCCTGCTTTTTACCAAGGGCCTGTCCTCTTTCCAGCACCTGTGACAGAGACAAAAGCTGTTCAACACAAGATCAGGTCATTTTCTTGCAGAGTTCTCAGGATAAGCACAAGCAAGAAATCCTCTCCAGAATAAATTTTTGAGAAGCAACGTGCAAAATCAAAGCATCTTCTCTAAAAGCAAGAGATGTAAGTGCATAAACAAAAGGCTGCTATATGAAATCCATCTATTTAAAATACTGTTTATTTGTGATTTAACATTAATTAGCATTACATCTATGAGCAATTTCAGATAACATTTATATATTTTCCACAGGACACAAGAGTTGGCTGGCTCATTCTTTATGCCAAAGCAAGTAAATAGAGGCATTAGCAAAAGGTGCAAATAGTTCACGGTTGCATTTTAAAAAATATTTATGCACATTGCATTCATTTAGATATATTTTTAAAAAAGTTATGAAAAGCGTAGTTCACAGGTTACTGTTTCTACATATGTTGTAATACAACACAAATAATGTAGAACATAAAAAAACAAAGTAAGCAACTGAAAGTTTCCACTATGATTAAAAACACTGATTCCAGTATTTAGTGACAGCTAGAAAATTGTTTCCAGGATCCATTCCAACATTGCATTATCACACTTACACGGTCAAAGCTAACCAGCCCCCAAACATGCTATAATCAACATTTTTGCATGCCAAACCACTCTCCAGCCATATTTAACAATTATATATTGTATAATATTTCAACCGGTAATTTGGGAATCACATGGATCTTAAAAGATGTACTTCCTATTGGATGACTGATTTACAGACATTTGACACAGCGAAGAAACCCCTATGTTAATCTCTATGTTTAGTTTGTATTTACAATACAGTAAAAGTACTAAAATGACAACACAAGTAAAAATGAGTAAGTGGCAGTACCACCCTTACCCATGGCACTAGGCGCTGATTTGCTCTGGGTTCATCCAAAGGACAACACAGATTCACGAGACCCTTTTACAACTTGAATGAAACTGAAGAAAAAAACCCAAAGTGTTGCACTCTGCATGAATCCATACAAATTATTTAAAACATCTAATATGGAAATGTCACTCTGCTGATTTAATAAAAATATCCCGCAATCCGTATCATATATTTAAAAAAAATAATCACCGAACTTTTACTTTCTTTGTCTCCTCCTATTTCCCTACTATTTCACTTTCCCTTTTAACATTTTTGTTTCCTTCATTTGGTTATGTTAAGAGATTATTTTTCTTCATTCATTAGCAATACCATGAGAGAGAAAAAGAACAACCCACAAATAATTTTTAAACATGAATCCAGTTCAATTTTATATGCTTTTATCCTTTGATTTTGAAGTCCCTGGATTCCTGAATTATATTTAAGTATACTCTAAACCAAGCATTCTTAAATACACTCTAACTATTAAATGCTTGGTTCACATGCTTATAATACCTTTATACTGAATGGTATACAAACATTTGAACATATAAAATCTTCTTTTTGTTTTGTCAGTTAAACTAAATTATCAATGTTAAGTGTATAAAATCCCCCTTCTTGAAAAATAAGGGTTTCCCCCGCCCCAACTGATAGAATAAAAAAGAAGTCTTCAAAAATTATATTTCACTAAAATGAAATATTTGGCAAAAAAGTTATTGAATAATGGAAATCTTTAGACATTTTGTATAATTCCAAATAAACTTTCTCTTACACAGTTTTTCCCCTGGTATTATGTGCCAGTGTATATTATTTCTATATGAGCTAATCTTAAAAAAGATGTAAAGGTGTGCTGTTAATATGTACCCACTCAAATAGGGGTACAGAAACATAAAATATATGGCCAAAAACCACAATACAAAAATGTATGATCTGGTTTCCAAATGAGACAGCAGTTTTAAAAAGTCATATGATCACTCAACAGCAACTTTAATAAAGACTTTAACTGTACTGAAAATTTTCAGGTCTGCAAAATACTCTGAGCAGAACTGGCTGCTGCATACTGTGATGGTATTTGACCTTGCTATGATGGTAATTGAGCACCTGCCAGTGTAGTTCTACATGAAACTAATCAATGTTTCCAACCCTCATAGCAATTTTGGACACAGCTAAGTGAGAGATGAATTAATTTGCAATTAACATGAAAGGTTTTCTTGTGTCTCTTTGTTTGGTTTCTTTAAAGCAAAACCTCTTCCAGTTTCTACTTGTTTAGGTTAAAAGTCCAGTTTACTGCACACCCCTAACACTACGCTGTTAATGGTCAACTTAAAGGTTTAAAATGTGCAATGTCTCCTCACCACAGAACTGCACTTATGCTTCCACCTTCTCCTTCTTTTTACTCTTTTTCAGGAAGGATGGGGTGCGGAATTTCTTCTTTTTCTTTGAAGGGGATTTGGAAGGTGACCCTTCAGGGGACAGAGCCTCTTCTATCTTTTCAGAGCCTTTAATGGTAATCTCCACACTCTCCACAGTACTCAACTGACTGACCCTCCTGGTGAGATCCTCTTCCACGTCATGTGCATCTTCCTTCCCATTCACCACCACAACTGGCATCTCCACAGATATTAGGTTGGCATTCTGGGTGTAGAAATCCTCATGATTTTCTGAAAGAGCAAATGATTTTGCAATTATTTATGTACACTTTCATGCAAAAAAACCCAGTGTTGAGACACAGCCTGAGAGTCTGGACTGTGATCCAAAGAATGAAACCCGAAGGGCTTAGATGTGGTTTTTTTCCCTTTTATCCACAATCTTAGTTGCTGTAAGCAGACAACACAGTCAAAATGACATTAAGGGAAAATGGGCTGAAAAATTTAACCTTATCTCTGCCAGGTGCATACACAGCTCAAGCTGTATAGAGTGTGTACAAATACAGTCTACACAGCATACACAGCCTAAAGCACAGTGAGAATTACATGTTACTGCAAGAGACTGATTTATGAAAACACAGCCAATCCATACAGAAGGCATTGGAGAACATGCCTTTTAAAATGCCTACTCAGACTTCTAGAAAAGTCTTAGGCAAAGTTTTTTTTACTAAAAAAATCATTTTTAGTAAAATCCAATATAATATCTGTTTGCTCCACCTGGTTAATATCTAAGTTTCAGCACGCCCTGAGTTGTCTTCTGTTTATGAGAATATTGTATTAGAAAAAATTGGGAAAAAATAGTTTTCTGGACAGAGTACCACCCAAACTTTGCAAAAGAGGGTTCCTTTTGACTCAGTTGACTTCATGCAAGTGTAAAAGTGCAGCAGAAGAGTCGAGGACTTGGGTTATTGGAGCCCTTGGCATCAAACAGAAATTGCATGGAATACCTTCTAATCTTTCTGGGACATTTTGCGGGGATTGAGTTTGTGACTGAATTTGTGACACAGATGAACCGTCATCTGAGAATAATTCCTGTTCAGCATCTGCAGGACAAGATGTGAGTTAGTAGCCAAGCAAAAGTGAAAATCAAGCAAGAGTGTCAGTGTTAATGCTACAAGATTTACAGGTCTGCTACAGCTTTGTGTTGCTCATGCTGACAACAACACAAAATTACAATAAACAGTTGAAACTCTAAAGAATTATGGATTTGTTTTATCTGATAAAAATTGGTATATATTAGTTCTTTATTAGAAAGCATTAAAAAAGGTGGCAGGACTGCATTCCAAGCCCCATGGTTTTATCTTGTCACAGTCTGCTGGTACAGTAAGCAATTACACTATGTCCTGAGTGTGACAAAGTTGTTTTATTACACAGTATTAGTGGAGAAGAATTCACAGTAAGTGCTATTGTTAAAAATTAAAATCAACTCTGAATTAGTAATTCTCTATGGAACAGTAGTATTGGAAGAAGATATGAAAAGTGAAAGTAGATGAGACTTGCACACTGAGAGAACAGAAGTAAAATTAGAGAAGCCAGGGCCAAACATCTCAGTAAACTTTTGCTCAGTTGGGCACAGACTTGGATACTTGATCTAACTTTGGTATCAGCTCTGAGGAGGAGCTGGATTAAGATGACCTTTGTGGACTCTTCCACCTTAAGTTATTCTATGATTCTGACACAAAAATTCATTATGGTTAATTGTGCTTTAGTCAACCCCATTTCTCTGCAAACCTTTAATGCTTTAATTTCAGCACCAACTAAAATAAAAGAACGAACCGCATTTAACAAAAGAATTCTACCACCTCAAGGAATGATTAGCCCTAAGCTAGTTGCCAGCAGTATATGCTAATAATTACCATGTACACATTTTTTACAGTAGATATTTTCAGGCTTATTATTAAAATGTAAACCCCAGCAACTCAAACCACACTGCTGACCTTCCAAGCCCTGCTGCTTGCGCTCAATGGTTTTCTTGTACTCTTCCAGTTCCTTTTCGGTGAGGTGGCTGAACGGGTTGGGCGGTGCTGGCGGCGCGTGCTCATCATCAAACTGCACTGGCTGGGAAGAGAAAGCCACAGAATTTAACAGTTAAAAAATATGAAGCAACAAGCAAAAGTTCAGGTATTTTTTTTTTGGCCAAAGTTTGATGACAAAGTTTTGGCAGGGAATACAGAATTAAAACACAGATGTACTAACTGTTGGGTAGCTGAAAACTCTAGAATTCCGATTCACCACAGTATTTTGGATAATCTTACTAGGAATATCTATAGTGTTTGGAATATATTCTATTCAAGAAAAGATTAATATGGCCAGGTAAGAAAGTGGAAACTCTCTCTCCCAATAAGAAGCCTGTTTCTAATGAAGGCTGCCTTTCACATTGTCACATTCCACCTTTTTAACTCAGCTACTTCTTGGACTCAATTGTTATCTTTAGCATCACTTCCACAGACTAATGAAGGCTATTTTTGGCCCCATGCATTCCAAAGTTCTTCCTCTCTCACTTAAATGAGCTTAGACAAGGATCCTACTTCATTAACATTAATGGTGGCAAACTTAACATGCACATCTTAATTTGAAAGTAACTTTTTAAACCTTTAAAATGAAACATGAATAAGATGTATCACACCTCAACAACTGGAATTAAAATAATCAGTTCTAACAAAACATTCAGAACAAAAATGGCCCAAGCTGACATTTGAAAGACAGGCAGCCAAATAACCTGAACAGCTGTAAATTAGTTAATTATGTTGTACTCACTGAACTTGGCTTTTTATCCACTACAATCCCTGCGAGCAGCTGAGACTGAGGTCCTGCTGTCTTTAGGTCATATCGGTTTTGCTCCCTTATCTATAGAGAGAAAACAAACCAGGTTAGAAGAAGATATTTCTCTTTCACAAACCCTATGCCAATCAGCTTTGCAAAGCCACTAACACAGGCAGCAGTGGATGGCTGGAGAGTCAAGCTGTGTGCTGCTGCACCTAAAAATGAAGAACTCTTCTTCCACCTCTGAATACACAGCATATGTTGTTTGGCTCTTTCAGTACTCACAAATATTTACCCCAGTCCCAGTTCTTGCACTTCATGCAAGCCAACATTTAGAAATAAGCTCCCAGGAACAGCCCCTGAGCTGTCCTCTCCCCCTCATAAAGGATGGATGTTCAGCTACTGGAGGAAACTCTGTGGTCACAAAGGTTGGTAAAGTTTTTCCTTCTGTGAATAGTTGATTGTTTTCCCTAAACTAACAGCCCTAGCTTCTAATTGTCAGAGCTTAAGAGATTGACAGATCAGATATGAATACCAATACAGATCTTATTAAGAAAATCCTACAGCAGAGAATTAGGAATAAACTCTCTGTGAGCCAGTGACATGCATGAATTTAAAAATCATTGCCTTGGACTTGTCTTATTAATCTCTGGATGATCAGAGGGTGCCTTTCCAGTTCTGAGGAAGGGAGTTGCTCCTTCTAACTCCACTTCAGTCCCCAAGGACACTGATACAGTGCTTTCCAAGAAAGAAAAAGATATGCAATCCAATGAAAAGTGTCCTGAATATCTGTTAATATAGTTATGCTGAGGGTGGAGTATTTGGTCAGTCTGATAATCAGTGTCTTTCATGCTGGAAGGGAAAGGCAGAGATATTTTTGTTTACAGAGAGATCCAACAATAATCTCTCATTTTCTTTTTTTTTTTACTGCCATTAGAAATTCCAGCTTAACAAGCACTAAGCAAATTAAAACAGAACAGAACAAGATTAGAGTCTGAGATTGAATCATGCTGCAGATGATGCACAGCAATTCTGCTGGTGTTGACACCTAATTATCTACTAAATAAAATGCTAAATAACAGGGACTACCAGTCCCAATCTATCATTTCCAGAATTAACACTCATCTTTCATCAGACTATTACACTCAAGATTTAAATATATAAATATTGCATATGTATCTACAGATTTTATGTATATCACACATTTAAATACATGTTTTTGGTGCCAAAAATCACATATCATGTAAGAACCTTCTTAATAAAATCAAAACATTTGAAAATGTTATTTTACAGCTCTGCTGAATCATTACTTGAACACATAATTTTATTTGGAAATGTTACAATTTTCAGTTCATTTTACCTTATTTCTCTTTTCCAACACTTCACTTGGGTTTGTGTTTAGAGGAACAAATTGGTTTGGATCTTCAATTTTGATTGGCGTTCCTCCACTAGTCTTAGAGGAGTCATCAGCTTTCATCCACTTAAAAAGGAAAAAAAAAAAAAAAAAGACAGAAGCTAAAATACCCAGTATGGTAGAAAGGAACAATTCTCTATGTTGTTTTTCTGTTAAAGAAGAGATATCAAGAAAGGACTTTCTGACTTTATTTTCAATTCCACATGACACCTAAAAAAATAACCCCAATTCCTTTACAGGTTTGTGTGTTTGCCCAAGAGGATTTAAGTTGCCTTGAACATGACTACTTTTTGTAAATACTAACATATATTCCTGAAAAATCCAGTGTTAGCTGTGTATTAATGATGCTGTATTTAGAAAGGATCACACTTTCTAGTAACTGACATGTAGATCCAGAGCAACCAGCAACCAGCTTCCATCTCTGCTGACCACACATTGACTACAGTTTTTTTCCCTTCTCAGGCAGGGTTCTGAGGGTTTTTTCCCCCAGCTCAAGTTTAGAAACCTGCCAGCCTGCCAGCAGGAGGAGCTGATGCTTTTACAGTTGTACTGGGAGTAGCTGAGGAGCATTAACACGCTCTGCAGTCCCACGAGGGCCACCTCTCTGCAGGCAGGAAAAGAAGTGTAAGCATCTTGCTGAGCTGCAGGAGGGGGAAAATCTTCATCATCATTGAAAGCCTGTAGCACGAACAGACCTTTCAACAGCTGTTTTCAGTAGGCTCACAAATAGAAAGAGGACAGCAAGAAATGAATTAGAGTTTGTGTATCCCTCATATGAAAGAAGAACAACCCACGGTTGACTTAAAGCCTACCTATATTTGGTGGATAACTAATAGCACAAGAAGAAGTGGTAGAAAAACTGTTTTCTACTTCAGGAATAAGAAGAGATGGTTAGAATTGTGAAAATAATTGTTAAATTTTATCATAAAGTGTTACTCTTGCAGTCAACCCCTCTCTCCATAAAGAGAGGAGACCCTTAGCACCAATGTCATTAAGGCTCTGAAAAGCCTATTTTAATATGCTCAATAAACTTATTTGCTAATCCTAGTCAAGATTTCATCATATAAACCATGCATAACTTACTTTCAAGTAGGGTAAAAACCAAAGAGACTGTCCAACACATCAACCTACCGTGATCTTAGTCCTGGGACTGGTTTCCCCATTCCAGGACTCCTCAGGCACATTCACTTTCAAGTATGTGTTTGGAGAGTTCAGCCATCTTGTCTTCTCTCTCTGTTGCCTCTGTGCAAGGAATTTCAGTGGGGAAAGTGGGACTGAATCATCTTCAAAGGAAAAGGCAGTCACAGTGGCTGGGATCTCAACATCACTCTTATGTCTGGGTTTTTCCCTGACTAATGGTTGCCTATAGGCATAGCCAGTTCTGTATCCCTGTGGAGGAGAAAAATAAGAAAAGAATGTTTAAAAAATTAAAGATTTTTATTATTAAGTAAAACACACTACATATTTGTAAGATGGTGGGACAAAACTGAAGCTCAAAGCATTATAAATCTTATTAAGACAGGATACTGCTGTCAGAAACAGTATGATTAAAAAATTATTTGCTTTACAAAAGCTAATCCTACACTCAAAACCTTACAGGACTACAGCACCAGCAACGTGCTCTCACCAGGTTGTCCAGCATCCTCATGAGTGCCTCAAATTCTTGCTCCCCAACTTTCCATTTTTGTTGTGAAGCCATATTAACTCCACCTCCTCCCATTGCTGCCACGGCGTGTGTGGAAGGCTTGAACTTCTGCAGATCCAGTAGTAGGAGATTGTCTATCCCACCTGCTCCAGCCAATGCATGAACCTGGACACATCAAGGAATGCATTTCATTTGTGAAAAAGCTTTTGTATTCTTTGCTTTTCTTGCAGCAAGAGGTTGCTTAAATACATGCTGTGGTTACCTCTCAGGCTATTTTTCTACTGTCCAAAAAATGCATTAAAATACATAGCAAGTGACTGCTACAGAAAGCGTTATATCAACTCCTATTAATTGCATTTCAAAAGGGGTAGACTGAAATACCCATGCTTTCAGAGTACACTAAAAACATCTTTCTGCATCACAAGATTAAAAATTTTTCATTTTTCTCACTGTTTCAAAATGAAAGAGTGTCTGAACTCAAAATGAATGGTAGGGCAAGGAAAGAGAGGAATGGGAGTCTGCCATTTGCACATCCAAATGCCTTTTAGGGAGGACAGGATCACTGGGGAATAAGAACAAAGTGATGAAGTTTCTGGGGACGAGCCTAAAACTTATGAAAGGTGAGAACACTTTCAGTGGTCTCTCTTCACATGTAATAGGTAATACCTGGATGCCTAACCAGGTAGCTAAAGTTAGACAGAATGGAAACACTGAATTTGTGATTCAAGTTATTTTTAAATATGCCACCCACTACCATTGCTCTAAAGACCTTCTTTTAATTTGGTTTCACAAGTCTGAGATCACAGAGAGAAGCTTCTTTTCTTGTAACAACATTCAGCCTCAGTAAAGGAGCTGGATCTTAAGTCACACTTCCCCATGCAGTGAGTACCAGCAAATCTATCATCTGACAGATTCCCTGCATGAGGCTCACTCTGCACAGCATGGAACAAAACCTTCTGTACCCTTTGGAGTGTAACACCACTGAGACTGTGTCAGTGTTCCTAGAGTGAGTATTTGTGCCATTCCCTCGGTGATTCCCTGATCACTCCAGTCTCTCTTTGACCAGGTATACAGGATTACTGGATTCCACAACTCCAAAACTGTGTGATGGAAGAGGAATTCCCATCTGGGGTACAATCTGTAACTCTGCAGCATAAGTGTTTGAAATGAAACACAGATAAATTCTCACTCACCTGCGTTTCACAGGCCAGTTGCACATTGAAAATATAGTGGAATGCTTCTTCCAGTGTCTCTCCTAGTGTTACCACACCATGGTTTCTCAAAACTAATACCTAGTAAATGAAGACACTAATGTTAAATGGTAGAAAGTGGAGCAGGACATGAAAATTGTTTAGGGAGAGCACAAATGAGGTTGAATACCTTGCAACTGGGTCCAAGAACTTTTTGAAGCTGAATTCTCTCTTCCTGTTCATCCAGAGATCCCTGGTAGTTGTAATAAGCAACATCACCCAGAATCAGAGCCTCTTGGGATATGGGAAGGATGCCACACTTCATAGAAGAAACCTGTTTCATGAAAATGAAATGCTGGTAACTAGGGAAAAATGGAACTCTTAAAACTCACATCTCAACCACCCAAGCCTTTGCAGGGTGTAATTTGTTAGAAAAGAGACAAATTCCATAGGGAGAGCTTAGAAACAATCCCTCCACCAGACTAATTTGCAATAGGATGACAGAGATGCTGTCACCCAGTCTAGGCACATATTTATTGGAGGAAATTTTTGTGAATTTTATTCATGCTTAATTCTCATCTTACTTAATGGTTTATCCTTCTTTCTCACATTTATTACTTCAAAAAGCTAGTATAAAAGAAATTATTCATTCCTTTATAATTTGTCTGTAGCCAAGGAATGTGTATATATGTATATACATATATACATTTCAAGATAAAATAGTAAGAATTTAGTTATTTCAAACCAATTCTTTCAGGCCTGCTTACATTTTTAGCATTATTATCCAGACAATTTAAAGTTTATGTTAACTATAACATTTAAATACTGAGGTAAATCCAAACTGAGTGTAACAACTAATCAAACCACTTAAAAATGGAGCTGCATAATGCAAATGAAGATGATTTATACAGCACATTATATTATCTAGGATGCTATAAATGAAGCCTGTGTAAACTATTTGCTTTACAACCTCCTCAACCTCAGTATAATAATCTCTGAGCATCAATTTATTCTGATGCCATTCCACTGTGGTGGCCTAGCCCTCTCTCATGCTTTTATGAGAGAGGGCTGGGCAGAGTTGATATTAAAACCAAAATGAAACTACTGTGAGGAGAAATATGCCCTAAGTTCATAAGGCAAAGGTGTTTTCTGTCATTCTGTGCCCAAGGAAGACTTACAGCAGCTGTGGCAGGGGTGTGGATGTGTATGACACATCTGACGTCGGGGCGGGTGGAGTAGATGGCCACGTGCGGACTGAAGCCCACACTGTCGATACTGAGAGCTGTGCTTCCCTGGTCCACGACATCTCCTAGGATGTTCACCTTGACCTGAAAAAGGCAAACAGACAAATGACACTCAGAAAGGTTGTGGCAACTTCAGTTATCTAGAAAATAGCCTTCCTTTCTTATTTAGCACCAAATTTCCCCCCACACACTGAAGGCTCAGAGCACAAAAAGTAGGAGAGCAGCCATGAATGTGTGTGTCAATAAACCACCCTGCTCTACTTGCCCTTGACAGCTGCTGGAAGCTCAGACATGGAAGAAGTAAGGATCAGACCCTGATACAACATATATTCTACTCCAGTCTAGCTGACCTTTCCTTGTTTCTGACTTTCAAAAATGCATTCCATTAACATTTCCTACATTTTAAATATGAAGATAACTCAGAGCCTGAGAAATTTCCAGTAAGAATATTCAGTGCACAAGGATTCATTGGAACATTAGAATAGTAATTCCTGGATCAACAAAAATCTACAGGGTCATGTGTCATGGTATTTTGGTTCTGTATTTGCTGTAATAGTATCAACTCATTTTGGTATATCCCTTTCACCTTGAGTCAGTCTCTTTACAGATATGCACTGACATGAAGAGCATATGGCAGGTTCTACACCAAAAGATGTGTGATTTAGCAGCTACCACTGCCTAAATACCAGCCTGTAACTTCACCCAGCTCATTTACTGGGCCTGGGGAAGATTATTTGACTTTATCAGCTCACTTCCAAAGGTAAGAGGTGATTCTGATAACACTACTCCTACAGAGTCATTTCACATGTGTTGCCACACTCCCAGGTTATAAAAGGCTACACTGAGGTGTAGCTGAGTTTCATCAGACAGGAACACAAAACTTTGCTGCTCCACATGGAAGCTGGAGACAAAGAAACAGAAAGTAAAACTAAACCCAAGAAGAAATACTGGCAACAAAGGCTGCTACTATCTATGCAGTTAATCAGCTTTTCATCTGGCGGGTAAATATTAAAAAACCCCAAACAACAGCATAATTACAGAAGTCCATTTAAGCAGCCACAGAAGTATTTTAGAAAACAGGATGAGCCTTGTTGGTTATTACAGCAGGTGAATCACATACCAAATTAGAAGCTGAAGCTTCAGAAAAAGACAGCCCTCTTGGAATAATTAGAATGTGGTCATGTTCTTTGCTTACTCTTACCTGCAAAGGAGACAGGAAATGGATTACTGATCTAATTTACATTATTCAGAGGGAAAAATAATTTGAATGAATAGGTGAGATTCTAATTAAGTTTTTTTTCTCTGAAATACTTACTGTGATATAGGTATTTGGCAAATGTGCCCACCCAAACAAGTCAGCCAATCTGTACAAACTGGCTAACTTGCAACGAGTGAGTTTTTCTCCCTTAACAAATGAGGAGGTGTCTACCCCAGGTAGGTCATTGATGGGTGTAATCATTCCATGGCCTGAAAAACAGACAAAAACAGATGATGGCCAGTTGGACAATTAAATGTATTTCCAGCTATGCCATGATCTTCCAGATGCAGTGTATTTAAATGGCTAGCAAAGCAGTACCAGCATTTATGAGACTGGATAAAGGTTTTCCTGAGCTGTCTCCTGAATCAATATCCTACACAGGACTGGTACTGGGCTCTAAGACATTTGTCACTAATGAAGTATTTTTATACTTCTTTACTACTTTAAACTTTGAGGTTTGTTTTTGTTACAGGAGCAGAGATTCCTTGTAGACTTCTAACACTAGCAAAACTAATTTGAAGAGATATTTCAGTCTTAGCACTTCAATTCAGCCCTAATGAAGAAATTAGGATTAGTGCAAGAGTTCTCAAACCCTTAGACAGAAGGTATCACCTCTTAACAGAGAAATCATCAACATCAATTTCTGTCTTTGACTTGTGACTACACAAACATACCCCTCTCCCCTTCACGAATGCACGACAGCCTTCTGAAAGCTCACAACCTTTGTTCAGAGGGAAAGTTAAGATCAAAAGAGCTAAAAGTCATTTTGGTTTTCAGGAAAAGAAGTGTGCACTTTGAGATCTGTCCCCATTGTCCCTGGCAAACACAGCAGAGACAACAGTGGGGCTCAGAGTCTCAGTAACCAACCAGAGACGTGAACACGAGGTTATTTGGGCTCTCTGTTCTCTTCCACTCGTTTTGTTAAATAAACCCTGAAGTACCATTTTGGGACCAAATCTCCAAAGATGATGAATGCTGACAGCTGCCACTGTACTTCAGGCTTGTAAGCTCCCATATGATGTCCACCCACAGAACTTAAATTGACTTGAATGTCTCAGTGCTTCATGACTTGGAAAGAACTTGGGTGTTAACTGCGAGATCCCAGTGACATCTTTACAAGTAGAGCGCAGACTAGGAGCTGTTCTTAACTGTGGGAGCTGTTTATCTGATAATTCAGTTTGCCAGGGGATTCTCCCCACCTCAGAGTTCTTGGGTTTTTTTTTAGTAACAATCTATATGCAAGAGTAGAAAAATAAAGAAACTAAATGGTAATGTATTTCACATCTCAGTTTATATTCATGTTGAACTCCATGTGAACAGAGCACAACATTTTGTTCCCTATGTCAGTTCAACTTTTATTAACAAATTAAAGAATAACTGAGTTTGAGGATTCCAACCATTTTGGATATCATTACACAAGTCAAAGAATTTGAGAGAATGAAGCCTAAAAAGGCAAGTTAAGGCCACCATCTGTACTACTTCACAGCTGAAGCAAGCTCTGACAGAATTTTTATTCAAGGAAAGAGGAGATTCCAGCACTCCTAAGCCCTGGTAACAATTAAAAAAAAAAAGAAAAAAAAAAAAAGAAGCAGTTTATGTATAATTCACTTACTGAGTGAAGATGAGGAAAAACCTGTAAAAGTGCTCCCTGTAATGTACTCAGCAATCTGCTGTAATGCAAGCAGTCCAGTGGGGTTATTGCCCTTCTTCATCTGTTCTTGAATAAGGCATTCCAGATCTTCTCTAAAAGCCTGTAGAAACATTTGAAAAACATCAAGGAAACCCAGCCTTGATAACCTTATTTCTATTATAGGTGGGGCTGCTAGTTTTGCCTCTTATTAATGTTACATGAAACTTCCCCACAGAATTTGTTTTTAGCTGTTTTAAATTTGCCAAACTTAATCATCTGACCTAAACTTTGCATGCTAGGTACTGGCAATTTGTGGGGCAGAAAGGAGGAGTTTGGTCACAGAGGATTTAATATTTCCCAGTACACAACAAGATAAAATGTATTTTTTTTTTTTAATTATTGAACTCATTTTTATCAGTAATTATTGTCCATATTTTGGAAGAGATACTTGAAATTCAATCAGGATGTGTTGCTTTCTGTGCTGAATATTTTTTTATAATATAATCCCTCTGAAAACCCATTCAAATTTGATAAAGTTATAAACAACTGGAAAACTGGAGCTTATCCACGCTCAAGTAATATCACAGACATGCAAAAACTAGAAGGAATGCTATCTCCTCTCTATTTTTCCGTCCCCAAAGGGAAAAACCCTTCCTTCTTTTTCTGAATAAAGTGATTGCAAGCCCAAGAGATAAACTCTTGCAGAATATATAATGAAAAAGTTTTCATAGTATTATTAAATTTAATATACTATGCACTGTGGACAAAGCCTGTTCTTTTGGGATGATAAACAGATTATTCCCTATCTACAACAAACCCCTGTCCTAGGACCACTGCAGTCATGACGTTCCTAGACTCAATAAATTCTGTTCCTTCAAACTTACAGGTTACATTTTCTAGCCCTCTCATTACTTCTTGGCAGCATCATGCAGCTTTTCCCCAACCTTGCAGTACCCAAAGCTGCACATAACACGAGCTGAGGTGGATTGTGAACACTCCTGGTTCCTTCCAAAAAGACATTTGGTGTCTTTACCACGCAGCTGGCTCCCATTATAACTCCAGACTATTCCCTGTAAGTAATTGCTCCTTTCAGTTTGCCTTCCTTGGCAGAGCACTCGCTCTCAATTAAAGAAAGAAAACAGTTCTGTATGACAAATGTAATTTCTTCACTGAATTTTAATTCAGTCCTTCAAAACACCCACTGTGCTGGGCAAAATCCACCAATCCCTGGGGTCTGTTCACCAACAGGTTTTGATTTGTAGGAGAGAGTGCTACTGAACCCCACAAAGACATCCTCAAGACTCTGCTTGATACAGCCTCCTCAGCTGCACAGTTGAATCTCCAGGACTCCTAATTACCAACTTTTCAGATATCCATGCTCTCCTTAGAATAATTCGTCAGGATCATGTTTGTACCTGAGACTTGCTAGATTTTCCAAAGCAAAGCCTCTAAAAATTCCCCCTGACTGGCTCTGAATGGATCTGCTGCACAGATCTCTCAGTGCAGACCAGAATATTCACGTGGCATCCCCCCAACAGCTGAAGAACCTCTCACCAGCCTGAAGATGAACAAGCAAAGTCAGATTTTTCTCTTTTGTGGCTGCTGTTGGTTTGGTCTATGCAGCAGCAGAAAGGAGAAGATGAGGAAAAGTAAAGGAAAAACTACAGAAGTGAGAGAGGAAAAAAACCCAACCGGGGGAGAGAAGTGGAGGACAGGGAGCAATGGCCATAAACTGAAATGTGCAAAACTCCAGCTCAACATGAGGAAGAACTTTAGATCAAGGGTAGCAGAGAACTGGACTAGGCTGCCCAGTTTTCTGCATTATATTAAATTATTCCTCCTTCAATCCAACAAGGACTAATAAAAAGATCTGCAAAAACATTAATAGTAAACTCTTAATAGTCATATTCAGATTTCTGGAGTTTTTTTTTTTTTAACCTGTACAATTAATGTTACTTCCATAGCAGAAAAAAAGGTAATGTAATATATTTTGGGAAATTTTTGAAAGAAAAATTTTTTAATTTATTGCATATTGTATTTTTAATTCTTCTGCTTTTTGGTCATGCTATTTTCCTTCTTCTGAGCTTAACACCTTAATGCTAGCAGTAGTATGTTACACATTTGCTGAGACTACTACAAATGAGGATTTAGTGTTGTATCAACAGCTCTGTTAAACCAAGCAAGCAGTTTCCCTTAAAAACAGTTTTAGAAATAAGAGAAGATAGGTAAGAGGCAGGAAAGTAGCAAATATGGAGATTTGGGATGAGTTGTAAAGCAGGTGAGAAAATGGATGAAGTGCACAAAATCAGGTATGCAATTTATCCACAGGCCAGGGCATAATGATGATGTTTGCTAGCAGCCTTCAGCCTGCCACATGGGTATCTATGAATATTCCACTACATTTCATCCACTGCAACAGACTTCTGAAACTTGGAACTGTATATCCTTATGTAACACATGTGCTAACACAACCTTCCTCCATTTCTGATTATCCCAGTGGGCTCCTATGAAGGGCACCACCTTCTTGTGGTCAACAATTTACCTTTAATAAGAGCCATTAAATGAGTGATATTTATTGGATATTTATTTCACTGTACAAGACTGATTTCTGTAAAACCACCAGCTTGCAGGGCTCTGATTCTGGGATCTGACCAGAGCAGCAGGAGCCTGCATCTAAAAACCTAACTAGAGCCTGGAGATCAAATTGTTTGGTTTTGCTTTAATTCATGAGATTGTAATATATTTATATATGTGTGGCATTACACTGCCCACAAGTGATCAAGCAAAAGTCATACAAGTCATACTGGAGAGCGATGTTTTCAAAAAGATGATAAACATGCTGCTCTGGCACAAAGCAGATATTTTTCAAGCAGAAAGGTAATTTCAGATGTAGTATTTGACAAGAGAAAGCTGACCAAGGAAAAACTGTACTGTCAGATGAATGAAAAATAATGTTATTCAGCTGTATGCTCAGCATTGCTCAATCAAGAGAAAGTTTCAGGGATTTAGTAGGCTCTTTGGGTACATGTGCATTGGTTTGTTTGTTTGTTTGTTTGTTTGAAACCATGACAACTTTAGACATGAGACACTAAGAGCAGTGACTTTCTGCAGTGGGGTACAAACCCCAAAGTGAGCAGCACAGCACTTCTTGGCTGCCCATGGTCCTGCCAGCACAGCTGGACTCAACACCTGCCTGTGCCTGCACACAGCAAGGGTGCAGCCAGGCTAACCCACCCCTCACAGCTGGGAATCATTTCCTGTTTGCACAAGCATCCTTCTGTCTTCAGGGACCTCACCTGCCCAGCCAAGCACCTGGGTCCCCCCTGTTTGTGCTGAAGCATCAGCCTGAAGGTGGATAGGAAATATCCCACGGTGTGAGAACTGGGCCCCTGACAGCTGCTGGGAAGGAGGAACAGTGACATTTCAGACAAGGTGCACAACCAGGAGGATGCTGAGTGGGGCTTTTACTTTAGTCACCCAAGAGAGTAGCCTGACCTTGGCAGAGTGCAGGCTGCTGCTCTGCTTCCATCTCACCCACCTTCTGAGTGCCACTCCACCAGCTTGCTCTGAAACATGAATTTCCCCACCACTCACCAGTAAAAAAGAACAGGGCAGCTCAGCCTGTTCCTATAACTGCTTCCAGAATTCCACTCTTTCCAAAACTGTAATCAGCTTTTTTACACCAGCTTAGACAGCCTTACATGGTACTACTGTACAGCCTGCAGAACACACACAGCTTTTCTTGATGGAGTCATTAGTAGGATGATTAGGTCAAGGTCTTTCTAATATCATAAAATTACTTCTCCAGAACTATTTGCAATCATCTTCCAAATACACATCATAGGTTCAGGCAGGTTAGATGGAAAAATCTCTCAACTTAGATCAGCTGAAAGTCAAGAGCGAAGTTAACAAGCTCAGTTCTGACTCATTTACTTCCATTTTCTTTCAGAAGTACAGTCTAACTGTGAGGTGACAGTGTAAATTTGGGCTTTTAAGAATCAAAGCAACATTTGCCTGTACCAGTTGACAACTAGTATTTTTCAGGAAGAACTAGAATAATTAACTTGCTAGAATAACCTATTTTACAGGGATTCACACATACATAGTGCAGAATAATGATGTTATGAAAAAACTTTGTATTAGTCTCTTCATCTTGCTAGGCAGCTCTCTAAGGATGTTAAGAAGTACAAAGGCTTGTAAGTATTTTGACTACCTATGCTGTTTCTTTTTTGTTGACCACTGATTTTGTTGACCACATGTATCCAACCAAAAGAAGTAGAAATAAAATAAACAAATAATAATGGTATACAAGTCATCTACAAATACTCCACACCACTGCAAACCTTTAAGAGGGGAAAGCACGTGCTCACATTAGGACTAATAACAGTAATGACTAATCAGTTTCACATCATTCTACAGGAAAGCAGCTAAAAAATACATGTGAGGTCTCTACCTGTAACAGCAGCACTGCTGTTAGACTTAAAACTGCCAAATGAACCAAAAACTCATTCAACTATTTTCACTTTTGCCCATTTTGATCAGAGTTTCTAATATCTTAAATCCATTTTTAAAAAGGGCATAATTCAACTTATCTAAACATACCCAAATCTCCACCACTGAAGAAAAGTTTCAAAACTTAACTGGTATTTTGTCCTCGAGAGTGAAGAGACGTTAATTTTGGTTCCTGTGCTGTAAACACGGCTGCCTGTGAGAGGAAGACCTTCAATGAAACAGCCAGCACAGCTCCTTAGAGGCTCTTTCAAGACTGAAGTTTAGATACAAACAGCCAGAGCCCTCAGTGGAAAAGGGTGGAGCTGGCCACAAAAAAACCGCCAGGGAGCGAAGGCTGGCGGGGAGAAGATAAGAGTCACAAAAAGTGTTTGTCAATGCTGTGAAAGAGAACAAGGGGGATGGGGCTTCTGGGTTAAGACAAAAAGAAGCAGCGTCAGTCATAAATATGGGGAATTAGCTGAAGTTATAGTAATCTCTTGGCTTGCACTGAAGGGTGAGGGTATCTGGGCTGGATTTAGTGACTGGGCTGACAGCAAGGCGCTCCCCACACAGAGCTCAGCCTGTGCCAGTTTTTCCAGCTCCTCTAACCTGGTGCACACTGGCTTTCCTCCATGAGCTGCAGCAGAGTGTTCACTCCTATGATAAGCAGCCTAGAGATACCCCATGATTACAGCCAAACCTGAAGCACTCAACTCCTCTGCCAAGCCCATCCCCACCAACCCAGAGGCAGCCACTCACACAACTGCTGCTCTGCATGGGGGTCTGGGTCCCTCCCTCGTGTTCTCTCGTGGAGTAAAGCCATACCATACATCCTGCCAAATGGAATGTAAATGAAATGTAATGAATGTAATTGGAATGTACAACGAAACGTAAAATGCTAGACAAAATCAAATTTCAGCTTGTTAGGGGTCTCACTCATTTCTGAGCATAATTAAGTGGGATTTTCAGTAAGTGGAGGACTTGGGAGGGTGGGAGCACACATGGTGAGGATGCACTAGGAGGGATGGCAGAGCTCTTGCAGGGTGTTCTGGATGCAGCCAAGGCGAAAAGTCACCAGTCATGGCTTTCCAAGGTTTTCCAGGTATTGTTCATCTGGTGGCATTTATATCTAATGACAAAAAAATACAGGTCAAACTAAGTGGAAAGGAGCAATATGGAAATAGAGTGGAGTGAAGGGAACCCAGTTTGATAGAAAGAAGGGAAATTCTCACAACCTGCAGTTGTGGTGGAGGACTTCGGTGTGAATTTACAGTGCTCACCACAGCTACAGAAATGAATGACAGCTGGGCATGGGGATTTCTTGGGTCCCCACAGAGATCCAGTGCATGGCCTTGATTTGAGACAATGTTACCCTGACCACAAACTCCCTCTCAGTTAAAATGTTGTCACAGTGCACAGGGGATCTTTAAGGGACATTTTGTAGAATGTCTTCAATGACATATCAACTGAGCTCTCGCCTCTGGGTGAACAAAATGCTGCACAGGTTTTATGATGAAAGCATGCAACTAAATAAGCTATTGGAATGGGAGGAGAGTCATGACTTCCCAGCAGGATATTGGGAAGATGTCAGAGAAGACAAAAGCCAGAGCAGGGAGCTGCAGGTGAGAGGACTGCCCAGTGAGGAGGTCCTCAGGTGATGCAAAAGGTTGTGTGTCCTTTGTGGCCAATGGGTGAGGCTTCTGAAGGATGTGAAAGGCTTTTGAACTTCTGAGAAAAGAGCAGCAAAAGCCAAAACATATGAGGAACTGAAAGGACTTTGATATTTTTAAGAAAATAAACTGCCCCAAAAGGGAGTGGTATTGCAAAAATACTGGATGTTCACTCGATACAAACTAAAGTAAGCTAAACAACAGCAAAAGCTGGGGGAAAAAAATAAATTAAATCATCCTTCATCTCTGTCCTGATGGTTTGAAAATAACATATCCAGGAAAAAAAATTCAAGTGTGGGTGGGATTGCTTGTTTTTGAGGAGAAAAATCTGCCTGCATGCTGCATGCTAAGGCAGACCTCTGAATAGAAGAGTTGCTAAGCTGTATAGTTATCTCCCCATGTTTTTTTTGGGCAAGACCAGCAAGTGTGGGAGGCAGGGGGGTGTGCATGTGCAAGGCAGGAAGGGAGGCACAGCACAGAAGTACATTCTTAACCTCAGTACAACCCCCCCAAATTTTTCAGTCTGGATAGTTTCACCTGAGCCTTCCTGCAATGGCAGTACCAAGCCAGAGTGGCCCTGAATTCCCTGCGGAGTCACAGTGGGTTGGTAGACACTCTCTAAATCCAGCACTAAATTAAAGTAAAGCCTGATGGGATCCTGCCAACACAGAGCTCAACTTTAGAAAAAAAAAATCCAAAGCTCCAAATAGCTGTGTTTTATATGTAAAAATAGCCAGTGCACATCCAATGGGTCTCAAGAAGCCACACAAAACTTCACTGGTAAATTAAAAACATAAACTGCACATTTAAATTTTAGTAACTGAGCATTTTTATGTTTACATAAAACAGCTGTTCCACTCATTGCTCCAGACACAACTTCTTCCATTAGTAAAAATAATGAACAAATATATATATATATATATATATATATATATATATATATATATATATATATATATATATATATATATATCAAAAACATGTATCTCATATATAAGCACAACTTTTGTACAGGAATGCATCCTCTCCTATTTCCATCCTCACCTGTAGCTTTCCTTTCAATACATCAATATAAAGGAATGGAAGGTACTCCTCAGTGCAGCCTAAGCCCTGATCCTAATTTCCCATTGGGTTACACACATTGTCCTGCTAGCTGAAGCCTGTAGAAGCTTTTCTGCTGGGTGGACAGTTGTTTCACATGGTGTCACTGTGCTGGAAGCAGTGTGACACTG
The DNA here is from genome assembly GCF_035770615.1 of Melospiza melodia melodia. Classification (NCBI taxonomy): domain Eukaryota; kingdom Metazoa; phylum Chordata; class Aves; order Passeriformes; family Passerellidae; genus Melospiza; species Melospiza melodia. The sequence continues at coordinate 10,219,190 of NC_086202.1, forward strand.
CTGCCTGCCTGCAGAAACATCCAACACCTTCCCTGCTTCACCATGGCTGTGGGGATCTTCTCCCCATTTTTATGTTCACTCAGCTCCTCAGTGCTGAACTGGCTGCTCAGTTTTCATAAACATCATATTTGCACAACCACTGCCCTTTTTTTAAAAAGTGCTTTATGAGTTTCTGGTTGCTATGGTGACAGCATCAGAGAAATGCTAGAAGGAAATAAAGGCCAGAAGGACTTGTGTACCATAAGTGAAGTAAGGAGTTTGATGGTACAGCAAATATATTTTTGCTCTGTGAAAAACATAGTAACTCTGTGTAACAAGCAACATATGACTGTTTAGCATACAGACAAAACTTTAACTAAAACTCTGTTTTTAATTGCAGAGTTAAGTTGGAAAATATAAAATAAATCTCAAAACAACCATCCTATCTTTTCAGATTTTGGGTATATTATAGGGAAATTATCTTGAACCCAATAAGCAATAAAACTAGCCCACTATATAAATGCAGTACCTTTCTTTAAAAATAACAACATGCTACCTGAATCCTCTGAAACTGAAGATGTTACTAAATAAACCTAAATGGCTTTATGCTAAGATTGGCCAGCAGTACTTCTGGATGCTATCAGGCTGCTCAGGGCCAGCTGATTTTAATTTCTTTCTACCTTTCTAACAGCCACAGAAGAGCAAACATGTTCAGTTTATCAGATTCTACAGGGGCTACATGCAGCATTAGGCAAACACATCTGAGAAGTCACTGATAATGTCAGGACATTCTCCATGGGCAATGGTCAGAAAACAGCTATGATTTGTTTAAGGTTTAATATGAACAGACTCCAAGACATTAGCAAACATCAGAGGTAATGGAAATAGCTTTTCAGTAGCTTTTAAATTATTTAATTTAGGAAAGGGAAATTGCACATCAGAGAGGAATAGTCAGATGGCACACTAGTATGGGCACCAAACAGTACATCAGAGAGATGCAGCAGCTTGATGTCTGAAGGTGTCTGGTCAGGCCTGTAGCCCTCACAACAATATGCACTGAGTAATATAGACTGTGGTTCCTGAAATATACTCTCTAATTTACTGTATTTCTAAAGGATTTAGATTTTCCCACTTGAAAGAAATAAAAAAAAACCTTGTTAATAAAACTAGATTAAATTAGTACTGAAGCTTCCTACTATGCGACAGTGATTAATCCTTTAGTTTTGCACCTCTGCTCACAGAAAGTGCATCTTAAGAGCTCACCTCAATATATCACCACCACAACATGCTTGTGTACTTTTAAGACAGCTGCTGTCCTTGCTAGATACACTTCACATTTACTAATACTTGCCAGAAGAGGAGTCATTGACTATTTCTTTGATCTGAATGCATTTATCAAGGCTTGGTGAAGATATGCATTTATAGATGTAAGGCTGGGTGAAGATTCACCAGCAAAGCAAGCTCTTCCTTAAACTGCATCTCATAATTTCTTTTCTTCTCAACACCTTACAACTATATCTCATAATTTCTCCTCTTCTAAACACCTTACAATTATATTCTCTCTGTCAAGTGGAGTAATCCAGAAAAGCAACAAAGTTCCATGAAAATATCTAACACAATGTAATTCTGCAGCTATAGAACAAAAACACTATGGACAATGCTCATCAATTCACTCCTGAACCTGTGTTACACAGATTGGTAACAGGAACAATACTTTCTGGCCATTGTGTGATGGAACTTTAAATTCAAGAAAACAAGGTAAATGTTTTCAGTCCTGAGTCCCAGGGACAGTATGGCACACAGCAGCTGGAGCCTGGAGCCTGGCACACTGCACCTTCCACCCCAAATAAATGCTGAAATTCCCTTGATGGACATTTACTCACAGATACTGTATAAAAATGCTTTCATTTCCTTGCGTGAGAAATCACTGCAGAGTTCCTCTAAATTTTCTGTATCAGGAAAAGGGAGGATAAAAGGAGATACTTGAGGGGAAGTGGGAGCTCAGACAACTCCTCTTCATGCCTGATCCCACACTCAGCTCCCACGTTCCCATTTCTCTCTAAGCCAAGCAGGCAGCAGGCCCCTGGTTTATTTGGACAACTGTTCCCTTACACAACAAAAACTTGCAACTTATTGGCAGCTCTGAACAGTCACTTTCCAAAAAGTGCTGGGCTCAACTTCTCTTGCAGCAGGACACTGACAGCAGCCCAGCAGCTCTCTGTCCCACAACCTTCTGTTAAAACAGCAGCCTAAACTCAGGGGTTCACACACCTCTTCACACCCCTTCCTAAAAATCTGGATGCTGACATTGCATCTACTATAAAAAAACACTACAGAGACTGCAGCAAAGGGACTTCAATTACATCTGGCAGACTTGGCAAAAGATGCCACAAAACGTTAATGAAATAGTTACACTCATCAGATTCAATATTGTCATCAAAAGGACCAAAAACCACCATCACATACAAAACCAAATGATCTCTCCAACTTATTTTTATCTGTTAGGCTAAAGATTTAGTCTTTCTGTGAGTCCTGGCTACTCATAATGTGAGTATTTTAACAGGAATGACTCTGATCACATTTTATAGTTGAGTATTTAACATAAAATGGTCATAATTAAAACATTATGCAGTACCTCCTTAGAGTATTTTCCTTATAAAAGAGCCTGGCTGCAAACCCAAGCTTGCACAAATTGACTTGAAAAATAATAAATTCCTTAGTCAACAGGTTCACGTTATACTCAAAGCAACACACAGATCCAAGAGACGCTCCAGGACAACACTTTAGCAAACAATCCTGTTATTCATGGATGACTATAATAGGGTGATTACTAACAGCTGTTTGCAATCTCTTTACATATGGAAAAGCTTCAAAAAAAAATTACAGAAGCACCCCAATTTACAGAAGAACTTAAGACAGAAGGATCTGTAAAGCTGCTTAGCCCCTTTCCAGTCCCATTATCCTCAATACTCGCATTACACATGGATACCCCTAAAGGATCATTCCACAGGCCTTACTCACTCCCTATGGCTTCAAAATACTCAAAGCAACAGCATTGCTTTCCAATGTATTCATCAGGTTAAACTCAAAGAATACAGGTATTAAAATATAAATTAAAACTACTACAAATGTGGTTCAATAGATTGAATACTTTTATATGTAGTCTACACAAGTACTGAACTTACACAACCAGTAGATGAGCACTAACGTGGCTAAGTAGGGGTATGATCACCCTCAAGGACATAAAAAGAACATAGTCTAGCTTTTAAATAAACTTAACCCAATTATAAATGTTAATTAAAGCATTCCTGATGCAAATGATAGGTTAATATTCAAACCCAGAAAGCAGAACACCACATAATGCCCTAATTTGTTCCTATTTGACCAGTGACTCCTTCACTCTCTTCGCCGTCCCTAAGTTTTAATTAGGAACCCTGCAGCCAGCCACATCTTTCTGTAACAATGCAATGAACCAATTCTTGCAATGCAATGCAAGAATATAAAAGTATCAGGAGAAAAAAACAACACTATAAAGGCTGCTTGCCCACAGACAAAACACCACACCAACAAAATGCCAGATAATCTATTTAGCGACTTTTCTTAGAAGATGGTCCAGAGATATTCCATCTAGCTGTGACACAGATTTCTTTTTTTACAACACCCTTTCCATTTTACTCCCCATTAGTGGCACTCACAGGGCTCTGCAGTATCTGGGTGACCCTCTTCCTCTGCTCCATCATATTGAAGTCCTGTCTGAGGTCGGGGGACATGTTCCTCTCCCGGATGTACTCGGGGTCATTCTCATTGATGCGATCAAAGTACCGCTCCTTGTGAGGCATCGTGGCAGGGGGAGGAGTAGTGATCACCTGGCTGGCATCAGCACTCATGCTTCAACACTGTGCAGGGAGGGCTTCCCCTGGAACAAAAGGAAAGCAGGGAAAAATGTTAGTTCAAAGGAGGCCAGTGCATGGAACTTCCAAGTCTGGACACAACTAATGTCCCTTTGCGTCTCTGCAGATCATCTAAAATGAAAGGAGAACATGTGAGTAACTATCACAATCAGAAAATTTAGGAAAGAGTCTAGAAAAATGATTAAAAACCATTAGTAAGTTCTCTGATAGTGCACAATCATCTTTATTTGAAGTAAAATAAAAACCAAAAAGCATACAGTTAGGAGTGACATTTGAAATGACCATTGTACATTTTATGACAAACTTCCCTCTGTAATTTCACACTACACTCACCACCTCCCAAGGTTTTTATACAGCTCTCCTTCTAGAGTTGTTCAAGTAAACACCCAGAAGAGAAGGCCTGTTTAATATCTGCCCAGAGCTCATCTCCCAGCTTGAATGAAGAAATTCCTCAATTACAGCACTTTCAAAGCATCTCATAACAACAGCTTAAAGATAATGCTTCAGGACTCAAGGACCACCAGGGAATTTCCACTGAGCTCCAGCTGGTGCCTGCTCTTTCACAAAGCACTTGGAGACATTGAGGGAACTGCAGAGGTTGTATGTTGGCTTACACAGCACTGAGGCCACATCCACAGCAAACAGCTGAGCTTTAGCTTTTCTCCTTTTGTGTGCAATTGTATGCAGATTCTCACTGAAGCTCATTACATTAGGAAAAGAAAAAAAAACACCAATAAAAACACTTTCATGTCTTGGTAGAAAGCTTAAAAATCTCATTAAGAAACCTGATAAGCATTTGTAAACACAAACAAAACTGGATCAAAAGGAAAGAAGCAGACACCTGAATTTTCATACAAAGAATCAGGCTCAAAAGCACACTCAGGAACACCATTCCTCAAAAGCTACTGAAGAGGGACACTTTCTCAGGTTTGAGGAACAAAGAGAAGCAGGATTTGAAGGACGAGATAAGTTTATTATGAAAATACATTTTAACATGCAAATATCTACAGTCAATAATACATTTAATATAAAAATATTTGCATGAAAAAAATATTCGGTATGTAAATTCACATCTTCAGAGGAAAAAAGCTCAAGTCAAGCAGTGTTCAACAGTGTGGTTTGACATTCTGGTATCAGTGGATCAAAGTGTCCTTGCTCTGTGGCACAGTTCACCCACCCTCGTTTGTGGCACTGCAATTACCATTTGGGACATTCTGTGAACAGTGAGCCAACGTGAAGCATCCAGACTGCCTCCACTGTAATCTCACATATTTCCCTGTGGAACACAGGGAATCCCTGTCAAAACCAGCTTCAGCAGCCCAAGCCCTCCTCCTGCCTGCAGCAAGTCCTTTCAGTCCTTGTAACACCCTCTGCAGCTCAGCCACACCATGATGACTGAGGATGTAAACTGGTTTCCAGCCAGTTTCCCACACTGATTCCCAAATGGCTTTGCTGACAGTGCAAAGGAGAGCACAAGGATGAAATCCTGGGGCACTGCAGCCCTGCCACCAAGTATGAAACCCCAGACAGAAACCAGTGACAGAGCTGGGAAAGCATTAGCAGGTAAGGGCCAAGAAAACTATGTCTGTGACTTTCTTTTATACTACAGATTATGATAAAATTTGGGATTGAGATAAAACATAACAGTTCCTATAGGTTTAATTGGTTTTGCTCTTCCTGCCATTTTTTTTTTTCCACAGAGAGAGAGAAAAAGAAAACATCATCTGGGATGCAACATTATCCAGCTGCACACACAGAGCTCCCAGGAGGTACCTGGCATGCTGGATGAATATACCATGTTCTGGGATGTATAATTCACATCCTGGAGACAAGCTCCATGAACTCTGATGGCTTCATTCCAGAGGCTGAGGAAACATATTGGTGAGTTTTGCATGTGCTGCTCGGGTGCAGAAGGAGTTCATTCAGCATTTGCTGACTGACCTCTGGAAAGCCTGGGATGTGGGATCAGTTTGGGGATACTGGGAAGAAAACGGAGTTTGCTTCAAGGAAGTGAGAGTTTGGGAAAAATCTGCTAGAAGTATGAAAGGAGTTTAAATTTTTCTAAAGACTTAACTCTTGGGATGGTGTCTGGGGATCTGACCACCACTTAGGAAAAATACCCTTATAAATGTAACTGTGTATTATGTCTCTGCTCCACTGCCCTGTGTGTACCTTCCCTTTCCCCCGTGCCAAAAAATGGTGAGGTTTAAGAAGAAAAAGAAAAAAAGCATCAGGAGAAAACATAAGACGATGAAATCACTGGCTAAATGCCACAAGGTAAGAAAAACTCAAGACCAGACCTGTCGGCCTTCACTGCTCTCCATCTGTGTTGGGATAAGAACCCCCATTTGAGCCAGAACAGACACCTTCCATCACTTGCAGATAACTAAAACCAGTCTAGAAAGCCAGATAGCAAGAACCTTGCTTGAACTGGTGACCAGCTGCGCCTCCTGCTCTTTTCCTCCTTCCCTGGAGTTGTCTTATCTGGCCATTTATTTGCCTAAAACCTGACCTGTTAACCCCAAGTAGGAGACTTGCTCAGCTGCTCATCGACTCAGTTGGCTGGATCAACTACACGCATGTCTGAACTTCAAAACACATTTATTGTTATTATTATAGGTTTATAGGACATAATTAGTTCAAGTCCATTACTTTACAATTCATTCTTACAGTCACAGAAAAGCCCATTCATCTGTAAAAATTGCACAAATGTGACTGGCAATACCCAAAATCCACGAAAGAGATTTTTCTAATTGCCTTGGACTTTAGTTTTTCCTCTTTTCTTTCAGCCTGGTTTGTTACCTCTAGCCATTAAGATTACAACACTGAAGTCCTTGTAGTACAAAACCCCTCCATTACTGAACATAATATGGGTGTTGGGTCCAGTTGTTCTTATTAGGTCTGGTTCAATGCCCACTCTGTTGGGCCCAGGCTGACTCTCATATAACCCCTACTGTTTCCTGGAAAATTTTCAAACAAATCAACCATTCTTTTATTATTTATTTGCATCTTCTACTGATTTTTTTTTAAAGAAAGAGGATATTTGTTAAAAATGCCAGCAGCTTTAGAGGATCAAAAAATTAATATCTCCTTCTCAGCATAGAACCAGCATTAAGACAAAAGTATTTACAGGAAATCCAGACCTCAATATCTATGAATTGTGATAGAGTGTTTTTTTTTTTTTTACATTGTATGTGTGTGATACTTGTGCCTAGAGAAGAAATCAGCTTTGCTGCAAGGCTACTTTTGGCTTCCACCCCCTCCAATGCTGTTTATGAATCAAAGAAAGTGAGCTACCACCTTCCTGAACAGTACTAGCTAACATTACTTATGCATGCTCCAGACTAATTGCAGAGACACAGGTAGAAATGAGAGACCCTACAGCAACAAGACACTGTATCTAGACTGGTCAGAACAGAGAAACATACACAAAAATCAAATATAAACTCAGATGTGATTCTATCCTGGTGAGAGCCATCACGCCTGGCCTGCTGAGGCACACATTTTAGCCCACATTTTGACCTAACATGCACATGCTGACACACTAAAAAGAGATTCAAAGTTAAAGAAGAGCCCACACTTGGGCTCACAGTTTTCCCACACTTGGTTCAACTGCTCCAATTTGGCCTAACTAAGAACTGAAATTCAAAATGGATAAATTTTTGTTGCACAGAACCCTCATCTCCACTGAAAATACTTGTAAGGACCTGTAAAACAAAAGGGCTGACAAGGTCTTGCTACAACGTAACTTGTTAATCTAACACCACTTCCCCCTCCGAGCTCTGCCCTCCTGGTTCATGCTGAACTCAATTCTGATACAAAAGAAAACAGGTCGTGTCCTCCAGTGCTTTGATGCCTTATATAGCTCATGGGTTTGGCTTCCATATCCTGCTCTGTATTTCAAACCCGTAACTGGGCTACAGAGAAAGTAGAACATGCCCCCTCTGCCAGGAAGCTGTTTATCTCTCTACTTAGGAGTTAGTCTCATTTAATGAAAGCTTCAATTTTTTTTTCCAGGAACTTGGAACTGTTGATTTTAGGTTGCAACATTACATCCTGAGCATCCCCATCTGACACTTTGTAAAATCTAGTTAACCTGCTGTGTTGCTTTTGTTGCAATAACTATTTTCAATGTCAAATCACAAAAATAATAATGAGGTCAGAGAAACAAGAAGTACTAAAGTAAAAAAAAAAAAACGCAGGAGACCAAATGAAAGGAAAATTTATATTGAGAAAGAACCCCCCAGAAAGCACTGATTTGATATATTTATATCTTTCATAATGCACTGAATGTATATAAAAATAAATACCACCAGACAGAATAACAGTGAAAGGACCAAATTATTAGATCACCTAGCAACAGAACATTAACCTACCTTTTATGCTGATCTTTTCTGGCTGGTTTCAGACATCTCCATTTTCTCTATGCAGTGCAATCCATCTTACTGAGAGTTCCCAGCACTGCAAGCCAGCAGTGTGTGCACAGCATCATTAACTGCTGTGGCTGATTTGGGGTCTGGGCCGCCCCTCATCGGAGCAGCTCCTCTCAGGAGCACGTTGAGCTGCTCTGCCCCTGCGATCTCTCGCCTGCTTGTTTGTAAGGAACAGTCTGCTCTCTCTCCCCACCACCCCCCCTCCAATATCTTGTCTGCCAGGGGACTTGTTGGAAGCAAACTGGGCGTCTCTTGATCTCAGTTCCAGCCTCCCCATGAAACAGGTTCCAGTCTGAATCAAAGACTTGGCTTTAGCAAACACCGTCAGCTGCCTACGTCAGCTGGCAGCAGCACACACGCTTCAGGAATATGGGGGAACGGTTCAGAGGGATGGGGAAATATGTAGGGGAATGTGGACTGACAAGAGGGTCACCAACGTTATTTTCTGGCACTAGAAAGTTAACTGTTTGTCCTCCCTCCTACATATTTTAGTAATGACACACAAATGAATAACTGCAACTCTTTTAAGGCAAAAAACAATTTGGATAAGCACCCCAAAATTAAATTAATTCTGAAATTCACCTAATGGGGACATCAAATACCATAAATATCCAAGTTGAAAAAGTTCATTTTTCTTTTTATCTTACAATGGATTTGGGATTTTCTTACTTTACACATTGTTCAGGTGAGTAAGATGTGTGTTCAGGTGCTATTATTTCCTAAACTCAATTTGTAGAACTGGAAATAACTAGATAGGTAGCATTTGTTCAAAATTTTATTAACTGATTTTACTAATATACAGGAATTCCTTACACTAGTACTCAAGCCAAATGACACCATCAAATTGACACAAATTAATTTGCATTTAAAAATAGCCATATCTTCTCCCAGCCTGCCCAGCCATTCAATCTTTTCCCCTTTATCACATCTTCAGATTCATACCAGCAAATGCCTGTAAGGGTTTTTTTAAGTTAGCTTGTTTTTTTTTTTAAATGGATTAATTTTCAGCTCTATCAGTTACCCTGCCAGTTAGCTGCATATCTACACAAATGTTTGTCCTGAAATAAAGATAATGATGATACAGGAGTGTCAAACACCATTGCTTCCAGTAGCAATGCAGCCATAAACAATTTGTCATACTGCAGCCCAAACTGGTTACTAATCACATAGTCTAATCCAGCATTGCACATTTAAGTCCTTCTGCTTTCAAGCAGAGCAAGGTAATAAAATGATCATCTCTTTTCAGACACCACATTAAAGAGACTGTATGGCATCAAGATATATTTTTTCCTAAGAAATAAGCATTTGAGCGCATTTGAACCTTGTTTTTGTGTTGCTGTGCTAAATCTAAAGCATTATTTTTTTCCCAGTTACGTCATGCAATGTTAAAGTCAACACAAATAGTCAAGCTGTGCAACTCACACTTTACTCAGTGTAAACTGGAACAGAGCCAGAGACACTTTATTGTCAAGAAGTGAGAACTAAGTGGGTCGCTTACAGCCACACAGAACATGTGAATTTGAGACCTGCAGCTTTACCTTTAACTGCAGGGGTGATGCTTTTTCTCTGTTAAGGAAGGTTCCTTAGAATGCACTCAGCCTGTAGCAGGTGCAGCCTGCACCTCCACATTTGCAGCCTGGCCTGCCAACATTTTTCAGCACAAGTGGGGGAAAACCTTCCGGAGCCCAGAATGCTGGTTTGATGTATCCAATATGCTCTACCACATGGCCATAAATGCTATTTGCATGCGTGGAGTCTCATAAATGAACTTGCTTGCTTAACCCTGTAGACCCAAACTATTTCCTTCACTGCTGCATGAGTTTTTCATGTAAAAAAAGGGAGGGAACCCTTGATAAGCAAATTATGCTGTCATCCTTTTCTGAGAGTCAGTATGATAAAAGACAATGCCAGTCTCAGAAGCTCAACCCTGGGAGTTCAGATCCAACATCCACCCTGCCCATGTGGAACCTCTCGTGCCAAGGAGAGGCAGTACATAACCAGGATGTTGCCATCACTGCATTGCATGACACTTGAGCAATCAGCAGTGTAATGGTTTCCTTGCTCTGCTCCATGAAATGTTTTCTTGCTTTACACAAAAACTGTTAAGATTGTGCAGACATTATGAACATTTTGAGATTATCATGTTCTGTGCACAAAACATGCAAGTCAGAACAAACCCAGTCACACATGCAAACTAGTCACCGAAAAGTAGCAGAGGAGGAATACGGAGTTTGTTGGTGAAACAATTCACACAGGTGACAATGAAAAACACTATTTTTAAAGACTTACCCCTGCTTATCTACATAATCACTTGTACTTAAGTCACCTAAAAATATTTCACGAGTTAGCAGACAACAGAGAGCTAAATTAAAAGATTACGTTCTGGTAGCACTTATCCGTATTAAGCTGTGAAAGTAGGCACTCACACAGCCCACACACAGAGACAATGGCTGAACAATGTCCCTGTGTCACCTGGAAAACATGAAACATGGGCTCCTCCACAGTATAAAATAAGAACTTCTCTGTGAAAAGAAAACTTCACTGGAAAAGCTGATGGCAGTCCCAGCTTTCCATATTTCACAACACTCTTCCTCTCCCTCTCCCTCCCTTGCAAACTCTCCAGCTTCCTCTGGTGACTTTTTTATTGGGCTATCCCTGACCTGCACAGATGCAGAGGAAAACAATTCTGCTTTATATAAAAATCTACATAAGGTTATGAAATAGAAGAAAGAAGTCTGTTATGTAAATACTTATTTAGAAATCCATTGATTCACATCAACCTGGATAGAGCCATTTGGAGTAACAAGGACTACTCCCAGCAACCTGCAGGAGCCGTCCTGCATCACTGGTACAATGTGTGACATTGGAGAGCAGGGAAACCTCTTATCAATCCCAGGGCACATGAAAAGTCTTGGTGATTTATGGCAGTTTGATTATCCTGAGAAATGTCATGGCCAAAGCAGCTGCCTCCTGGGTTTCGCTGGAGGGTCAGAGGCTGTGACGGTGGGCAATCCAGATGATCGACACGAGGCAACTGCTGGATTTTACAAATATTTACACCAACAACCAATCTTGTGTATGGCAGCACACAGCTAAACCTTTTTATAGCCCAAACCCCTGGAGTTCCTCTCTCTTCACAGCAAATCCTGACCTTTAGCACCACTGACAGCTCAGTGTAGACCCTGTTTAAGACCACCACCATGCACTGACCATAGAGAATTGCAGCACAACGCCCCCCATAACTCACAAGAGAGCACTGGGAAACCTGGCCAGCAGCTAATCTCAGTAGGACAACTGTAACTGGAAACTTGAAGAAAAGATGAAATTGTGCCAGGTCTTCGATCATACACTCTTCAGGACAAATTGTATCTTTATTAATATTATGCACCACACCCTGCACAACTCTCCCCAGTTCATCTTGGGATCTCTGAATCACTTTGCCATAAATTTTATATGAAGAGCAACAACTTAATCACATTAATACACCAATATCAGCTTGACCATGTCAAAATAAACTGGCTAGCCTCTCAAAAAAGGAATTTGAACATTTTACTGACTTATATACCATTCTCACATTAAACAGAAAACAAGGGCATTTCAAAAAGCTGATTTATGATAGCTGTAGTTAAAAACTCAAAATATTTTAGATAAAACAACACAACTACGTATATTGATTTCACATATGAACAAGAGGCTTAGTGTAATGTTATGGTTGTCTTAAGGTTTTTAACTAGAATTTACAGATAATAATTTTAGGGATTGATGAAAGTGTGAGACAAATGATGCCAGCCAAGCCCAGGCCTGACTGTGCAGCAGGCACATTGCCACTGACTGGCCATGAGCAAGTGAAAAAACCTTAGGCGTTGTGAGGAAAGAACTATATCCCCTTATTTTAACAAACGCTTAAAAAAGGCAAGTTCAAATTGAGCTGTAGAGGGAAGGCTCTGTTAATAGGACTAACAGCTTATATCAGCCATGAGATGGCAGAAGGGACAAAAAACTGTAAATCACTATTCACAGATTATGCTGGGAGCGTCTTTTCTCACCCCATTCAAGGCTCCAAGACTTTCTTTTTTCTCCATTACCAAAATTAGTCTTGCTTTAGCATATGGGACATTTTTTCCCCTCCTTGGTCCATTTATAAACAAATGTTTGTGACTGTCAAAACATAACAAGGGAAAAGTGAACAAACACACAGAATTTGATGGAGGCTATAGCTGCATCCCTAATACTTAAAAAATTATCATCTTTAGAGGACTTAAGTTACACATACCTTATGCTACAATTTTTCATGTTTTCCTGGCTGCCTTGAGGCAATCCTGCCCCTCCCAGTGCACATGTTTCAGTCCCCCACCTCTGAAAATACCATTCCCTAATTGTGCTAAGCACATCTCTCCATGAAGCTTGAGTCTACAGTGGTTACACAAAGGCAAGAGGGTTAAAAAAAATCTGGGGAGGAGAGCAGGGGAAAGTGTGGAGCAGAGCAGGGCCACAAGGACCTGCCTGACCTACTCAAAAGTTCAAAAGGCAACTACTTTATTAGCTACGTTCACAGCATGTTGCTTTAATTATCCTTCCCAGGGAAATCCCTAGGATTTACAGTAGTGAGAAACCCTTCTTCTGTGTATAGTCACATGGTTAATATTGTCTTCAGCTTGCTTAAAAATAATTAAACCCCCTCACAAACTACCCAACTAGCACATGCAGAAAGTTTCGCATGCATTCAAAGTTTAACCTATACAAATATGCACATCAATCTCAATTGACTTGGCCTGAATTTGACCTCCTTCTTGTCTCTGCCACCTTTTGCTCATGGTATTAGAAAAGCAAATTGAATTTAGAGAGCCGAAGGTCTTCTACACCTTCAGGAATAGAAAACTATTCCCCTGAATTTCAAGCAAGCCCAGCTAACGGCAGAAGGTCACTTTGGACTTAACCACAGCACTGAACAGAGAAGCAGATGTGCCCAGAGCAGCAGCCAGCACATCTCTGAACAAGTGCTGAAGATTTACTAACAAAAGCTTTGGTAAGACAAACAGTGAGGGGTAGGGTGAGTCAGCATCAAGCCCAGTAGTAAGAGCAGTATTTTAAAAGTCAAAAGCAGAATACATAAATATTTCATAATTAGGTTACTATTATTTTCCAGTACAAGCAAGCAATTATGCACTGTTATCCCATAATTCTCCTCCTCCATCATCACTTGTAAGCCCTGGAAACTTGGATAAAATAAAAGACACTCCTAACAGCTAACTACTGTTAGGAGCTAACTACTCTGGTACTACAGAGCATGGATGCATCCTGGCATGCTACACAAAATCATGGGGACTTGCACACATCTGTGATTGTTCTTAGAATGGAACACCAGCTGACACTGAACACTTGTCCTAGAGACTCAAACCATCCTCTCCTTTGATCTCAGTTGCACGAAGCATGAATATTTCATGTCTAAAGAGGAGATGGTCCAATGTACTGAGAAGAGAACTTCAGCCAAGGTGGTACAAGCAACCATCCACCCCAGACTGCTTCAGTAGACACTCACTTTGTACTACAGCATTGTCATGCAAGTGAAGAATGAAGAAAAGCTTCCTACTTTCTCCTCTAACCAGGGACTTGAAGAAGCTGCAGCACCAGTAGCTCAGAATTCCAGTTGCAAAGACTCTGCTATAATTTTGCAGGCACGTGCAGTCTTTGATCAGTCACATGCAGCACTAAAGATCCCTCAAATCCTTCCCCAAACAATTCTTCCAATTTTGCCTTCTACTGGCTTTTTTTGTTGTTTGTAATTTCAAGAATATTCTGAAGCCAACAAATATATTAGATGGATCTGTCTTCTAGTTAACTAAATACTTGAGTAATTTTATTTGAATTTCCAAAGCCCATAAGTAAACCTGGCCTGAAAATGCTATTGGCTTGTTTGCAAATAAACCTGTGTATGTTTATACTGGGTGGAAGTATCTGACACCTTACCCATGGGCTGAATTCAGAGCCTGAAATGTAGAGGCAAATTCTTTCCTCAACTCTAATATTAAGAATTAAAAGCAACAAATTTAAAAGTCAATTATGATTTTTAGAAAAATGACATTATGTTCTGAGCTTTGGTGATGCTTTTTTTCCCTCAATATTTGAATAACTAATGGCAATGATCCTAGGTAAACAGCATTTCACCTTACACCATAAGAAAATTATTGATGATACTAAAAAATGTCTGAGGCTATGGAGAGTCCTTCTACTGGATGAATAAAAGTAAGTGACATCTTTTCTAGGTTTTTCAGGTTTTTTTTTCACTTTTGTTTTGGGTGCTTTGTGAGTTTTTTTAATAAACATCTGTGAAAACCTAATACTGTTCAAAGAATTAAAGATCTCCATGCAAGAACATGCCCAAAAAATGCCACAAAACTTGATTAATACAGTGCTGAATAGTAGGTGATTAGATGCTTGCCAAGGGCTCCTTCATGACAGCTCCCACAGACGTGCTGGAATGCTGTGGAGGACAGCACTGACCCAGGGCAGCCAGAGCTCTGAGCTCTGCCTTAACCACAGTGGGGATGAGGAGCAACCACACCTTTTTTTTTTGGAACTCATTTCTTAATCCAAAGAGGAAAAAGGGAATCTGCAGGACTGATCTGGTCTTGGAAGTTTGATCTCAAAGGTTTCTGGAAGAACAGGAGTAGGTGCTGCTTTTAGAGTTTGGCAGTACTTAAATTTATTTCTTTCCTATAAGATGTGTTCCTCTAACTTGCTAATTTATTGCAGCATTTTGGGCAGGGAAATAGCTGGATTTCTATTTTTATTTTAATTACTGAGTGATGCTTCCAGTGTGCATTGAAACAAGCATGTGAGATACCATTTGGGGGTTGCTGTGGGTTTATAATTTTGCTCTTTTTAATTCTCTGGCAAATTGCTAAGGAATTTTGATTTTGGCCTACCTCATCAGTACATGTTCTCTCTCTGTGATAAATTATCAAAACTAATCAAAGTTTGTACTGAAAAGCAGTCAGTATGATGTGATGAAAGCATGCAAAGTTTTGTGTTATATGAACAGACTTTTTCTTGAAACTTCTGGCTTCAAACTCAAGAAAGTGGAATTCATAATGAGAAACACTCCTACCTGGCACACAACCCCCGTCCCTCAGAGAGTGCAATTATACAATTATGCTGGATGAAACTTGAAGAAAGGTTTTCATTGCATCTATCCTGTGTTCATTTTCATGTCATATTTAACATGTGGTTTGTGTGATACTGGACTGGGAGATCAGTGGTTTCTAGAAGACTAAAATGGATGGTTTATTTTTTTGACGTTATTTTTAAATGCCACATTCACGAGGCACTGGATATGAAGCCTTTAATAATTATACATCTGATATATAAATAGCAAAACATGAGAAATAAGTAAACAAACAAAGCTATCCTTTCCTGGCCACTCCTGGCATGGTGCAGCAGGCTGTGGGCATGCCTGGCTGTCCTAAAGTAAATCAGCAGCCATCCTGAGCTAACAGTACATTCCATTTTCATTCTCTGTTAGAAACTGTCTCCCACAACAGTAAGTTCTCCAAGCTGGCTGTTTCATTCTTGTATCCACAAAAAGTAAGTGCTGCCTTGTGTAATTATGACAGCACTTTCACAAGTTCCGAAACCCAATGCTTTAATGTTACTTTTCTATTTAAGATTGCAATATTTTATACACCTGAAAGGTTTTTGCCCCTTTTGCAGGAAATACGTTTTAGTCTTTAAAACCGAGAATTTTAATTATCTCTTGATTCTGCAAACTTGTGATTGAGTTCAGTTAATTCTCTACATTTAACCTGGACTTTCTTTTAGTCAGTGCCCTATAATCAGATGGACTGAGCAACTTGTGCTTCGGTACTCAGCATCAAAATCCTACATCTCTAGTCAGATATCAGCTTCTCTAAAGCACAAGCAAATGATGTTTTTACCTTTGTACCACATTTGGCTTAAAGTAAGCAATAGGTTCAAAAGTTAAGTGGCAGGAATGAATACATGCACAGCAAGATCAGGTAAGATCTCACTTTCATAGAGCAGCACGTGAACAAGCAGTACCTGGACCTCTCTCTGACCTGCAGCATGAGCCCAGACACAGATCCAGTCATTTAAAATAACCTCCCATGATAATTAAGCTGAAGTTGTGAACAAGCATAATTTTGCAAACATGGACTATGAAAGGGGAACCTGGATATAGAAGAGTCAATAATTTTCTTTCTTCTTAAGAAGTACTGTTTGTGCCAAAGGTGGGAGTACTTCTGAAATATGAACAAAGGAATAGGTATGTCTGGAAATTTAAATCTGTAGGTTAAAATTAAAAACAGCATGTACCCTCATAGCATACTAAAGGCTAGCCAGTGTTAAAACTGCTATCTATAAATAGCTTAAGTTCATTGTTCTGAGAGGAGACCAGCATTAAAAATTTTCCAGGTGCCAGTGAGCAATGACCCAAGTTAGTTCTACCTGAGCAATAAAAGCACTTGACAAAAATGAGAAATGTACTGCTAGGGGTTGAATTTGTTTTTGTGCCCTCTCCTTCCATTTCCAATTGCATCATTACCACTAACAGAAAGATAAGTCAATTCAAATAATGACACTCAAGTGACCCCATGTTTAAAAAAAAAAAAAAAACCAAACCAAAAAACCCCCACATTTTTGTTGTTATTCTTACATCTCATCTGACCTCCTCAGTACAACCATGAAAAATACAAGGGGGGGGAAGGAGGAAAAACAAAAGACCAAACCAAAAATCTGAACGAATTGCTGCACAGGCTCAGAATATCAGTTAAGAAATATAGCTGCTCTGAAACATTTAAAGGGAATACAAAAGGGCCTCTACAATAGTATAACCTTTGCCTCTGTCTGCCAGCATCACAGTTTACACGGTTTCCATGGAAACCCTCTGCAAACATACGAATGTGCTTGTTGCATTAGATGTTGAACAGAAAATCCTTTGTGGCAACTCTGGAGGGCCATGGCCAGTGCCAACCTCCCAGAGGAATAATGCCCTTCACTATGCCTTGCCCAGCAGGCTCATGACACACTCGCTCACATGGCACAGCTGCTGCCACCGCTTGTTTTTCCCCAAGTGATAAAAAAAGAAAAAAAAAAAAAAGAAATATGTGCACATCATAGCTATTAAATATTTCCTCCTTCATGGAGAGCCCGTTTTGCCTTCACCATACTGACAGCAAAGTCTTTGGTTCTGGACTCTCAGATGCAGTGCAGGAACTGTTCTGTGAGGACTGACTGGGAAGCTTCCAGCAGGGCATTGGGAATACATTTGCATATTGAGTAGACAGCTACCCAGGAAGGGGATGCCACAATTCTTCATTATTATGTGCTTTGAGAAAAACACATTTAAAAAATATACATAAAACCTCAGCATGCAATAGGTACACCAGTCCAGAATATAAAACTAGTTTCATCACCTTGTTATTTCTCATCATGGGAAGACCTGCTGACCTACAAATAACTCACTGGAGGGGCTCATCTTTCAGCCCTGGAGGCAGGAAAATTCTACTCAGGACAGTGAAGTGTCATCAGGAGAGGTGGTTTCTTTTTTTGTTGTTGTTAGGGGCATGTGTGTAAGTGAAAGCTGAGGAACTAAAAAACGGGTTTCTGCTTTACAAAGGAGGAGTATTGCTACTGGCAAACATTTGGCTGTTGTGTGCCTTCTGGATTTTCTAAAAATTCATGTCCACTCTGTAGCTCTACATGTTTTACCAGCATTGAAATATGAGTGCTTCTAATAAAAGTGCACCTTCAAGACCAGCAGCATACATACCTGGAACATACCTTGTCTGTAGGCTAAAACATTGCCTTACATCCTTACTCTGAAAAAACAAATGTTTGGTACAACAAAATAGACATTAGAAAAAGCTTATTCAGCCAGAGGATGGTTGGGCACTGGAATAGCTCCCCAGGGAAGTGGTAAGAGCACCAAGTCTGACAGAGTTCAAGAAATGCTTGGACAATGCTCTTGGGCACATCGTGTGATTCTGGGGGATGTTTCTTTGCAGGGCTAAGAATTGAACTTGATTTTTGTGTGTCCCTTCCAACTCAGTCTGTTCTGTGATCCTGGGATCTAACTTCTGAGATATCAATGACATAATCTACCTAATTGCTCATCGATGTGCACAACTTCAGGGGGATGACCCTCAGGGAGGATGACACCTCCAAAGGCCACATCTAAGATCAAAGTCTTTGGATCCTGCATGGGATGGGACAGCCTGACTGTGCCATTCCATGTAGAACTGGGGAGGTCAGCACCCTTCTGCTTGTGACCGGACTCTTCACCTGCCATTCAGCCATTTCCAGCTACTTTTACTGCCAGCGGCAAAAACCAGCAATGTAACGCTTTTGTCTTAAAGCTGAAGAATGAAGGAAAACAGATTTTATACTAGAAAGAGAAAACAAACTGAACACTTTCAACTTTGCCAGCTCTCTGTTTTTGTGTTTACTTCTTTCCCTTTCCCAGAGAGGGCCCTGAGGGGAAGTTCTCCCTGCTCCCTCATGGCCACCCTCACCTCACACCCACCGCCAGCCCAGGCCCCAAGGCAGCAGCTGCCAAATTAACTCTGAGGGCAGCCAATCTCTGCTTTTAGCCTCGCCTGCAGAACACAGGACCGCGGGGGTCACTCAAAGCCCGTGTTGTTCCAATGCTCTAATAACCCATTGTTCCCCCGCGGCCGCCTCAGCGAGATAAAACGAAAGGCCGCGTTTTCCGAGGGTAAGCGAATTCCCGCTGCCAGCCAAGGGCTCGGCCTCACATGGGGCCAGCCCATCCTGCGGCTCGGCGGGGACCTGGTGGGTTTGTTTTTGTTAGTGGGGGTTTGCAGGAACATCTGCTCAGTGAAGGGATGGTGTGGGTCTCGCCATTGCCTTCCCCACAGGGCTGGGCAAAGCCGTGTTCGCTCTCCCTGCACCCAGTAAAGATACTGCAGTGACAGTCCCGCGGCTAAAATCTGGCTCCTAACTGCTGGATATTTATAATCCGCTTCCTACCTGAGGTTGCAGAAGGATTGACAATCTATGCGTCACTGCTGTAAGTTTCACAGGAGAGAGGAGCCACAGCATGGGCTCAGGGCAGAGAGCCCCGGCACCAGGGCTGAAGCACCCCCAGCATCACATCCACCAGACTCCAGGTACACAACGTGTAAGTACTGGGACGGGAGAAAGGACACAACAGGCAGAAGTTAATTCAACAATACAGGAAATTGTAAGATTGAAAAGTCACTCGTTTTATATTTTCACCACATCCTCTCGTCCAGTAATGAAGTTCACTGAACATCATTAACATTCCGCTAATGAGACATCCAACTGCCCAGAACTGCAATAACGAACGTGAGCTCTGTTTCCACCAAATCTACCAGAAAGATTTTAAGGGTCTGCTTTCCCACTGACACAAACACATGACTCCCATTAGCCTTAATAAAGGAACAGTGCATTCAGTGGGAGAGAAACTTCCCAAGGTTGCATAACTGAACTGCAGCATTCTCAAGACACAGTATAGACTGCTAAAAGAAGTTAGCAGTCCCAAAACTACAGGGACAGGCCAAATCCTTCCATTACTTTCCCATTAACTTTTGTCATAATTCAGACTTCCTTGCTTTAGGCAGTGAGAGTACTCAAAGCTTTTTTTATGGCAGAAAAAGGGAAACGTAGATTTTTTAATGGAAAATCAAATCAGACAGTGGGATGTTTAAATTCTATTTTTAGGCTGAAATAAATTAACTTCAGATATGGACTTAATGCATTGTCCCTACATACTATTCTTGACTCCACGGTATATAAATTCTTACTTTTCTAACAATGCAAATTTGTTGACAGGATGACAGGTTAAAGTTTATCTTTCAGGCTGCTTCCCTTGCCCCAGTCACAAAAATCTAGTTATGTCAATTTATGTCCCTTTCAGTGCTCAGTGAGGCGAGGAAATGGAGTGGAGTGCCAGAATGTGGAAACAATGCAAAAAAACTAATGCCAGAACTTAGTATCTGCCTCCTAGGCTAAGCTCTGCTCGCCCTCACAAAGCTTTGGGATTAATATTGTGTATCTCAAAACTATGCTTAAGAAAAACCTTCATTCCAGATGTTGAAAGCATGATTAATCTACTGAAAGTTAGAAGCTTTTTGTTCGTCCTTTCTCCCCAGTTTATATATTTTAAAATACTTGGGTACTTAGCTCTTGTTTTTTTTTTCTTTGACCAAGGTGCATGTATGCTTTTGGATACTAGAAAACTGAATTTAATAGACTACTTAAAACTAGTTGGTCATGCCTTTACCATAAGAATCTCTCTGATTCTGGTGTAATGAAAGAATCTGATGTAATTTAAGAAATCCAATACAATTGCGGCATACATTAATGAAGGCTTCCTCGTGCACTCTGCTATAGCTTTAAATGAGAACAGACTTCTCTATTATCTATCACACTGCAATGACTAATATGGGAGAATATCTAGTCTGCTACTACTCACACACATGATAAAAACTCATTAGCACACATACTCACAGAAGCTGAACTACTTTGATACAGTAAAGAGAGATGGGGAACTACATCTCTTTACAATTGCTGTAACTCTGTGACCAGTAATGAGCTGTTTTAGAGAGCCATGTTCAAACATATCAAGATTACCTACCTATAAAAAACCTCCAAACCAACAGCAATTAAAAAAACAACTCCAAACCAAACTCAACCACAAACCAAAATATAAGTGATTCATTTTATTTCACAGACTTAAAACCTCAAAGGTACAGGGACCCATGGTACTGCAGCACAGTGCAATCAGCTCTGTGCCCCATGTGGCTGTGCTCACTTTAGCTGCCTATAAACACTCAAAACTCTGAGGCCAGTCCTACTGAGTCTGGTGTTCTCCTTGGCTTAAGCAGAAGCAAAATCAGATCTCATTTCCTAAAAAAAAAAAACAAAACAAAAAACCAACAAACCCAACCCATCCCATAATATACAGAATGACCAATGCTAACAGACTGATTTATGGATACATGATACTAACTACAGTAGGAAACTCCATTCAAACAGAGAAACTGTAACTCACCAGTCATGTCACAACACTGAAGATAAAAATCATGCTGGTGTCAAATAGGAGACACTCAAATTACAAGACAACTATCTGCAGCATCCATCCCCATCCATTCTGTCAAACACACAACTGCAATAGCACAAAGCATCTTTATGACAGGAAGAAAAGGCTCTTTAAATGCTCCTTTTATTTTTTATTGAATGAACCCACTCTTACACAAAGTTCACTCAACGATGTCTCGAGCTTTAGCACTGCCAAATCCTGTATTTCATTAGTCAACTATGGCTTGTCAGTCACGCACAGAACCATCTGAAGTATTTATTGACTGCATACAATTTCTTCATGTAGTAGGTCAGGTGGTTGTTTAAGACACTGAACTTATTACAATATTGATAAATGTAGTTGTCAGGACAAGAATCTTTTCAGTGTTACACCACAGCTGACCAAACATTTCCCTGCTCCAAGTTACTGGCAAAACTCAAAGGGAGTTAAAAACCAAAGCCACAGACTCCTCCCAGGCAGTGTTAGTTTCAGCATTTTCTGTAGCTGACTCTTCTCATAGATCAGTAATCTCTACTAACAGTGCCTCCCTCCAAGGAAGCACACTGCACCACACCTCCCAATTGTTTCAGAAGTACATATATACAAAGACCACAGTTGAAAAAGATACCATCAGACCTGGCGAGTCCAGAGAAATCTTGTCCTAAATATTTTTCAAGTTTATTCATGAGAAAAGGGTGGAGAAAGAAACCACAGCTGAAAGATTCACAAACATGAACTCATTTACAGGTTTGCAAAGCAAATCACGCCACCAACCTGTCACGTAACCCACAGGAAAACACAGTGCAGACAGTCTGGATCGAGATACTCACTGTCAGATGAATTAAATTGCCCAGCTCCTCTGTGAGTTCCTTAAAACTGGCTGGATCTTTTTGCCACTCTTAATCTCACAGTCAGACAGGCACTAGATTAAAGTGAAGGCAGAGCAGAGAACAACCAGTCTCTAACCTTTAACAACTTCTTACATGCCGGGGTAATTAAGAACACTGTTCTCATACACTGTTTATTGCTTTGAAAGGATCACCAGTTGGTTACTGGCCACAAAAACAACTGTAGCTCTATAATTCCTTAAATATTTACTAACAACATACACCAGAGTGCAAACCCCATAACTCTATTCTTGATACTCAGACCTTTCTGTCCAAACACAAATTGACAAAAAGACCTTCTGGCAAAACCACTCCAGAATGCTTTTACTCTTTGGTTTTGAAGCAGAGATCTGCCTTTTTCCCCTCCCTACAACACCACCCACTCTTCCAAACAAATAAGTAATCCAGTGTTGCACAGGAATTTTAATTGTTTCCATAACTTCTACTACCTGCCAAAAAAGTACTTAGCATGACAGATATGGAACAGGGTGCCTACGATACATGCATATTTACAATAAGATATGAACATATATATGGATATGTACAACATACAACTTATGTAATAGTTAACTTTTGTATAGCTATAAAAACTAAAAGCCCTTCAAGGAGGCAACCTTCGTTCTTTGAAGTAACGGCCATGATTTGAGTTACTGACTCTCAGGCTCAGATTTACAATCAAATTACTACAGCTGAACTTCCTGCATACCATGTGAGCCAGACTTGGGTTGCTGTCCCCTTGCGTGCTCTTAGCCACGACAGACAAGGTCACAGCGGAAATCCCTTGCATGGAAGGCTGAAAAACTAGGATGTAAGGATGCACTCCTCTGTATTTGCTGGAAGTACAATCCCACAGCTCTCTGCAGCAGTCTCTGCAAGAGTTTGGCTGATGTGGGTGCTGAGACTGAAAGTTTGGCTCCTTTCAAGAGTTGTGCAATTTCTATTTATTTATTTATTAAAGATCTTGGTCTGTCAACCCTTCCTCACTCTGCACAGTATTTACCACAAATAATGGCCCTGGTTTCAGTGGGACCTTTGAAATACTCATCTTAAGATACGAGGAGTTACACAACCCAAGCTGATGGGGACATTTTCAGCCTATTTGTACAACTTCATTTATTTAGTTATTAAGAGCAGGGTCTTAAAACAACAAAACCTTTTTCAAGCATTTGTTTAAACAATTCATTCCAGGTATGATACTATCTATAAATATATGGTATGCAAATACTGTGTACTAGTAAAATACTTACAAGAGTTGTAATTATTTTGGCAAAAGAGCTTAGAGATCTTCCCCTGAGTAAACTGCATGGCAGCATAAGCCTACTAGCAGGGGAGGTGTAACAATTCCATAAAACAAAAGTGCATTTAAAACAGTTTAATAAACAAGGGGAAAAATATCTGTTATACTTTCATACTGGAAGCTCACAAAATATTATCTTCAACAACAGGTACCACACATTTTTCCACTGATTTTACAACTAAGCCCAGCATGCTGCAGCTTCTGACAGCATTAGGGCTTAGAACCTACTTTTGACAGCATTTTTTCATTTGTGATGGGTGGTTTGTTTTTGGATTGTTATGGGCTGGGTGAAGCCTCGAGGCAGACATGCAGCCCTGTTGATAACATATGTATTTTCCAACCCCGTGATAAATTTCCCATAATTGCTGGGCTGGAACATGGCTTTCAGCAACTTGACTCTTTCACATTTGGCTAAAGCAGCATCAGTACATTTTATAAATTAGCTCTAAGAGTATGCATGGAAGACAACAATTTTCATAAAAGATTGCTTTCAACGCTCAACTTCAGACTCCTATGCTCAGAAAGCAATGATTACTGCTTTCAGAATCCAAATCTCCTCAGCCAGATTTTTTCCTCAAGCTGGAAATCCAAAGTTAGAAATTAATTTCACAAGGTGCACCTGAAATTTGAATACTGATGTCAACAATGCTGGTTGCTACACCTTAGGAGAGATTTTACTTCTTATGCAAATCCTAATCTACACATATATTTCAGTACTCTTACATTACTCCCACTGAAAAGGTCTGCTCTGTTTTCAAAGCCTTAAAACCTTGCCTTTCACAGCTGCAAAGGAAATGACAAGAGAAGAAAAACACAGCCCAGTGCATATCAGCAATTAATTCCATCCACAACTGCCCAGCTGTTTGTGCACGGAGGAACTGGGCTGTTTCCCCTCTGAGCTTGGGCCACTGAAAGCTGATCCGGCCCTTTCGGAGATGTGGGCTGCTGGTAACGCGTCAGGAATGCACGCGGAGCTGCAGGGGAAGAAATGAAATCCAGACTGAGTATCTGTGCTATGGGGATAAAGTTATCTGGGGCAGAGGGAGGCCAGCAAAGCCAGGCTCAGCCTGCAGGGCACAACCATCACTGGCAGAGACAAGGTGGGATGAGCTCAGAAACCTGCACGTCTGTGTCAGCTCTGCCAAGGTGTTTTTATGCTGGCTGATGTCAGACAGGTACATCTGGGGGCACTTCACAAAAGCTGTTACTGTCACTTGGGATCATGCTTTCCCAGCAAAGTTGCAATAGAGACTTGGCTCCATCCATTCTAGAGTAAGACTTATTAGTAAGTAATCCCACCAATGCTTGCAGCCCTGAGGCTCCAGAACTTAAGGTAGAATTCAGTCCTTTAGAGTCTTTCCTGTGAATGAAATCTCCTCATGCCACCCTTGGGATTTCAGGAAAGGCACAGAGTATATAAAAAGGGGATGCTATTGGTACCATCAACAAACTTCACCCTGTTAGAGCCCTGGAAATTTCTGCCCACTCAAACTCACTAATTTACATGAACAGCTCTTTTTTTCCTCTAATACTTTTAATAATTTAAAAACTCAAAACAACATGTATTTTTTTCCTCCATTAATCTAAGCGAGTCCTCATATAAAAATTACAAATTGATTCCTTTTCGCTGCATAAAGCCACAGACAGCAAAACACTTCTAAT
The DNA here is from genome assembly GCF_035770615.1 of Melospiza melodia melodia. Taxonomy (NCBI): domain Eukaryota; kingdom Metazoa; phylum Chordata; class Aves; order Passeriformes; family Passerellidae; genus Melospiza; species Melospiza melodia. The sequence goes on from NC_086202.1 coordinate 10,244,440, forward strand.
ATGTATTACTGGCATTTTTTCTTCAGCTTCAACACCACCAGTAAAAAATGGCTCCTTTGATTTTTGGTAGCAGCAAGTCATAGGATGGAGCAATCTATCCTCTCAAAACTCTACAGGTATTCAAAAGAATGACACTAATAGGAAAGTATTTTCACTTGACCATTTTCAAGACCAGTGCCTATGGTAAGTAACTATCACAGGGCTATTCCCTTCACAAAAAAGCAGTGAAATACCAGCTTGTGTCTTTTGCTGAATAAACTGAGTCTGCTAAAACTACACGCTTGTGCCCCAATGTGTGGAAAGAAAAACATTCAGCAGAAATAAAACTGTGAAATGTTCATACAGTGATAAAACAAATGGTAGAAAAATATCCTTCTAGCTAACAAGATTGATGAAATATTTAAACATTACCTTTTCAAGAAAGGATCTCTAAAGTTTAGAGCAATGCTTCTGGAAGCTTGGTATAATCTCCAAAACCATGATACAAGCATGCAGTGTTAAAATTTGGAAAATAGAAAAGCAGAGAACTTTCAGTAATTTACAGCTTCTCAAGGAAAGTAAATCCAAACTCTGTGGTTGACTGGAAGATATAAATTTGTACAAACAGCTTAAAATACCATCCCTTTTTTCTCTCTTGGAACCAATGACTCAATAAAGGCTAAACAGAAGCAGTACATTTTTAAATCAGAAGCATAGCACAATTTAGACTTCATGGAATCTCACTATATTGCTGCATGAACATTTCCACTGCTGCTGGAAAGCAAGAACAGCACTCATCATTCTTCCCATAATTTCATTTTTAGCTACTCAACATTGGGCAAATCCATGGGGGGATGATTTCCTATGTTGTTTATTGTCTGCCACAGCAAACCTGGCTTAGGTTTAGGAAGATGCACAGAAAGTTTCTGGAGGTGATCAGTCAATCACATCACACTAAGCAATGCCAAGACCTCCAAGGTACGTAGGCCACCTTCCCAAGACCATTAGTTCTTTTCACATGAAGTTCAGCAATGCAAATAATTTTATTTCTTAATATCCTACTTATTCTAAATATTGGACAATACAAGACAAATGTATTTTTAAACAGCAGAATATGGGGAAGTCTTTAAAAATCCCAGAAGGATTAAAGGGTTTTTTAAACTTACCTCAAAATGGAAGATATCTCAGTAAAGAAAGGAATGGTGATAGAGCTGCAGATGCCTTAAAAATTATGTAGCTTAAAAATTCCTCCTCCCCCAGCCACAGTAACTAGAATGGGTGTTAGTTATTGATTTCAAATTTATTTCTCAGGCTCAGTTTTCAGCAATATTTTGATAGAAGGCTGTGAAAATACTGATAGATGCTGAAAGTGATAACAGTAAGTTTCACTGCATCAGTAGATCTCAGCTGAGCACTACAAATAGAAATCATTCAAGTGAATCTTGCAAGTGCACATATGCCAACTGGCTAACTAAACAAAACTCTTCACTGACTAGTCTCTTCTGTTCCCTACTTCAGAGCAAAATTCTCTCTTGAGAAGCAAACCTATCCAAGATCTATGTACTCTTTAAAAGCATGAAATATCTGTCCCAGAAATAAACCACAATTCTTTGGCTTGTAAGGATTTACCATTTAAATTTAGGCATGATGCTTCAAGCTGGAGATAAATTTTAGTCACCAAGGCTAAAATTCAGATGCAGAGAGGGTTCCAAGCCCACATACCACTTATATCCCAAACCAGACTTACAGATGAGTAGTAGTGAGGTTTAGGTGTGCACACCTCTCAGAATTGATACACAGCAAAATATTTCACACCAAAAGAATGTAAAAGGGGTTTAGAAAGTCCCTAATTTTCATGTCCAGCTGTAATACATGCAAATTATTTTACTGAGGCTGAATATGAACACATATCACATTTGCTGGAATAATTATTGAAATGTGGAAGTTGTTTGATTGTGCCTAGAAATGCTTACATCACATAATAGTCAAGGATAAATAGCATCATCTGAACTTGCAAGAGAAGTTCATACTTCACAGTTAAATAATTTGTGAGTCACTTGGGATGACTTAAGTTCTCTCTCCGAGATGTGAATCAGGAACAAAGTTGCTCAATGTCTAAAAGTTCCCAGTTCGAAAGAAAAATTCCTAAGGCCTAAAGTAACAGTTTTCATTTATCATCTATATTATCTACTGAGCACTGAAATTTAACATCTTCATGTTCAGCATGTGTATTTGTGAAACCATTAGGTCCTAGAGTGCAATTCTTTCTGCCTAACTTCAGATAATTACATAGCACTTGAATTCACTGTCTAACTAAGCTCTCTCTGGCATGAAGTGAGTAATTATCTGGACTTCATTGGCTGTGCCATAGACTTAGAGCAGTTCCAACAGAGGCACACAATCCACAAGCAGGCACTGATATTGCAGAGATCTCGAGTTACGCAAGGCACGTGCTGCTCTGAAACACTGACAAGCTACAGGCAAGGCAGAATGAATGTGTGTTATCAGTAATGTAAGAGATCACCTAACTATTTTATTAGCCCAGGGGGAAAAAATCCAAGCGGCAGATATAAAACCAATTCATTAAATTCTTGCAATTCACGTGCACAACGGGTAATATGCTTTTCTATTCACCTCACGACCAGAGGTCTTTTTTTAAATTGCCCAAGTCAATACCACATATTACAGACTAATTCTCAGCAGTGAGATACAACACAGCATAAAATGAGAAACTCAGTGCCAATCACATCCCAAGATCTGGCAACAGTGTGAGTGTAGACTAAAATATGCTGTGAGAAACTGTGACCAGGCACAAACAAGGTTTCAGAATACCAAGTGCAAGAGCTGCCAATATAGCAATCATTAAGTAAAAATATATTACCAATTCCTCAAAAAATAAGAAGGAATAAAATTTCAACATGTAGGGAATAGAACAGAAGTAAAAGTGAAGGAAAGAGGAACAGAGGAAAGCTAGCAGATACATTTTATTTGGTTTGCAATCAAAACAAAATTTTTGGAAAAATAATTAAAAAAAAATTATGGATTACAAAAATGTTCACCTGTGAAGACTACTAAAAAGCAAGCAAGCTTAATAGGAAATAGTATTTAACAAGTTCCATAAATGATTTTTAAAGTAATAACAAAGCTTTATCTCTCATTCTCCGTAAGTGCTTGAAGCTAATGTGCATCTCAAAGAAAGAAAAATGAGCCAAAAAGTTAGCAATTGCACTGCACAACTCACACTTCTTGACATCAGTGTGATAATACAGTTGCTACATCTCAGTGTTAGCGTGACATGTAAATAAACAAAGCACTCCTTTGTAGTAGAAATCCTTTAATGGTTCATGCTGAAAGTGGAGCAAAGGCAACAACAAACCCCTCACATCCATCAGCCCTCTACAAGCACCTTGCTGCATTCATGGCAATAAAAAGTTTATTGCAGTGAAATGTATTGAATGCACTGCACTGAAATGTATTTTGTAAAAGCTGATTTATGCTCTCCTCCTTACATGACAGTTAGATGAGCCAGGGCTGAATCGGCATGATGCATGACAAACATGCAACACTAAGTTATGGTGAAGATGAGAGGATTTTTGAATACTTTTCTAAATCATAGAAGCTTATCAGTACCCACCTACAAACATATGCTTTCTTCCATATGACACAATGTGCAAAATAGCAATGGTGCAAACTTCATGTTTTATGCTTCAAAGAGAATAGCATAATTTTATCTACAGTGTATACTCCCAAAGCCTAAAGGAGAGATTTGGTGAAAGAAAATATTTCCATGGAAGTAACTTTATCTTTCTGGTAACCTTCGGTCATTTTGTAATTCTTTGGTACAAACCTGGTATGAAGCTGACAGATGCTGAAGAGGGCTGCTCTAGTAAATCTGTTTCACTTTAAAGCTATTTCACCATCTTTAAGTACCTTAAAGAGCTCTAGCCGTGAAAAAGCTTGAAGCTGCTTTTAGTCCAAAAAATATTTTTTTCCTAAAGTCTGGTATGATGCCAATATGACACTTTACCTTATTTATTTTTTATCTTCTTACCAAGAAATGTGTGTTATCAGTATTGTAAGAAAGAGTCAGAAACATTCAGTGTGATGTGCACCAATCACATACAAAGACAGGAGAAAATTCAGACTTGGCAGATTTCATAGGAGTCTGCCTACAGACAATGCCACACATACCACAAAGTAAGCTTCACCTACATCTTGTGGTCAGAACCTGACCAATATTAAACAAACATTCACATCTAAATTAACGTACATCAGCAGTCAAAGATTTTTATTACATATGTGTCATTAAGTGTTCTTGAGGCAATACAGTTAATTTCAGTCCACTGTTTCATATAATCCAGTTATTTATTGAGGTCCATCTAATTTATCACAAAGTTGCATTGTGGTATAGTATTCTGTTCCTGGCTGTTAAGCAAGTACATTTTTCAAAAAGTTATACAATTACAGAGCAAATGATTGGGGTTTTTTTGCATTTCACACCAACAGCAACTTCAACTCTGCAAGCTGAAGAGGAGGAAAACAAGACCTAAATAACTGCATGTCCCACCCTAAGGTTAAAGGCCATCTGTCTGAAATGCACATGAGCACTTCCCTCAAAACCTGAGATAAGTTCTTGCCCACGCATTTGCCCATGTGTTTACCAATTTTGTGGTCTTTGTTCCTAATGAAACACACCAACTTGCCTGTACAGACCTGCAGGTCTGTGGTACCCTGGCTATTCCTGGAATGCTTTTAATACATTGAAATTGTGTTTGTCTATCTTCCTGCTCTGATCTCACAGCCATTTTAAGCAACAGATCACAGTTGCCAGATCAGTGTTGTCACTGGTGGTTACTGTAAGCTCTCTTGGGTAAATGGTATCTACTCCTGGCAATTTGACACATTTTTTTTTCTATGTTCTAAAAATCTTTTAAACAAACATTTCAATTTGAGACCAATTCTCAAAATATGACCTGTAAAGTGAAGTTTCTGCCCTAAAATCTCTCAGGAAAAAATCTTGGATAAAAACCATTTAGCTTTTTTACTGTGCCCTATGTTCACCATGTATTTCTTCTATACTTCAGTCATCTATCAGCTCTCCAGTCTGTCTGGCAGGATGTTCATTCCTGATGTACTTGAAATGATTCAATTTAAAGGATTTATTGCTGGCTCTGGTATCTTTAGCAAATTGTTTCTCAGAATATCTTTTGGCCAGACTTATTATACTTTAAAATTTAATTTGTGAGAGAGTCTTTTTCCCCCTTCTATTTTCTTCAGCAAGGAACCATCTTTCAACTTTTGAAAGATGGTTCCTTGTTGCTAAGAGATTCCTAAACCCTGCTATAAACCCCTCCTTGCCTCTTAAAAATAAAAAGTAGCAACAACAAAAAGTTTGAAGTCTTCAGTAGATGGGTATATATTTTATCCAATTTCTCATTCATTCTTTTAAAAGCCACTTTACTACCTGCAGACTTTAACCTCCTTATAACAAGCATGTTCATTTTTATGACTAGCAAAGGCAGGAGGCTGGCAGGGAAATTGCACTGCTCAGACCCCTGAACTTGAATCAGACAAACACATTCCTGGGAGTCAGGGAAGAACAGCTCTGCTATCCCAGACACAAACGTACTGAGAGCAACACTGGTGCTTTCTGAAGTCATTGCCTTCAACAAGCTTCAGACTTGTACCCACAGGCTTTGGAAACACAAAATTGCTTCCTTCCATACCTTCATGGTAGCAGGTTGCTGCCCCAAACATTAAGGCGATGTTCAATGTAGTGTAACCCTATTTGTATTGTGTGTTACAATTTTTCAAAAATTTTTTTTAAGAACACATACACAAACACTGCAAACAGAACGCAGATGAATTTGTTTTATCATTGTTTAATTGCAATATTTGAGGGACTGACTGCTTCAGTTTATTAGAAGAATTAACTCAATCTAAAGTAACAGCCTATGTGAAGTGTAAATGCTCCATTTCCATGGAGAATAAACACATTTCATTCAGCAACTCACTCACCAATTTGTGTAGCTGCACTACTGTTAGTCCAAAAAACGTGATAAAATTGAATTTAGAATTAAGATAATTATAGGTTACTCCAATTAATGGTATAGATAAGCTTCAAACTGAACTTCTTGACATGAAACCCTCCTTATTTCTATGTTAAGGTGTAGACACTGGGCAATAACTGTTCCTGAATCTGAAGCATAAAAGAATCAGACTTTCATGGTTTGTTAGCGATTTTTTTTACCCCATTCTCCTTCAACCAAGACTCCCCTCAGCCTAAGACAACACACCACAAATCACAGCTCCTAGCACTCCACCCTGATAACCAGCAGAGACTTGAGTGTTGGCAAGTCTCAGTTAGCAGCCTAAGCTCTGCAGGAGCAGCAGAATTAAGGGAGCATCAGCTGCAAAGAACTTGACTGAATTTGTTTTAACCTGACACACAACAAAACCAAGCCTTAAACTTACTTCCACATTTAACAGACTCTTATCCATGAAGAGTCATTGGTCATTAGCAGACAGAGAAAAACTTCATGTTACTGCAACTGAACTGTCAAGAAGTTTTACAAATCCAGCTTCAGCAGAGGGGAAACAAAAAACCGACTTTCTAAATATCAACATTTGCTAAGGATGTTATAATCTCTGAATACAGCTCAATAAGTGAAGGGGGGAAAAATCACAAACCCACAGGCTGCTGCTGAAGTTAAATTGGTAATGAGTGGGAGAGTTTCAAGGTTTATAACTACTTCAGAAAAAAAAATCCAGTTTTAAAACACATATTCCTCATTCACTCTACACAGCTGATTAATAAAGCCAGACCTGATAAAATCCAACAATCTCCACAGTAAACACACAATGGTGAGCTAATACCCATCTAGCCATATTTGGATTTTTCAAGCTTTACAAAGATTCAGCAGTTTTAAGTCATCAGGAACAGATTTATTCTTACGCCAAGGAGCAATTAAAAAAAATTACGTACAATGTGGTAGATATAGAGAGACACAATTAAAGGCATTTCATGAATAGCTATAATGCTAGCAAAATAGAATGAGTTTATCTTTTGGAAACAATATTTAATTTTAAGGTAGATCTGTTCTCCTGCAGTTATAAGCCTGATCACTTAAAATATACCAGTCTGCAACTTTGAATATCATTTCCAGCTTTAATTCCATCATCATAGAGAAAGAGCTGAAAATCTGATCACCATGTCACAAGCAACTGAAGAGTTACATCAGCTCCTCTTTGCAGAGCTGTTCTTCATTAATTTATAATTAACAGGATGTGATAAAACAATCTGTATCACTAACTTTTAACAGCCTTCTTGTGTCAGCTGGAAATGTTTGTGTGTGGTGAACGCCAGAGCTCCAGTGCCTCTCTCCCATGCCCAGCAACTCCCTACAATTCCTTCTGGAGGTGCCCAGCAAGCTCCTCTGCCCCTTCTGAAATCAGACTTCACATGAATGCTGTCCTTCCTCCTCCTGCCTCCCATGGAACTCTTTATCACATGGACTGAGGAATTTGACTGGGAATGAGATACAGACACTTATCTGCTGCCAGCAAACTGTTTCCATGAAAGGGACCTCGGAAAGGGAAAATGGCAAAGAGCAATCCAACACTCTTCAACATGTTCCAGGCACTCAAGGGGAACAAAAAGCAAAAGACAAAAGGGGAAAAAAAAAAAAGCAGCACCAACAATTCAGGATTTTAACAAAAGTGAAATAAAGCCTTCGAAAGCTGTGCTGTCTTGGAAAGCCTGAATGTCTTTTTCCTAAATCCTCAGCAGAAGTAACAGCTACAGAAATTCTGCACAAACTCAGGGATTAGCAGCATGCCCGAGGAGGAAATGGGATCTTTGCTTCAAGCACCCAATTCGCATTTAAAAGGCTGCAGGAATTTGGATAAGCCTTCCTTACTGCTTCAGATCATCCAAGAAGCAGCAATTCTGGAAGTATCCTAGGGTGATGTCTTCCTGTTTTACTTATTAATCTTCCTCATCCTCAACTTCTAAGCTACGCCAGCTTTCCACCACAGTGAGAGAAGCAGTACAAGTGCTCAAATTTAGTCTGCTTATGCCAGAGAAACTTTAGGTTTGGCTCTTTTGAGACAAAGACAATCATCACTTGGTGCTGAGCTTACAGAAAACCAGGTTCTGTTTTGTAACAACAATCTATGCTGAAAATTATCGTGCTTTTAAAATAACGATTAAAAACACAACCAACAACCCCATAGCTCTTTCACATATGTACTAAAAGCAACAGGAGTTACACACAAAGCAAGTGTTTTTTCAGGAGAAAGGCAACAACTACAGAAATGTTGAACATGATCTCCTTTTATTTTTTTTTAATTCTCTTTGATTACTTTAACTTGCACAATATATATCCCACATTTTATTTCATTTGTTATGAGTTATCTGGGCAGAGCTCCAGTGCTTTGGTGAACTGGTCACAGTGAACAGCTCAGTTCAGCATGAGCACTACCAGCAGCAGGGACAGCTGGAGAAGTGGAGGAGATAAAACACCATTGTCACATCCATACAGGACAAGGTTGAGACAGCCAAGTAAACAGGAACTGAGTTCCAGAGAGTTTCTTCATCTCAACAGGAAAGAAAAGTCCAACCAATGCAGGACTTTAAATGCAAATCCTCTTCACAATTAATGTGGTTACCTTTCAATCTGAACAAGAAAAACACAGATTGCAGAAACAGCATGAACAAATATTACTGTCTGCAACCACAAATATTTAATGAGATAAAAGCAAAGACTCAGACTTCTATGCATTGAAACTTCTCACACTAAGAATAAAAAAAGCTTTAAATTGATTCTTTAGAGAAAAAAAGCATCAGATTACATAATTGTATGAAATGTGCATAAGCCCAAATTTGTGTTTAATTTTGTCTTTGTTATCAGACTGCAAGACAACTTCTTTTTACTGGAAACAGGCATTTAAGGCAGAAATATACTTGTGTCACATATTCTGTTTCATCATTCATGCAGACAGGATTATCTACAGTCACTGACATTTGAAGAGCCACATCTGGGCAACTTAAACAGCACCAATTAAAAAACTGACCAAAATCAGGAAGTTCACTGACAATGGGGCTCAGAGGGGCCAATAAATTTACATTTAACCAGAGGACCCCAGGCTTTTGGGATGACTAAATATGGTTCCATCAGGGCTGGTAGCTGAGACAAAAGATGGAGAACACAATCTTTCCATATCTGCATGAATACATTCAGGAGTAAACACTTATTAAACACTTTCCCTTGCTTGACCCTAGGAAGCATCATGCCTGAAGGGATTTTGAGCCAATGTTCATCCCAATTCCCCCCTGATGGGCTGGAAGGGTGAGGGCTGTTTGGAGAATGGAGAGGGAATGTTGAAAGATGCTGGGCAGGGTGGGAGGAAAGCACTCAAGAGCATGCTTAAAATAGTCCCACAGACACATCTAACGTCTCAAGGATTAGAAAGCCCAGGGGCTCAAAACCATCAACACCACAGCAGCCTAGTTAGGAACATGACCTTCAGCAGAGCTGGAACACAGGGTGTGTGCAGGTGGCAGGAATGGGACACTAAAGGCTGACACTTCAGCAGGGCACAGACAAAAGGTTTAGTCAACTCCCCGCTGGTAACATGCAAAAATACTTTGGCAACTGTCCTGCTCTGCCCTACCTTGACCTCTTCCTCAGTCCTATGTGCAAGGGGATTTTAAAACAGTCTAAATGAGTAATGCCACCTGCAGCTTGGAAATATGCTTCATATCCAAGAGAGAGAGAGAGACCTTAAAAAAGAAATATCAACTTTACCACTTGCTGAATCTTAAGAGTTCTGTGAGATGTTTTCAAAAACAGCCCCAACAAACCCTTTGAATGTTTCAATAGTTCAGGATCTGAGCTCTCCTCACACAAACCATGGAGAGAGTGCAGCTTTCCCAACAGGTAAGAGACAATGTTGAGTCTTATTTGACCAAGTGAAATGGTTATGGGTAATAGAGCTACACTGTCTGTATTTCAGGAAGGGCTTGGGGTTTTATTATTATTTTTAAAAGAAAAATCAATTCAGGTGATAGACTGGAAGACAGATTCCCTTTAGTCTTGCATCTTACTGTATTTTTGTACAGTTTACATTTAGATTGTTCCTTAGAGCAGGAAATAAAAAGGCCATTGTTTTACCACATTCTCCCATCATTATAATGAGATGCATCAGACTGGAGTTATTGAATAAGCTCAAAACTCCCCAGGTTACATTCTTCTTCATCTCCAGCCTCGCCTTTCAAACGAGCTTAACTCTTATTAAAAGGATCAGGGCTGTCCTCAGGCATACCCTGTCTTTAAACATGAAGCCCCCAACCACATTTTATGGAAAAGAACTGTCAGTCTCTACCTTTGCCAAACTCCATAGCAGCTTTAAACAATTATGCAAGACAGTAGATTTTTATTCCAGGCTCCTCTTACTCAATATCAAGTTCTAAAAATAATATTTTTCTTTCTGCTAGGGCACCTCCAAATAGTGATGATCCAAAGGCATTAAATAAAAGAAAGTTACAACTTAAAGAGCGTGACACAGATTATGAATAAAGAAACACATCCCATATGGAAAAGTTTTTAAAATTTGACATTTCTTTTCAATATGTGTTAATCAGAAAGACAGTAGTGAATTCTCACTGCTTCAGACAGAAAAGAATCAAACCTCTTGGGGCACATTACACAAAGGCAATTGCAAAGAAGGGAGAACAATCCTGTAGTTTCTTTTAAAACCATACTCTGTGTTTTTTTAAATGGCTGGGAAAGTCAGCAGTTTGGAGCCAGCCACATGTTACTTATCAATGCTTCAAATGCAGGGTGAGTTAGAAAGGCCATGCCTGGTTCCTTTTGCAATTGGGAAAAATCTCTTTTGAAGTCTTTTTGAGGGACTGATGGGGGAGAAAGTGTCAGGAAAAGGATTTGACAGGTTCTGCACAGTGTGGGGCAAAAAAATGTCAAGAGTAAAATCCCTTGTCTAAAATGAGCAAAGAGATAGAAACCTCTCCTTCAGCACTGGAGACGCCAGATAAAATGTCTAAGAGTCCCTTGTATCTTTTTTCCAGCTACACATTAATTCCTTTTTATGCCTTTTGCCAGCTTCTCATCTTACCAGGAGCCTGCAGAAGCCAGTCCAACACTGCAGGGAATGCAGCCACACTGGGGCTCCATGTCTAGCACTCTCCCAAGATCCCAGGAAAACATCTTCTATTTTAAATACCCCAAGCATCACAGAAGGCCTCAGTTTCAAGGTGGAACCAATGATCTGAATCATCTTAAAGCAAAAGTGAAAGGACCAAGACGTTATCCAGTTTCTTGAAATGAAGGGTATTATTGATGAACACATCAGTGACAACAACACTGTTGTTTTTGCTCTTGGACAGCAGACAGGTTTTGCTCTCCTGCATTTTCAATTCTGTCTAAATAACAGACATGAGTACTTTTGTAGCATGTGCAATGTAAGCATAACTACCACCAGCAGGTCAAGAACTGAACACATTTTGTTTTTACCAGGACCATAAGTTGCATTGCCCTTTTAAATTCTCACACTCTTCAAACAAAAAGAAAATGTCCATTATTTTTTCCATCAATCACAAAGACTCAATGTAACTCATCTCTGAAAGCTGTATTTATAGTAGAAATTTGAGAAATTAATTCCATATAAACTCTACTCTCATCTGTAGCAAACTGCTTTTGCATGTGTGGCACAAGCAACCAACACAGCTACAAACAACACAAACTTAGCATCCACACGACAGAAAGGACCAGAGGTCACTACATCACTACTCACAAGTAACAAGTTGGTGCACTCTTAGTGGAAGAAGCTCAGCTCTTCCACTGTTTCTCAGCTCAGCTTCTCTCAGTTTGAAGGGCACAGAAGTATAAAATCAGCTTTTATTACCAAAAGCCATTGTCTTTCCATTTTTATGAAGTGATAATATTTTGACTTCTTTCTTGCTTCTGCCTCATAGCGTTCCATTTGCAAGGTACATGTAACATCTCACAGATAATACTTCACAGCAAAGAAAGGAGAAAAACTTTTTCCAACTAAGAAAAGTCTTTCAAAAGAACCCTATCCAAGTGCTAGCAACAGGATTATTTTAATATAGTCTTTTAGTTACATAACAGACATGAAAATGCAAGTTATAACCCTGTCTTATTTTAATAAAGACCTGGGGAGCTAGATAAAAGAGCGCTAGACAAAAAAATACTTCAGATAAGAGATTAGGCACTCAAATCCCTAAAATATTCCACTGCAAGAGTGTTTGCTGCCTATTATTATAAAGACTACAACACAATATATGTTATCTATACCACAGATACACTTGTAAGATATTAACAGAAGTGTCTAAAAAATGTATAAAAGAATCCCCAGTTCAGCTTGTAGAATCCAGGCTGCTGTCGGGTTCTGCCATCTTCATACCACTCCTTTTGCATCTTTAGAGCTGTACATATTTAGCTGTACATTTTTAGGAGCAGTTAACTGCTGTTGGCTAAGTCTGCTAATTGCCCTGAAGAAAGTCAAAGCTGCAATCACCATACTCATTCATCTTTGACGATATTTATCATCAGCTGGTGCCTGTATCCCACTGTACAAAAAGGGAATATCCACCTCAGTGGGACTGGAACTTGCAGGACACCTCAATACCCTTATGACTGTGCAGTTCTATTATGTATTTACAGCAAGTATTATGCAGCTTTGTTCAGACTCTTGTACACACACCAAAGCTAAGGTAAAACTTCATCCCACAAAAGTACTTTGCACAACATTAATGAGATTATTGTGATGGGGGTTTTTGTCTGTGGTTTTTAATGAAAACATTTTAAAAGTGGCAGTTCACTGATTCAGTTCCCTCTTCCCCCTTAATATTGTTACGCTAGAACACAGCAAGAATTCAGGCAGTAAAATGTTTTAGGTACCTTGAGTTTTTCCACAGCTCTCCTCCTCTCTAGTAATACAGTTGACCTGGAAAACAGAAAAAAGACATAACTGACTTGTGGTAGGCTTCTCAACATAACTGGAATATACTGTATACTGTATATTTAGCATCTTGAACCCCTTTTCAGAATTTTTGACTGAATTAAATTTTAGTTTGTTGTCACATAATGCATTTTTCATACAACAAAATCTCAAAGGGAAGTCTCATTTAAGAGTGCCTAGCTGGAAATCTCAGGTTACAACGCACAAAATCCAGACTACCTGCTGCATTTTTAAAGCAGAGCATAACAGCCACAATCCACAACTGCTCTGGCAGCCCTGAGGAAGCTGAACCCCAGAGCAGGGCTGAGGTGGGGCAGGAGCAGAGCACAGGAACACAACACCTCCCTTTGAACACTACCAGTGCCCAGAGCTCCGACAGGAACAACCGCCCTGCTCTGACCCTTTCCCACCCCCGAGCAGGAAGGGGTTTTCCTCCTGCATTCACCTTCTAACATTAATGTAAAAGGAGTAAATAAAATAGCAATTGTTTACTTCTATCATCTTCTGTCATCACAGGCTTTGAGCACAAGTTATCTTAAGTCAAACCTGACAAATTATTTCTAACACCTTCCTTTTTCCCTCAGCCATTCCATCAAGAAAAAAAAAGTTATTTCCTGGGGACAGGGGCCAGACTCCTTCCTTTCATGCATGCATACAAAACATATGCTACATTTTCTAAGATCTGTACATTGCAAATTAGACATTTTATGCATTGTGAAAACACTGGGCTCAGCCTACCATGAGGCAAGGCTGGTACCTCTCACCAACTTGTTACCCTATTTGAATTCATCAGGTTGCAACAGACTCTTTCAACCATTCTCTCCTCAAGCACTACTGCTTAGGTTTTCTCAGCATATCACACTACAAATACTTCACCAGTTTCAACACTTCAGCAGCCTGGTTATCCCATTTCCCATCAGCACTAAAAGCTGGATTATTCAACGTGCTCTATGAATTTCAGGAGTAAAGAACTGACTTTCAAAAAAACCAATGTGCACAAAAATAATGCAAGTAGAATTATACAAAATTACTGGAAGACACTATAATTGCAAGCTACTCTAAAGCAAAAAATAAAATTCCAAGAGAAGTAAAAATAACATGTTGTTGCATCTTGGTATTGCTCAAATTGTCTATTTTCTCTGAATTATTTACTTATATAAAGTCAATGCCTTGCTCAGAAAGTTTGGATTTAGCAATGAACAATGCACTTATACAGAGTATTACAGGTGTAATACAGGTAAACAGCCACAAGACTATTTTATCTACTTTTAGACCTGACAGGAATACAGATGTAGGGGAGATTTAGGGGACAGAATTCTCTACCTAGGTGCTCTCTGTGGGGCTTGGGCATATTTGCTCATTCTTCTGCCCTGTCAACTGCTCCCTGGCAGAGCACACAAAGCAATGGCAGTGACTGGGAAAGTAGAAGAGATTCATTGGCACCAAAATGCCATGCTAGAGCGTGAGTACTCCACAGCATCAGGAATTTAAACACTCTAACGTGACTGTTTATTCTTGGCATGAGTGCAGTTTATTTTTCATCTACTTCACACTGTTAGAGATAAGGGAACTCTATTTTTACGCAAGCTCCTGATGTGTTATTTTAAGCGCAGCCGTCACAAGCAAGAAGAGACTCTCATCCAGGCTAGCAGCTACTGTTTCCAGAGGGCATTGACAGACCACTCTCAGACAGGAAAATTTCAGTCTTTCCAATTTTCCAGCTTCAGGTCTAGTAGCAGTGGTTTGCAGAACACAGAGGTGCCCCTATCTGAGGCGCTGGACACCACTTCGGTCTCCCGAGCATGTCATGGCCCTGCTCCTGCCCAGCACAGCCCCAGGACAGCAATGGGCAGCTTGCCCAGCTCTGTCCCCACCTCTGGCCACCGCACAGGCTGGAGATCCCACAGCTCTCAACAGAATGGGGTACTGTAGGACAAAGCCAGAAACTGTGACACTGCAAACGTAAAATGCTATTGAGCAAACTTCTTCCCGTCCTTTGTCACAAGCTCTTTGTAACAATCTTTTTCTTCTACTTCACATCCCTTCTCCCTATTACCACTCAATGCACTTTCACAAGCTATTCATCCCTACCCACTTCAAAATTCTCATTATTAAAACAACAACAAAAATATGTGACAATTATCAAACTACTCTGCCATTCAGTGCCATGACTTAATTCCCTCTGCTTAATCCATCAGGGTCCTTCATCCCCCATTCTACCCACTCCTGGAGTATAAGCAAGAAACTTTGACACAGGCACCGGTCAGGAAATGTCTTCACTGCACTTTCCATTGTTTAGGTCACATTCTCAGCTCTTGTTCATCAGTTAAATGCCTCCGTGCCCAAAATAAAATTATATAATCAATAACAAAGGACGCAGATCATAGCAAGAATGGGAAAAAGAAAATCTGGGAAGGAGTAACAGTCACACATTAAAGAACAAACTCAGAGTCACCTCTCAGATCAGGGAAAACAGCACTATACATTCTTGGATGAATAAATTGGGAGGAGAAATGGATTTTAACTAAGAGATGACAGCAGTGAGACAGATATTGAACATGAACAGCTTTGGAAAAATTTTCAATATATTTGAATAGCTGCATATGTCAGAAATCAGACATACTACACAAATCCTAACAGGATATTGAAAATGCAAGTGCAAATTAAAAGCTAAATGTGGGCTTCAGCCCACAAAAGGACAAAAGAATTTTTGTGTCAGAAATACCATTTATCTTGAGAATTAAAGTGCAAAAGCCACTTGGTTACTTGAGAGCTACCTCTGCGTCTCTCAGAGAATTAATGTTTTAGAGCTGCATCCAGAAACTATGAGTAATCACAATGATGGATAGTCCAGGAACTGTTGGGATACCCCAAAGAAACATGCCCTGGAATGAAATGATGATCTTCCTCAGCTACTCATATTATAATGGCTGATCGGTGTGCATTAGGAAAATACGCTTCTGGTTTGAATCCAAACCTTGAGTATAAAAGCAAAACTCTAGTAAATATTTAAGAGAATTTTGAGTTCCAAAAAGAAGAGCTAGCAACTAAGTTCTTTCTTTTTTTTTTTTCTCACAAACAAAACCATCAAAAGATTGTGCAACTCTAAGAGCCCTTAAGGAAACAATTGGGAATTTTTCATAACATGGTATTTCCTTATACTGCTGACCACAGGAATGCAAACAGTTCCACCAAACAGAGATTCTTCATTGGAAACAACTGACAATCTAACCATGTTTCCATCTTTTCCATTCTCAGCACTCAGCATACAAAACAGATGATATAATAGAATACAGAACTGTCATACCAGGGCCACAAGACATCTTTACTATAAATCAGCACCTGAGAAATTTAACAAAAACATATTTCCTAGGGGCTCCAGAGAGAATTTCTGCCTAATTATTTTGCACCTTTGATTAACAAAACTGCAATCTTCTATTATTTGTTGAATTTCCCTCAAATACTGTTAGCATCCCTGCCAACCCAAAACAGACCCCTATCCCCAACCTTAATTCAGCATATCAGTAACAAGACACATTCCCACAGCATTCCCTGACAGAAAGGCAGATGAGGCACAAAAACGTGGGCTGATACTCAACTGAGTTAGTGAAAGGAAAAGCAATGCTACTCTTTGTACCTTAGAAGACATCCCATATAAATCTAATGGATAGATTTCCTCACTACCTTCCTCATTTAGGATTATTTGAGCAACGTCAACTGACATAATGAATCCCTCCAAAGGAAGCTGGAAATGTTTGTGTACCTGTACAGAAATGGTGCTCAGAACTGACATTCTACCAGAAACTGCACAAGGAGAGCAAGTACCAGAGGGAGCAAGTGCCTCAAGGGAAAGGCAAGACAGGACTTACAAAGAGACCTAATTTTCCTGACAGATAATTAACAAGTCACTATCATGGAGAAAACAATTTACACTCTGTGCTGAACTTCATGCTGCGAAGGGAGAAATATAGGATAAATGAACATAGGCAACTGGAGATACATTATTGTCAGAATTCAGGAAGGCACTACGAATGGGAAAGGTGCTACATCAGCACCCTGACCAATATATGTCATTGCAAATTTGCAACTCAATTAAGGCAAGATTTTAATCAGAGCTACAAATGCACTTAATTCTCTCAATTCAGGCTGAGGGAAAGCAAGAGGAACAAGTCATGAAAGGAGAACAAAACTGGAATGTGCTACAAAGAGACCAAATTGTTTTCAAAAGGAAAAACCAAAACAAACAAAGCCAGTGAAAGACAAAGCTTTATGGAGTTAGTTTGCCAAACAAGTCAAGAATTTTGGATGGTAGAAAAGACCGACAAATGTCTTAACTTCAGATAGAGACATAAAAAGACTTTGCTAGTGTGGAAGTGTTTACAATCCATGGCAGAGAGATTATTATTCTTGTAGTCAAGGAAACCACCCTTACAGGATTTCAAATTTTGGAATTCCCCTTTCAAGAGGGAACACAGGAAAATCCTCCATGCTCTTCTAAAAGGAGAATGAATATGGCTCTAGTGTCCCAAACAGGGCCACGAGGCTTTGCCAACACACTGGTTCCAATGGCTCCACAGAGGAAGAGGTCACCATCATAAATGAAACATGTCAATACTGCACTTCCATAGATCATCAATGATAAAATAGCCACTACATCCCATAATATTTTCACATACAAAACCATTTACCAGGAGTTGCTAAACCAGTAGCTAAAATTTTCAAGTTAGGCTTTATTTAAATTACTGCATCTCTTGATGTTTTCTTTCAAAGGGATGCCCACTCAACTCTCAAAAGCTGACCATTCATCACAGCACACTGCTGTCTTGGAGAATTAATCTTTTCTACATGCTACAAACATGTGAAACCTCCCCTCCTGTTTGGACCATTCTGAAACTCTAAACATAAATTATACAAAGAAACAGCTTGGTTTAATTATAATAGTAGAGTAAAACTTATTTTTCCAGTTTTTAATCTTAACTAGATAACAAAACCCCACTTCAGCTGATACAACAAAGTGTGCTGAGATTTAGAAGAGAACTCAAAACCTATCTTTTATTTTTATTGCTGTCAACATCCTAAGAAAAAAATATGCACCAAAACCTTTTCAATTTAATCTCCCTGGTGTTGCTAGAGTACTACCCAGACTCTGCAGACTGTAAAGCAAGGCAGCACTTACAGCACACCACGATCACCATAATTAGAACATAGTAATACCAAGTGATGCAAGAAATTATTTGCTGGTTTTCATTAAAATGCACAGTTCATTTCTAATTTTTCCTACAGTCACTGCACCAAGATGCATGTTCAGAATGGCAAGAAACTACTAGGCAAAATTTATGTAACATTCATACTCAAGTTGAATTAGCACTACAATCACTAGAAGCTTTGGTGCTGATAAGGAAGCAGAGACTGATTTTAGAAAAATATTACAAATTAAAGCTATTGAAGAGTAACTGAAAAGCTTTAATTATGACTTCTGGCTGAAATAAATATATTTGAAAACAAAGGTGTTATTTCTAACTTACCTTATGGGTTAATTCTAACTTACTATAACTTACCTTATGGGTTACTGTTTATATTAATATTGACTATTTAATTTTACCTTTGTCATCTGATAAACCCCACTAACAAAGGTCCAGTGCTCAACAGTTTGGTGTTGTAAAGAATAGAGTTGCTGTCTGGTATCTGTCTTAATGACTGCTTCTCAGCAAGAATAAAATTAGTTTCAGGTGGGGTATTTTAAGTACTGCACTACTAAGTTTTCATGTAAATACAGCCTAAGCAATGGGAAATGACACTGTCAGAAATCATCTGAATGGCCTTATCTGACTGCTGGGTACAGTTTTGCAATAGACCTTCTAACTGGCCTCAGGGACCTAGTTTCTGCATTATGTACTTCTGCGCCCCTTGCTCCCTTCAAATGAATGAGGTCCCTGCTGAGACTGGCATGAGAGAAGGTGTGTGGTAATATACTGGAATACACTGCATCTCCTTCAGTAATGGCTGTGTCAAGCCAGACAAAACACAAGTGCTAACTGCAGCTCCAAAATGCCTGTCTAGAGGAGGCAGACAGTGCTCCTTTAGCCTGCCTTACAAAAAACGAAAATACACCAAATCCACTTAAGTAAAATAATTTTCAAGCCATGTCCAAGGTTTGGGCAATTGTGAAGAAAAAGACACCTAGCATTTTTCAGCTGCTATTTAATGCTCCTGAACCTTTTTTTCCCCCCTATTTGCTTCCTTTTTGCCTCACTCCACATATATTCTTGTATTCAGACTTCTCATATTTTAAGTCTCTCCTGAACGAAAAACTATCTTACATTCCTTTATAAAAAGAAAAGAAAATGTGAAGGCCTGGCATGACTCCTTTCTCACCTTTTGTTAACACAGGTTTCCTGCTTTCTTCTCCCTGAGACAAAATCTCTCCTTTTCTACCAATCTCTCAGTGTTAACTTCAACCCATTAGCTTTTACTGCAGTCTCACTTCTGTCCTCTGCCCCCACCTACAAATGTATAATGGTCATTTCCAAAGCTGCTTTTGCTTTCTCACCAGAAACCATCTGCTCCGATCATTCCTTCCTTGTGGTCTGCAGGATCCCACTCCTACCAATACATACCCCTTCCAGAACACCACAACTACTAATGGTTGTAAGAAATCCTACCCTGCACCCACTGCAAGTCCCTTCTGTCATGCTACCTCTGATTCTGTTTTCAGCACCACCAGCCCACTCCTCCTCTTCCCCTGCCCTGTGAACTCCTGGCATGAGAGCTGCCCAGACACATTGTGCTGGCCACCACCTCAAATGCTCAACTGGAAGCAACTTCTTGGTGCTGTACACAGACCATCTACCTCCTGCTCTGCCCAAGGGACCCAACACAGCCTCAAAGCTTCAAGAAAGGAATGGGCACTTCATGGAGCAAGACTTCTGCTCCCTTGGGTTCCATTCCCGCACAAGGAAACAAAACCAACTTCCCAACTCGCTCAGGTATGTGCAGGTACTTTGAGACTCCCTTCTCACTTAAATATTCACACTTAAAACACTGGTATAGCAGTAGCGGTCTGCCTAAGAGTACACAGCAAGGCAAGATTCATATGGACTCTTTCCATGTGTTTTCTCCCATGAAGTAAAAGCAAGACCTAGCACATTCTTACCCTATGTTTAATTTCTCAGCAATTCTTTTTGCAAGCTGCCTTTGTCATGTCAATGCTAAAAATGTCCATTAAAGATGTTTTTACTAAGAAGGGATTCTTGCTAAATTGATGCTTCAACCACCTGAGCAGACACTGATTCCTTTCTATTCTCACCTTTTCCTTTAATGCTATTTTGGTTTTATTTTGCAAGCCATCAAGCCCACAGCACCTCTTAACCTGCACTCACATAGAGTTTTGTCTTTCAGCTCTGCAGCTGGAGTGTTACTCTGACTCTACTGCAGCAACATTACTTCTGAGCATTCCCAGCAGGGTTACTGGCACCAGGCAGGTCTGTCTGAGGCTGACAAACCTCCTCTCATACTGTGCCTGAAAACGGGAAGAGAATGGTGGAAATAAAAGTGAAGACCTGCAGCTGAAGTTTGAGGGGGCTGGAGAGGATTTTCCCCACACTCCCCATGGTGATTAGTGGGGCAATTAGCCCAGTTGCATCAAGGCAGGACAAAACCACCACAAGGAATCTTGGCTTGACAACAATGATCAGAAGATGTTTCACAACATAAACTTCAAATGTATGATATTATTTTCTTCCAGCATTAACTTATGGATAAAGCCATAGGTGGATCCATGACAACAAATTATTGCTGTAAAGCTAATAATGTACATGAAGGTCTTGAAACACTTTTCCTCCTCTCTGAAAGACCAAGCCCCTTATTTATTAGAACAAGCTGTATTTGGAAGTTGAGGTTATGATTTGTTTACAAACTGACCAACTCCACTGGTGAAAGAAAAATAGTTTTTCATCAGTATTCGCCCTACTTCATAATGACATTATGAAGAGAAACATTGCCTCTTATATTGTTTTACTTAATTATGTTCATGAAACAGTCAATTCAGCCCCCAAACCTGAGAAAGGATCAAAACCAACTACAGTTTTATTTTTTTAAACTCTGTATCTCACTTGTTCACTTTTGACTTCTGCAAAGCTTAATTCAGCCAACCTCCACCCTAACCCCTGGGAGCATCTTGTACTTTCCAGCCATCTGGACTGTATTTACATTACTAAGAAGAAAGTCAAACTTGCTCATGAACGAAGAAAATCTCCTTACTATCTTTCTGTCTTGTCTCCGCAGTTATCTTTTAAGTTCTTATTTTTTTCAAAAAAAATTACTGATCTCTCTGGGGATCTCACTCAATTTCCCTCATGAGCTCTACTGATGTCATACAACTTCTTTGCTTATAATTTCCTAGTGCTGCCTTTAAAAAAAATTAAAAATAGAAATTACTATTTTTCCCCTCAGTTTTCACCCTCTCTTCACAAAAGCCCTTACAAACAGCATGAAAGTTCATGAATGATGGATTAGGATAGAAGCAATTGTACCAAAGTGTTTATTTAGACAGTAAAAGTGACAGCTTTGCAAATAAAATGAACTATTGCCAAACTAAGATCAGAGAGAAATTTTAAGAAGAACATGGACAAACATTTACTTTTGAACTTGTATCCATTTTAATGGTATTCCTCCCTCTGGCAGTGACTGCTGCATCTTGGCTCCTACAGGACAGAGGAGTACGCAACTTTTTAAAATTGCATTTTCATCAAACTATCAGTGCTGTGACCCCTCTCCCAACACTGCTGATCCAGTGTGCTGAGGAAACTTGAAGAAAAAGCACAAACTGCAGAAGACAAGAAACTGCTTCAAACTGGTTTTACTTTCAACCACATGTCCTTAAACCCCACCTATTTTTTATTTTATCTGAGCTGCAGTATAAGTCTGCCTTTTAGTATTTTATAACCCTATTTTTCAGGGCACACTATCTCTTTTGATCAAAGGTAGTCTATAACTACAGCTTATCATTAAAAGCTATTTTGCAGATTTACTCTGCTCCAGTTGACATGCACCAGAAATCTGCATCAAGTTTAAATGAAAGCCAGATTGGTGTCTTAGTTACACAGAAAATTAATGAAAGCAATGAGTGATGCTTGACATTCAGCTTTTTAACTAGGAAGCGAAGAGCTCCAATGCTTTTTGATGCCTGACCCAAACATCTGACTAATTTCAAATATTAATTCAGCTTAATGAACTAATTTAATACCTGTATAAGGGAAAAATGGCAATGTAACATAAATTAGAAAATACTTACTAGGAAGAAAAACACATTTCTAGAGGGGTGTTTGCTTAAAGAGAACTACCTACTGTTGTTTATTTTCAAGCTGAACCTCTGAATTTAGTGCAACAAAGTGACCCTTCAGTGGCATAATGACTTTTCATGATCACGTCGAGTATCTTGTCTCTTCAGCAGCTCTTCTGGAATACCAAGGAGTAGAAGTTTAATTACAGATGTATGGTAGGCTGCACACCACAGCCACAGTAAGTTCATTAGAGAAATACACAGCAGAGCAGTAACAATGCATTAAAAATGTAATGAATATGCCCACATGAAAAACTAACTACTGAAATAACTCACCCAAACATTACCACATTCTGCTTGCTTTCTTTTAAAGATGCCAGTTTCTAGAATGATTCAACATTGTCCCTTCCCAGTTTTTTCCCTCCTCAACTCCAAAACTCAAAAGACCAGCAGAGCAAATAAAGAGTTTGTGATTGAAAGTAGCTGAAGTGCTGTGAAGATGCAGCATATCTCTGCTGTAGGGAAGCACAGCCAAATTACTTATCAGAAACAAAACCCCAGGAAATCTGTTATCATTTGAGCAATACCTCTACTAAAAAGGACTTCTCCCCCTCCATTTCAAACTGTTCAAATTTTCCCCCAAATTTGCAATATTTTTTCCTTTTGAAGACATGGACAGTAAACATTCAGGCAACCCTGAACTTCTTTTTCTTGAGACACAAGCTGAACGTTTTATGCAAACTACTAAAAATAAGTTTTACTTCCAGCAGTGACAACTCCTCACAGCTTTAATCAAAGGAATAGCAATCACAGCCTAATGGGCCCTGTTCTCTAGAGCATCCAAGTTGAAAAATTATTAGTAGGAGAATATTTGCTGCAAAGAAGAGAAGAATCTGCCAAGAAGTGAGGAGTAATATATTTGCACTTAGTCTGCCTCAATTTGGTTTTACATCTTTCTAACAGAGAGAACAAAAAGTGACTTGATGCTCAGTCTGCAGCTATGGTATGAAATTAGTTTCTAAGGAAACAGGGCAGAATCCAAGGGACAAAATTTCTGTGTTTGTGCTGCTTCTGTAGCAAACACAGCATCAGCTGCAGAAGGCACATGAAGCAAAACTCCAAACTGATTAAGGGATTGGACCTTTGGCATCCTGAACCAGCAATTTAAGTGGCAGGCTCACTGGTGAGGCACTCATCCCTTTGAGGAGAGCGCAGAGGTGTAAGCAGGATGCACAGCAGCTCACAGCCACTGCCAGCCTACTCCTCCCAACTGCAGTGCAGAAAGAGACACTAAAAATAATACAGCTGGCACTGAATATAGTCTGCTCCTTCAGGCATGCACAGGCTCTGCTGTGACTTTTAGAAAATCTGACTGCCCACATCTCGTGGTTCCTCTTTCAGAGGAAAAACAAATCTTTAACTAGTGAGGCAGAAAACTTTTCTGTACAAGAACTCCAAGTGGGTCAAATAAAAGGTGCTAATTTTCAAGAGAGGTTTCCACACCACGAATGCCAAGCAGGTTTCCCTGCTGTGATGAGCACTGGGCTTTGGGGAGCATCCCTCCAACCTGATGGCACAGGGATGCTCTGGATGCTCTCCCAGCTGGGGCTGCACCCCGTGTGCAGGGATTGCACTCAGGATGCAGACAGGCAAGAAGGGCAGCTACACCAGAGAACTCCAGATGATGAGATCCTCCAGGCCAAAATAATCAGAATTCCTTGGAGAATTTAAAAGTTCTGAGGTTTGTGGTGCACTCTGAAATGAAACATTCCTCCTATCAACCAGCCACATAACTCACTGCTTAGCAACAGAGGGTGCACACGTGTACCTGTTTGCAAGAAGGAAAACAACTCTTGTTATCCATCATTCTCACAACACAATTTCTCTCTGAGTATACACAGGGTTTGTTGTTTGTTTTTTTAAATTATCTTAAACTCACATTTCAGTATAAATCCAGGTCCCCTCTACATTCAGTGAAAACTAGATGGCGAATTGAAAATAGAATGTTTCTAAAGCAGCTTCAACACAGGTGTTTGAGTGAAGCTAATTTCAACCTGAGAGGGAACTCTCCTTGGTTTGCTGGGTCAGTTTGGGCAGTGACAATTCTTTTTGCACAGCTTTCCTTTTCAGAAGGAAAACATCAATGCGCCTCAAAACCTCAGTGTCAAGAGGCTACTTCTAAAACTGTTTGCCTGATGGCCAGAGGTGACACCCAGCCCTGAAATCCCAAATACATTGCCCCAGGCTGGGGTATTATTTCCATTATGCTATTCCACTGCAGAACACACATCAATACTCATCTCTGTCCATAAATCAATGGAACCTATTTTAGGCACAAAAGCTTCAAAATAAATCCTTCTGACCAACCTCTCAAATTAATTATGCAAATGCTGTATCAAAGCACAGAGATAATTTTTACTTCAAATTTTTAAAATCTGCACAGATACTCTGAAATGAAAAGAAATGAAATGCCTAATTATACACACTGAATAATCCAGATAATGGCCTGTCACATGCATCATTCTGAATGCAAATCAGAACAATGGTTTTAGCTGTAAACACAATGTGGAAACATCAAGTAACTTTGATCTTGTCTTTGGCAAGAACACACTTTCTTAAGATTACCCTTCTGTATTCAGTGGGATTTATATATATATATATATGTATATAATGAAGTATTTTTTCCCTTTTGAATCTCAAAGCCTTTCCTTACCAAACATACTCTGTGAGTTATTCCAAGAGAGATGAATTGTATTTCTCCAAACAGAAGGACGCTGCCTCTTACTGCCCTGCTAGAAACACTAAAAGCAAAAAACCCTTGTTTGATGCTTTACTTCCATTCAAGCAAAGTGTGATTGGTTTTGTATCCAAAACATCCACAAAGTGTGGATGTAGTAAAAAGCTCCTGTGCTGAGGAGCACATACCAGCTTAGGAGAGAGGAAGAAAGGCATACCCAGAGCAAGCAGCCAACCTCCAAATCCCTGCTGTGGAAATGTCCTAGCACACACTCCAGGCATGTTTGGGAGGTAGGATTTTCTGCATTTCAGCCTACTTCTCCCTAACACAGCAAGCCAATCATGCAGGAATCAAGTGACCTACCAAAGGAAGGGCTAAAACTGAATAGATGTGAATGCCCAGGTTGGACATGCCAGGGAGGCAGTGGAAACCACTGCTGTCCTCTTTGCCTGGTACTAAAAAATTCATTGCACCACTGCCCATGCTGTTAAGACAAATTTCAGCAGGCGTAAAGCCTTATTTCATGACAATGTTAGTAAAGGGAGATTAGGCTTTTAATGCAACAGTTCCACAGCTTAAGGAATTGAGGCTGGAAATTAAAAATTAGGAATTTCAGTGGTGACTATGGCTAACAGTGACTGAAAGGTCAAGTGCAACAAGAAAGTCTGTAGGGTGCAGCAGTCTTCACTTGCCACCCAGCTTTGCTTTCCAGTACCTTTTGCCACTTACAGATAAAACACAAGATACTAAATTTCATGTTGTGGTTTTATTAGTTTTAAGGTATGAAGAAAATCTATGAAAGTAACAATACAGGAAAATAAATGCAGAACTTTAAAGTCACCTCTCAGTAGCTGCATTTCTAACAAGATCCTCAGCTTAGGCTAAAGCCTTTATTGCACACACCTGGATCCCTTCAACAAAAATTGCTTTAAAGGAGGGAAGGTAACATGTGCTGATCAACCAGAAGACTCCATTAAATGGCGATGCAAGACTGCATGAGATACACATTGAAGGCCAGCAGAATTAATCCACACCCAGGTCTAAAATAAAACAATACTACAGAATTGTAAGATTCCCTGAGTATGTGCACCTCAGCCAACTTACACAAGCCTTTACCTATCTCTGCAACTCAATTTTTTCCACTTGCTGAAACTGCCAAACTCAGGAAAAAACCAGGCACTTTGAAGGCAGTCACACTGAGAACTTGTAATCAAATTCAGTTAGGAAAGTGAACAAAACTAGGACAGACACCTTCAGCTTGAATTTGTTGAATGTTTAAACGATTCAAGTCTAATTGTGAGGTTTTAGCTAAGCTTTTCTTTTTACTCTTTTATAGCAATATCTGCCTATCCAGAACAGGTTTCAAAATGTAAACAGGGACTTGTTACCTACTTAAACAGAACTCCTATCCAGTGTAACATTTATTAAGACACTACTTAAAACACTGTCTGTATTCTCCCTTTCTGTCTTCCTGACATGAACTCATCCCTCACTTGCTGTTCCATTCAACAAACTCTTGTTACTTGGTCCATTTCTGTTGGCAAAATGCACAAGTTCGTGTGTTTGTATGAAAACAACCATAACTATTTGACAAATACCTTAGGAATTGCAAGTTGCAATTATCAAAACATCTCATGAGCTTTCTCCTAAGCTTGCATCAGCCTATAGGCTTGCTAGCAAACGACAGTCATGCATGCAAGTTTCCTGTTTTAATATTCCTCCTCCTCCTTTTTTAGGCAAGATTATTCTCATCCTTAGAAACAGGAAGTCATTAAGTTAAAAATGTTTATACTAAATGAAAACACACATATTGCCGTGACTTCTACTCTGTGACTATTGGGTGGTCTCAATCTGAATCCACTTTCTGACCAGCAAGTGCTTCCCTTGGAGAAATTATCAAAGCATGGCCTCAGAGACCAAGGATTGGAAAGGTATAAACTATCAGCTACTATAATTACAGTACAGGATTTAAATTTTTTTCAGAAGACTTTAATATACCCCAACAAAACTCCCAAACATCTGTTTTCAGTAAGTATTTAAACAAATGTTTTTCACGAGCTCTATCAGAAATTGGCTGGTGCTGTGTTTCTTGGGATGAGGTCAGCAGTGTGTGCTAGTGCAGAGCCTTTGCTGCAAGTAATCATAAAAACCATGTTTATTTGTGACAGAGTGTGGTTCAGGGGGGAAATCCACAGCCCACTGGCATGCTCCACTGTGACCTCCAGAACCAGCCTGCAACCACCTGTGATCAGTGCCTCCAACGTGCCAACTCTGGTCACACTCTTCTTATTCAGAAACTCCTCAAATTTCCTCTTGAATTTGATAAACATTTTAAAAAATCTTCATTTTACTACTGTGATAATAATACACTGATGGGTGACCCACAAAGACTTTCCATGCACAGAACATCTGACTACAACTCTCCCCACACTAAGAAAAATCTGTCACTTGCTATTTGAGTTTTTTTGTCAAACTTACTATTGTGTGCTTTTTATGGATATAAAGTACATCTCAGGAAAAACCAAACTTCAGTCCACCAGCACACATTTTCAACTGCTTTTTCAACACCACCTGTCCTTATTACAGGAAAATGGACTTCCTCCCAACCTCAGTATTTTAATTATTAAATAATTGGAAGAAGTGAAGAATGCTTCTCAGAAGGGAGCTGCACAGCAGTTCCTCAGTGATCATGAGCACTTTCGGGAAACTTGAACGCTCTTCCAGCACGCCCACTTGCTTCCTGTGAACAACCAGCGTGCAGAATTATTTGGAGAGGTCTTCCAAAGTGCTAAGAACATGATTTCTGTGCATTTTGATGCTCTATGAATCACCAAGAACAGAGTATGAAGCCAAGAAACAGTGAAACATGCACATGCACATACAACAAAAATAAGAGCTGCTAAGACTAAAAATACCGAAATATATCCTGAAAATAGCCAGGAAAAGGCCAACAGGAAGCTACACACTATGCCACTTCCACCTGAGACTCTTTACTTTTGTTTGGACCCACAGATCAATATGAATGTCAGGAATTAATAAAGCTAAGCAGGAGAGATCAGCTCTCCAGAGAGCAGCCACATCTGCTCAGCAATGCCAAGCTGCCAGCTGGACAGAGTCCCAAAAGCCTTTAAAGGGTCATCATGCACAGCAAAAGCTTGTACTCGAATAAAAACCTTTTAGCTTAGCAACTAAAAAGGTAATAGATATTCTGTTAATTACATTAAGTAATTAAGTCATGTTTAGCTCTGTTAATTAGGGTGCCTAATTTTAAAAGGTCTAATAGCCACAATATTTAAATTTCTGGTTTGTTTGGGTAATGCAAGAAAAATCCATTCAAAACCACTGTCATTTTTTTGACTGGCTCAGAAGAAGAAGTTATGCTGTTAACAGAAAAGTTAATCAGTTGCAACAAAGAGTCAAATAAATTATTACTTGTTGAGTACTGCATATTCTAAGCAGCTTTAGTGTATGAATAATCAGTTAAGAAATGCAAAATGAAAGACACTCTGGATCTCAGTCGAGATCATCAAGCACACAAGGATACTTTATCTGGGTACAAATTGTCAAAATGCTCTTTCCTTGTGCATATTTGATAGAAATCTGTTCAGGGAAGAAATAAACCCTGCAGCAGATGACATTTGCCTCCCTCCCCAGTATGTCCCTCACTGACACACAAAGTCTGGCAGGGTAGAAAAGCTCCCATCGAGCTTTTGATAAATGAAGCTATTTCTGAAATAACTGCTGGCCTACGTGGAAATTGCTCCTTCCAAATATCTCAGATTCAGGAGTACAGTACCATCCATGCTCAGTTAAACACAGCTTCTTCTACAGCTGCAGGTGGCTCAACTTTCATGTGACAAAGATGCAGGTGACACCCTTCAATACCTGGGCAGGCAGGTGCTCAGGAGATGTGCTTTGGGATTTCAGCAGCTGAAACCCACTGGGAGCTCCCCCTGCTCCCAAGGCATCACAGCCCAACACTCTTTAATACAAGATATCACACCTCTGATGTCTGCAAGGTATTTCCAGTTCTCATCTTGTGGCTTGTTTCCAAGCAGAGCCCAAGAGCTGAGTCCAGGCTGGACCACTACCAGTCCCACAGACAGCTCGTTTTGTAAGCAAAGAAACCACTTCTAAGAGCCCAGTTAAGATCAGCCTGCTGAAATTAGTCTGAGCAATTCATGCTCAGCACAGCAACTGCAGGGCTGCCCATTTTAATAAAAATCACTGCTCTCAAATTTTACTCAGAGCAGCGGCCACTACCAGAGGGTTACTACCAGTCCTAAAGGCATTGTGTCTGTGAAGGTTTGTCACTGCACAGTAATGCTCCTTCTGACCCCATGCAATGCATCAGGAGCACTTCCAGCATCACAGCCCCTCTACAGGATGTGGGACATTCCCCATGAAGGCACCTGGAATTATTAGGCCCCCATTCAATTACCAAATTCAGCCTCTAATTTTATATGCCTTTAAGCAGGGCTTAAAAACCACACAACACAGTGCCCCAAACCATCTGGAAATGCAGATGTCATCTGCTCACCTTGGTAATCTGCTGCAAGGTTTTTCAGATGAAGATGTATTTCATCTTGTGGTGCTATATAAATAAACAAAGTATTATAAACAATCATTTTATCTGGCTGGGGTTATGTCATATGGTTTGCTTTCTCTATGAAAGAAAACACGTACATAAAGTGCAACCAGATGTTGTTGGCAGAGAATCCATTTAATATGGACTCATTTCTAAAAACATGATTACAGATGTGGCCTACATCCTGAACCCAGTGTTTAAGGAAAAATTCTCTCTACGTGAATTTCACTCATTTTCTATGTTTTCTCTAGGTCTCCTAACTCAAAAAGAAAATGTTTCCTAGAACTAAAAAAGTTGTATCCCCTCCCTTTTCACAAACCCACCAAAATATAATTCAAGCACACTGATAAAAAAACCAAAAACCCTGATCATGTACTGAGGAAACTCTGCTCTGCAGCAGCTCACTGCATTACCAGCTGTGAGAAGGCAAGGATGCAGGATACAACCAAGTCTAGACTGGGTTTCCTTGCTACAAATAATACTTAGCTAGCTCTGCACCTGCCTTGTAATTTAATTTTCAAAGTGCAAAAATAGTTACTACAACTCTGCTTGCAGAACTGTGGAAACTGTAGACACTCTAAGCAATTATTTGTAGTGTTTTAAGTAAAGAAAATTAAAAGTCAACTGAAACATACCAAAGTTTTTGATTAATATCATCATCCTTGAAATCTCTTACAAATTTAGAAAACTCTCACTAAGGCAATTAAAATATAAAATAAAGATTTAATTGGTGTACTATAGGATTGCTTAGGATATAGAAGGTTTTATAAATCTGATAAAACCCCAAGGAACCAAGAAAAAGAACAGAAACAACAGAAAAGTTTTAAATTCAAAATCAGTAAAGTCTGAATAAGAACTCCACTCTTTCATGCTTGCTGGTTTATAAAATCCTATCTAGAGCCTCAAGAAAATTAGAATAAAGCTCAAACTCTTTTCAAAACAGAAAAGAAACAGTACAGAAAGACTGACTGCATCATTCCACATCTGAACTCAAGAGATTTTCACCATATTTGATAGCCAAGTATTGAATTAATTAAGAACAGTCCTCTTAACAAACACACTCCTGAATTAGATCAGACAAGTTCTTACTCATATGAACAGAGAATCCAATGCTTAAGAAAAATTGTCTCTCTTTATAATCATTACTCTCACTCCACATCCATGAGCATATGAAGTTAAAGTAGAAAATCCTCCAAAATGTTCAGTGGCTACTAAGACTGTTCCCTTAACAATGAATTTATTGAAGGACAAAAATACTTGAAAAACTGGGTTAGTTCTCAGTGACATCACTGAGAACCAACAGTTGAAAAGAGAGCAACCCCTTTTATTTTTTAAAGTTCTAATCAAAAGATAAGTAACTCCTTCAGAGAACAGCACCATGCAGGAGCACCTACATTTATTGCTAAAGCTCATATATTTGATTAATCTAGATTATCTTTTCCAAGCAAGGTATTAAAAAGGTCCTATGAAATAATGAAAAAGTCAAAAAATAAAAATCAAAACAGGGGAAAGTCCTACTTTCACCTAAGAAATTCTGTGTCAGATGATGCAAATGAAGGTGGAATTTTAAAATCCTCTCATGACCAGCCAATTTCCAATCAACAGGTACATGGCTTCTGGAGGCAGGACAACAGGAATTTTACACAACTATTTAAAATGTCCCAAGCGACCTTTAACAAGAGCTTTAAACATCTGTTTTGAGAATCATTTTCAGCAGGATTAAATATATACACATGGCTGTAGAAACACTGTTTTTAGTGGGGGAATCAGGATGATTTAAAGTGTGGTTACACCTTGCTCAGAGAGGAAGCTCTGGGGAGGGTGGATAAATAAACTCTGAGCCCAGAGGTGAGCAGAGCACTTGTTCCTGCTCCTCAAGGAGAGGTTCCTTCAGTGAGAGGCTGCTGAAGGGCCCAAGCTCTGAGCTCAGCTCTGCTCCGCCCCAAGGGTTTCCAGTGCTTTGGTCTGTGGGTGTGATGCAGGTGAGAGGCTCTGCCCACCATGCAGTCTAACTGCAGAGCATTCAAAAATTACCCCCCAACTTCAGCTGCCACAGCCTCACTTAAAAAGAGAGCCCTGATGTGTAGGTGCACTCACCTGCTATTTATAACAGGAGTCTTGCCAGCAAAGTCTTTTCTTTAAACATAAAAGAAACCCCAGTTTGAGAAGCCTACCTATGGATGGGGGTAGGAGAAACAAATGAGGATGCGTGCGTACTTGTTTATTTTCTTCAGAGACAGGACAAATAAATGGAATTGCTTGAGAGCCCAAAACCTTACAGGTGGTTTCTGGACACATTAATGAATCAATGGCAAAACCTTCATTCATCTACTAGTTGCCAGCTACTTCACATGAAGGGTTTACTGTGGCCAAGATGAACATGAACAGCTGTCACATCAGTATGGGATAAAAGATCTTAAAAGGAGAAAAATAACATACTGCAGCACTTACACAGCTTGTGTTAAGAAGTTTTAAAGAAAAAAACCTCACAGCCCAAGTCTTCTCAGAGATTGAGCCAAAATGCAGAATATTTAAATATAACAGCAATCTGAATAACGAGAATTAACAGAGTTGTTATCTGGGTGTTATTTGCACAGAGCTGAGAGGAGCCACAGATCCAGGCCCCTGGTACCAAGAATCTGTATGCAGGAATAACAACCCCAGTGTGCTATTCACTGCTCTGCTGGGGCACCTCAATTAGCCAGCCAAGCCTGACTGGAGTCTGCCTTGTTTTAAGGCTTCCAGCATCCTCAGAGTGTTCTCCAAACAGCAATTCAAAGCAGGAATGTGATTAAGGGGAAGGCCTTGGCTGGCCACAAACAGTGCTGTGAATACCTCCTGCCTTTCTGCTCCCTGAAGGACTGAGCCAAAGAAAGAGCTGAGGCTCAAGAGAACATCCTGGGTCTGAGTGTGGGTCCGAGTCCAGCGCAAATTCCTCCCCACAAGATGCTACAAGGAAGGCTCTGCATCTCACAGTGATGACAGCTCTCCTTTCTGCTTTTACAGCCACCACTCCTCAATGCTGATCTACCAAATACACCAAAGAGAGCCCTCTCATTAGAGAGCTGCACAATTGCACACTTTTGGTCATTTGTGCTAGCTCAGTTCACCACAAAGAACAAACAACTACAAGATCAGATTATCTTACAGTAAATAACATCACTCAGACCTCTCAGGAAACTTAATTTCACCCAACTGCAAGATAAATAAATAATTTGAAGATATCAGCTGCAACCTTTTATGTCTTTCACACTGAGTTACACAACCTTGCAGCCTCAAAACCCACAGGTTCCTGTAGATGAGTGGGACTTTACAAAGCATCCACACTCGTGTCACCTCTGGTCAGAAGTAGACATGGGAATAAATTTCTGGACAGACAAATCCTATTTTTACAAATGCTTCAATAACTTAGGCACTTCAGGGCAGACATTTTTCTTTCTTATGTAATGCCCATTGCTGGAATCCAGAGAAATATTTCTAAAATTTTATCCTTGGGGCAATATGTAGTTTTACTCCTTCTGTCAGCTTGCCTTCTTTCTTTCATCAAGCAGAATCCTTCTTTACCACATATTGCATAAAAAGTCTAAAAACAGTGTGTCCAATGAATTTGACCATAATGCACAGGGCTGATGCCCTGCAAGTGCTAATCTCAAATCACATACAGCTTTTTGAATTTAGTTTTCATCTTCCAAAGTGCTACACGTTAGGTCACTGCAAGGGCTTTATTTTTACCATTTTTACTTCTAAGCCACTAAAGACAGAAAAGATGCAGGAACAGAACTTAAAGTTATGCCATTGAACCATTGTTCATTATTGATGCCATTATTATTTCTCTAATAAGAGAAAGAGCATTAGGAAAACTTCTCCTAGATTTCTGTGAATAAGGAATTGGATAAGGCACATTGAAGAGCAGACGCAGAAAAAGATGGGAAGAGGAAAGAGTTTTGTGTTCTGGGTATCAACCAATGCATCCGATTTCACCAATGAGCAAAGACACAGAAATGAATAGGAAAAACACCCCAAAGCATTCTAAAATAATTTAAAAGACATTTAAACAACAGCTACAGTTTCAACTTCAGCTTAATGTAGTACCTCTTAGCTTGTAAATATCAAACGAATACTACTTTTTTCTCCTCCTCTCTCTCCTTTAGAACTATCTGCAGAAAACTGCAGTAGTGCACACTCTCTACCCCGAAAATTCAATGTTCTGGCATAGCAGAGGCAGTGAAAAACAGATTCAGCATCATTCCCCTTCTGGCAGTGCTGAACATGAGAAAGAGAGAGAGCTACCAGCATACCCTGTGCTCTTGCTTCACACTGTATTTCTGGCTGGCAGTCATTTATTTATAAAATCTCACAGAAATTTTGCTTGCATCATGAAGCGCACTCTGATTATTTTATCCCTATTCTAGCGCATTACAGTTAATAACATTTTATAAGTGTGGTAAAACACAAAATATACGACCAATAACAGCTAAGGGAGTTGCAGCAAGTGAGAGGCTACAGAAGTGAAGGTCAGGTACTCACTCTGCCAGAAAACAGCACTGCTTCTCACTGAGCACGAGCTCAATGCTTGGAATCAGTGTTTCAGAAAGCCCAGGCACAGTCAGGTCTGTTACACTGGCTTTAGTGATAGATCTTTCAGTGAATCTGGATGTCTCCTGTTGGATTTACTGCTCTAATGGCATTTGAATCAAGGCAACTTCCTGAGTAAGCCAGAATTCAAAATAAATGCACAATGATAGGATATAGCGATTAAAAAAGTATTGCCCAAATCATCTGCTATTGGTCCCTCAGTTCCTTCAGGCACTCAAACTGCCTCAATTTTAAACTCTGCTTAAAGTAAAATGAATGAACGCCAATAAAAAAGTTTGATGGAAAATCCAACATCAGCCAAATCTGGCATTGTTTGTTTCAGTTATATGGAATCATTGTGTCCGGTCCTTGAATCCTCTTTATTATACCCTCATTTCCCCTGACTGAAGAAACCTCTGTAACAGAAAACCCTCAGGAGCCATAATTTAACAAAGACAGCATCCAAACTTGATACAACTGCATGAATGAAGCCAGTAATCTGGGTATGGTTAGAGTTGAAAAAAAACATAATTTCCAATGGACAAAATGAAAAACTACATATGATAATAAATCTTCTTTTTATGAGTAGGCTTAATACTCTTCCTCTTGATACAAGAATGTAATACTGTCTTCCTTGCCAAGAAAAAAAAAGGACAGAAAACCCACACATGACAAGAACTGTAAAACACAGAATAAACATCAGATACACAAAGCATTTGCAAAAAGTTCTCATTAAAAGTTCTCCCAGAGTTTTTAAGAACATCAGTGCTTTAAATGAGTCTTCAGAAAGGCAGCAGAAGTCAGAGACACACCAGGGCTGGGGCAAAATGAGACAATTGCACAGGAATCAGTAGAAAGCCCCTCCACACACCATACTATGACAAGAAAGCAACAGGCTACATGTGTGCAAGCATGGAGTCACACACAGATCTTGGGCTGGAAAATACACACACCACCTTTTTACTACACACAGCTGAGAACCCAAAACTAACTGAGCTTAAATGAGGGTGGTGTTTGCACCCAAAACCCAGGCACTGCTATTTTCACAATGTGAACAAGAAAAATACTGCTGCAACTCCTGATTGTGCATTCAAAAAGTGCCCACTACAACAAGCTCTCTCTGAAGCCATTTGGCTGCTCACTTGTAAAATTCAGGGGCTCTGTTTTGGTTTATCTAACACTGAAATGCTACCAACAGAAACCAAGTTCACACTGGGGCAATACTGCAACAGGCAAAGTAATTTTCAGAAGCTCTTTCTGTTGAAGTCAGTATCAGGTCGTCCAACACGCTGACACA
The DNA here is from genome assembly GCF_035770615.1 of Melospiza melodia melodia. Lineage (NCBI taxonomy): Eukaryota > Metazoa > Chordata > Aves > Passeriformes > Passerellidae > Melospiza > Melospiza melodia. The sequence continues at coordinate 10,279,901 of NC_086202.1, forward strand.
GCTAGAGCAGTTATTTTTAAACACAGCCATAGTCTATTTAACTAAAGCATCTTTACTCTGACTGAGCCAGTATTACTTTGATAAGACTCCTTAAGTCTCTACACTGGAGCCTGCATATCATATGAAACAGAGCAAATGCAAATTTTGGAAGACAATCCTTCTCTGCAGCTAGAAGAAGAGAAAAAAGGAGAAGAGAGGTGCAGGAGAAAGCTGGGAGGACCTGGCAGTGGGGACAATAAAGAGCTATCTGCAGGACAGCTGCTCACACTGAGAGCTTCTATCACCACCACCTGCACAGAGATGCCCTGGAACGATTTCAGTCAACTCCAGCAGCAAAGAGCTTTCTGCTGCTAGGGACTCAGCATTACACTCCTAAAACAATTCTTCTGCCAGGTTTTCTTACACATTCTTTAACTGATGAGAACCTGGATGCAAAGAGAAGAGAGGCAATGCCATTGTGAAAGGCACCTAAGAGGCTGCAAGCTAGAATTAGCATTTTGGGCGGCTCACTGAGATATGCTAAGCAACTTATTTGTATACATTTTCTTCCATGGAACTCTGAATTCTTTATATTTAAAGTTATCTTGTAAACGTATGCAGAAGTTCATTACTAGAACCAAGAGCAGCCCCACCCTTCCCTCTCACCAAAGAATTTGTTCTATACATATAGACAGTGTGGCCTGCTTGATGTAATAAAGTCCTCCTATGGCAGTATTTAGCCTCTACTTCTTATATATAACTTATGAAATAAAGAAAAAGTAAGAGCAGCAATGGTATGCACTACTCAGTACTGCAAACCTTTGAGTTTTACTGTAGAAAATTTATTTGTGCATCTTGTGCTATGCATGGATACTGCAGGCTCTGGAGGCAAGGGAAGGCTGCTGTGGAAAGGAACACCAAGTGCTCAAAAGCAGCACACCACAGAGGATTGTCACCCACTGGCAGCCACACAGAGCTGGGATATGCCCAGCATGCAGAGATTATTTTAATTAAAATATTTTTGAAATGATGTAGTTTTGCCAAAACATTGCATTTATCCCAGAATCTCCCTTTAAACATGACTGCTCCCCCTCAGACTCTGAGAGCCCTGCGAGGGTAATGGGGAACCTCTCAATCTGGGGCCTGCTGCATTGTATCTCAAAGCCCAGAGAAATCATTTGATCACTCTTGCTCTCCTAGCTTGCAGTGCTCACTGACACCTCCCAGTGCTGCAGAGCATCACCACACCAGGATCAAGGGGCTGCAATCTACCTGGAGCCCAGCACTCACAGTGCCCCATCTTCTCACTCCCCCTTTCCCCTGCTCCTCCCCATTGCCTTTGACACCTTGTACACACCCAGCGCTCACTCTACCCTCTCTTGAGTTAATTCAACTTATTAAAGAGAGTTGATGCAGTCAGAGGGGGGAGAGGAGCTTTTCTGCTGCAATCCACAGCAAATTGCACAAGTTCAGCAAGTAGCAGGGCTTACACAAGAGAGGATGAGGCAGGGCCACAGGGCCAGGAGGGAAGAGCAGGACATCCCCTTCAGCTTGGTTGTAATGTTCAACCCAAATATCTCAATCTGATGGAAATCTGTCCTACAGAGGAGTGACTGCACTAAAGAGGTGATTATATTTATTGGAACAGTGACATGCAGACTTCTTATTCAACAGAGCTCTTAAATAGGATTACAGGGCTTTAATTTGGCTCTTTAAATTGGTTTTGGAGAGAGAGAGAGAAACACAAAAAAAGTTTAGAGAGAGGGTGGAATAACCTTGGAGGGAGTACACTACATTATGCCATGTCAACCATAATAGCTTCTCTAGCACAAATATATGCTCGTACACATTCTCCAAGTTAACTAATAAACAAAAGACCCATAAAAAAGATAATTACTTACACTATGCATTTGCACACTGCAGCCAGTAATTTTGTAGCTTTAGTTCCATCTTTCAAGTATCACTTGTATTGACAAGGAACAGTGGCAGCAGTGTATATCACAAAATGAGTAAACAAATGACCTTTATCTGACTTTATTAAAGTAATAAAGGACAGACTTTTTTTTTTTTTTTTTTTACTTACTTCAAAGAGAGTTTTATAGCTAGCTACCAGCAGGGTGTGGACTGAAGCAAAAAACTTTGAAATGGGTCCCTGTGAAATCTGAAACCAAAATACAGCAGAGGTCACCTCTCTGTGAAGAACCGCCTTGTCTGTATGCATGCTATAAGCAAAGCTCTGTTAGCTCAGCCTCGGTAATAATGTAATTCAACTTAGCCCCTGGGAATAGCAACAACATCAGGTTTCTACTACAAAGATAAATTTACTGCCCACAATATCTGTTGCTATATATTTGCAGCATGTTTGATAGTAGCCAGACACTAGTGTTACATGCTATACCTCAAGCTATTTTCTCTTGTTAAAGGCTAGCCCAGGCTATAAATAAACTTTTATTCTTACTACACCATTAGCCAATTCTTTTTAATCAACATTGCACATACATTAGTTTTATGCAATATAGTAGCTAATATTAATAGGAAAGGAAGCGATACATGTGGGAGTTTTTTGTTTTAATTTTTAAATATTGTTCCCATAAAGGGGAGAATTCCAACCCTTTTCAACAAGGAAACTGGTAATTTTTCCAGTGGAGAGATAGAATCTCCTAAGACAAGTATTGGGACAATAAGACCAATATACTTTGGTCTGGGGTATGGGTTCCTGTGAAACAGTTCACTGACCCAAGCTCGGTGGCAAGCGCCACACAGCACTCGAGGTCCTTGGAAAGGCACCATGCACACATGGCTCTGCTGACACACATGGCCCAGGCTGTCTGTCCTGCAGCTCTAGGAAAGGAGCAGGCAGAGGAGGCTGCTGGCACGGGGAGCACTGGAGGAGCCCGGGCTCCTGCTGGCCCTGTGTGCCAAGCTGAGCGCTCCAACCTCTCATCCCCATTGAGAGCTCTCCCTCCCTCTCACCCAGAGGTCTGTCCTGTGGGTTTGCCAAACCTCTCCTCAGATGGAAATCTCCACATGCAGGCAAAGATTCCCCAAAGCACTGGGCTGAAGTGTTGACCACCCTTGCTGGATGACACCTCTCTGGTACAGAAGAAATAATAACCACACTTGACAGCCTCCATCGGCCACTTTGGGTCCATTGCTTGAGAGACAGTGCCTTGATCCAGACAATTGGGGCCTTAAGATACTCTGAAGGACACAGGCAATACATTAGTACCACTTGATTTGATTAGAAGCATTGACATGCAATAAAACACTCATGTTAGGAATGGCAAGGAAAAAAGAACACTTCCTGCTGACCAGACAGCAAGCTTCTATTTTGAATGGTGTGGTGCTTGAGAAGAACTAAGCAGTCTTTGAAATCCAGCCCTTATCCAGGAGCTGTCTTAGGACATGTTAAAACTAGGGACACAGATCTTTAAAAACATCTAAGTTTTAGCAAACACACACAAAGAGCAACAACCCTTTAAAGAGGAAGCAGTATTTCAGTTTCTCCCCAAGTTCTTGGTTCACAGGAAAACATCTGATGTAAAAAGGGAACCAACCCAATCTGCTCCCCTGCCACCTCAGGGCAAATTATCCAGGCACCTATAAAAAAAACCTCCTGATGCTTTACAGCTTGAATGTTTTATACAGTTAAACTGAGTTGTCTTGAGTTCACATACTTTATGTTATTTGATATGTTTTAACTAGGAAGCTACCTAGATTCATTTCAAGATTTTCTTTTTTTTTTAACTAACCTGTTTTTGAGCACAGACTCTCTTATGCTAGCTCTACACAGATGTATTCAATCTCTCTGCATGCTGCAGAAGTATTTAAACAAAGTTTGAAACAGAGCAAAAAAATGGACGGGGAAACCTGACTGCCAGACCACTTGGTTTGGGTTCTGCTTTTGTGTTGGCTTCATTTATTTATTTTGAAACACCATAAATTTCAATGTATTTGCAATTTCTTCTGCATTTTTTCCTGCTCCATACAGACCCATAATTTTGATCAGGTTGATAAGGAACAAAACACCTAAAGAGAGCTTTGCTGGTTACAGACATACTGGGCTCTACAAAACATTGTACTAGCCATTATTAAAACATGCATCACAAGTCCTCTTTTCTTCTTAAGATGCTCAGAATTAAATCTCTGCAATAAAAATATTTATGAAATTTTGACTGTGAGGTCCACTTCGGACAGTTTGTCTTGGAAGATGGAGTTTTTTGTTCCAAATCACGCACACACAGAGGTATCTGCCAAGCTCTCCAACTGTGTCACTCCAGTCCTTAAGCCATTTAACACAGAACATGCACGTGTCCTTTGAATGCCAAGTCAGCTACGTGTCAAAGACAAACAGCTCTGCACAGCCAACCCATTCCAATCAGCACATCAGTAAGAAATCTCATTTGTATTCAATATTATGCCCACTGGTGGGAAAGGGGGAAAAAAATTTAACACATACCGACAAGTGCTTTTACAACCTCAGTAACTTCAGGAATAAGAAAGTTACAAAGACTTTGGCCTGAAAAGACACAGTTTGCTCTAGGGGGGAAAAGCTTCTCTTTAGTGGGTGAATTAAAGACCATGAACATCTTTGCCTTCTACCCTGATGGCTGGGTCCAAAAACATTTGGGTTACCAGAAGCATTTTGCCTTTGCCTATATGTTTAGACATATTTAAGCATTTAAAGACAGTTGCAACTGAAAGCCAGAAATTGTACAGATTAACTGTGAACACTACGAGGACAATTATCCCCTAACCAGGTATTTAGTGCAAAGCTTCATCTGCAATCAAGATCTGAAACAGGATGATGAGCTTGTTGCGGGTACTGTCACAATTTAAACACAGTAACAGAAATATATATTCAACTAGTATTAATTTATTATTGCAGCAATGCTGTATCAGGAGAGCTACACAAGCTAATGTAGCATAGGCATGCCAGGTATTGTATTCATACACAAGTTCCTACACCCTAAATCTCTGCATCTTCAAAGAACTGTAGTCAATACAGCTGAAAATAATAATTTGAGAAAACTTGATCTGACCTTCCACAGGACATACCTTTAAATACTGTATAAAGTCTGTATGTTCCAAGAAAAAAAATTTAAGTTAGGTTTTGGTGGTTTAGGACACACAGCAAATATGGTCTGCTGCCTGGTGTGTAGTTCAAATAATATTAAAAGGCAGCTTGCTTAAATTGTGTTTTACCCCTGTTTTAGCATTGACCAGGAGCCTAGAGAAATTGTTATGCAATTCATTAACACTCCTAAAAATGGTTGCGTATCTGAGTCAGGAAAAAAACAGAGGTACTTGTGAGGTCAGTACTTTCAAGTTATTGTATTCAGTTCTAGACAGAGCTGGATGCACTGCCTAGTATTGTCCACTGTTTCCGTCCCAAAATTCTATTTTCAATTTCACCTAATTTTTCACGTTAGGCTGAAGGTTGCCTCTGCTAAGTGTCTGCTAGATCTGAAGCATCTGAGCCAAAACACTTCTCTCTTTCTGACATCAGGGCTCCTAAGTGTACTTTCCAATGCTGTAATTTAATTTTTAAATCGAGGATATTTTCTTTGGAGAGCACTACCCAGCTTTCAAATACTTGACTTTGTGGCCTTAGTGATGCTCTTTATAAATACAGAGGTTTTTTGTATATACATCCATAAAGACTAAAACATCATATGGGTTGTTAAGACAGTACTGGGATACTGGATTATATGAAATGACTTACATTAATACCAGCAATCTCTTTGAACCCAGCCAATTTATAATTTACATTGCTCTAGAAACTATTTATTTTAATCACACAGACAACCTCAGTACCAAACTGCTCCCACAGCATTCTGCCGAGGCTTCTAGAGCTGTCCAAAAAAAAAAAAGCTGGTCTACATTTGTAGGGGGGAATATAATATATATTTATAATTAGATTTTTCCTTCCTTGTTTTGACTGTATTGAATAGTTAAGTGAGCTTTACCCATCAATTCAGCTTTCCTATTTTGCACTGTATTTACCACAGGACACATGCAGGTATCCTTCCATTTACTGTGCATTTGCAAACAGAATATGCAGGTCCACCTGGCCTCTGACCTAGGCTGTGTTTAGTGTAATAGCAATGGATCATAAGCACAGGGATGCAAGGAAAAAAAAAAAAAACTCGAACAAAAGCAAAACCACGAAACTCCCATATCATTTAACACTTGAATATATGCATTAAAAAAAAAGTTTGAGATCAGTTATTACAGGTATAGATGAAGACAACAAGCAGAGATTTCCAAAGCAATTCAATGCATCCTCTCTGGCCAGCAGAGCAGAGTTCAGCTCCCGGCTGAAGCGCTGCAGAAACGCCAGGTAACGCTCAGGGCAGCAAGGGGAACAGCAGCGCGCTGCTGTCAGCTCCGTGCTGCTCAGGGCTGCCACGTATTTCAGCTGCAGAATAACTTCAGGAGATTCCAACTGCACAGGGGAGAAGGGATTTACCAGCTGTCAGCTGCTGTGGGTCAAGAAAACACAACGTGAAGGGCTACAAAGCAAGCCCCAGCTCTCACACCAGCCTGTGATTTACGGATTTCACCTCAGCCTGCTGACTCACATGAAGCTGCCTCCTGCTTTGATGTCACTTGGATTTTAACACGCCAGACAATACAAGGCAAGAAAAGAGTTTCTTCCTAGCCAAGACCACAACAGTTTAACAGACGAGAACAATGAATGAGGCTATTAGAATATTTCCCTAATTAGCACTTTGTAACAGCTGATTGCATCCTTGTCGAGCGGAATTGACATTACCACCACAAGACACAAACGACGTTTAATATGCTCCCAGAGTCCTAAATAAACAGATTCCTACATCACATTCACCAGACTGTAAAGATCCAGGGGGCAATAAAACACCGGGAGCCATCACCCTCCCACTGAGGTGTGATGCTCTCAAGCCTTCTCCCACCATCCAACTTCTCAATGAATCTGTAGAAAATGTCAAGAGTTTTAGTAGCCAACATTTTCCAGTTTACTCTACAGTTTTGAACTGCCATCCCTCTGCCACCGGCCCAGATTAAGAGCATGCCATAACTGAACATACTTTCTTATCTAACCAATTAAAATTTGTTTCTCTTAATTAATAATCCGGATCACAAATTATCTGCAGAAAAGCCATGTACTTGCTAGGGTGTCTTTAAATGAAATACCTCAAAATCCCATTTGTGATGATGTACAATGACATGCATTATCTTGAATACAGAAAAGAAACAAAAGTGTTTTCCCACATGTCAAGTGACTCAGATTTAGTATAGAACCAGAGTATTCTCTGTGGGCAAACAGAACTAATATTAACACACAATGAGTAAGTTACTGCTTGTTCCCCAAGGGTCAAGTAGTTTTTATTCATCATCATCTGCCAAAAAACACTGCACAAAAGACAACTAACCCCCAAGAATCCTACCAGAAGCCACACCACCATCTCTCATATGGCAAGAGGCATTTCAAAACATAGCTTGAAGAAAAGCCTGTGATGTAAGGGGAAGCAATGCCATGAAAAAATATAGATTGCATTCTTCTAAGTCAATACCAAAACAATGACCAACTCGGTTTTTGAAGCAGCAGCACTATGAAAATGCAAAATTGATTTACAAGGGAAATAATAGCCAGAGGTTACTATGGCTGCTAAAGTTACAGGACATTTTTTAAAGAAACTAGAATTCATGTCCAGTTTAAAAAGCGCTAGCAAAAAGGCAATTTTATGCACCATCTCAAAGTGAAGCAAGTTATTCCCCTAAATTAAAATTGTTTTCGTTAGGCATTATCATTCCAGCACAATCCACAGCACAGCAAGGACAGCACTGCAGTTTTAACTGGCAATGATGATTTCAACAAGGGAAAAACCAGCAGCCTTTTGCCTTCTTTCAGTTCAGTTCTTGATCCGTAAAACATTCCCTTACAAAGGTAAACAAACTAATGCCGGCCTTTCTTAAAACAAGTTTTGGTTTCTTGCCTCTTACATGTTAATTTCTCACGATTTTCACTCTTACATGTTAATTTCTCATGATCTTCACAGCAAACAGAGTCTTATGCCAGGTCATTTGGCCTCTAGCAAGTGGAGCTGAACAAAAGCAGGCGGCCCCTGCGTGCAATGTCACCTCTAACATCACATGCAACAGGGACCGTTCCAGCACAGCTCCACCGAGCCCAGCTGGGCTCAGCCAGCCCTGTCCCAGCTCATTTCATAACCAGCACAGGGGCACTGCAAGGGCTGCAGTACACCTTGCTGGCCAAGGCAGTGAAACTGCCCCGTTCCCCCAGATCGCTCCAGTCCAACCTCCCTGCAGGCACTACAAAGCCTGCGGGGTCAGAGGCATCCCCTGGACCTTCTCTTTGGGTTAGATGATTGCGAGGTACATGGCAGCTTGAATGCATCACCCTAAAATCACCTTTCCCTTAAATAATGTCAGCTGCCACAATCCTCAGGCAAGAGTCAAGGATAATGACTGATTTAACCAAGAGACCATTAAATCCCCAGATATCCTAAAGCACAGCAGCACTCCATCTATTGGTCAGGATTTAAGGACGTGCTTAATCATCATCATCATCGTGCACTAACCTCTGTCATTAAACACTCAACCCCTAAGCAGCCCACCCCTTCCTGCCTGGGACTTCACATTCTTCCAGCAAAAATTAAACTCAAGTAATAATATATTCTGGGAAATAATGCAACTAACAGTAAAAGCATTAACATGACAACATCTAAACTTAAAACTGGTATACTCTATTAGTTACACAATTACCATTTTGTTTCATTGAGAAATACACACACTTCTTACTCAAATCGGCATTGAGGAGCTTGTCTGATAACAGCCCAAGAGCTCAGGCTGTCCCCTGGGCTGACACTTTCTTTCCCTGCAAGGACTGGATGCCACCAAGGAGGTTTGTACAATTTGTTCACACAGTTTCCAGCCAGCAAGGCCACTGGAGTGACCGGGCGTGCAGCCCTGAGAACTCCCTGGTACACGGCAAACCCTGGCAGGGAGGCAAAAGGGAGTTTTTCACAGCAGAACTGCTGTCAAAGCAGACACGGGCAGAACCTGCCCCGTCTTGCACCACTCCCCCCAAAAGCCACCACCATCCCCTCCCAGCAGATCACAGCCGTGCCTCTGCCACACCTGTGCTTCGCTCCAGTCATCAGCAACTGGACCAGAAGGTAAGCGAGACAGCTGCCCCAGGCACACCGAAGCGCTCTTTGAAAGGCTGAGGTTACATTTGTCAGCTTCATTCCTCTGGTACCAAAGCTCATTTAAGCAGCAACTTCTCCCACACAATTCAGCAATTCCATACATTCATGCTTTTATAACCCTTGGCCATTCATTTTTTGGCCCAGATATTAATTGCCATTGATTTTATCTGTTTGGTTTTTTTTTAAACTAAACTCCTCCACATAGTGGAACTACACAGATGAGGCACATGCCTACACATTTTCCCTCCACTTGGTATCACATCACTACCCTCCAGACACGAGTCCAGGACATGTGAATGAAAACCAGCAGATTCAGGCTCAACCTGCCTGTAACATAATGATGCTGAGACAGAAACAGAGGCAACCCACCTCCACGACTGTGCTGCTGCTTTTGAGTCATGCTCTACCCTCCTTACAGAGCCACTCCAAGGCTTCCCTGCCAAAATCCCATCGTTCAGCCATGCACACACTGTCTGCCCTGAAGTCTGCAGTGAACACCGACTGAGAACTCCGCTCTGAATTCCTAAATAAGCTTTTCAATGCGAGATGAAAACTGACCAACACTGAGGAACAAACTCCCAAAAGGCCCATCGTAAATCCTCCTTTCTGGAGCCTAAAGTTCAAGGCAGCAATCTTGAATTTCCTGCACCCTAAGAGAGGCACAGAATGGAGATAATTCCAAGCTGGGAGCAGGGCAGGGGGCTGGGTGGCCAGGGCGAGCCCGCAGCAGCGAGCGGCGCGGGCTGATGCCGGTGCCGCCGGTGGCTCCGCGCTGCCGTGACCGGAATGCCGGAGCCCGCACCGGGCAGCGCAGCGCAGCCCCGGGCTCCCCGCACCGCGACCCGCGGCCAAGGTGGAGCTGCGCGCCAATATAAAAACCCCAAATCATGTGGATTTTAAGAAGTTTTCCGGGAGGCGTAGGGAGCGCGGAGCCTTGCGGTGGAGCGAGGACAGCCCGCGGTTACAACGCTCACTCCCAAGGTTTTATTTGATTAGCGGAGTTTAGGAGCGGAGGCGCATTATTTAAAGCCCCGTCCTCCTCCTCAGCCCAGCGCCGAGGCAGAGCGGCAGCACTGCAGCATCTCCCCGGGCGGAGAGCTGGCGCAGCCCCGCGGGCGAGCCCCCCTCGGCCCCGCCGTGCCCCCGCACCGCCCCATCCCGCCGCCGGCCGCGGCCCCGCGCTCCCCCCGCAGCCCCGGGGCGGCCGCGGCAGCGCGGGGAGCGCTCGGGGCCTCCGGCCGCCGCCGCCCCCCTTCCCCGAGCGCGGCTCCGGGCCGGCCCCGGCCCCGCGCTGGGCGGGAAGGGAGATCCGCGCCGCCCCCGCGCCGGTGCCCGCAGCCCGGGCAGCGTTACCTCAGCGGGCCCGCGCCTTTGTGCTGCAGTCCATCCCCGCGCCCGGCGGCGGGAGCGCCAGCACCACCGGCGGCGGGCGGGGAAAGGGGCGGCGCACTATGTGGCAGGAAGGGACACCTGGGCTCCTCCTCCCGCGCCCGCCCGCCCGCCCAGGATCACTATCTGGCAGCGCGCGGGGGCTCGCCCGCCGCCCTTCCCCGGCCGCCCCTCGGCCAAGTTGGAATCTCGGCCGCCGTCCCTCGCCCTTCCACGGCTTCCAGCTTGGCCGAGGGGCGGCGGCACCGCCAGCGTCCTCCGCCCCGGCTGCCCTCCATTGTTGCGGCCCGCCCCGCGCCCCGGCCGTACCTGCAGTGCGGGGCTGAGCATCGCTCCCGAGGGGCCGGAGAGCGGCTCCGGGGGCTGGGGCACGCGGGCAGGTGTGTGCGGGAAAAATGAATGAAGAGCCCACGCCCCCTGAACGAACAACAACAACTAAACCCTGGGCTGGAAGTGAAATTGTGAGAAATTCAAACAGTTGTTGGGGCTGAAAGGCGGCAGACGGCTTCTCCAGATGGCTCGTGCTGTTCAGGAGAAAGCTCTTTTGCCGAGAGCAACCCTGGCTAAAAAAAGCTGCACAAAATCTAAAGTCATATTGGCAAACGCTGTCCTTTCTTTCGCTTTTTTTTTTTTTTTTTTTTACTCCCTGTTTTTTGTTTTCTTGGCTTTCTGTAGTTGTTCCGCTTTGCGGCTGAAATCATCCCTGTTCTTGGTTCCCCACCCAAAGTTACTTGGTTTCTCGGTTTCAGGGCTGGTTTTGTTGCATTTGAGCGGCTCTGATCAGACGTTTGAAGCCACGGAAGCACTGGGTGATAGTTCTCCTTTTTATGCAAAAAACAAAACAAAAAATAAAACAAACAAAAAAATCCCTCTGTATTTTAATTATGTTTTAATTTATTTCTAAGACACAAAAGTCCTCAAGTTCAACAAGTCCCCATGATCCAGGCTAGGAGTGAGTTACAAGCACGATAAAGAAGAAACTTTGTAAAATATGCTTAAAAGTCTTGGAAGGTCTCTTTGAAATCAGCACTGCTGTTTTCAGGTGCAAAATTACACATTAACTAACTCCATGTAGGTTCGGAGGACAAAACCTTTTAATTCTGGGTACTGCTCGTTTTTAAAGAGCCCCTGGAGGACTGTGGTGATGGGGAAAGCAGCAGGGCTGGAGCAGGGCTGCATGACGACCCTGTGTGCCAGGACCTCTTCTGATGGAGCCCCAGAGAGGCTCCAGCCCTGCCGGCTGCTGCCACCACATCAGTGTAGGAGCTCCAGGACCATCACTGCAAAGTCAGCAAGGGCCCTTGGGAGCTAGAGAGGTCCTTGGAGAAAAAAATGCCTGAGGCACCAAACTGTCCAGCCATAGGGTGTCTGATTTGAATATGGAGAGGGTGCAGAACACGTTTTAACTTTGCAAATGTGTGCCCAGCACTGAGATGGCTCCACCTGACTGCTCCAGCACCACGGGAACCTGCAGGTACCAGCCACTAATAAGGGGATGAGGTAGCACAGCATCTGTTATTTAATACAGGACTTTTAATACTGGTGGCTGTTGGAAATTAAAACTTACCTTGGGCAAAGGAAGAATATGTAACTACATGTGGAGTGTGCTATGAAGGCTGGAGCAATTGGCTTTCTCCAATTTGCCTAATTCAGTTTAACACTCATGGAATTAGTAGGGCTGTTCCATCCATGTTCATCTCCTCATTTTTATTTCCTTTTGGAAAAAAATTTACAGCTGTATTGTGTTTTAATAAACCTTGAATCTGAAGAGGCCAATAAATTAGAAACTTTAGGTGTGGTTTTGAAATCAGTGGATTGGGATTTGTCTTGAATTCTGAGCTCTGGCCCAGACAACTGCTTAGCTAGAGAAGGTGCAGGCACATGAGTGATTGAATAGGAACTGGCCACACACAAATTTCAGCTGGAAACCAGAAGAGAGTTGTTAACCATTAGAGCAATCAAATACTGCCTTTTCCAAGGGGGGTATTTGGAATGGAAATCTCGCTGCTTTTAAGCTGTAGTTTATTAAAGTCATTATACAATGCATTGTCTGCAGCAGCAGGGGACAGACTTGATGTCTCAGGTGTGCTAAGGTGCTGTGTGACATTGATCAGACACCCTGATATTTGAATTTCAGAGGCAGCAGTTGCTTATCCCAGCAGGTTTATTGTAGGGTGAGTTTTCTTCTCCTGGGCATGTAGATGAGTTCTACTTTAGTCTTGGAAGGATTATGAAGCTGACATGTACTGATGATTCAGGCTATAAATGGATTACAAGCATGATCAAGGAGAAACTCTCCTGCATGGAAGGGACTTCTCCCATTAGTTCTGGAGCTTTTGCTCCCTCCTTCAAAAGAGCTGCCAGGTGCTTCTAGAGACTCAGTGGTGTGGGCCACTCTAGTTAGTCAGTGGTGTGGACTCTCTAACTCTCTAGTTGCACAGATCTCTGTGCTGCAGCTCCTGCAGGTGATGCAGCAAATGGACACATCTGCCTGTGCATCCATCCTGCTGTGGGGTGGGACAGGTCACATCCAGAGCAGGGAGGACAGACGACTGAGCAGGCAGGACTGTTCTTTTGGGGTTGGACTGTATCTTAGCATTAAATCCCTCCCTTAACAAGTGAAACCAAACACACAGCAAGCTGCAACAGCAACTTTTGGAGAGTGACCCCTCAGACATCCACCTGCCTTTGTTACCCTCTCTGGACCTCACACTGTTTCTCTCTGTTGGCCATGTCAAGGAAACCCTCTCTGTTTCTGTACATTTCTTGCTAAATACATTGAAAAAAAAATCCACACAAGAAGTAAAGTATTTCCTTTTGGGGAACCCAGTGTGGCAGAAATGCTTTGCCACTCTTTGCCACTTTACATGCTAGGGCAGCCTTTTCACCTTCCCTAAAGCCACGTGTCTCATCAGTGGACCTAGCTGAGCTACTCATTAGAAACTTGGCCAAACCACAAACATTTGTTTCCTTGCTCTATGCCAAACTCAGAAAAAGGACGAGGGAGTGGCATGGAGCTCATGTTAATGAGTCCTTCATTCCCCACAGAGAGATAATCAGAGCACTGCTCAGAGATTCATCAACTTTTTTTTATTAGCACTTTAATGACCTACATGTTTGGGTTTTTTTGAGAAGTTACTTCAGCTAAGAGCTGGATAATTCCTCATGCAGCTGTGGTTTAGGAAGCAGCTCAGGGGACACACATGCCAAATTACTTTAGCTCTAGTTAAAAAAAAAATAAATATACCACAAGGTTTCCTGGGTGCCTCCCTTTTCAATCAAGGGCATTATGTCCTCAATCCTACTCTTCTGGGTCACGTGTGGGGGTTGGTTTCTTTTTCAGCCTTTGCAGCTCCGTGAGTTGTACACAGAATGCCAAACACTGGTGGTACTGCATGTTCCCCGCAGACAAAGGGCTGTACAGCTCTCTGACCCTGCTCACAGGGGAGGGAGGCTCCCTTGGGAGCAGATAAAGCATTTCCTGGGAGCAGCACAGATCCCACAGAGCCCAGCAGGCTGCCTGAGGAACAGGGCTGCAGAATGCTGGGAGCTGGAGCCTCTTCCATGTTGCTGCAGGGTGAACCTCCAACCAAGGGATTCTGCAGTGCCTGCTGAGGAGTCTCTGGCTCTGCACTTGTGGTGGGAACTCACTGCAACCATCAACACATTACAGCGAAGGCCAATGGCAACAAACAGCTCTCATGGGCTTGGCAGAGGCTGCTCAGAAATTATCCAAAGTTTGGTATTTGCAGCTTTCCTCATGTAAGGAACTGCTTATGGTGGCAGCTGCTCAGGAGTCCCTTTGGTTTAAAAGTGAAGAGCTGCTGGCCTTTTGCTGTCACTCAGGAAGGCCATCGGATGGAAAATGTTGTAAAATCTCTTCCCATGCCTCCCCTGCTCCCCAGTGACCAGATTTCCTTCTGGTCTTCTGGAGAGAGCTGTGAGAATATATACATTAAAGACAGGGATGTAGTCAGATACTGCAGGATAACCAGGGTTATGAGAGTGTTATAAAGGGATAGGATTTACTTTTTCCTGAATCAAGCCCCAAGTGTTTCCTGTCAGACCTCGGTACAATGGGATACAAATGCACAGTCCATTACGTTCACATTTCCTCCAAACTGCTGTCTCTTTCCTTGAACACAGAGTACAGGAAAGGATGCTTTCTGCCCCCACTCATATCTCTCAACTGACTTTATCTCATTCAAAAAGGGAATGGGGACATTTAGCATGCACTGTCTTCAGTAGGTTGCCTCCCTTCTAATGTCTTTTGCCTTAGGATGAGAGAGGTTGTAAACATGGAGGAATGCCTTTGATATTAGAGAGCTTCACTGGAGTAACATCAGCATGAATGAATGCAAAATTAGGTCCATGGGGAATAAAATGCTAAGGCTGGGGAGAAAAAAAATCAAGATTCACAGCACTAGTCCAGAAGAATAGTAGCTCATACCATATAAGAACCCCATAGTTCTCATTTCCTCCTTATCCCTTCAGGACAGGAAAGAACATCCTGCTCTTCTAATATGAACAAAATAAAAGTTATTTTTGGAAGGAGAAACTCATGTTCGGAGCACATTTTTAAAAAGACATTGCTAATCTGTGATTCTGATGATGCATTTGGAGCACAGCACATTTCTTTGCATCACTAAACCCACATTTATTGGCTCAGCACCATCTACACCCAGGCAAAAGGTTTGTGTTGGTTGAACAACAAGGTGGGGATTCTTTGTCAGCTCATGAATGGTGCCTGGAACCTCAAGTGCCATCTCTGACATGGGTGTGCTGTCACCAGACACACACCAGCTGGGAGAGAGATGAGTGTGCAAGTGTGGGAGCCCAAGGTCATGGCACACTGATAGATGTGCATGTTGACTCAGTAAGTCTGAAAAAGGTTCTCTGTTACTACCCTGGAGCTCCACTTTCTTCTTCATTACCCCAAGACAAATTGAATATAGGACAAAGATAGAGTCCCCCATCCTCAGTGTTGAGGTATCTTGGCATGCTGTGCTTTTTGTGCTATCTCAGAGTCCACAAAGGAGCGTGTGGTGTAATTTCCTGGACAAATGTTTAGAAGTTTAGAGCATCAAGTCAAATTCAGAGCTGTTTGGGGCAACTGTTGCTTTTCATATTTGATGGATCACTTGAAAGGACAGCAAGGCAATGAAGTCAGCCTCAGATTTGTTAATATGCTTAAACAATATTAATCCATGAATAATGTTTTATTTTGGATTTTGATAAGTAACTGTCACTCCCAAAGCTCCTTAGGAGGCCAGTAAGATAAAAGAATGTGTATTAGTGCAGTATCTAACAACGAGGATAAACAAATTGCGGAGGAGTTAATAATTTACCCATTCAAGATTAGCAAACAGCTAATGTACTATAAAAAGAATTCCACTTTTCCTTTAAAAACCATTCATAGAGCATAAGATTTTAGCTCCTCTCAGTGTCAAGGGCCCCAAATACCTAAGCAGACTCTTGGGAATGACCTCATCTGTAGTTTCTGAGTGTATTCCCAGGGATGTGTAATGCTAGGAATGGCTGGATCGAAAGCTGGGGGCAGGAGCTCGCTGCCCCAGCACAGCAGGGCTCCCCAAATTGCAGCACAGGCCAGCAGTGCCCACAGAGAGCTCCTGGCACCAGCCTGCAGCTGCCAGAGTGAGCTCAGGGCAGTGTCCTTCTGTCACTGCAGCCGTGGAGCAGGCTGAAAAAACCATCCTGAGATATTCCTATGAAGTCAGTGGATTACTCACATTCTTAAAGCACTGATTTCCCTGGTGGGACAAGCTGTGTTCGGTGGTTTTCATAGAAAGGATGTGAGATTGCTGCTGCTGACTGTCTCCATTTGTTCTCAGACAGGAAGTGGAGAAGGGCAGTGGGACCAGCGATCAGGTCTGTGCAAACAGACACTGGAAACCCAAAACAAATCAGTCACACAAGTATGTGGACAGAGAGAAAAGACAAAAACCTTTGCTTCTCTTTGCCCAGCAAATCCTGGTAATTCTTCAAAATGTGTGCTAACCAGTTCCAAGTCTGTCTCTTACCCTGTGATGATTTACCCTAAATTGCAAAGTCTGTGGTTTTAACAGGGAATCTGAACTCTCTAGTACTCCACAGGGGAAAGATAAATTAATTTACAGAGTAGACTCCAGTGTCACAGCTGAGGGAGATAAGGAAACTGTGGAGAAGTAAAAGCACAAATTCCCTTTAAGAAGAATGTGTAATTCTACATAGCATCACTTACATACCAGAAAATAATACACAGATCCACTATCTAATTAGAGTTCTGAATGTGTGTGTTATACAGCAGATGAAGCAGCTCAAACTCCTGTGCAAGAAAACAGACCTTGGATTGTCTAAAGATAGATGGTGAAAAACTATCAAACATCCAGAGTTTCCTAGACCTCACCAGAGTGAGAGGTACATCAGTACAAATTGTCTCTGGCCTCCTGGAGCTCTGCAAATCATCAAAAAGGACATTAATGTCATTAGCAAAACCAACAAACGTGCCTGTACTTATTACTTGTTTGTAATAAGATTTGGCTAGTGTATAATTAGCAGGCTGCAGAAGTCTTTTACGACCTCTGAGAACAGTCTCTGCCATGCTGAGGCTCACCAGAAAATTCCCATTCCTTCCATGCAGTTACAACTTCCCCATTGGTTTCTACCCCATCAGATGGACTGACATAAGTATATCCAACATGTCATATGAATCCATGTGAAATATATGTATACATATGCATATACTTATATATATATATTTCACATGGATTCATATGACAAGTTGCATATATACATATATATATATATATATGTATGTATGTATGTATGTATGTATGTATATATATATACACACACATGCATCATTAGTTTGGTTTGATTATTTATTCCACAAGCATAATCTTTGACCAGGAAGAAGGCTTGTTCCCCAAGAGGCAATAACACTCTCTTGCCAAGCAGGACAGTGAGTTATCTTGTGTGTTTGTTGTAGGGAGACACAGGATTACCCATTAGTTGGATTGAACACATCTCACTGTGTGTGGTTGATCAAGCTGGTTCTCTGCCCTTCTGCTGGGATGTTTTATTCTCAGGGCATAAGCATGGCTGTACGAGTTCTTTAAACATGTGTCTAACTAGGGCAAGGGAGGCTGGAATGGGACAGTCACTGAATAGCTGCTAAATTGGGGCCCTGATTTGGATCCCAGTGCCAGATGGGTGCCAGAAAATGTCACTGAACAAGACAGCAATTCATGCCACCACTCTACAGAAAGCTGGGGGAACGTTTTTCTTTGGTTTAGGCTTGTATGGTGGTGGATTGGAAAATGGCACACAAGTGTTCATCTGACACTGAAGCAGATGAGAACAGCGGTGTTGGAGTTGGCCCTCTGTCAAGCTGAACTGCAGCTACAGATCAGGCATCCTGCCTGGCTTTCAGATAGGAAACCAGCTCCAGACCTCGCAGCTCTGCTGCGCTTTTCTACAACGGGGGGCTTTTCAAAGCTGCTGAACCTATACATGAGAACCGGCTGTTCCACTTCCTTTTCCAACACCAGAGGTGTAAAGAGGCCAGCACAGAGCCAAGAAATGGGGCCCTGAGTCAGCTGGGATTTTCTGAGCATCTGACTGATAGCTACCCTTCCTCAGATGGAGCACTCCAGCTGCTGGAGCTGGCTGCTGCTGCTAGGGGCCAACTCTCAGGCTCCTTTAATGTTCTCTGGACTGTGCTCTGAAGCTCAGCTCAATGATACAAGTGCTTTGGGAAGCTGGCATGGAGGGACCTTTTGTCATACACCTTCTGTCCCTTGCACCAGTGTTGTGCCCCCCACGCTTTAGGAAAACTGCTCTTGGATTGCAAAATGTGTAACTCAGATGTTGCCTCTCTGCCTTGCAAGTGGCTGCTTGGGACAGAAATGTGCTGGGACTGTGGGAGTGATCCCTTACAATCTCATGGATGAACAATACATTCCCTTCACTTGTGATATTGTTATCAATGATTCAAAATGAGATAGCAAAAATTCTTTCCATGCTGTGTAACGAGCTTCCTAGCAGAGAGATCCAGCTGCAGATATGATACTCATGCTCTGGTGCTTTCAAGGATTATCAGTGTAATGTTGGATGCTAATGGAAAGATACACTGAGTGTTTAAAAAAAACTCAAAACAACTGCTGTAATAAAACAAGACTATAATTCTGCTGTTGCTACAAA
The DNA here is from genome assembly GCF_035770615.1 of Melospiza melodia melodia. Taxonomy (NCBI): domain Eukaryota; kingdom Metazoa; phylum Chordata; class Aves; order Passeriformes; family Passerellidae; genus Melospiza; species Melospiza melodia. The sequence continues at coordinate 10,298,686 of NC_086202.1, forward strand.
CTTGGTGTATGAACATGGGCAGATCTTCAGGAGAAAACATCAAATTTGAATGCCCATGTCCTGATAGCTGGTCTTTCAAATCCCATTACAGCAGGTATGGCCATAATTCATAACCTTTCTTCTACCTGGGTGATCATTTTCCCAACCCTTGACTAAAGTGTCCTGAGCCACTGATTTTTCTGACTGGATCCAACACTATGCTTCTGTTTTGAAGCCTGCTAGCAACACCAGCCAACTTTACTTACAGACCCCCTCTGGTTTCTGAGGAACTTTAATTTCTCTCAAAGTCAATCTGGTGATTCAAGACTAACGAGCTGCTGTGAATACTCTGCTTTATCAGAGGAAATAGTTGGAGGCTGAAGTCTTGGTCCCTAACAAGTCTTTGCAAAGATATTAATGTGTCTTGCCAAGACCTAGCAATTCCCTCGCAGCCAATGCAGCATTCCTCAGAGGCCATAAGGCAAGGCTGGAAAGGGGGATCATGTGGCTGGGCCCAAGCTGAATTAGCTACTCCAGAGAAACGCCCTGAGCATGTGACTTCTTTGCAGACATGGATCTAAAGTAAGAAACCCACCTGATTTTGGTGAATTCATTCAAGACATCTATTCTCAAGATGTCTTATGTCAGAAAAATAAGAATAAATTTTCCAAGTGAAACTAAGAACTGTACATACAATGTTATAACCATAAGAAAAGAAGTAGACTTGATGATTGGGGTGAATAAAAGGAAGTGGGGAAGAGGACATTGCACAGCTATGCCTACATTTTATATGCTTGCTCTCCTGTGAGGAAAGTGTCAGGAGAAGAAAAACAGAAAGATGCTACATGTATACCCTGTAACTGATTATGCAAAATACTGTCCTTCTGGGAGCTGCTTACAATAAGTTAAACCTGACTTTCAGGGGATGAACAGCAGGTTTTCAATTATGGCATTTGAGACCTCTGGAGTGGGGATTATGAGAAGACAGCATAAGTCAGATGGCCCTTTTGAGACGTGCTTTTTATTCAGTGACAGATGAGCCCTCACACTGGTACTCCTGCAAGCACTCAAGGTATGTACAGTAAAGGGCAGCACAAAGATCTTCAAACAGGCTCCAGGGCCAGTGGAGCATGGTCTGGGCTGGGGGAGGATCGGTGCCTTGGATCCCAGGGTGTCACCATGGCCGTGCCTCTGCTCAAATGCCATGCAGCTAATGAGTTGTGGGAGCAGCCTTGGTGCCTGCTGGCTGGGTTACCTCTGTGCCACATGCTATTGCTGAGCTGTTTCTCCAGCCTGAAGGGCAGGGGGAATTTTACCAGCAGGTTCAGAGAAAACAGGCCAGCAGGCAGTGCTTTGCATCTCCTACACTAAGAATCTTTACTTGGTTCACCACTCATTGTTCTGACAGTTGTCTCATTTATTCACTTTTTACATCAAAATCCATTCCTCTGAAGCTTATGTTTAGCCTAAAGCTTCAGCATGTGCTAATAGTATTAATCATTCTGGAAATAGCTCTGTCTGCTCTGCTATCAGTAGCTATCTCGATGGCACACTGTCCCAGCTCCACACTGCCTCCCTGCTCTCTGGGGGTGGCTCTCCAGCAAGAGCACAGCAGGGAAGGGGCACAGGAGGCAGAAGGAAGCAGAGGGGGATGCCCTTGGGTTGCACATCCATGTTTTAGAGCTGTGCCAAGGTGCATTTAGCTGCAGTGCTTTTCAGCCCTGGCTCTTTCTGGAGGGGTCTGAGCTTCCCCTGTGTGTCCCATCTGTCCTGGAGGAGGCATCACAGAACACATTCAGGCTGGTAAACATGGTCCAGAAACCTTCCAAGAAGGATCCCATTGTCACAGGCTCTAGGGGCAGATGGGACTTGCAGATAGGAGAGCCAGGTCTTGGAAGTGCTCCGGGGTCCTGCAGTTCAGCTAAATGTTGGTGCTGCTGTGTGACCGGCCCATATGGTTTTGCCTTTTTGCTAGCCTGACTTCTGTGTAGGCTCCCCTTCAGAAAAAGGAAGGATATTCTGGAGGGCTTCAAAACCTTCTCCTGAATATATTAAGAAATAACACCACATGTGGAATTATCAGCAGAGAAATTAAACTGAGACTAAAAGCAGAGTTTCTTTTTGCTTTCTTATTAAAATTAAAAAAAAAAGCAAATGCCCAGATCGTGGACTCTCGTGTTTTGTTATCTAATGGACAATCTCCAAACAAAAACATCCTCTGGGGCAATGCCATGTTCCCTTCACAATTGCCTGAAACATTTTTTCCTTCTTTCTGATTGTATTATATCTCACAGCTAGCTATGGCAATTGTGGAAAAATGCCAGTAACAGTAGTAAGGATGCAAGTAACACATTGCCAGATTTTTTGAATATAATTTAGCTGCTGAAAACCAAATGATGGCTACAAGCATATGACCAGTCACCTGCCTGCTTCCTGGCCCACAGCTTAAGAACTTCAAAATAGACAAAAATATTTGCCAGTTAATTAAAAACCCTGACTTTTATGAAGGTTAATAGAGATGGCTCTGCCAAGGAATGCACACACAAAAATTTCCAGCACAATTGGCAAACCACTTCCCATGTCTTAGTTTCCCATTTTAATATAATAGAAAGTACTTGCAGACCTGACTTTTCCATGATCCACAGCAGGTGCCAGAAGAACAAATTCCCACACAGGGCATTTGCTCAGGTGAAGTACTACTGTACTGAAAGTTGCACATGATGGAGCAGTCATTGAATAGGAAAACATGAGGTCATTTTTAGCTATTGATAATTCATGGAAATGTAAAATATGGGGGGCATAAGTGGGAGTGGAACAGAATACTGCTATGGTAATTGTCCAAGAAATGTTTTGCTTTTATTCACAAATCAATTGACAAGTCAACAGGTTCATCTGAGATCATTGTGTATCTGAGGTACTTCTGCAGTACTTGAATTTTAGAGCCCTAGTATCCCATAGCAATGTAAAAATATTGTATGTGTAGTTGAAATTAACGTAATTACCTAACTTCTTCAGCACTGATCATTTATTTTGACTCTGTGGTCCTTGGGGTAATATTCTTCCTTCAATTCAGAGTATACTGTCAGCATTAACAGTGAATCATAGACAGGAGAGAATAATCAGCTTGCAGTTTCATCTCTTTTCCAGCTAACCTTTTGCCATGAAGCATTTTAAAAGGCTGGAAATGAACATAAAATTGAAAGTTGACTGAGCTACTTCATGGTTTTTACTACAGCAGCAACAACATTCATCCCACTAAACAAATTTACTGAGAAAATTATTTTTGCTGTCAACACTGTTGGGAAAAAGCCAAAGTTCCCATTCAAATTACAGCAGCACTGCCCAGGCTAAATAAATATAAAAAGTGAGGATTTAGTGAATTTGTTTTTACTCTCTCCAAAAATGCAGCACATTTCTTGCATCACAAGCTAAGACATCCTGTTCAGCCACATTGTTTTTTAATCAAATGCTTTCCTTTACCTATTGCTTGACATTAACCCATTGCTCCTCCTCTGGATGCTCTCCTCCATATCTGTGCTCCCGTTCCCTTTCTGCTGCTGTGCTTTTTAACTTAATATCAATTTTAAAAGTTCCCTTTTAATCAGCCCGGGCCTGCTGGCATGAGCTGTCAGCAGTATTAATTTCTCTAGGCTCTTGCCTTGTGTTGCATTGCCTTGGCAACAAGATTTAGCGGCAAGGCAACAGTCTTGAACTTGTCAGAGTCTGTTGCAACGCGCCGAGCATGTATTACTCTCCAGCACCTCCGGTTGCTATAACAACTCCTAACAATAAAACTCATCTCCTGGCTTTTAAACACAGGAACTTCTACAGTCTGTTTCCTGGCAGGGCTGCAGCAATATTATGTGATTCCTGGCTGTGCTTGTTTTGCCTTCTCCTTCCTTTGTGCTCATGATAGCAGCCTGCAGGAGCTCGTCATGGGCAGCACAGCCCGTGTTGGTGACCATGGGCACTGCCAGGGCTGGGAGAGGGGAGAAAAATGCCAATGGATCCCAGGGACAGTGCTCCAGACTGGTGATGCTCAGCACCTGCCTGAATCAGGCCTTTGGCTGTGGTGTTTTGGATTTTTTCCCCTGTTCCAGCAAAATACACCTTGTGGTAACAGCATCCTGGGGAGGAGACCGCAGCCAGCAGAGAGGCACTTTTGGTCTCTACCAGTCTCTACCAGCACAAAGTGTTTTCTCCCATCCTTGCAAATGTTCAGCTGGCAGTGCTGATGACAATATAGGAGCAGTGTAGTGTGGAAAGTTGGGCAAGGGACCAATGACTGTCATAAGATCATATAATATCTCAAGCTGGAAGAGACCCATGAGGATCGCTGAGTCTGATTCCCTGCTCCTCACAGTATTACCTACAGATAAGCCCTATGACTGAGAGCATCCTCTAGATGCTTGAACTCTGGCAGAGCTGGTTTCAGAGATCAACACCCTCTCAGTGAAGAACCTTTTCCTAATGTCCAGTCTGAACTTCCCCTGGCACAGCTTCATTCCTGTCCTATTGCTGGTCACCCAAGAGAGATCAGCACCTGCCCATCTCCTGCCTGCTGTGAGGAAGCTGTAGCCTGCTATGAAGACACCCTTCAGTCTTCTCTTCTCCAAGTCTTCTGCAAATTAAGTCTGAATGACTGGTGCTAGGTATTTAAAAAACCTTTTAGCAGAGACAAGACTGTTTGTGCCACAGGAGCCCTTTATGAGGAACACTTTCAGTCAATGAAAATGCAGGATGAGGATGCAAATTGAGCCAGTGCAGAGTCACAAACCATGGAAATTTCTCAGCAGCTCGCCCAGTGCCCTGTCACATCTCCTTCCTGTGGCTTCATTCATGAGGACAGAGCAAAGCACTCATCCTTTTCCTGTATGTCACATCCATGAGTATCTCGTGCAGACTCAACACCATTCTCACTTTTCCATAACATGGCTCATATTTCTTCCAAGGGACAGAATCCATAACCCGTGACGTGAACAATGGGAAGGCTTGTACAAGAATAACTCAGGATACAGCTCATTTCAAGTGTGGTGAGGGATGCAAACAGGAACAGAAAAGAAGCAGCAGGTCTTTCCTCCTTTATGAGTGAAGCTCAGGTTCTGCAGCCAGGAAGCACTGCCTGTGTTACAGCAATTGGTGGGATGTGGGAGGAGGCAAAGCTCTCTCTGAGCAAAGGTCTGTTTGTTTAAACAGATTTTATAATATAGAAATGGTGCTTTTCATTTTCTGCAGTTGCTGCCAGCTGAAGGACAGTGGTTGCTGGTGGCAGGAGCTGCTGGAGACCTGGTCACACTGCTTTGCACTGGCTGCCTTGCTGTGGGGCCAAAGGCTGAGATCCCTCAGGGTCCCCAAGCACAGAGCACAGCCTGGACCCTCAGGTCTTTAGAAATGACCCCAAACAGGACTCATGTGGGTAATGCTGATGATAAAAGAATCAGTGCAGGGCACAAAAGTTTCAGGCAAGGAGCATCCCTGGATATGCATGATCTTTCTACAGAGAGAAAAGTTACCTCATTTGCTTTCTTGGGCTCCTTCTTTCTCCTGTTCAGAGTTTTGAGCAAACATTCCCTGTATGAAGTTGCTAAGAGTCAAGGGGCCAGTCTGACAGAGATACCCTGGCCCCCAGATTTCTCTGGAGTGCCTCATATTTCATGCTTCATTTGAGGAAAAAAATCAGCCCAGGTTTTATCACTCCTAATCTAGAGTTTTGGTTTAACAGACAAAACCAACTAATCAAATATAATGAGCCTTTATTTTAAGGAAAACAGCTAATTTGAAAAGCCCAGTTCTGCAGTTGGATCTCAGGACAGCAGTGTCTAAAGAGTTGAAATGTCCTAGGTGGGGTCTCAGATGTCCCAAATCTCTCACAGATACCAGCTATGGATCACTGTGCCTTGGGCATGAGAGTTAAGGAACAGGGCCAGACCCCACAGTAAAGCAGCTAAGCCTCAGTTTGGTGCAATGTGCGGGGCATGTGCCAGCAGCCAGGTTTGTGCCCAGGTGCTGACCACAGCCTGGGAATGAGGAATGCCTCATGGCAACTGCAGGTTTGGTCCCATAAGGCCAGGCACAGAACCTGGGCTACATTTTTAAGGTTTAAAGTTTCTCCACTGAACACATGTAGAATGTTTAATCCCAACTTTTCTCTGCTTTGTACTGTTATCTGAGACAGACAGTAACCCAATACTTTTTGTCTGGACTCCTGCACTCACTGGAATAAACATCTGTTTCTTGTGCTGTGATTCATTTAATATATTATACAGCTTGGGACACCAAATTATTTCAACACATTCAGGCTCAAGGGATTTTTCAGCAGGTGAGTGGGCCTTGCTCACAAAAGCAGTGACTTTGGGTGGGAACTGGGCTTGTAAAATGTGGCCCTTTTATATATTTATTTACACAAATAAATGTCTATTACCCTGCACATATTAATTAGAAACAAAATCCCCTGGCAATCTCAGATGCTAAACTGGTGTTAACACTGGGAGGAGTGCTGCTATCCCAATCCATGGCAGGAGCTCACAGGAGGGCTCTCATTTGCCTCCCAAGCAGACAGGACCTAGCAGACACCTGGCTCCATTAGTTTTATAGCTGGAGCAGATAAGGAAACCTTGTGTAATAAAAATATTTCCCAGGTGTCAGGCCAAAATACAGGCAGGTCACTGGGGCCTCTTAATGTTTGTGCTAGTGAAGACTTTGAGGAAGAATGGCATCACAGGAACTGGATAAAGTCTCTGTTGTGCAATGAGCATGATTTTAAAATTTAGACATGGTATATATCCATAAATATATGCAATTCATCAGGATATAATTCCTTGGCAGAATGGAGTTTCATGCAGGCTGAACAAAGGGTCTCCTAAAGCATTTATCACCAGTGCTGCACCAGTGACCACTGTGGTCTCTTTTGCATACATTAGATCTAGCTTTTCCCATCTCTTTTCCTGCTAGAATGGACAAGGGAAAACTAAGGAGTCCTGGAAATAGCCACAAGGCTCAAATCTGGGCCATTTGCAAAGAGGCAAGTGCAGGTGACAGGGGATGTGTGTGCACTGTGGTGTTGAAGTGGAGCCAGGCAGAGAATGCAACAAACATTTCGTTTTCATCCGAGTCATTAAAGGTTTGCATTGCAGAGCCTGAACATCTGGGATTTCACTTAAAGAGCAGACGTGGAAGTACTCAGATATCTACCTGGCCTACTGCTGCCTCCCTTTCCTTTCCAAATGTGGCTGCTGGGAACCACCCAACCATGATCAACTTCCAGTGCTGGCCAGATAAATTGTCCTCCCAAGGAAAACGAAGATAAGATCTCCAGATAGGCTTGTTTCTTCTCCCCCTGCTATCTTTTCCCCCAAACACAACATTTGTTGTTGCAGTTTCTAGTCTCACTGTTTCCAAACATACAAAATTTATTTTAAACATGATCCAAGAGGACTCATGCCACATGTTTGAAACCTTCATTTAACTCAGAGCTGAGAGCTAAAAATACAAACAATTTTTTGCTGTTCTCAGGCCCTTCCTTGTCTTGGCACATTACAGCACTGCTGTTATATACAACCAAAACACTGGCACTAATTGTTGTTAGGTAATTTTCTAGGGTGGAAGTAGGAACAAAACTGGACTTGCTGTCCCTCACATGGACATAGGTGTGCCCCTGGGCTGGGAGAATGTGACCCTGCCCAGCCAGCACTGAGATGCTCACTTGGGTTGTTGTGAGTAAAACTTTCACATGACAGTTTGCAGGACAGTCCCTGGAAACACAAACACAAGAGGCTGGGTTATTGTCCAGGCAATCCCAGCACTCACACACTGATGGGAGGGACTGCTCAGTCATGTGTGCAACCTTGTAAAAATGTGTTTTGGGCCTGTGTTGGCAGGGAGGAAATGATCCCACACTTCACCTCCAACCCCCTGTGTGTCTCCTGCTGCGTTTCCCAGCGTGGAAACAGTGCTGAGGCTGTGGCACTGTGGGGCCATGGCAAAGAGCCCAGTGGTGCTGGTGGCACCAGCCTCTGTGTCAGGGGAGCAGGGCTGAGAGCACCCTTTCATCTGTCCTGTGGCCAGGAGATGTCCCAAGCCACTGGCAGACACCACTGGCATCCCCTGCCCTTGGTGAGAGCTGTGTAGATGCTCAGCCCCCTCCTACAAATCCCCAGTTTCCATTGCTGTCTCCCACAAAAATCTGCATTACTTTGAAGGGAAAAAAAAAAATCCTGGTCACAGACTGGTTGCTGGGTCACTTCTGTCACCAAAATCTCACCAAAGTGCCAAACAGCATCTGCCATCAAAAGGCTGCGGGATGCTCGAGATGGGCAGGGGGCATTTTTGGTGATTACATTGCAAAGCAGGAGTCTAAATATCACAGGTGCCCCAAAAGAAGAAGGTGAAGGAAATGAAAGTTACAACCACAATAAAGGTATAATGGGTATAGGAGGGTTGATAAGATAAAGCAAGTTCTTTTATGGCTTATTTCCTGGCCTTGATCACTTGATACAGATCAAGATTACAACAGTTAATGGCTGTTATTTGGTGATGTTGGTCTCTGGGAATTTTGGTTGCTTCTCTTCAGGTCTTTCTCCCTTACCCCTCTCTTTTGTTATCTGATGCAAAAGCAGCAATTTAAGGACATAAAAGATAGCCTAATTAGGAGAATTTAATCCAAAGCAAGGTAGATTGAAGTGCTCCCATAAAATTCTTTGCATCACAATTTCCATCATTTTATTTGAGGTCAAACAACCACTTAGAAAGGACATTTTCATCTCTTTGAACATTTAATAACATATATCATAGCTCTGCCTGATAAATGAATTATTAAAGATTTTACATTATCTACACTGGCAAGTTCATTAGGACCACTTCAAAGCTTCCCAGAGATTCCAAATGCCCAGGAAACAAGCATCAGACCTTTTGGCTTAACCGGAAAGCTCACTCTGCCTTCTCTTATTTAACTTATTAGCCACGTATTATTCAAATGAAATAAATAGTGCTGCCTCCTCTGCTCACCCAGGCAAAGCCTGTAGCAGCAATCCACTGGCTCATTCAGCCTGGCCATGCACCAACCCCCCATGCAATCCAGAGCCCTCAGGGCTCATCCATGGGCTAAACATGCTCCTGTTGGCTCAGGTGGCACTGAGGTGCAGTGCTCAGACCCAGGTCCCTGCAGACAGGCAGGACAGCAGCTCACATGGCACACTCACACCTCCACCTGTGACACGGCTGTTCACTGCACAGGACTTGTCACCAGCACAGGCAGGAGATTTCTGCACAATGCTTTGTGATGTGAAAATATCTTTTCTTACAAGATCATCACTCTTCTGGAATGAGGTTCCTATGCAGAATACCCATCAGTTGGTCATTATTAATTCTATCAGAAAGGAAAGCAAATTAGTCTAAATTTCAGTGCTCAATGAGTCAGAACCAGTTAGAAGTCACCTCTGGGTACAGAAACCTTAACAATGTGGCTCTGTAATACCAGGCACTCAGTAACAACCTAGAAGCTCTTCCAGACATCAATATTTTCCCTTCTGTTTTCCGCTTCCTTTAGCACATTTTTAGGAGATGGGAATGAAGTCTTTTTTTACCTTTATTAAATAAAGAACTTGATGAGGAAGACAGAATGGGAACACATTTTGGCCACCAGACAATGCAGTAAGGTATTTTTGAGTGGTGGCTTAATTCATTTTAAATTACATAGAGACATCAATATCACATTGATAGTCTGTCCACAGTGATGCTTGTTATTTCTGCCCTGAGCTGGGTCCAAGGTAGAGAAAGTTAATAAAATTCAATCCTCCTGGTTTGTTCTCCTCTCTTGCTGAGGCTGTAGGAGGAGGGAGGACAGACCTGCTTTCACACTGTAGTTGTTTTCCTTGGACTGGCTGTGGACAGGCAGAATGGCATCTCTAGACCTGGAGCAACTGGGGCAAGTTCTGTGAAAATGCTGAGCTTTCCCCTTCCCTGTCCTCCCCCTGGTACACTGGGATCTGCCAGCAGCTTGAGTATTTCATGCTGTGCACGCTCCCCAAGTCACACTCCCACATACAAGAAGTATTTTCTTTCCTCCCTGTATTTGATTGCCACTGCTCCCACGGACCATGAGCTAGCCCAAAGTGATATAATAATGATTTGCTGGTAAAAAATAATCAAACAAACAATTTCACTGGCACAGGCTGATTACTTTGTGTTTAGCCTCTGTCCTAAATTCAAACAAACTGAAAATGCTGCAGAACAGAAGAGGAGAAGGCATCCCCACTTGGAGAGCTGCAAAGGCATATGACAAACATTTGAAATGTTTTGGACTGATCCTTTTCCCTTCCCTGGGCTGGTGCACAGCTCTGGCAGGTGCAGATTTCCACAACCCTCTATTAAGAGCCACAGCCAAATTCAAAATCTAACCCCAAATTATTATTATTACTGTTATTGTGAGTCAGAGGAGGCTGAAAGGAGTATTTCACAACCCTGATTGGATTCAGCTGCAGAGTTCACCATCAGCAAATGATGGTGATCATCGTGCCAATGTTGCAGTGCTTTTAAAATGTCCTGACACGTGCTTTAGTATGAACATCACTGGATTCTGGCTGGTTTCCAAGAAATTAATCTTCTCAGCAAATATTCTGCAGGGTGAGCATAATGTGGTCTGTAACACAAATGCAAAACACGGCTGTAGTTTACCCCGAGGGGGACACTGATGTGTGATGAACTAAATGGGCCTTTTTGGCCCAGACTGCCAGGATTGTAGGAGTCCCCTGTGGGCAAGGCTGAAAGATAAGGTGAGAATAATCGAGAAACAGCAATTAGCTTCACCCAAGGAGGTTAATGAGGACAGAAATTTTCCTGTTATAACAGTCCTGGTCACCAGCCTCTCCCTCCCCTCTCTCTTGTCCCTCCTCAGGGACAGTTTGCAATCCCAGCCCCTGCCAATGACCCTTCCCAATGCTGGGATGCTGGTTGCAAACAGACCTTTTATTCTCTTCTGTCGGATTACAAGTTCTGCTCTGCTGTGTTGTACCCTACATTGTATTCCAGGGATCTGCAGTGTGGAGCACACCACAGTTGCTGGCCAGGCCTGACTGCAGGGGAGCTGGAAATGCTGAGTCTGGAGAACAGTCTGAGAGAAAAAGAAGCCAGACCCTTTCCAGATGTGCACAGCAAAAGGTCAAGGGGCAAGCTGCAATGCAGGATATCTGCTTGGGTATCTGAAATAAACCTTTTTGCTCTAAGGTGGTCAGCGCTAGCACCAGCTGCCCAGGGTGGCTGTGCTCCTTTCTTGGAGATACTCAAAACCCAGAAGGACAGTCCCTACACAACCTTGGAGATACTCAAAAGCCCAAAGGACAGTCCCTACACAACCTGCTCTAGCTTTGAAGCTGGCCTTGTTTTAGTAGAGGGCTGGACTGGAGACTTCCAAAAGCCCACTGCTGCAGGCAAACCCCTCTTGTCTGGGCACAGTCACAAAGCAGAGCTTTTTCTTTTGCTGTAGCTTTCTTGGTGGTGATCTTCTCACATCTGCATTTCTGTAACAGCCTCCTGTTTCTGTCAGTAGGGCTCACTTACAGCTTATGATACTCTGCCAGGACAGAGCAGGGCCATGGAAGGTATTTTCATTAGGAAGCATGCACGGCAAATGACCAGATTTTCACAGAATCATTGAATAGTTTGGTTGGAAGGGACCTTAAAGACCATCTAGTGTCAACCACGGGCACTGGACCAGGTTGCTCAAAGTCCCATCCAGCCTGGCCTTGAGCATTTCCAGGGCTGGAGCATCCGCAACTTCTCTGTGCAGCCTGTTACAGTGCTTCACCACCCGCACAGCACAGAATTCCTTCACAGTATGGAATTTCAACCTGGTGCTGGGGGAGCCGGTGTGCGCCCGCAGCCCCTGCTGTCCTGCCCCGGCTCCTTCTCCGCCCGCCTTGGGCCCGGGGGCGCTCGCTGCTCTGCCTCCATCGCTGCTCCACGCTGGGTTTTGGAAGTTCAAGGGCAAAGCGGATCGCGGAGGCGAGCGCAGACCGGGGTGTGGGACAGGCGCTTCGCTCCACTCCGGTCCGGTCCTTCCTTGACGGCTGCAGCGCACTCCGGTGCCCCGGACTCCACAGCGCCTTCCCCTCAGCGGGACACGGAGCCCCGCGCCCCGTCCGGACAGCGCCGGCCGGGACAGCGCTGGATGGGACGGGGGTCACGCCGGGCAGCGCGGCGGTGGCTGTGCCAGGACTGATTCTGATTCTGATTCTGATTCTGATCCTGATCCCGGGGCCGGGGCCGGGGCCGGGGCCGGTGCCGGTCTCGGTCTCGGTCTCGGTCGCGGTCCCGCCCGCGCCCCGTGACATCGGCGGTGACGCGCTGGGGGCGGCCCTGGCGGCCCACGTGGGCGCTGACGCGGCGGCGGCGGGCGGGCCGGCGGCAGGTGAGGCGCGGCGAGCGGGGCAGCCCTGGGTGGGTGCCCCGGGCTGATGGCAGACAGCGGGACCTGTGCCCGGGGCCCGGCCGGGCCATGGCTTTCCCCTCCAGCCGGTCCCCGGCGGGTCTCCAGGCCCAGCCCGGGCGCTCAGGCCCCGCAGGGGATCCGGCACTGACAGCCGGGCCCGGCCGGGGTGGCCAGGCCCAGGCGGCTCCGCCAGTCCTCTAGAGGGCTGGGGGAGGCTTTTAGCCCAGGTGGGCACGAACATCTCCCTTACGAGGAGATCCGGTGGGAGCTGGGCCTGTTCAGTCTGCAGAAGAAAAGACTGAGAGGGGATCTCATCAGTGCATGTAAATGGTTTGAAGGTGGGTGCAGGAGGATGGTCCAGGCCCAGCGATAGGATGAGGAACAATGGCCATAAACTAAAACACAAGAAGCTCCACCTCAACATGAGGAAGAACTTCTTTACATTGAGGGTAGCAGAGCACTGAACAGGCTGCCCAAAGATGCTTTGGTGTCTCCTTCCCTGGAGACATCCAGAACCCACCTGGGTGTGCTCCTGTGTCACCTGCTTCAGGTGACCCTGCCTTGGCAGGACTGGACCAGAGGTCCTTCCCTACCCCAACAATTCTGCCATTCTCTTTGGTGAGTTACAGGTGCAGCATGGTTCTGTGGAGAGGGGACAAGCAATGGGCTTGTCCCTCAGTACATGGCTGCCCTGTGTGCAGAGCAGCCTGGCTTTGAGGTGGTGCTGCTGGCTCCCGACTATCCAAGCCAATGTGCTTATTTTGAACGAGACTGTTCATAAAAGAGAAAGCGGAGAGGAAGTTATCACAAGGACGAGCGTATCTGAAGAAAACATGACATAAACAGAGTCTTTTACACAGCAGCCACAGGCAGACCCAGCTGCAGCCAGAGGTGCTGACCTCGCCTCCCTTCCCCAGTGTGGCACTGGCTCACACCCTGACACAGGATGCCTGGTGGCCCTGGCCATTGCTGCTGTCCATTTCTGTGCATGCATGTGGGAGGCAGGAGGACGTGTCTGCTTCCTCCAGCAGCATTTTCGTGGTTGCTCTTTGCCCCGTGTGTCTGATGGAGAGGCTGTCCAGGCAGGATCTGGTCTGGGCTCTTGGAGAGCTGCCTCCTGTAGTCTGAGTGAGGTGTAGATAATATATGTCTAGACAGTGGCAGATTTTGGGATCCAGCTCTGTCTCTTGTCATGCTGCAGTGGTACTTTGCATGTTACTCCTGCTCTGCCTTAATTTCCCCATCTACAGTATGGGGAGTGGCCCCTGATAGAGTGACTGAGAAAACAAATTGGCATAAAGCAGCACACGCTTGCAAGATTTAATCATAAATCTTGACAAGCAAATGCCTGACCCTTGACGTTCCCTGTTCCCTCATGGTTCACCCTCGGTGCATCTCTAATCTTACCACCGAGAACTCGGTGTTCATGCATGTTCAGCTCCTGGCTGGGGCATGAGAATGTTTTATGGGCGGGCAAAGTTTGTTAGCCACTTCAGTTTTGCCCTTTGCTTTCTCAGGCACAGGGGAGCTTATGAAGGCTCAGCAAAGAGCTGGATGGTATTTTGTGTGAGCACAGACAAGTGACATCCAGACAAGGGGAACTGCAGAGACAGGTAACAAGGGAGCCTGGTACCTTGGAAAAAGTTAGGGCAGGAAATGGGGGTGGTTCTTGCACTGCTACAGCCACTAACTTAATTAAGCTGTGTGTCATTTTTATATCTGGATTGATTAAATAATGATAGAAATAGTGATAGAGAAGCTGTTTTAACTTTGTAGAGGCTTGTAATGGTGGCCAAGGGAGGAAAAGTCACCTGTTAAGACTTATAGGGGTGACCACAGTAAATGGCTACCAACTGTCTCTGAGAAAATGGCTTCTATTTCTCTGGAAACTGAAGACAATTTTTATTGTGAAGTTTGTGATGAATCTTTTGAAGACCATTTCTTATATTGTGGGCGTTATCCAAGGTAGAAGTACTCCTTAAGTTGGGTTTTGTTGCTAATCTACCTTAGTTGTCTTTTTAATATTGAAAGCAAATCTTTCAACAGTGAGAATGCTTTTAAAATTATTTTTTTTTTTTGGTCCTTGAGAGAATCTTATCTTGCTAACAAAACCATGGCTTGTCAGCAAGGAGCTTCATTAAAAAGCAAAGCCTTGTCATGCCTTGCCTATTTATATGAGACTTCTGGACTCCTGGAGACAAAGCACAGGCCAAGAAAGGAAGCTGTGTCCTTATGAGTTTGTAGAAGGAGATTCTTTTCTGCTGGCTTGTCACTATGTTGTTGTTCTCTCTCCTGTGTGTTTCACCCTATCTGAACATAAATCAGCAGCAATGTTATAGAGTATTACAGCAGCTCACTGTGGAGGACAAACAGAAACAATCACAGTATTATAAAGTTCAGTGTAGCTTGCAAACACTGTATAAAGCAATGACGTTTGTGCTGGAAATAAATCTGAGGTGTAATCCCCTGCAAAGGGATGAGATACCAGTTTGAGGATACACTAGTATGGTGCCTTTTGAGATTGATTTAATTTTTGTGTTCTGGGTTTTAAAAGACAGTTTACCTGTGTACCTGACTCTGTGGGCAGAGTCAGTCTCACACAAGTCTGGTGTGCTCTAAACTTCCTGTGATGAGACATGTGAATGGTTGTCTTGGGTTTTCTTTACACCTGAATGCACCAGATCTTGGTTCACGTTGTGATTTGGTCACAGGGCTACTGTGTGACCTCGGTCAAATCAAACCTTGTGAAAGGGAGGCAGCTTTTCTGCCTTCCTGTTCAGATGGCAAACATCTCAGGGCAGGGACTGTGCCTTACTGTGCTTTGCCATAAGAGTGTAATGTCATCTGGGACTCCTGGTAGCTACTGAGGTGTAAATAGAATAAGTGCCTGGATAAGCAAAAAATGTTTGAGACTTGCATGCTGTTTGCATCTCCCCTCTATGACCTGTTTGTATATATGGCTGTGAAACGAGCTGTGAAATTAACTGGTCAGAATAAAATACTTCATAGCATGGCCTTCAAGCAGCACATAACCCACCTTGCTCTGGAAAGTGACAGCATTAAAGTTACGAGTTCTTAAAAATGTGAGAGGACTGGCGAGAAAACCAGGAAGGGGGTTATCCCACTTTGGGCATGCTTTGGAGATATGAGCAAAGAAAAAGGTGGAGAACCTCTGAGGTTTAGGCTGTTTGATTTTCCTAGTTTTTCTGGCCAGTCATCCTCTGCAGCCATCTCCTGTGCCAGCACAGCAGCAGGGCCTGGCACGTTGCTGTGCCGGGCGCTCACAGCGGGCACTGCCTGGTCAGGGTTTGGGGGAGCTCATGGAGAGGCTGCTGTTCACTGCACTGCCAGAGGCACATCCATTGCAAAAACACACCCAAGGAGGCTGGCCTGTGCCCTTGGTTTTCCCTCTTATCTGCTGTGTGCCATCCAGGCTGTGCCCCACCCCTGCCTGACACCAGCTGAGATCTGCAGAGCATTTGCCAAAGGTCTTTAGAGAACATTCCCATGAGCATCCTTAGTTGTCCTCTGGCAGTCACTTGTGAGAGCTCAATGGACTGTTCCTCCTGTTACAGTTGGGTTCTTGCTAGGTGAACTAGTCTGCAGCCCTGAGGTCAATGTAACCAGTGAATACATCCCTCTGAATGTCCTTGGGAGCAGATTTCTTTTGTCTGAGTTAATTCAGTCAGCAGTTCAGGATGAAACTCTGGGCTACAGTAAAACCTCTAAAAGTTACATGTATAACTGGTCCATATCTGAGTTCCAGATGTGCATGTCTTCCTCTCCACAGCATCCCTGGTCCTAGATTAAAAAGACTGAGAGTTTCTCTCAGTGCACTTGGTAGGTGGGGCAGTTCTGATCTGTGGGTACTTGGCTCTCGTGCCAGGACCTTTCCTGGCTGTCACAGGTGCTTTGTTCCTGGTGCTTCCACATGCAAAAAGGGGTTGACCAGTGCATTATCACCACAGGGCATGCCATCCTTCACCAGGTGGGAAAGATCCTTTCCAGGACAGGCCAGCTTCAACTCTCTGGCCTTAACCTGCTTTCTTGTTCTCAAGAAATGTAGGGACAAGACATGTGAAATTCTGGTCTGAGAGGGATGATCTTGGCACAGTTGTCCTCAAGGGGAGTTTCCAGTGGAAGCAGCTTCCTCCAGCCTGTGCACATGGGTGACCTGAGATGGCTGGGGAGACACTGAAGTTTTGTGCTTTGTTTTAGTTGCAGGTAGGAAGATGAGTCCGAAAATTACAACAGAGCTGCTGAAGCACCTGCGGCAGGTGATGAAGAACCCCAGATATGTACAGGAGCCTGTCCAAGCCTACATAGTGCCCTCTGGAGATGCCCACCAGGTATGGATGGATACATTATGGGAATGGTCATACTTTCATTCCCTGCAAAAAATAAAAGCCAGGTATAACTAAAATTGTCCTTTGTTTAACCACTTTAATGGTTCTAGCATAAAAGTCTGGGAAACTTGAGAAATATCATGTTGGAAAACATTTCTGGGGTCTGTTCAGGAGATGGAGGTCTTTGTGTTCTTGTAACAAAACAGGGTGGATGTTCCACCAACAGCTTTTCATCACGTTGTCTTCAGGGAGCTCACACTGCAGAAAAGGGAGCTTGCCAGGGCATTTGCTGTGCCCATCTTGGCTGTTGGGAAGAAAGGGTTTACTGGGGGAGAAACAGGCCATATCTGGGCTTTACTTTCCCCAGTAGCATCTCCTGATCAATACATACTCTCAAGGAAGGTAGCAAAGGTTTAGATGCAGAGTTTTCTCTTTGCTGGATCCAGTTCTTGATGGAATTTGTTGCCTTATGCTAGAGCCCTTCAGATCCCAGATGAAGGGGCCTTAGGAGGGGCAGGGAAGGAACAGGCCACAGTGACACTTGCCTTTCCATGCTGCTCTGCATCACATTCTGTGCATTAAAGACAGGAGGCAAGTTGGGCCCAGGGTGGTAACCCATGGCAGTAACTGTTGTGTGCTCTTCCACTCTTAGGAATTTTGTAGTCCATGACATAAATTTTAAATTGCTGAACTGCCTTTTACCTCCCCTGCTTGCTCATGTGTAAGGTTCACTCTGTTAGGAGACCCAAGAACTGCTGAGGGTTTTCCCCTCCTCAGCCGTTTTCAGGAAACAAAAGACCTGAAGCTTTACTGGCACACACCCAGAGCTCCCTTTTACCCCGGGGTGCACAAGAGCAAAATGCAACTGAATCAGAACCTTTGCCCTTGACTTGGCACTGGGGTGAGCTGGGTCCAGACTTGCCTGTGCCCTGGGACCATATGTGCAGCATCGTGTTTCCTCACAGGGAGATCCAAACTTGGGCAGGTAGGGGGAAGGCGTTTTCTGCAGCTGCTATTGTCTGCTGCATTCCTGCCTCAAGCTGCCTCTGTCCATATATAACTCTGGTTTCATTTCACTAGACATTAAATGCTGTCATGTGAGTTGAAGAATGTGACCCTCAGGACTTCTGGGTTTTTCTGTTGCTTTCTTTTCCTTGACAAAGTGCAGTTAAGCAGAGAACCCCATGTTGCTATTTCCTGCCAGGCGAGTTGGTCAGGTTTCTCTGCAGAGGGAATCTATCTGAATAGGAATGATTACTAAAAACTGCTGATTCTGGTGCCTCCTGAATAGCTGGTGCAGGGTTTTTTTCTGTCAGGGTTGGAAATTGATGCAGTTTTTGCCAATGACAGAAACCTGTTGATCCCAGAACAGCCTTATTGATTCCAGGTAAGTTGTGATGACCTGTGATTTGAAACTTCTCCATGTTCCAAGCAAGGGTTTGTTTCCTGTGTGCAAACAAGAACTTTACAGCCTTGCAGTCAGATTTTGCTCTTAGGCACCTCCCTCCATGAGTCAGAATACTATAGTTTAATGATACCCAAGTGTTTGGTGGCCTAAGCCATTTCCTCCCTACAGTCCAAACAAGATATGTATTACTGTCCTTGCCTCTCTCAGCTATTCCTGAGGCTGTCCTGGCATCTGCATCACAGAACTTGTCAACAAATAGGGCTTTCCTTCCTGTGGTGTTGCCACAGGGTTTAGGTTGTGGGATTCTTTATTCCCTCTGGGTTGCAAAGGAACCCCTGGATTGGATTGATGGTGCTACACCCTGATGCTGCAACTTGCTGACTAATTTCACTTTGTAACACTGGGAATGTTGATGAGCTCTGAGTTCTGTGATGCTTTTAATATTGGTTTTCCTGCAAGGCTAGGTGGCTTAGATTATCATGCTGCCAGGAGTCTTGCTACCAGTTGTATCCTTTGCTTTCCATGTTTAGTTGCGTAAGAACTGAAAGACTTGCAGAGCTTCTCAAACACACCTGCCTCTGACTCAGACTTAACCAAGGCTGCCTTGGATTTGTGGCTCTTGCACTCAGTCCTGGATGTTGGCTGGCTCCTTTAATTTTTGAAAACTTGGATGCTGGTGATAAGAAGTCAGAGAAACAGACTCTTTCCTTGGGGGCCAGGGTGGTCCAGAGGCTGATGAGAAAGGAGGACAGTCCCAGCCAAAAGTGGAATGAAACCCAAAGAGTCCCACTTCCTTCCATGAGTGCTGGGTGGCTACAGGTGCCCAAGGATCATGAAGGGATGAAAAGTCATGCTTTTAGGAATGAGGTGCCTAAACCCTTTGTGGTTTGGCTTAAAATGTCAGAGCTTTTGGGATGTTGCAGTGGTAAAAGCAGGATCCATTTTTATGTTGAGTCAATGTGTGTTTACATTGAATCTGGAGTTTGCCCATATGGGACTATTCAGAGACTGGAAGAGCTGCTTCTTAATGGGAGGGAATGAGGTTTGGATTAGAGCTTGGGTTTGGAGCCAGTCACAGCTTAACTGCAGCTGGCTTCACCCTCCAGGCCTTGACTCAAAACAAATTTGGTCAGATTTGGCTGGTTGTGTACATGAAGGAAGCACCTGCCCAGCTTAGGGCCCCGTGTTTGGCTTGGCAGAGGTGCTGTCTTCTCCTCAGGGCTGGCTCCTCTGACACACACTTGTGCTAAGCTGAGGAACCAGCCAGGTTATAAAGCAGGAGGTGGCTTGTGCACAGGTTGCTCTGGTGTGCTCCAGCTCTTACCAATGCAGTTTGGTTTTTGGCAGTGAATCCCTCCCTCCCTTCAGGTTCACTGCAGTGTTTGTTCTTTAATGACACCAGTGTCGTGCCTCTCAGGGTAGCCAGATGCACTTTGCATTGCTGATCTTGGTTGACAATAGACTAAAATGAGCTTCAACATGTTTACAGCACAACCATGCAGGCTCTGGGGATAAGCAGCACTGATTTTTGGGGGGTTCTTCCTGGCTTAGATGAGGGTTTTTTGTGATGTAGCCCCCAGTTTTGTCTGTGTGACTGACAGGTGCAGTGAGAAGCAGATGTGAAGGGACTGAGGAGGGCCAGGCTGAAGGCCATCAAAGCTGCAAGACAAGCCCCAGGGAAATACCTTGTTCTCACTGTGCTGTGGTCTGTGCTTTGTGTGGCACACACAGGTGTTCCCCATGTAATTTTAGCTTGTGCAAAACATGGGCTCATCTTTACACAGTGGGGGTTGCTGCATGGAACAGAACAGGTGGGTGTGCAAGAATTCAGACTGACAGATGAATGAGCTGTCTTTCCCTCCAGATCCCTGATACTCATTTTTAAAGCCCTTCTGCCTCATTGTAAACACTCAGAACACTCCCTGGGCTGTGAATGGGAGGTTTTCACAAGCAAACTAGCCTGTAGTCTCTGCTGTGTTGGTCAAGAGAAATGGAAAATAAATCACTGCTCTCATTTATACTTAAGTACATCATTTGGGATGTATTTAAATGATGTGATCCATGATGGAGAATTTCCAGGATCTCCTGTTGGCAGTGGACCCTGGGAGAGGATGTCCCACCTTTGAGCTGGGAAGTGTAGGAGAGGGGAGTCATAGCAGTCAGCAGGCTGAATAGTCTCTAGGGAGTGTTGAAATGAGGAATCCTCAGGTCTGGCATCACTCTGCCTTCATGTTCTGTCCTGCTGCTCTGAGGCAGGCAGTGGGGAAACAGACACTTGATTCTGTTCCCTCAACACAGCTCTGTCCACTCTGTCTGCTGATGCCTTTGCCATTATTTTAAAGAGGCTCAGGGGGGAAAATGTCTCTGCTTGCTTGGGATGGGTCCATAGGTTCTGCCTCTTCTCCTTTTTTCCTGGTGGCCACTTTGGGAATGAGGTTGTTAGCCAGAAAAAAGAAAGTTGCTGTTGATCATGTGCTGTGTGGGGCTGAGGGACCCACCCCATCAGCTGGAGCTGTGCTGAGGCCACTCATCCTTTCCCAAGGTGGCTGTCCTGACCTCCCCTCTCCCCACAGGAGACATGTGACATGCTGAACATGTTACAGCCCTATGGGGCTGGACAAGAAAAGACACAGGAAACTAACTGGGCCCTCATGGTCTCCATACCCCCCTCCTTTCTGCCAACTTTCACTAGAGTTTGGATAAAATGGAGGATTTCTTTGGGGTATATACCAGGAATCTTCCCTGGCAATTTGGAGCAAAAGCCACTCAACAAGATCCTCTTTTGGGCCATAAGATTTGCTGTCCCAAGGTTCAGTTTCAAAATGTTAGTGGTGGATGGTTGCTTGGCTTCTCCCAGGAGGGGACAGACATGGATGTTGTGGAAGGGGTTTGATGATGGAGTGATTTGGAGCAGAAATAAAGGTCCCAGGTGCTGTAATTTGTGCTGCTTGCTCACTCCTGTGCTTTGAGCCCTCTGTCTTCCTTAGAACCGTGAAGAATAACAGATTTGAAGGGAGTATATTTTAACAATCAGGTGATTCTTTCACAGTAGGGACTAAAAGCACCTGAGAATTGGGCTGTGATTTCTTAGCTCAGTTCCTAAGATGTTTCTGTTGCCCCAGCACAGCTGGAGGCAGAGAAACAGACTTGAATTTCAGGCCATTTGTAAGGTACAAATCCAGGGGTTTTGCAGCTCAATCGTCAGTGCTGTCAGCCTGGATTAAGCTGATTTGCTGATTTGCACTAGTTCATTAACAGGCCTACTCAGCAGTTCTGACCTACAAACTTGCCAGAATGGAATCCCATAAAAAAGTCATGTGGGTCATGTGAAGGTTCAGTTGTTCTTTTAATTTTGGCAGTTCCTGTTAATATCAGGTGTCTGTGCATTCTCGGGCTCTTCAACATTTTGAAACGATGTATCCAGAAACACAGGTTGTAACAGGTTTAGGATGAAGATGGGCTCTTATTCTCTCTCATCTATCAAACCATGCTTTTGTGGTTTTGGCTGTAGTCTGATTTTGACTAGGCAAGGAAGAAGTGAAAGCATCAATATCTATTTGTCCCAAGTGTTAAATTTTTTACAGTCTCACCACCTTGATGGTTTTCTTTCAGTGTCACTATTGCAGGAAAAAAAAAGTCTTAAAGGAATTCTTATAAATGCGTATAAAATGAGGGGACTTCAGTGGACATAGTGAATTTTACAGATTTTATGTGCTGATTACCTTAAGAACAAGGGGTGCTTCTGGTTTCCCTTCCCTTCACGTTGCAGCTTCAAAGGCATGATTTGTTTGTTGCTCAAAGGGGAGGCTGAGTGTGAAATAAACGTCTGCAAACTCTGAAGCACTTCAGTGTTTACAGATGTTTGTGGGAGAAAAGTGCTGCAGCTTAAAAAACCCGCCAGTTAAACAAAAATACAGTATAATCACAGTGGGATAGAGCCCAGGAATTTTTAACTCATTTTCTTCTCTCTGTGGTGTCCTTTGGGAGAAAAAGCTTATCAAAGTATTTGTCATCAGCTGATTGTTTTTTTCCCCTGCTGCTATAAATAATTGCTGCCTCTTTTGTTTTCTAGAGCGAGTACATTGCACCCTGTGATTGCAGAAGGGCGTTCATCTCTGGATTTGATGGCTCTGCAGGTACCTTTCCAGAACTTGGGTTCTTGCATAATTTTCCTCTAAAGAAATAGTTCCTTTCATGGCATAGAGGCAGGATGGAAAAGAAAATCTATCCAGCTTGTTTGGACTGTTTTATTCCCATTTCAGCATCTGCAGAATTATGTCTTGGCTACCCACTGGAATTATGTAATATCAGCAGAATAACAAGTTTTCACAAAATGTTTGACCCCTAAATGAACCTCTCATAAAGTAAAATCCTGTTAACTGTTTAATGTGGTGCCTGTAACCTGTGGTCATTTCTTTTGATGTGCAGCCAGTATGAACAGATTTTTACGTTGCCCGTTTGGGCTGGGTGAATAGTGGATGGGCTTTAGCTGGCCTTTCTGTTTGAACAGAACCAGGGCCAGAAACTCTGCATTTGGAAACTGAGCACTGTGGAAAAGTTTGCTTATCTTGCCGAGACAGGATGTTTTCTTGGCTGTAGGATAGGTCTGTGTTTCAAGAGACCTCATTTTTACCCTAGCTCTACCCTAAGCTGTGCAAATTACTCTGTTCTGTGGTTGTTGGAAAGTCACTTTAGTCTGCTGAAGTTATTTTCCTCTCTAATTGTATATAATTATAATAAATACTGGTACCTATGTTTGGAGGGTCTATTCATCAGTTCCTATGAGCTCTGGGGCCTCTTTTGGAAGGTGATAAATCCAGGACTGTGGGCTGCTGTTAATGGCTAACATGAATCCTGTATTAATTCTGCTCCTTCTGCGCAACCTCTTCATAACCTTCCTCTCTAATTGTGCCCTTGTTATGTACTTGGAAGGTCTGTTCCCAGCCTGATGCACAGTGAGGTTTCACACAGGGGCTCACCTTGTGTTTCTTCCTTCATCTTTTCAGGCTGAAGCAACTTAAAATGGGGTTTGTGTTGGGGGAATTTGGTAGAAGACAATGAGTTAATAATTGGAAACTCTGCTCTGCTAATCTGAGTATCAGTTTTTTGTGGCAGAAAGTATTGTCAAGATGCAGACTCCAATGACTTGGATTCAGTTTCAGTTTGTGCCATGGTTTGTTTTGTTTTGTATTGTCAAGGGCAAAGCAGCTTGAGTTCCTTGTTGGGATGTCACTGCCCCTCAGCTGTCTGTTTGCATCCCTCCATCTGGAGTCAGTGGATTGGGACAGACAATGAAAGCAGCAGAAGTTTATGTTCATGTTTCCTGTTCAGCCATCTCTGCTAGAGCTGTAACATTTGGGAAAGGGGTGCAGCTGACAGCTGGGGGTGATACCTGTGTCTGCAGCCCTGCTATCAGCTGTGTTTTGTGGGTGGCCAGAGCCCAGGCTTCCTCTCCAAAAGAGGCTAGGATGGAATTCAGAGATGTACAGTATATGTTACTGTGACAGCAGCCAAGTTACACCACAGTCTTTGTTACAGAAGGTTTGGAAAGCCCCACTTACCCAGTTCCGCTGGCTGGCTGAGATTTGCTTAAGTTGAGTTCATCTGAGGCAATTCATGAAGGTGCATCCTTGTGCATACTGTCTCCAGTAGGATTTGGAAGGTCACAGGGCAGGGGAAACAGTGAATATCTCCACTGGAACAGGAATAACTTTTGAACAGTGATCAGAGGTGCCTTTTAGGGAATCAGGGTGAATTTCAAACCCTGTCCCTGCTGTGTGTGTCTCTGCATGGTGGCTGCCCACCCTGAATCCCTTTCTGCCTCCCTGCCCAGGTACTGCCATAGTGACCGAGCAGCACGCTGCCATGTGGACTGACGGACGCTACTTCCTGCAGGCTGCACATCAAATGGATAGCAACTGGACACTCATGAAAATGGGTATGCAGGAGCCTGGGGTACTGCTCAAATGATAACAGAGAACAGTCACTTCCCACTAGTACAGCTTGAGCTGTAGGGATATCCCATCATGCAGGGACTTTGGGACATGTTGGATACACAGCTTCTGCTTTAGTGTCCTGTGAGAACTCTTGCCTGTGGGTCTAGATTAGCATTCATTAGCAGACATATCTAATGCATTAGCTTGGACTTTTTGCATAGTGTGGGAATGTTTCAATGTGACTGCTTCTTTGAACCTTTTTTTTTTTTTTTAATCCTTGAAGGTCTGAAAGATACACCAACTCAGGAGGATTGGCTAGTGAGTGTCCTCCCAGAAGGCTCCAAGGTGGGAGTGGACCCTTTCATTATTCCAGCAGGTTGGTTTTACTTTATACTTATAACTCTGGGTAGTGCAACTGGATTTTTCTTCCTTTCTTCTCTGCCTGAGCTGTTGTGTGATGGTGTGCAGCTAACCATGTTTCAGATGTAGTGCTGGTTAAACTGTTATGCAAAACAGGCTGGATTTTTGTTTAGCCATATATCACAAGAGTTACGTTGCAGTGCATTGACTCCAAAGCACAAGGGATGAGAACTGCTTTCTAGGCTTGCAGTGACTTTACCTGAAAAGCAGAATTCTGATCACCTCTTTTTGTCTGTGCTTTGGCTTGTCATGGGCACTTCAGTGCAAAGGTTCTGAATGCCTTGGTCAGCATGTGAGCAAGAACACCCAGGCACAATTCAAGCTGTTACTCCTGCTTGGTGGCCTTGGAATCTCTGCAGCTTTCCCTGTAGGAAGCACAGGGAGAAGTGTCATTTATATAAAAGTATGCATCTATTCATGCTTCAAAACATGAGGCACAATGCAAAGGTCACTGGAGGCAAGGGGAGATACTTGCTTGTTCAGATGGATTAAGGCACCTGTCTTGTGGCTGTGTGGAAGTAACTCTTATCTTGTCTAGCTTAGATCTAGCGTGGTTCTGCACTGGGGAGAGGACACCCTTAGGGCAGCTTCTGCTGTGGCTTCTTCCAGAGACTTCTGTCTCCCAGCTGGAGCAGTTCTTCAGCTCAAGCATGAGGCTTCAGGACTGTGAGGTTCTGTACCTGCCACTGGCTACTGTGGCATGTTTGTGGAACTGTGACTTCAGTAGATTTTGCTGTCTTTCTTAAGGGAATGGGAAAAGGAGAGGCTGGAAGAAAAGGAGAAGAATGATTTTTGAGTTTGACCTTTGTGAAGAGAGCTGTTGTTGAACATATGTGCACTCCTTAAAGCCCCCACTCTTGACTTTCTTCCCTTTGACAGACCAGTGGAAGAGAATGTCCAAAGTCTTGAGAAGTGCTGGCCATGACCTTGTGCCTGTCAAAGAAAACCTGATTGATACAATCTGGACAGATTGTCCTCAACGCCCCTGCAAACCTCTCATCACACTTGACCTGAGTTATACAGGTGAGGAGCTGAACTCCCAATAGACATGGTTCTTCCTATTGCCCTAAATCCCCCTTTTGCTCTTCTCTTACAGAGGAGAGTTAAACAGTACCACAGCACAATGTGGTCACTGTGAATAATGACCCCTCTGTCCTCAAAACTTCAAATAACCATTTTCTAGAAGTTGGATGACTTCAAAACAAATCCATGGGCATCTAGAAGGCAGCTCATTTGAGATAGTTCATATCAGTTATTAGAAAGGAGTGAGGAGCACAAGCATGATATGTTGGTCTGTGTTTACATCATCATCCCCAGCAAAGTTAGGGAATTATGTGGCTTTTCCTGTTGTGTTTTACAGGAGTCAGCTGGAGAGACAAAATTGTAGCCCTTCGTTCAAAAATGGCTGAGAGGAAAGTCATGTGGTTTGTGGTAACAGCCTTGGATGAAGTAGCATGTAAGTCTTTGCATCTTCTTTCTCTGTTCTTTCTACAAAATAAATGTTCTTCCTGCCCTGGAAAGGAAGAATCATGCCAGGGTGAGAGGCCCTTATGAAAGCATGTTCGTTAGACATCAGTTAACTTCTTATCAAGTGCAGTGGTGGTAACAGGTCACAAACAGCCAACCTGTATTTCTGCACAATGCCTCATTACACCACTGCAGCTCCTGAGTACAGTTTTGGCCCAGGAAATGCAGCAAATCACCACCTTTGAAAAACAGCCCAGGCAAAGGGAGAAGGTCACAAAGCCTGAGGCAGTGTGATGGAAAGAAAAAGACCTGTGAGATTTTCTGGCTGTTAAATATCCTGATGCTGCCTCACCCATTGGAAAAATGGAGACTGTTTTCTGCTGTGGAGTCTGGGCTATAAACAAAGCAGTGCAACATGTGGCTTTGTATACATAAAGCAAGGGTGGGGTACACCACATTCACAGTAATCTTCCTAATTGTCACAACTTCTTAAGTCAGTCTCTACCTCTCCAGTGTTCAGCCAATGCTTTGGTTAAAACAAGTATGTCAGGGCTCAACTTGTTTTTCCAGATCATTTCAACCCAGGGTCTTGCTAGAGTCCCCCCTGTGTTTGGCTGGGTCTCTACACCCTGGCTCCCAGCCCAGTGTGTAGGAAGGGAGAATGGCCAGAAACAGCAGTGATTTCCCCAGAACTGCTGTTCCTAGGACTGTGTGTCCTTTTTGCAGAAATCACCAATGCACACACTGCTGTAGGGGAATGTAACCCTGGCAGGGTGTGAGTGCTGCTCAGCCTGTGCCCCATCTCTGATCTGGAAAGATAGAAATAGGAGTGCTGTTTTCCTCACTCCAGCACTGCCAGCACAATGTCCCTGGCACTGGGTGAAGCCAACTTGATGAGGTCCCTGGGCTGTTCTGGATCTGGGACACTGAGCAAAGAGCTTTTTTTGTGAAAGAACTACTTCTGAGAGTGGTGAATATGACTCCTCCCTGGGGAGGCCTGCATGAGCAGAGATTGTATGTCTCACCTTTTCAGGCACATCTCCAATTAAATTAATGATAAATTGGTGCCCTGAGGTGGTTTCAGATTAAATGTCTCCAGCAAAGTGAAGCTTGGTTATGAATCAAGAGTGTTAAGATGAACCAGAGAAGGTCACTAGAGCAGCTCATTTTCGGGTGCCTGGTTGATTTCTTGTCCTACAGGGGAAGGGGAGAAGTTGTTTTAATTTTATCTAATTCAGTTCACTGTGTTAAACTCCAGACAAGTTTCTAGGGACAGAGAAAGAGCCACAAAGGAGATTGTTGCCTTCTTACTGCATTGGGAGTTGGCTGAGCGAGGAAGTTTGTGCCCATGAAGTAAAAAGTTCTTTGTGGCTCTTTCCTGCATTCAAGTGACCTGCTGCTTCCCTGGAGAGAATTAAGCTCTATTTTTACTTTCATGGCAGAATTTGCACAGTTCAATGAATAAAGTGCTGGGTTGTAATTTAGGACATGTTGGTTCTTTTCCCAGCTGTCCTGCTGGCTGGCCTTATTGGCTTGAGTAACTTATTTCAGCTAATTGGGTACCCTGGAGTTTTTATTTGACCCTAAAATCAGGATTTTAGAGATGCTGGACATCTACTTCTCCTCTTGACTTTGTCTGGAGTTGTGTGGGACAAAATCTTTCTGAAAAATAGCTAAGACTGTACAGTCTGAATCTGAGATATTGGAGGGGCCCAAATAAGAGGCCTTTTTGAGGTATTGTAGTCTTGCCTATTGTGTTTTCCTCTTACCTCAAATGTCAAAAGGATTGGAATGAAATGACAGTTTGTAACCTTGAAGTTTTCTGGTTGTTAAAAAGTGAGCTTTTATTGCATTGCACGGACCAGAAAGGACAGACCCTACCTTTGGTACGTGTCCTTGTCTTTCCTTTTCTGTACCTGCTTTTTTCCAAGGCAGCCCTCCTTTAGAAGTTAAACACCAGTTTAAACACCCGGGAGTGTTCATGCTGTGGTTCTGGTGCCATCTCCTGGCATAAATTTAGGATTGCCAGGAATGAAGCAGGCTGCGGGATAGCTGCACATCACAGCCTGTACCTGCGATGTCTCATTGCCTGCCTGTGTTTTTGTGAGATTGTTTTTGGCTTTCTCTAATGTTGCAGAAGATGACCCAGGACTGTGATTCTTGGTGTTTTTATTTTTCAGGGCTTTTCAACCTCCGAGGCTCTGATGTCGAGTACAATCCTGTGTTTTTTGCATACGCCGTCATAGGAATGAACACAATCAGGTGCTTGTATTCCCTTCCCCAAGACGCGTTTTCTGGGGGAGAGTTGTTCTAGCAAAGTCTTTTCAAAACCACCTATGCTTGGTACTTTAGTGTCCTTTCTGAGCTCTTTTGTCTCCAACACTCATTACCCTCCTCCCCTGATCAGAGCTAGAGAGGCAGCCAAGAGCTCTGCTGCACTCCTCAGCACCTTGGCTGGCATGCTGGATGACCTTGGGCACGATGGCAGAGTCCTCTGTCTGTCACCCTGAGGTAATGTGTAGGGCCTTTGGAGCTCTGGCTGAAATGTGCCTGACCTGGACATTACAAACTTTAGGGAAAGTCTAATTGCTGAGTCACTTCAAAACTGCAGGGACAGTGCAGGAAAGTTTCAGGGCTTATAACAGAAGGCTTCTTTCCTGTGACTGCCCCATATATTGAGCCTCAGCAAGCACAGTTCCTTTGCAGGCATCTGTAAGCTGCTGCCTAGATCCATCTAAGGTAAAACCTGGCTGGGTGGGTGAGTACAGGCTGTGTGAAGGTTGAGCTGAACTTTTCAACTCAGTGGAAGTGAGAGCAATGTGATACTTAGAACTACAGTAGCTTTTCTCTTTCCAGATGGTGCCCTTAAAAGTTAGAGTGTTACTTTCCTGTTTCAAGCACAGTGATGGGATGTAGCCATTTTGACTATGTCATACCAATAGAAATGCTGTCAGCTCTTTCCTCTCATTGGGGTGGTACATCCTAATTTCAAGCTGGGATTTAAACTGTGTGAAAGCTGGTGGTTAAAATGACATAGGACAAAGTAGAGTGCATAATTTGTGATTTCCTTTCTCCCTAAAATGTTGCCAGAATGGTTTTTCCTTCCCTCCTTTATTCCAGCCACTGTTAGATGTGATCTCACCTATTTGATCTCTCCAATTTGTTTCTCAGGCTCTTCATTGATGGTGACAGGATGATGGACCCAGCTGTGAGAGAGCACTTACAGCTTGACTCCACCCTGGAACCCGAGTTCAAAATCCAGGTGATGCCCTATGGATCCATCCTGTCGGAGCTGCAGGCTGTTGGTGCAGGCCTGTCACCCAAGGAGAAAGTGTGGCTCAGTGACAAAGCCAGCTATGCTCTGACTGAGGCCATTCCCAAGGTCAGTGGCCCTAGCAGGGGAAAATGCTTTTCTCTTCTCTGCTCTTTGTGGTTAGCAAGGGTGTTAATGAGGGCAGCTGGCCTCAGTTTCCCCTCTGCAAAGCCCAGTGCAGGCTGGAGCTCGTGCAGAAGGGTTCCAGCCATGCTGAGGTATCGAGGGGTTGTTAATCCAGGGGTTGCTCCTGCTGGAGCTGCCCTTCCAACTCGCTAAGCCGATTTATCCAAAGAATTGTCAGCTTAAGATAAAACAAGTTCAGTGAGAGAGGGGAGGGAAGAGGCAGCAGGGTGAACTCAGGTCATTCTGCCCATGGGTGGAGCATCAGCCTCATGTGGATGAGCAGCAAGAACTGGTAACTTGCAGAAATTGAAGCAGGAAAGTTGAGCAGGACTTCTGGGAGAGTGCATTTGGCTTTATTGAGTGTCTGAGGGTGGTTGCCCTTATTTAGTTCAGTGCCTTGAGGATATCAGGCAATATGTGATGTCCTTTACTGAAGGCAGGAGGGAGAAGATGACAGTTGTTGTAGCAGGGAATCTTGTGAGGACACAGATAACCTGCAGGCACTGGTTGTCCATGCACTTAGTGCATCTGCTGTGGGGCAGTTGTAGCATCAGAATAATTTCTGCACAGCCATACATGCTGTATCTTGCTATCCTTTTGAACTTGCTGCCTGGGACTCCCTCTGTCCACCTAATATTCTAATAGGCATGAAAAATACCTGGGGAAGGAAGGACACAGCAACTGTGTACAAATGAGCTGGTTTCCATGCATCTTGTGTACATCTCTTGTTTGCTAGAGATCACATTCTCTGGAATACCATCCAGTTTACAGTGATGTCTTGTAACTAACAGATACTGTGAGTAAATATACAGGTTTTTGTCCCTGCCCAGGGTTAAATATTCAGACACCATCAGTCTATTTCTAGGCCTCTTAATACAAAATACTGACAACATAGTGTCTATGGAGCATTCAGGATAAATTGTTGTTCTTTTGACTTCAGAGTAGAAAGCTCCTTGCTGTAGTTGCAGTCAGTGGTCTATCCCCAGTTTGGGTAAGCTGCTGTAGCTGATTTATGTAGAGTATCCATACGGAGAAGTACAGAAGGGCTGACCTAGAGAAAGGAATATAATGAGTTGGAGTTAGAGTGACATTATTTACCCTGTGAGCACTGGAAGTTTTGGCTGGTTCTGAGTCATTACAGTGCTGCATGCCCTGTGTGCAATGGGGAGAGTCCCTGCCTCAAGGAGCTCTGTGCAATAGAAAGCAGGCAAGCAAGACTGAAATGTCTTGATTAAAAGCCACTTAGAGAGTCACTGAAAGAGCCAGAGTTTTTCTAGTTCCTCCCTGGCTCTCCACCACTTCAAAGCACTCCAGGCTAGCTGCTCAGCTGGTGTGAAGAACACCAGTGCTGGAAGTCCATCTACTGTCTGTCTCCATCAGAGCCAAATATTGACACTGGCAAAAATCCATTCCATTATTAAACACAGATCTGCAAACCCTTTACAGATTTGTTTACAGCTGCATGTAAATATACTTTTCACAGAAGATTAATAGTACTTACCAGTATCTATAAAGGGCAAGCCAAAATAAGAATCTGACTATTTATTCTGACTGATAAAAGGACTTTTCTGACTTTCTTGTGACTTCTGTAATTTAGTTTCTGCGTTATGTAGTGTAGTTGTTTTGCTGTTTTTAAGAATTTGGAAATTGTAAGCCTGTAGGATTTATGTGAATTTAGTCTTTGCAGAGGATCTACTGGGCCTTTCCTTGAATTTGAGGGATATATATTTGTATGCTGATGCATTTAAAGTAGGAAACAACATGTTGCTTGGGCTGTGCTTCAGTAGGTGCTCATCCCATCTCCTGATATGTAACGGGTAGAGCAGAGAACTGGGCAAAAGACTTGGTTCTTCTTCTGATGCCAAGTGTGATGAGATTTGGGCAAGTCACCTCAGCTGGTGAATTTCTGAAGATGTGCTGAGACCAGCCAAGCATTCCTGCTAATCTAAGGACAGCTGGTGTTTGAGGAAGTGTGCAGTAGTAAGGGATCAGTTACTAGTTGTTAATGCAGGGTCACCCCATCCGAGCACAGGAGAGCTTTGTCTCAAACCACTGATGTAAGCTCCTTTCAGAACTGACAGCGTGTAAAGCTGAGCTTTGCAAAGGCCTTTCATGTTTCCTCAGTTCTTGATGTGTTTGTCAGAGCTGCTGATCACTAACAGTGGCGTGCTCAGTGCTTGGTACCTGGGCTGGGTACCTTTGCTCCCTGCTACTTGAGGGTGGCTGTCAGGTAACAAATTTTAGGTCATTTCCACAGCCTAAGTTCTACCATAACATCAGGGATTGGTGTTTCTCATTGGCCTCTGGGCCTTCAGTGTCCATCAGCAACAGGAATCTATGGCTCAGGCATTGATATAGATATATGGTATTTAGGATATCCAGGACTTCACCCTGCTTCATGACAAGCTGTTGTTTAGTTCTTTGGATTTCCCTGTGGCTGTTCTTCCTTCAGTCAGGGACTGTTTCTTCTCTCTGTTCCCCAGTGCACTAGGCTGAGTGTTGGCAACCAGCATCTCACAGTGCTGAAGGTTGAGAGAGGCTGCCAAAGTACAAATTGTGGCCAGGCTGAGTTATTAAATCTGTAGGATTATGTAGTCTGACTAATCCACAAGTAATCCCTGTCCTTCTGCTGCAGGCTTACCGATACCTCACCCCATATACCCCCATCTGCATTGCAAAAGCTGTGAAGAATGCAGCAGAAACAGAAGGCATGAGAAGAGCACATGTAAGTGAAGCCTTGAGTGTCTCCTTGCACATGGCAACAGGTTTGCTTTACTTTTAGGGAAAAAAACAACATTTCCCTTTCAGTTTTAATGTTTTGGATAAAAAGCAAATAAGAATTTGGATGGGAGGATAAAAAAGGTCTTCTGTCAGACATCTACTGCTGTTGAAGCAGGTTTTTTGCTTGTTTTGCATTCCCTTGAAGAACAACATTTGCAATAGTGTGAGGAAACAGCCTTGCTCTGTGGGAAGACTGTGCAGACTTGAGAAATGTTGTTTGCAGTGTGGGCCCTTAAAGGGATGCTGTTTCCCCTTTGCTAGTTCTGTTGTCTTTGTCAGTGGAGTCTTTAAATTGTTATCACTTGAATAAACACAGCCTAAATAACACACAGAAATTCTTCAACACATGGTGCAAAGCTCAGGCCAAGATGCTCAGAAGCAGCCAGTGTCCTCAAAGCACTCTCTTAGTCTTGTCATCATGACACTGGAAATGAGGCTGATTTCCCAGGAAGCTTCATATTTTCAAGCAAGGAATCTGTCTGTGAAACAGGTTAATGGTGGGGCTGAGCTTTTCTCTTGTTTATCTCCTGTTAGTTGTCAAGCAGCACTTTTCATAATAAGAGAAATGTGCCAGTAGAAGCAGGGCTGGCAGTTTTGGGCTTGTCCCATATTTTCTGCAGCTTCTTGGGAACCAGTACTTTGTATTTCAATGCTTTTCTCTCCCTGTTAGTTAAAGGGAAGTAAAAATAGTTGTACTGAGAAGAGGCACTTTGTCACCTGCCACCTGGGGACAAAATTGTGCCTCATTCTTGTACACATCTGCTTCTTGCCCCAACATGCTGCAAGCATGCAGAAAAAAAATGGAACAAAAATGGGGGTCATAAGGTAAGAGAGCCAGAAGCTGTGTGACAGAGACTGTGTGCCCAAAGGACACATTCCCCTGTCACATCACCAGATGTGTTGTGTGTTTGCCTTCTGTGGTCTGAGATGCAAGATCTTGGCTGCTAAGGGAAAATAGTCTTGAAAGTGATGTGTGGGGTAAAGCCAGACTTCACACAGTAATATATGTCCTAGCAATAATTATTAACATTCTTTTAACTCTCCAGGTAAATTTCCAGTGTTCGTATTAATTACAAGGTGCAAAACCTGAAAATACCTCTTGGATTATCTCTTAGTTTGTGATTCTGAAACTTACAGGTTGAATGCTTTTGCATCAAAACCTGTTTATACTGAGGCTTGATAAATCTTTCTCCTTCTCAATTGCCTTTTTTTGTGCCTGTTTTAACACAGATTAAAGATGCTGTTGCCCTGTGTGAGCTCTTTAACTGGCTGGAAAAAGAGGTATTGTATATCTTTTTTTAACTTGAAGGTTCTGTTGCTGTTTAAAATTATTCATTGGCATAAACTTTTTGTTAGTCTTTATAGTACCTTTACTAAAAGTGGGGAAACAGTTGGGGGTTTATCTGGTGGTTTGGGTTTTTTTGTGAGGATTTCAAACATGCTTTTGTCCAAGGCTGAATTAATTTTTTTGAAAACATTCTCCCATTCATTTTATACAGACAAGTGAGAAATTACCTGAGCAGGCTTAGTGTAGTGTTAATGCTGTCTTGTGCTGGTTTGGTAGTGTAAATCATGAAATAATATTCAGCTTCATACAATACTTGGGAGTTATTCTCATGATAATCAGTGTTGTCTGCCAGTATGAACAAATTTGGCATTTATGAATGAGAGATGCAGTGAAAATGGGATAAAAACAAATTATTTGTGTATTCACTGGATTAGAAGTACTCAGTGGATGTGCAGAGTGCCAGGTGTTACACAGCAACTTACTAAGCCGTGCCACTGCATGTCTGAGTCTATTGACTTTATTTATGGAGAAGGCTTGATGGCTTCCAGAAGGTGCCTTTTTACATGTCTGAGTACCTCAAGAAGTCAGCCTCAGGGGTTCTGAAACCTAGCTCTTGCCTTGCTTTGCTTGCTTTCTAGTCCAGGGGAAGTTGGGTCACAGGTTTGAATTTATGCCTAAATGTAAATTTATGCCTAAAGTAAAATTTAACACACTTTGTTTTTTCTGCCACTGCTTCCATTCCTGGTTTAAAAGCATAAAATTTCTTACAGCCTGGGCTGCTAAAGAGAACTGTTTAAGCTCAGTGTCACCTGACTGTGAAGGGATGCTGCCTGTGCACATGTCAGTGAAGTTAGTACTGCACTAACTGCTCCCTAGTCAGGGTTCAGCAGTCCTGCTGTGACCATCTCCACCTCCTCCTTCTCAAATGCCCTGCACAATGTTGCTGGGTTTGTGTTTGTCATTACTGAGGAATGAGGACAGAAAACCTGGAAAGAAGCCACTTTCAGGGTTTCATAAGGCACAGACAAGACCCACTTTAAGCATACAGGGTTTTCTTTCCTTGTTTGCACTAATCCAGCCCATGTCCTTGTCCACCAGGTCCCAAAGGGAACAGTAACAGAAATAGTTGCTGCAGACAAAGCAGAGGAGTTCCGCAGGTAAGAAATAAATCTTCTCTGAGGAGGTTCTCTGGGTGGCTTTTTTATCCATTGTTTTTATTTTATTCTTTAGAAATGCATCTCACTTGCAGATATATATTACCTGAGGAACTTTACTAATGGATTTATTTGAGAACTTGAAAGAGTTGGGAAGAATTTGGTCTCTTGGGAAATAAAAGTCCCAGCCCACTGGATCCTGTCCACTTTCCTTTTGAGATAGCAGTGAGGAGTACTGCAGGTTAGGACACTTAAATCCAGGCAGTTGTTTCCTTACCACAGAGAAATGTATATTTCAAAGTCAGATTTCTTCCTCTTCTCATAGAGACAGAGCACTATTTATTTTGAGAGGTACTCCCATCAGCAGGACCTCTAAAATACCTTGGAGTAAATAAGTAACAAAGTAGAAATTGTTCAGCACATCTTCCTGGGTGATTGGGTAGAGAATTTTCTTCTTCTAAGGAAAGAGTAGATCTGGAAAACAGATGGCTGGGAGATGAAGGTTTCAAAGCTTCAAATTGTACATTTCTTCTACCCAAATTTGCTTGTCTAGGTGGTTTTCAAGGCCAAGGGGAAGGCTGAGATGATGTGAAATTGAGGATGGGGCACTCCTGGTGCCCTAGGTGCTTGGTGTGCTCCTCTCACAATCTTTTCTTTCAGTCAGCAGAAAGACTTCGTTGAATTGAGTTTTGCTACCATATCAAGCACAGGTCCAAATGGAGCCATCATTCACTACAAGTAAGAGAAACACAGCTTCTCCTTTCAATCTTCAGCAAACACAGTTGGAATGAGCTGTCTCCCTTCCCCATGGAGTCACAACAGAGTGCTCCAGGGAGATGTTGCTTGCTATCTTTCTTTACTCCTTACTAAGTAAAGTTCTTCCCCTGCTGGCAGCATGCATGTATTATGATGCTGATCTCCTCAGGGCCATAGAAAAGGGCTATTTAGGGGCTGGAAGTCTGGGAAGGATGAGTATGAAGTGCCACAACTGTTCTGAAATACATCCAGAAACAGATGTTGAGGGTTTTGCTGGAAGCAGCAAAGCTCTGTACTGTAGTGCCATTTGCTGTATACAAATCCTCTCCTCAGTATGATCCCTGGCTCAGCATGTGTGGGATTTCCATCACTGCCACAAGAAATCAGAGCCAACACATCCAAGCTTGTAGTTAATGTGGTTTCTGGGCTGCAGACGTGGGCTGGAGACCTTAAAACTGTGGAACAAAACCCTTTGTGTTTAACTGAGCAGGCCAGTTCCTGAGACCAACAGAACGCTGTCGGTGAACGAGATCTACCTCCTGGACTCAGGAGCACAGTACAAGTGAGTGCATGTATGGTGCTCAGCTGCCAGGTGTTCTTTCCCCATGGCCTCTCCAGGGTCAGCTCACATTTGCCTTGGCAAGCAAGGCAGTGTGGAGCTTTGAGTGGACAGATCAGGGCTGCTGTCAGGCCTTGCTGGAGTCAGGGACAAGATGTCAAAGCACAGGTCCCATCTGAGTCCCGTCCATCCCCCGTGATGGGAGCTGTGCTTTGGCTGGTGGTTTTGGTATTAAGTTGCAGGAACAGGGAGCAGCCCTGAGTGCCCAGGCTTAGCCTTGGGCTGCCTGCTCAGCAGCCTGCACAGCTGGTGAGGCACCTACCCTGCCAGGATCTGCCTGTGGGCAGATTTGACTGATGTTGAGCTCAGGACAAGGTGGGGTGAAGAATCAGGACAGCACTGCCCTGTGGTGCTCTCTGCCTTTTCAGAGACACTCAGAGTCAGGGTTCCTCATCCCAGTGGCCTCTTGGGTATGTTTTTGGGAGGGCATCATGTCTGAAAACTCACTCAATGCTGTTTTGACAGTGCCATTCAGTGGCCTCAGTTCCTTTACTGTGGAACTCTTGACTCCATGGAAAATAAAAGAAGTGATGTTTTTAACCAGTGTAAATAGATGAGAAGTGGCTTGTTCAGGAAGATGCAGGACAAGCCTGGCTGCTCCTTTGAGATGGGCTTTGTCTTTAGAGCTGTGCTTTTTTTGTTATGTCATTCAGGAAGAGCTTTGAAAAAGAAACATACAGACATCCTTTGATAAGATTTTTACAAGGAGATCTTTTTTCCTCCCCTCTGATGGCCTAATTAAGGATTTCCTTAGTGCCACTATGAAAAGGAGCCCTTTGGATACAATGTAAGCTGGACATCAATGGCACTTAGCACAGCATTGTGACAGGGATGCTTTGCTTGTCCCTGCTGAGAAGTTAAACCGTGAGCTCTTTGTGCCCAGGGCCTCTGAGTGCTGGGGAAGAGCACAGGGACAGGAGCAAGTTTCAAAGGGAACTCGTTATTTCAAGAGCCACTGTGTTTTTGACAGCAGGCTCAAAATGCTATTTGCAGAAGGAACTTAGAGCCAGTTTCTGATGTGTTAG
Organism: Melospiza melodia melodia; assembly: GCF_035770615.1. Classification (NCBI taxonomy): domain Eukaryota; kingdom Metazoa; phylum Chordata; class Aves; order Passeriformes; family Passerellidae; genus Melospiza; species Melospiza melodia. The sequence goes on from NC_086202.1 coordinate 10,335,728, forward strand.
ATTAACCCCTGTCCAAATGCAGGATGATTTGCAGAAATCTTAGCACAAGACATCCTGAAGATGAAAGGGATACTATCCCCCCTTACACTTCCCTTTTCTGAGCTGGTGGCTGTCATTTTTGCACAACTGTGTGTTTTAAAGCTGTTGGTGAACTGTCTTCCATACAAATAGGCTGAATTTGGCCTGTTCTCAGTGGACAGGTACCTGTTGCTAAACCTCAAATTAGCATTGTTTTTATGAGCAGTTTAGATTCTAATTTGGGAAGAGCTTTGGGATACTTGTGATTGAAAGATATCAGTGGGAATTGTAAATCATCATTGCTACATCTGGGGCATTGTGTTCAGGAATTTTGGAGATGAGGAGCAGTTACATCATCAGCCTTGTGTAGCACAGAGCAGATGAGTTTATCCATTTATGAGCTTGGTTGGTTTGCTGCAGTGTGACTGGTTTTCCTGTGCATTCTCACTTTGATCTTTCTTTTCCCCCCATCCCTTTGGTTCCTGCATCTTTGTTTGCTTCTGAAGAGATGGTACAACAGATGTGACCAGGACAATGCATTTTGGCACACCATCAGCCTATGAAAAGGTAAGTTGGGATCACAGTGTGGTTTGTGATCAGACCCTTATTATTAGAGATGCTTAAATTAATGATGTGCTCTATTGCTATGCAAAGTTCTCTATGGAGTTACCATTTATTTACCAGTGTGTGGCAGCATTTGGATGAGGACTGAAAAGGAGACTGTCATACTTCAGACTTCCAAAACAGAAACTCTTTTACAGAATTGACACCTTTCTATCTTAAAATGCAGAGCTCTCATCTGCAAAATAACTTGTTTCCTCTAATAAATAAGAAAATCAGCAGATTGGTTTGTCCAATAAGGGAGCCAGAGGAGTCTGATTTAGTGCAAAGCTCAATGTCTGATGCAAGGCTCCAGTCAGATTGTGCCTAGTGTATCGTATAAAAAATCAGTCTCAGACTTACCTGAAAAGGTCTGTGTTGGAAAGTGAGCAGTGTAATTTTGTTTATTTTAAATTGCTTCTTTAACTTTTTTATTAACTAAAACTAATTTCATTATTATAGTTCACTTGGTGACAAAAATAAGCTGTAGGATATGCCCAGGAAGTAAAAGTACAGCCACAAAGAGAATCAGTCATGTAGATCAGGGGAATGTTGCTGCTAAACCTGCCCTCTGAGTTTGTGATTGTCTCTCTGTAATTACTGGAGAGGGATCTTCAGAGTGATGTAAACTCCTTCTGCTCATGGTTTGCTTTGGCATTACCAGCCACACAAGGGCATGAGCAAGTTTTTCCATATCCTTTGCAGTTGGCTACAAGATGCATCCTCTCTTTCCTTTCTTGGGGAATACAAAGCTTTTCCTTTCCCTCTTTACTTATGGCACACATTTCTTTGACAGGAATGCTTCACATATGTCCTGAAGGGACATATAGCTGTGAGTGCTGCCATCTTCCCAAATGGAACCAAAGGTGGGTTGGTGAGTCGGAGTGTTTTGACCTCTGAAGAACCATTAAGTGGTCTGAGAACAGCATTATGATTGACAGGTCTAGGCAGATCAGGCAGTTGATATAACTGTTTGTTTCCATCACAAGACTCTGGATTCTGGATTACTGATGCCTTCTGTCTCAGCATCAACCAGTGCTGAAAATTCTGAGGCAGGCAGTCTGAAGGGTTTTGTGAGTGCTCTGTTTCTAGGGTGATAGTGACTTTCATCACTCAGTGGTGCTCTAACACATCTGCTTGGAGGTTGTCTTTATTCTTTACTAACGGCTCTATCAAAGTGAGAGGTCACTCTTCAGCTTCACAAGGACTGGCTAATTCTCTTCCAATTACTGTGGAATCTCTTGTATCAGTGGGAAAACACATGGGAATATGACACACAAAGGAGTTGTTATTTTGTGCAGGAAAAGTAGTGACATATCATCCACCTCTGGATGATATTTTCTCCCTGGTCACACCTTATACAAAACCAGCTCTTTTCAGAGATTTCTTCAAGTTTGCATTCTTGGGTAGGCAAAGTAAAAGCAGCTGCACAGTACTATGAAAAACCCAAACTGAAATTGAAAAGGGTATCTGAACTTGCATGCATGGGCTTGGTGTTCACATGCAGGCAACAGAAATTCTGTGCCCTGTGGTTGAAACTGTGTGAAATGAGTGGCCTTCCATGAAAAAAGCCTGGCTGATTAGTCTGCCAAACACAATTGGCAGGTCTCCTATTTTCAGTTCAATAAGTGCAGCTCCTTTTAGGACAGGTACTGAATTCTCTGTGGGCCTTTTAACCATTAGATTCTTTCCTGAAAATGTCAGTAGAACAAGCAGCAGTGCAATGTTTCTGTTACAAGCATCTCTTGAAGACCTGTGTAATGGAAGAGAGAAGGGCTCTTTTCAGCTGAGAAAGGGATTGAATGTCAGAATTGCCAAATCTGCCCTGTAACTTCTAGCCATCCAATGACTTGCTTTCTTTGTGGGTGGTGTGGCTTTTTGAGGGGATGTTGGTAGGGTTTTCTTGTTTGGGGCTTTTTTTTTTTTTTTGCATGTTTTCCAGGTTTGAACCTTCAGAATGATTCTCAGTGTCTCTGAGGGAGCCTGACTTGATTGAATTCTTTCTCCTTGTCTGTCTGCAGGTCACCTTCTAGACTCCTTTGCCCGCTCTGCCTTGTGGGACTGTGGCCTGGATTACCTGCACGGGACAGGACATGGAGTTGGCTCTTTCCTAAACGTGCATGAGGGTCCTTGTGGCATTAGCTACAAAACCTTTGCAGATGAGCCCCTGGAGGCTGGCATGATTGTCTCTGATGGTATTTAGCACTGGTGATTCTCTCTGGTCACTGGGGAGGGACCAAGCTCTTCAAGATGCAGAGGGAATAAATGTGACTGCTGTGAAGGAAAGGCTGGATCAAAAGCTCTGGGCCTGCCTCCTCAGCTTGCTGGTTTAGTTGTCATTTAAGCTCTCTAAGTAAAGACCCTCACATCAGCTTTTCACCTTCCATGAAGCACCTTTCCTGGGGGTGCTGCAGGACTGCTTCCTGCCCTCTGCAGCACAGCCTCAGAAGAGCTGTGCTGACCAGCTGGCTCTGGCATACTCTGGAAGAACTGGCTGCAGTACAAGGTGGACACCAAGCTTTCAGGAGCTAATCCTGTCTTTGCTATGGGCTATTTGAGGCAGCTGTTAAATCTTTGCATGCCTTATTTTTCCAGTAGTAAATTGACAGCCTGCTGGGGTTTGCTGAGAGACTTACATCCCTTCAGGGCTGCAAAGTCCTCTCAGGGAAACAGTCTCTAAAAGAGTGTTTTGAGGAAGGGGTTACCTACTCATGAAGATATTAATATTTTCAGAGTTTCTGGTATTTGAACACAAGTATTCTGTGCCCTCTTGAATTCCAAGGAGATTCTGAAGCTTGAGGGCTGTCTGTCTTGTTTCTTCTCTCTTTGAGAACTTCTGCTGTCACCTTGCTCGGGGCTTCTGTGCAGATTTAGCAGCGTCAGAAATTTGCCTCTGTGGTTGCCTGATGTCAAGATTGCTTAGTGACTTCAGTGGACTAGAGACATAGAGGGGAAGTTTGGCCATAGGGAATGAGTACTTGCAGAGTGCAGCAATGTGGCTTAGTTAATTACTGTCTGTTTCTGCAGAGCCTGGCTATTATGAAGATGGGTCCTTTGGGATCCGAATAGAAAACGTTGTCCTCGTCATCCCTGCTGAAACCAAGGTGAATGACCTGCTCACAATGCACCTTTCTCCATGACTTGCTGCTTATAAAACTTAAAGTACTGGAACTTGATGTGGGGCTATGCTGCAGACAGTTAAATCCTACTCTAGATTCCTGGTCTCCAAAACCCCTTATTGATGAACACTGGTTCTAAGTCTCCCCTCATAATGGGAGCACAAAAGGCAGTTTTGCTTCTGCATAGTTTCCATGGGTTGAAATGTGTGTGAGAGAGTTGTTTTAAATTGTCTTCTGTCTGTGTGTTGAAGCAACTTTATTAATTGGAGTTATTGCTGTAGAACTGGTTGATCTCATGTTGGGATTTTCCTCTCTGGTAGGGAGCTGACAGTGGCAGCAGAAACAAAACTACAGGCAGATTTTGACATTATAGTTGCCAGCCTGGCTGGGTTATGCTTTTAGAAATACCAGACTGAAAATGATCATGTAGTCATCAAGCTGAAGTCCTGTACAATTTTCACCTTTAGAAAGGAACCATTAAAAGAAGTAACTAAGGTTTATATCAAGATTCTTTGCTTGAGCTGTAAGAAAAATGCTGTAAGTTGCTACCCTCTCATCTGAATGTTACCTTGGTTATTCTGTAGTGATGACATAACCAAGGAGTAAGTGTGATCAGGGTGGAGCTGTTTCTAAAATTGTACAATCTCTGTCTTTCTGCTGCAGTACAATTTCAAAAACAGAGGCAGCCTGACCTTTGAACCCTTAACCCTGGTTCCAATCCAGACAAAAATGATTGATGTTAATTTGCTGACAGAAAAGGAGGTAAGTAAAACAGGTTTGCATTGCCTTCTTTGCACTAGAAGCAGCTTATTTTGTTCTGTTTGCTAGAACCACTGGCCATTGTTCCATTTCACAGATCCAGAGAGAAATCCTGAGCACTCTGACTTATTTTTAAGCTTGACCCACATTGAAGTGAGGGAGTAAACTAAACCAGCTTTTCAGACAGCCTTCCGATCTACGTTATATGGTGAAGACATTGAGGATTCCACCAATTATGTTCTTTTGGTAGTTCCCTTAATATGATACTTGCTGCTATCATCTCTTTTCCTACTCCTGCCTTGATTTGCTTCTGGCAAATGTCTGTCTTACCATGCTGTCTCCCCAAGGACAACAGTGATGACTGTCCTGTCTCATTGTCTGCATCTGCTTGTGACCAGTCCCATTCAGGCACTGGTCCCATTCAGCACCCCACTGCTGAGTACACATGAACTCTGAGCAGCCTTCTCTGATATCTGCTCAGCAGCATTTATTTCCTGAACAGCTTCATGCTCTTTCTGTGTAAGTCTCCCACTACCCTCTCCATGGCATATTTCATCCTGTTTTTCTACTGTACTCCTTATTTTACCTCAGCACATCCTCCTTTTTGGAATGATAACCCTGTTTTGCATTTCCATTTGCTGCATAGGGCTGTGAAGGGTACCAAGATCTGCCCTAGGGTTACCTGTTCAGATCAATAGGGCAGCTTGTGCCTCAGGAGTGCATTGTCCAGTCACAATTTTGCAAAGCTTTTTATTAAGCTGTGCCAAGGTAGCTATTCAGACTTGCTGGAGGCAGTGATTTGCAGAGACTTTACTTGTCAGCTGAATTGACCCTTGGCTCCTCTGAAAACCCTGGACGAATTCCTTCAGTTCCTACCCACATCAAATGTACAAGTCCCTTCCACATAATAGAGATCTGTCTCTTCAGGACAGGATTCCAGCTCAGACCTAAGGAGCACAAGGGCCTACAAATGTTTTTGGCTGTACATAACGTGTAAGGTCATGAACTCTCCTGTGTGTTCATGCTGAGTGTGCTGCCCCTCCCTTTCTGCAGCGTCACTGGGTGAATGAGTACCACCAGCAGTGCAGGGACGTGGTGGGAGCAGAGCTGGAGAGGCAGGGCCGGCACGAGGCTCTGCGCTGGCTGCTCCGCGAGACGGAGCCGCTGGCCCCGCTGCAGTAGCACCAGCGCTGCCGTGCACAGCGCCAGGACAGCTCCACCGTCACCTGCGTCCTCCTGGAGCTCGGCACCGCTGGGAGGACGTTCTGCAGTGAGCATTTGGAAATCAGGAAGGGATTTTGTGTAGTGTTCCTTGCCCCACAGCACGTGTGGGCAGTGTGGGGCTGAGGAGGGTAACTGTCTGAATAAGTGTTTTGGGGGGAGGGATTGAGCATAGAAAACAAACAATAAATAAGCACGTTGCCTTTGAAAAAGAGGTCTTATTTCAATAATGGTTCTAAGAGGCAATACTGGAATATTTTATACTGTCTGGTTTTTCACTGTGAAAACTCAGTATTTTTGCATACTTGGATTCCAGTTGCTAAGATGTTACCCACACAGCAGGACTGATTACTGAATAAAAGATTCCAATCCACTGTTTGCTCCATCTGTCTTCTCTTGCCGTCAGTGATGTGTTGGGTTTGGCAGCTTGAAGAAGGACAGGAACCTCATCTTTCCACCCTTACGTGTGCATCTAACTCAGACAGGGAACAAATATGTTTAGGACTGCTTGGTGCCTGGTGCTGGGCAGAGGTTATGGGGAGAGCTGGCAGGAGCAGTCAGTTCTGATTTGTGACAGGTCCTGGAAGGATATGGAGACACTCAGAGGTTTGTGTGTGCAGAGCGCCTGGGCCAGTACTTGTGTCTATTGTTATGTCTTACTGAGTGCTTGTATAGCCCGTGGCGGTGCAGGATGCGTGGGCAGTATCATGGAATTGCAGCTCTTCCTGGACACAAAGCAATTAGTAAGTTAAAATAAATAAATGTGCCCACAATGGACAAAGGACGAGCTCCGCGGTGGGGCCAGCGCTGCCGGCCGGGCGCAGCGACCCCTGGTGGCCGAGCGGGGCAGTGCGGGCTGAGCGGTTTTACAGGGATTGCCGCGCTCGCTGCGAGTGTTCGATCAAAACTCCAGTTTTGATCAGTATCAGATAGAAAAGGCTCCTTTTCGGGAACAGCAAAACGAATTCCTGATCTTTCAAAGGAATTTTCTGAGCAAATGGAAATGTTTGTGTACATAGTTTTCTTTCCCTCTTCCTCCTGCCCCCAGCTGTTTTTTTTTTCCAAAGAGGTGATAAAGCAGAGGTGCAACAAGTGCTTTAAAAGGTCAATATCACCTCCCAGCCACTGCAGACAGGTACATGTATTTAAATAATGAAGTGGTTTCTCTCCACCCGCTGGAAGCAGCAGTTTCAGCTCAGCTGTGTCTGCGGAAGCCCAGCTCACACCTCAACCCCTCCCAGGTGTCTCACGAGGATGTGCTGCCACTTAGAACGAGAAGTGGCAGCACATCCTCATGAGACACCTATTAAGCCCCACTTTAATCCCCTCTCTGCCGAAGGAGCCGGTTGTCCCTGGGTACAGGGTCAAAGGACAAGGGAGGGATCTCTGCACACGCTGTGCTGTGACACGGCGGCTCTTTCCCAGGAAAATCCCTCAGTGGGGCTGAGCTCTCTCCGCCGGCAGCCCGGCGCTGCGGGCTCTCCCGGATCCCTGGAGCTGCTCGGCAGGGCAGGGCTGGGGCTCCGGCAGGCTCTGCTGCTCGCTGCTCACCCGGGGGCTCCCGAGGTGATTCAGCATCCCGGATCTCCCGGCATGGAGAGGAGGACCTCCTGGAAAGGTCTCTATTCAAATGTAAGGGCAGGTTATTCCACAGGAAGGTGGAAGAGGAGGATTTCTACCAAACAGAGAAACACAGAAGCCAGGAACGCTTTTGTCCCTGCAGCCTAAAGCCAGTGTGGGTGGCTTGGACATTGGTGTGAATGGGGAGCACAACACCAAAAGTTTTCTAGGTTTGAATAGCCTTATTAGACCTTTTCCCCACCTCAATACCCTCCTTGCAGCCAGATGCACCCTGGGACCATTCCCACACAGATCACAGAAATCCATGGCTCGTTCCCACCCCAAAGCCTGCACAGGGTCAGAGGTAGGAAACCCATACTTGTGTTCTCCTCTAGGCCTCAGTCCTGGAGCCTCAGCACATCCCTCCCACCCTTCAGTCCCCAGCTCATCCTCCCCCACCACACAGCCCTGTGGGCTTGCAGGGAATCTGACACCAGCTCTTGGTCACAGCTTGGAGATCTGTGCCCCTTTCTGGGGTTTGGCACTTCAGCAGGGACACACGGTGTTTGTAGGGCAGGGCACACATTCCAAACTAAGGCGTTTATCTCTCTCCCTGTTCACTCCTTGAAAACACAACTGCCTTTTGTATCCTGCCCTGTCTGAGCTTTAGGTTGCCAATGGAAATTAAACTTGGATTCTCTTCTTTTCCTTTTATCAGGTTTTCATTTATTCCATTAGTGCCTGCTTTCCCTGAGTGGTTTCTCCCTTCTCCTCTCCTGGTGGAAGGAAAAAGTTACGGAAGAGAGAAGCAAGGAAAAATTGAATGGAAACCAATGCCGGGTTTAGGGGTTTTAATTTTTGTGTGAATCATCCACAGAAATAGCCACAAAATTACGTTATTCAAATGAAAAAAATTTATTTAATTCTGGAAAAAAAAAAAAAGCCCATAAAGGCTTTTGTTGTTGTTGTGGGAAAGCAAGAAGGAAGGAAGGAAGGAAGGGGCATTTTCAATAACATACTCAGTGTTCTATTTTCAAACCATTTTGTTTTGCAGTACTTTTAACCTAGTGGGCATCTTGTACCTTTAGATCATGCTGCAAAGCACATTTCTGAGCTGTGAGAGAGCATCTCCTGCAGGGCTGTTTGTGGGTTCAGCCCATCCAGTCCTATCCCTGCACCAGCCCAGGAGCTTGGTGGCTGCACCTCACCACCAGCACATGATCCTGTTTGTACCCTTGGGACAGGACCTCAGCAAATGCAAACCATACTCAAGGCCCATGTGGCCCCCCTGCTTGATGTCACCAGAGCACTGCCCTCTCTGTCCCCTTCCCAGCTATTTGTTAATGTTTGTGCTAGAAATTTCCAACTGCACTATTGTTGCGTTCAGGGGCTCTGAAATTCTTTGTTCCCTTGGACTAAAAATGTTACAGCAGGAGACAGACCTTATTTGCCAATGAAGGAAAACCCACCTCAGCTCCACAGTTCCATCATGAATCATGATGCACACATTGTTGGTGTACAAGGCTTTTGAGGCAAATAAACCATTTCTCCTTGAGCAGAGGGATTAATATTTATTCATCACCAGGAACAAGTGTTCCTTGCCTCCATAGGCCAGGTGACTGCTTGGCTTCTCCAGTCATCCCTTCTTCCTCAATCTGTGTGTGTTACCTTAAGTGTGCTTGGTAGCAGTAAAATTCAGTTGTTTTTAACTTAAATGGCTTGTAACTCACCTATAATCTAAACCCCACTATTGTTTGCATGACTATTAAACTGGTCACTTCCCACAACAGCTGTTGGAGCAAGTTTTGATTTACAGTGGTAGAAAGAAGAAAACTTTTGAGAACACGGTCACCGAGGGCCTCCTGAGCAAATCCACCAAACCAGCCTGATGTGCAGGCTGCACACAGGAAAATGATTGCCCAGAAGCACTGAAGGGCTGGGGGTGTTGTGAGGCATTGGTGTTTGTTCCTGTGCTTCCTTCAGCAGGGGACAGCGGGAGCCAGGTGGTGGGTGCAGATGAATATCAAAGCTCTCCTGGGGATCTAAAGATGCTGTCTCTTTCCTTTGCCACTTCTGTTCCTCAGGAGTCTCCTTTGGGTGGCATGAGGCACAGGACAGCACAGAGCATTTTGGAAGATGTTCATGGCATGCTGAATAAGGCTCCATGGTCATTCAGGCAATGGATAAAACCCCACATGCCTGTTGTCACTTGATGCCTGCAGACGCCCTGTCTTTGCCCAGCGCCATTTCCTTTTGGCACTCAGCGGGGTCACTTGGCTGCTGGTGCTAAGGATTGCTGACGTTAATTTTTGTTGACTTGTAGCAATTCACACCTTGTTCCTGGAGTCCTCTGGCTTGTTTTTGGAGAAGAAACTGCAGGCCTGGACATCTGGCAATGGTGTCTGGAGATCAGGAGTTAAATAACTTGCATGGTGTCACTGCCCTCAGCTTGTTTTACATGATTAGGACAAAACTCCCCATGGCTTTGGATGTAATAAGAAAAAAAAAATGAAACAAGAACCTCTGGAGGGTAGAAATATGAACTGTGTTAGTGCTTAATTAAGTTGCCTATTAACAGTTGTGTAGTGGCCTGGAAGAATTTTAATGTACCAATTAAAGCAAGGAGCTATCTCCTCGGCTTTCCACCACCTCTGGGGACACTGTCAAGAGCAGGGAGCTTGCAGATCAAGTGTTGTTTATTTTGTTGCTTCCAGCTTGTTAAAAATCGTTCTAAATTTGGGAAGTGGCGGATGCCCGTGGATGTGTTTGCTTCCACGAGGCAGCAGTGATGTCTGTCTGATGGGGATCCACATGGTAAAGAAGCAGAAAAATGCTGTCTGATCCCATAAATCCCCTCCTGTTTCTTAGGGTTCCTCTGAGTTGCTGCAGGAGGTGGGGGCTGGCAGGCTTGGGGCAGCTCCATGCTGACAGTGGGGTGTGCTGGTTTGGCACATCCAACCTGGACATCTGTCTGTCCCAAGCTATCCTGCCTGTTCCCTGGCTGTCCTATCCTGCCTGTTCCTGGGTGTCCCAAGCTATCCTGCCTGTTCCCTGGCTGTCCTATCCTGCCTGTTCCCTGGCTGTCCTATCCTGCCTGTTCCCTGGCTGTCCCAAGCTATCCTGCCTGTTCCCTGGCTGTCCTATCCTGCCTGTTCCTGGGTGTCCCAAGCTATCCTGCCTGTTCCCTGGCTGTCCTATCCTGCCTGTTCCCTGGGTGTCCCAAGCTATCCTGCCTGTTCCCTGGCTGTCCTATCCTGCCTGTTCCCTGGCTGTCCCAAGCTATCCTGCCTGTTCCCTGTCCCATCACTGTGTCAAACCCTTCAGGAGTTTCCCCCTGATTTAAGCCACAGGGATGGGAGTTCCCCCTCCAGTCTTGTGTGAGGTGGTCAGAGAGTGTGGCTGCTCCGATGCCTCAAATGGCTCTGATTTACAGCCAGAAGGTACTTGAGGCTATTTTAGTGCCAGCAGACATCAACCTAAGACATATCAGCAGACAGAGAGAAATGCATTTTTTAAAAAATTAATTTAAATTGCTTGTATTTTACTGGCTTGAGGGCTTGTGAAGGTTGCAGGGGAATTGGTTCATCAGGGCTGCCCACTGCCATGGGCTGCTGAAGAAGTGTTGCCTTGCTCCCACAAGACACCATGTGCAACCTCCATTCTCACATGGCATTTGAATTTTAAAAAATCCATTTCTGTCCATTTTGTGTGTCCCTGTGGATGGATGGCTCACTCTGGTTCCTGATGTCAGGGCAGGGTTTTCCCTACAGAGCCTGAAGGTGGATGGCCTCCCATGTGTGTGCTTGGCTGTGAGCCTGTCTTGCAGCTCTCAGAGCCTGTGACTGCCATGCACCAATCTGCATTGGACTGATCCTGTTTAGGAACAAGGCTGGGGCCAGCAGGTTGTAAACATCTCCCAAAGCAGCACATGACCCGGCAGAAGGGTGCCTGTTGTGTCCTGTCCCATCTCCCAAAGCAGAACGTGGCCCAGCTGAAGGGTGCCTGCTGTGTCCCTTTGGTATCCCTCTGTCACCCCTGTCAGGCTCCCCTGGCTGGGCATCTCTGGAGCTGAAGGAAGTCCCCACTCACAGCAAGCTGTCCCTCTGTGCATCCCCTCTCCTGCACAAATGCTGCTCTCCCCTTGTGGGAGCAGACAGTGTCCTTTGCTGCCATCTGCCTCTGGAACACATCTTCCAATAAACACATCTTCCAACAAACCACATTCCTCTTGAGGCCTGAATACAAAATGAGCTGGAGAGTTTCAGACAAATGTAGCAAAAGCTTGGAGCACCCTGGTCTTCCAGGAGGGGATTTAAGGAGCTTAGAGTGGTTGTGAGAATATCTGTGCTTCAAATCCAAACAGGCAGCTTGGTAAGTGCAAAGTTGAGGAATGTGTCCTCTTCTCCTTGTATTCTATTAATATTTAGGCCTGGGCTTCAATTATTCATTCCTTCAGGGTGTGCTTTTATCATCTCAGCTATAGCTTTAGCTTGTGCACTGTCTCTGGGCATTCAGAAAAGACCTTTTCATAGTATTTGTGAAATTTCATATCTGAGAGGCCTTTTGCAAGCAAAATGTATGCCATGCCATTAGTCAGAAAAAGCAAATCTTCCTCATCCCCACCCAAGGCTTTTCTAAGCCCACACAGGGCTCAGCCTCAGTAGATATGTAGGAGATGGCCTTGGCTGGGGATGTGCTAATCCAGCACTTGTTGGTTAGAGGTTATTTCCCATTTTTTGGGTACAAACCCAAGGATGTATATGATGATATTAGACCCAGACCAGTTCATACACACCCATGACCCTTGGCACAGGCAGCTTGTGTGTCTGAGCTGAGGACAAATTGAAATGTGCTGTGATTAAACACTCCAAATTGTTGACATCTGTGCTGTAAATACCTGACTTGTTAACAGCCCACCTTCCTGCTGGGGCACAAAGCCTGACACTCAGTTTGCTCAAATGAGGATAATCAGATCACATGTTTCTGAGTGCAGCTTGATCAGGGAAGGGTCTGGGAAGAATGCTTCCTTATTTGCACAATATTTGGGCAAGAATATTTTTATTTCATTAAGTAAAGCCAACCATGAAATTAGCATTCACTTTCTCCCTTCAGGAGGCTGAATGCCTATGGGAACTCAACAGTGCAGCAATTTGAGACAAGGGACAAACAGAAAATATTTCTTTTTTTTCTGCCTTTTGAAAATATTTTGTAGGTCTATCCTGTTCTGGGATGAGATTATAAAATCATGAAAAATTTTTTTACAATAAACCATGGAAAAATTGATGAGCTGAAAGAGTCACATCCATAGAATATTTTAATTTTTATTATTATAGAGGTGTTTTGTAAATACTGGCCATTCTAACTAAACTGAAAAGATTGGATTAGTTTTCAGAGCAGTAGAAGAAATATTAGTTAGAGGTTTTTGGTTGGAACAAGGTAGTCTGACATTTTTTGAAACAGTGCGAAAATATTTTTTGACATAAACCTGATGAAGCCTGGCCCTAAACTCCTGTGCGGGCTGAATTTTGAAGAACTTGAACTTTTCAGACAAGAAACACAAAAGCATAAAAAAATCCCCTGAAGTAAAACATTTTGCTGAAAATCTGCTAGAATGATTGCAGTGCTTCTGAGAAAGAGGAGTATGAGCTGAGACAGCCAAGTGTGGGTTCATCCTGCCGGGGCTGTGACCTTGTGTTTGCACAAGGAGCAGCTCACCAGGTGAGCAGCTCACCAGGCTGCACCTTGCTTGTCTGGGCATCCCTGCTGATGCTGAGAGTGCTGTGGGGTCTGTGGGCAGCCAGCACAGAGCTGTGTGCCTCCCCCTCTGCTGCCACAGCTGAGCTGTGTCCTGTCCAGCCCCTTGCCCGGGTTATGCGAGGCAGTCTGAAAGGGCTCCCACCTGGGGCAGAGGCAGCAGGTGCTGATACTGTCTTGGGTTAGGGCCAAATGTTTCTGCTCGGGAGCACAAATAACCCTGGGCATTGGTGCTTCTGCATTTCCCCTGCTGAAGGCTGTGGGTACCTGCACAGCTGGCAGTGCAGGGGATGGGATGGGATGGGATGGGATGGGATGGGATGGGATGGGATGGGATGGGATGGGATGGGATGGGATGGGATGGGATGGGATGGGATGGGATGGGATGGGATGGGATGGAGATGTCTCCTGCAGTTTGCCTTGCTTCTGCTGCAGAGTGGAGGGGATGGGAGGCACGTGTCTGGGCCATTGTTTACAAAATAATCCCTCTACACAAGTGCACTCTTTAAAGAAAGTGCAGTGGTTTTATCATTACCACAAGAGTAAAGTTCTGTGTTTCCATGCCACCATGACAGGTGAACTTGTGTTTGCCCCACAATAAGCAGAGAGTCAGCAACACAAACCTCTTCCTGGGCAGCAAGCAACAGGTGAGACTGTGGCTGTTTTGGGGTAATTAGTCCCTTATGTAGCCAGGCTGAAACACAACCTCTCCTGCAAAAACTCCTGTGAAAGCGTTGTGGTAACGTGAGCAGCCTGATGGAGAGATACCCACCTCCCTCACCTTTGTTCATAGAGTCTTTCCACCAAAAACTGCAAACCCATTTTATATCAAAGGTTCTGCATGGCTACAAGGAGGCTTAGTGTGACTCAATTTTTCTTTGTGAAATGTCAGCAGAGACAGCTTTTTTGCATGCTCTCTCCTGCTCCTGCAGCAATGGTTATAATTTCTTACCAGCTCTGGATTCTTCAAGCAGCTCAGCTGAGCACCAGGGAGGTGCCAGTATTAAAGAGGGAGCAGTGTGGGCCCTGACACCAGGGTGGAGAGCAGGAATGGTAGCTGGCAGTAAAAGCTGACAACCATAAATTATTGCTGCTTTTAAGTATCAGCTCTCAGCAGAAATAAACCTTGAATCCTACCAGGCAGAGCTGTAAAATTGCATGGATCTTACTTTAATCACCAGCTGAGCCCCCTGAGCTCTCTGCTGCTGTCTTGGGGAGGGTGGCATAGGGCCTGTATGTCCCATTTAACAAAAAGTGGAGATAATGTGAATTGAACACTCTGGGAAAGGGTGTTGGCACTGTCCAAATGTGGTCTGTCCCCAGGGAACAGCCTGGTCCAGGAGCATTCCCAGTTGTACCACTGTGGCCTGCTATGTCCTGCCACTCTTGTTCTTGACTGGAAGATGAGCTCCAGGGCAGGGCTCACCCATCCTCTCCTGCCTGTGCTCTTCCTCCTGAGCAGTGCAAAGCTATCTTAACAACAGTTGGGACACCCATCTTTTCCTTGAGCCTGAAGATATGAAATCAATCATGCAACGTGTGTGATCACAGGCTGCTGTGCAAGATCTGGATAAATGCAAAAGCTTCTGAAGAAGTAGGAGGCTTTCTGCAAGAGAAAAGTACAAATGCTGGGACAGAGGAGGCTGTCTAGAAGGTGTTCCAGCTCTACTTATCCAGTTCTCTTTGTGCAGAAGGACATCACTCAATCACAACTCAAATATTCTTTGTAGGGTGAAACATTGGGGACAGTTGGGCCTGCAGCAGGAGAAGGGAGTTCCCAATGTGGGGTGGAAAAACTGTAAAAATTCAGAAAGATTCCAGCTGCTGAATCAAAAGGAGACATGCAATGGCACCAGATAAGCAGCAGAGTCCCAACCTACCTGGTAGTGACACTGAGTAGAGCAGGTTCCCTTTACCTTTAAAGAACAAAGCAAGGGAGTGTTCTGCTGCTACAGCCAAGCACTTAAAAGTGCATTTCATAAACATAGAATTTTTAATACATGCCATCCCACCATTAATAACAGTCTGTCAGCATTACAAATTGTACAGCAGATACATGGTTTTGCCAGTTTTGAAACATCAGCTAATTTAGTTTTAATCTGCTGTAGAGCTAGAAATAGTCCCTGTAAGGATGACACTGTTTTGCATTCAGTGCATTTCTTGAGATGAGAAAACCAGCAAGCATTAATTTAAAGTGATTAATTCAGTAACATGCAAATGTGAAGGCTGTGTGGAAGCAACAGATCACATGCTGCAAGCCAGAGTTCAGTTCCTTGGCTCCCCTGGGTTCACCACCCCAGAGCAAACCTCCTGCACACAGGGAGAGAGAACACAGTCTGAAGGAAAAGTGCTGGTACCGAGGCAGAGTCCAGGATGGGGTTTGGGTTGGCAAAAACCCATCCAGGAGGGTGGTGGGCAGTGATGTGGACATAAGCCTGGCCAGGTGGGACACTGTGGTCCAGAGGCTTCATGCACAAGGGGCCTGAAAGGAATCCTGCCCAAAGAGAGTGCAGGGGATCTCCCTGGGGGAGGAAGGCAGAGTGACCTAGCCCTGCTGTGTATATTGCATATTGAGCATGACTCTCAGCTATCTGTGACATTTTCACAGGACTCAACAGTGCCAAGAGTGCTCTGAAAAGAGAGGAAAGAGCCCAAGAAGAGGAGTCTTTCCATAGCCCTCATAATTTGGTGGAGAGTGGTCAAAGGACCTGTGAGACCTCTGCCCTGGTGAATGGGGCAGCAGTGGATTCAAGCCCAGCACAAACTGGTCTCAGTTACTGCTTGTTCCTCAGGCTCAGGAAGACTTTTGGATAGGTGGCAGCCATAAGTCTCCTCCATCCATTGGGGACCCCCTGCACCCTGGCTGCAGTAAAGGAGCCACTGCAGTGATTTTGCCTTCCACTTCTGAGCACCAAACTTGGCTTGGTCTGTAACACACACGTTCCAGCTGGCAGAGACAAACTGGGTCATTAAGAAAATAAAAACAGCAAACGTATAGAGAAACATGAAAAAATGACCCTGGGATGCATTCACATTTTATGCAATTACTGGGATAAAACCTTGAGTCTATAATATTAAATCAGAATGTCAAAGAGATAGCTTATGCTAATTTAATTAAAGGCAGCATCCTGGTGCATATGGGTAAGAAGCTGAATTAATATTGTGCACCACCCACTAATTTTGCCTGCCATGGGTGTGCTAAGGCTGGGTTGTCCTGATGTGCTCTTGGCTTTGTTTTTTCTGGACAGGATGAGTATATCCCTGCACACACATGGTCTACCAAACTGGTGCAGAATCAAATTTAACACTTTGAAGTCCCAAAGCTCACTAAATCTGTGATAGTTGCACTTTTAGACACCTGGGCACTAATTTATCCACCTGTGCTAGAAAAGTGAGAGATCTTGCCTGCCCTTGCTTTCTGTCAGGGGAACAAGAGAGGGGTTTCTCAAGGAAGCCTGAAGTTAGGTACTGTGAACTCCCACCCTTTCCCTAAGTATGGAACAGGATTGAACCCTTCTGGAAAAGAAATCAATTTAATCAATTAATGGAGTTTGAGACATCATAAAGGCACCATAAGCCTTCAGCTTCACACTTCACATGCCTATATCCTAATTTTGCTTTGGGCATATTCTCTTCCTTCATATGTTTGGGAAAATCATCCTTCAAGAGCCACATCAGGGCTGTGGATTTCGGAAAGTTTGACCTTTACCTAGGTGCCAAGATAGAGCTTCATTAGCTCTATTTGGCTTCATTAGCAGGGACAGGGGCTGGTGAGCTCTGTCTGCCCTTTGGGTGGAGACATGCACCCAGCCCCTGCTCTCCCCCCTTCCAGCCCTGGCCTCCCACTCCTGGCAGTTTGAAATTACAGGTGTGGGTGTCCCTGTTATTTATACAACAGACACATCTTAAATCCACAAAGCAGGAACAAATACCTCACATTCTCATATGCTGGACCTTATCAAAAGCTAGGTGACCATTTAGGAGATAGTCTCTGGGTGCAACTCAAACCTCATCCAAGCTAATGGGAAAGTTTTGGTGGGCCTCAAAGGGATATAGATCAAATGGATCCTTGTCCAGGGCTGGATGCAGAAAAGAGCTTATGGCCTCTTTGTGCAGCACACTGCAATGTGCTGAACTTGCAGAACGTGTTGAACTCCCTCAAAGTTTCTTGGTAGCACCAGAGCTGCCAGACAGCTTCTGAACTGCCAAGTCCTCCCTGCTTCTTCTTTGGCATGGTACTGCTTGTGAAACAAACCTATTTTTCTTTCCCAGCCTGGGTTGTGAAAAGGGAAAATAGGCAATTAAAACATTGCTGTATGAAACCTGGTTATCAATCCATAATACTGATTTCCCATTTGGAGCTTCAAATCTTCTTTCAAGGAGGTTATTGAATGCTTTTGCCCTCTGCAAATCAGGCAAAGAGCTTGAGTCCATTGCAGATGGAGCTAACTGGGGCTGAACCTGCAGACTAATTTGAGCCCATCAGAATCAGAGGCAGTGTGTTTGCCAGTTCCCTTCACTGGGGCACAGGCACTCCTCCAAAGTGCTTGCTGGTTAAGGGTGCCAAGAAAGTGGAGTTTCATTAGTAAGTGTGAGAACTGTGGAGGGAAGTGCATCTCTGAGTGCGTGAGGATTGCCTTGCTGGGGAATATGACTATCATTATAAGCTGGGCTAGGAGCAGTTTTGATGAGAAGAAAGTAAAATAGGAATAAATTGCAGTGTAAAGTTTCCTGTTAGTGCTCTTTTCCCAGGCAGAGGAAGCACTAAGCATGAGTGCACTGTAAGGCTGCAGTAATACCTTCTGCTGATAAGTAATAAGAAGAGCAGAGCATTCTCAGGATGGCACCTGTAACTCCTCTCTCTAGGCTAGAAATGGCTTAGGGCTGTGTAAGTGCCTTTGCAAAGGAAGCTGCTGGTGTGCAGAGATGTCTGTGCTCTGCAGCACACTCGGTCACAGGGCAGTCCTGCCCGTTAGCTGTGAGCATCCTGAAAAGAGTTATCATGGAGCAAAGTATCCAGCCCCACCTGAGGGGCTGGGACAGCTCTCAGACAGTCCAGGGGTCAGTGAGAATGAGGGGTCACTGCCACCATCAGGGACATTAAGATGGGACCTTTCTGCAGTGTGTCACTGCTGGAGCAGCAGTTTCTGTGGTCTGTAGAGGAGATGCTTCAGAGCCTTCTGAGCTGCCATCCTCCCTGGTTTATAGAAAACCTTACTGCTGCCTTAGAGCACTGGCAGAAAGCTGGCACACTGCCCCTAGAAAAGGTGCAGCTGCAAACATCTGCATTCAGCAAACATGAGGGCTTTTTTTTCTTCCATTAAAACTGAGCTGCTCAGGTGATAAACCCCTGTTATGGATAATATGGCAAACCAGAAATGAAATCTGAAATACTTGGGACTTGGATTGGCACTTTAGTTCTGCTTCCCACTGAAGGGTGTGAATGAAGCAACTTAATACCTTACTTGTCTGAGGAGTATGTAATGTCAGACCCCCAGAGGAGTTGGAAGGGCTCCTCTCACCCCTCAAAATTTCCTGCTGGCTACCAGGAATTCTTTTATCACCACACTTTAAAGTGAAAGCACTCTACGTTATTCTCTATGAACTGTATTGCTGAACATGACTTGGGAATGACCTGAATAGGAAGGTCTGACAGATTGGTTTTTCTAAAGGCTCTTCGGGGAAAAAAGCAGACATGACCCTCTGCTAAATTATACCTGTGTTAAAGTAGTGTATTTCCACTGCTATTGACAGCTTTGCACCTGGCTAAACGACTGTGAAAGAAAGATTGGGACCAGCATCAAATTATTTTCCACTTAGTAGAATTGCAGTGGTCTCCACTAAGCCCAGGGGAGTTTAGAAAAACCTCCTTGGTTCTGACCTCCTTGCCCCAGGTTTGACAGGGCATTAGAGCTGGTGAATCATCCATATCTTCAATACAGTGATTTGGGACACTTAAAATGTAAATAGTGTTCTAAATAAGATTTCATTATTTTGGACTACATCAGTGGGAATGTGGTGTAGATGATTTGTGAGAAAAGTATTTGAAGACAATTTGTTGGGTAAAAGCTGCTGAACTCATGAAAATTGCTGTTGGTCCATCCTCTGCCTGCTGCACTAAGATCATTCATCCTTTCCCCATTCTGCCTTCTCTTCCTGTGGGAATTTGGAATTTGTACCTGTGTCCCTGTTGGGGGGAGGACTTAGAGATTCATTTCCCTAAGGCTGGGGATGAATAGTGTTTTCCAATCATGAAAGTTCAGACTATTTGGCAGCCTGAAAACCTGAGTGCAGGCAGTGCCTTGTTTTGTGTTTGGGTTGTGACCTGCTGATCCCCTCCCTGCTCTGAGGTGGAGGAGAGGATGCTGTGGGGCCACACTGCCGCCTGCACTACTGTAATCCTATGGCCCTGGGAGTATCTGCACTGTCCTGGTACTTTGCTGCCTGCCCCAGCAGGCTGAGCACCACCATGGGATCAGATATCACATAGCCAGGAATGAAAATCCCACCTTAAAATCATAGAATCATGAAACTGTTTAGGTTGGAGAAAACCTCTAAGATGGTTGCGTCCAACCATTTAGCCATCCCTGCCAAGACCACCATTAAACCATGTCCCTAATCACCACATCTGCACTTCTTTCCAACACCTCCAGGGATGCTAACTCCACCACTTCCCTGGGCTCCTATTCCAATGCCTGACCATCCTTTGTGCAGAGAAATTTTTCCTAATATCCAGTCTAAATGTTTCCTTCTGCAACCTGAGGCTGTTTCCTCTCACCTGCCACTTGTTACCTGGGAGAAGAGGCTGACCTTCCTCTGGCTGTGCCCTCCTTCAGGGAGTAGTAGAGACGGACAAGGTCTCTCCTGAGCTTCCTTTTCTCCAGGCTAAGCACTGCAGCTCCCTCAGCTGCTCCTTGTATGATGAGTGCTCTAGACCCTTCTCTGCACACCTTGCTGCTCTTCCAGTAATGAAAACAAGCACAAAACCAAAAGTAGAAAACTGAGTCCAGTGTTGCTGGGCTGGACCAGGGGAGCAGGCACATCCCGGGCAGAGTAAGTGATGTCTGGGGCTGTCAGGGAGCCAGCACATCCCGGGCAGGGTGAGTGGTACCCGGGGCTGTTCAGAGCCAGCACATCCCGGGCAGGGTGAGTGGTACCCGGGGCTGTTCAGAGCCAGCACATCCCGGGCAGGGTGAGTGGTACCCGGGGCTGTTCAGAGCCAGCGCATCCCGGGCAGGGTGAGTGGTACCCGGGCTGTTCAGAGCCAGCACATCCCGGGCAGGGTGAGTGGTACCCGGGCTGTTCAGAGCCAGCACATCCCGGGCAGGGTGAGTGGTACCCGGGGCTGTTCGGAGCCAGCGCATCCCGGGCAGGGTGGGTGGTACCCGGGCTGTTCAGCGCCAGCGCATCCCGGGCAGGGTCAGTGATTCAGTGATACCCGGGCTCTCTGGCATCCAGCGCATCCCGCGCATCTCCGGGCAGGGAAGGCGCAGGGGCATCCCCCGCTCCGCTCCGCTCCGGCCGCCGCCGCCGCTTCCATCGGCAGAGGGACCCCTCGGACCGGCCATGGGGAGCTGCCGGCCGGGGACACATCCCCCGAGCCCTGCGGGAGCGAGCCGACGTGGGAAAGACCTGCGTACGAAGGAAAAACAGATGAGGCGGAAAGGAAACAGCGAATAATCAAGTTTTCCCCGTTACCTGCTGTTTTTTCAGCAGTTTTTGTTGACAAAGTGTTTGAAATTATGAAGGTAAAATAGTCTTGATAAAAGTAAGGCCTTCTGCTACCAAGCTTGTTCTGTAAGTCTTAATTATGATTTTGTGGGCCCTAAGACAAGTAGGGAGTGATTATGGGTTTAGGTGGATGCAGGGTGCAGGTGTCTTTGCTTGGAGAACAACATTTGCCTCTGCTATGCTGCTGCCTCAGCCAGTGTCAATCCTGTCTCCATCCTCTACCTCCAAAAAAAAAAAAAAAAAAAAAAAAGGAAGAAATGTCCCATCGATGTCCTGGAAGTAATTAATAGAGTCATAGAATCATTAAGGCTGGAAAAGATCTCTAAGATCATCAAGTCCAACCATTATCCTAAATTAGCAATAAGAAAAAAAGCAGAGCAATCAAAGGGCATCTGCTGCATCCTAAGAAACTGCTGGGCTTCACTGTGCTAAAAGCTGTAATTATTAATGTAACAGATAACGGGGTTGATTTGAAACCTTTAGTGAAGTCAGCTGTAGCATTTCTTTTCACCCTATCAAGGCTAAAATATGAATTATGCACTTGTAAAGAACAGTTTATCTTAGAGGGAGTGCAGCTCCTGGTTTTGAAGGAGAATACAAACTCCCCAGCCTCAGCTCTGTCTGAGAATGGCCCTTTGGAGAGGAGTTTGCTGTGCAGCCCGAGGCCCGCGTGCTCAGGCTGCTCCAAGAGCTCCCTGGGCACCCCTATGAATTCTGCCACTGAAAATGCCTCAGAACCTTCTTGTCTTTCCACTGTCCTTCAGAAACTGCCAGCTGGAGGGGGAAGAATTTTAAGTGCGTTGATCAAGATCTTTTCAGGAAGCCAAACACGTTTTTCAGTGTCACTCTTGCTTTCTGCAGAGGATTCCCTTTCTTTCATAATTCCCAGCTGCAGTGCTGTAGGTGTGCCTAGGAGGTGCCACATACAGGTTGGACAGACCTGAAGCTTTGTACCCAGCTGAAGTAGAGGTTGGGTCCCTGTCCTGGCTGCTTGAGTCATCTGTATTCATGTGTGCTCCAATAATCCTTCCTGCAAAGCCAGCCATGTGCCTTCCTACAGCTGCGTGACTAATCCTTAAGTAATCGTTTATTTGGGGAATGTCACCTCTGGGTGTGCAATTTATTGGTCCATAACAGTACATTTTGAAGGGAGCAGGTTGGAATAATCTAATTAACATTTCCTGAAGGGGGATAGGACCCCTTCCTCTTTTCTCCTTGTCCCCAGCAGAGTACAAGGAGTACATGGTGTGCATGTGAAGAGATGGGAATCTGAGTTTCAAGGAGATAAGGGGTGTCTGAAGGCTGATTGCAGTGTGAAGGACAGACTGGGGAGAAAACACAGGCAAACACAATGTGAGAAAAGTTGCTTGGCCTGGCTGCTGGAGCAGTGGGGTCCCAGAGTGCTTTTTGAAGATGTGATGGAAGCCACAACACCATGCCTTGCTGTGGCTGGAGAACACCGGGGCTTTTCTGGCTGAGGCCTCATCATGGCCTCAGTTGTATTGTAGCCATGTGTTGCATCAGTTGTATGCAGCACAAACATTTCTAGCACTCCTGAAATGCCCAGGTCATGCCCCTCCAGGTGGAGAGTTCTCTGGTGCTGGTCCCTCAGGAGCTTTGGTTGGGCTGCAGGAGTGTAGCTGGCACACTCTAGGTGTGTCTCTCCTGCTACAAGCTGGTACGTTGGGAAGGTCACAGCACTGGCAGTGAGTCTTTAAGGGTGCCAGGAAGTCTGATGGCCAGGATGGATGTTGTACCTGGAGCCAAATCCCATCCCAGCAGCCCCTTGGAGTGGAGAACTTGCCCTCTCAAAGGCTGGATTCTGAACATAATGCTCCAACTTTCATGTAGTGCTTAACACCAGTGGAAAGAAAATTTGCAGTCTAAATTCCTCCTATTTTTTTACTTTTTTTTTCCTCCTCTTATAAGGCAACTTAGGAACTTACCAGCTTGAAAAGGAGGGTGCTGGCAGTCCTTGGGGCTGGCTCCTTGCTCTGGCCTGAGTACCAAGATGTGATTTGAGTTGTTGATAGGACTCAGGGAAAATCCAGCTCATTGCAGGACTGGTTGCTATGACATTTTTTAGATCACCATATCAGGAGCTATTGGTGTAAGGGTAACCTACATTCTGCTTTGTGTCTGATTAAAGCCTTTTTGACAGGAACTCTATGTGTTTGACATGAATATGGATGGTTTGGGCTTCATAAACCAAAAAAAATCTCTATTTACCCAGTGGTGGTAAAGCATAACTCCTGTGGGACAGCTTTGGGGTCCTTATGCCTTTTAAGGAATAAGTTAAAAATAAAGCTATTATTATTCATCTGTTGCTTCCTTTGGCAATAATATTCATTGCTTATATTTTGGCATGGTGGGGAAAAATTTCTAGGTGAGGATTTGATCTGAAAAGTCAGAGGAAATGTTTCTACAAAAACTGATTCCCATAAAATGAAGAGTGGGCTGGTTTTTTCCTCTTCTATAAAAGAGATCAAAACTGGGCACTTCCAGACAAGGCTGAAGGTGTGTTTCTGTCCTTCTGACTAAAACCTGAAGATTGTCAATGGGTCCTTGGTATCTTGTCCCAGGGGCATTATATGTAAGACAACTTTGCTGACTTTCAGTCAATCTCCTTAACACTACTGCAGTGGAGGAAAAAATAGCTGGTTCAAATGAGGACCAAAATCAGGATGTCTGGTTCCAAGAAGACTTTTAAGGCAATGCAAATGTTTCTTAAGGCTATTTTTTTTTGCATTCTAGTTCAAACTGCTCTCTAATCCTGTGTAGCATCTGGTACTTCAGAGGAAGGAAGGGAAGAATGAAAAGAAACCTTCCTGTATGCAGAGTATGCAAGTAAACTGCAGTTTTTCTTGTCTTTAAACAAGATTAACAATCATTAAAAGGACAATTGACAGAAGAAGAGTGTGGGGCTGTGGTCATTTCTGTGAAGTTATCAATGCATCCCTGGGCATGAAATCTTCATTTTCAGTGCCTCCCATTAAAAACCCAGCTCAGTGGGGTCACCATGAGGTCACTGCCATGACGTGCAGTGGTTGCTTTCCCCAGCTGATGCCATTACCTATTTTGACTTTGCCCTTTGGCTTGCCTTTGGCACTTGAGCTGTATGAACCACTGGCGATATGAATCAGCGCCCAGGACTGACAGACCCAGCCACTCAGGCAAGCTGGAGATGTGCCAAATAAATAATCAAAGCTCCTAATGAGGCTGCATAATGCTGGGGGCTTGCAGGGAGCTTTCTTGCATTGTGGTTGTGTCACAGTCATTTGAGAAGAAGAGGAAAAAACGTAA
Source organism: Melospiza melodia melodia (assembly GCF_035770615.1). Lineage (NCBI taxonomy): Eukaryota > Metazoa > Chordata > Aves > Passeriformes > Passerellidae > Melospiza > Melospiza melodia. The sequence goes on from NC_086202.1 coordinate 10,359,793, forward strand.
TGTTTGTTACAGCAGAGAGAAAATCCAGCTAGAATATTTTAAGTCAAGTGATGAGCAGCTATGGTGCTGTTTAGATTTTTCGTGCCACATGGCTTATGATGTTTATTATTTATGATAGTACTGTTGGAGCTGCAGTGATATGAACAGCAGAGCAGAAAGATTTTTAGAAGTAAAAGATCTTAGTTGTAAAGAAGCCGTTTCTTCTATCTAAACCCACTTTTTTCATTGTTTTCACATACATGTCTACATCTGAGCTATAGGCTTATCTCCTTCAGGAATTTCCATGTGTTAAAACATCAATTATCACCTGGGACTTGTGGTAGCCTATTGACTGCTGTGGTCACTGAGGAGAATGCTGCTTCTGCAATTCAGATTTACCAGGAGAGTGGAAAGAGAGGAGATGCAGAGTTCACACGCAGCCCTGGGAACAAATTGTAGCAATCCTCAGTAACCTTCACCACTGGAACCTGCTGTTCATTTTGTGGAGGGCCAGCATGGTCAGGTCTTGCTGTAACAAACTACCCTGAGCACATCTTTCCTCATCTGGCCAGCTGATCCCTGACTGTCCTCAGTTTTGTGCAGTCTTGCTTTAAGTCATGGCCAGGGAAGGAGGAGAGAGTGGGAAGCTTGTCCTTTTCTGCCCTGTGCTCTAACATGTATTTTCAGCCTCTTGGTCTTTCTCCCCACCAGAAATAAAGTGGAGGGGGAAAACCTGATTTGATAAAGGTAACTAGAAGAGTTTGCTAGATAAAAGCCTGTGGAATTGCAGGCACACTTTACCAGTTCTCTGCAGGAACTTCTCATCACATTTTGAATATTTCTGAGAATCCTTTCCTCTTTCCCCATCTTTCTAAATGCTGAGTTTGGAATTTTCCAGCCCTCCTTGAAAAAACCCCAAACAACCAGATGTGCTATATGGTCTCTTCCCTCAGCCTCTTTAAATTTGCACAATTTTGATTCAGTCACAAGGACCATGGTCCCTCCTCACTCTCCTGCTGGGAGCCTGCCAGGGCTGTGACTTCTAAATCCACCTTGGTGCCTCCATGCATTGGGAGGGATGGAGGACACAGCACATGGGACAGCCCTGGTCTCAAAGGACCTGATACCATTTTGCCTGGCTGATCCAGGGCATGTTGCCTTTGGGAACAGCTGGCAGAGCCCAGACAGGTGAGGCAGAGCTACCAACCACGCTAAAATCCTCAGGCACCGTATCCAGAAGTCAATTAATTATGCCCCAGCCTCAAAATCATTAGTCAGCAGTGACCATTTTTCCTTTCAATTATGGGGTTTAAGGGATTACTGTGAGTCATTACCCTGAGGCATTAATAGCTGCATTGCTTCTGACACGGTTCAGGTGAGGAGGTGGTGCAGCAGCTGCACCCAGGGCAGCAGGGAGCTGGGAGCACGACCCTTCCTTTGAGTGTCTAGGGCAGATCTGGAAGGGAAACATGCCCTGGTGTTAAAAATTCAACTCGTTCCACAAGCTTTTCACTTTGTCTCTCGAGGGGTCAATTAAAGCTTCACGTTCTTTCCTGCCACACTGGCAAAAAAAGATCTTCATCTCCCCTTCCTTTGATTAACTGTGTTGTTATAAACAGACGATGCAGCACAAGCAAGGCAAACTAATATGCCTTCCCCCCAGCCAAGGTCCTTGTAAATGAATCCATTAATTTGAACCAGGGCACCCCTGTGCTCGAAAAGGTGCAAAGCTGGCACACAGCTACAATCCTGCCGAATTCTAGGTGCTGTGGGGACAAGTGGCCTCAGATATGAGAAGCTCCCCCTGCACACACAGACCTCACACAGGCGCCTGGGCAGGAACTTGCTGGAGTGGTTTGCTGCAGATCCTTCCCCCACTTTGGCCTCTTGGTTCCACAAAAAAAGATGCTCAGAGCAGGCATTTAAATTTTTATGAAGTGCTTGCTTTATTATCTTAATAAATCCTTGTTTGGTTTGCAGAATGCATCCCCATTGAAGTTAAGAGTTTATATGAAAATTAAAACGGCACTGTATCTTCTTAATTAGACAAATGTACAGATAAAAAGAAACAAATGTCAGCTGGCACTGGAATTTAGCTTTGCTGGGAGGGCTATTTAATATTTCTCTCTCAAGATGCTTGCAGAGGTTAATGCTGGTCCTGCAGGCATTCAAAGGGACAGGAAAACTGCCCCTTATCAGTAGGCAAAACACAGGTACAGTCTGCTCTTCTGTGTTGTGACTCTCATCAGTGCTGAATTATTTACTTCCAAAAATAAGTTACATAATTGTTATCACATAAAAATTAAGCATATTTAATTTTCACAGGTGAACAGCCAAGGCTGAGCCCATGAAACCTTTGCTCTGGCACATTATTTAAGCTGCACTAACTTACAGGCTTAATTGGTGAAAAATGGTGGGAGAATATTGATCAATTAATTTTTTATTCAGATTGTTTTTGGCTTTCAGAAGCAGGACATTTAAGAAGGAGGTCATAATTACTTCTTACTTACATCTCCTAAAGACTCCAGCTGTAAATCAAGGGGAGTCATCCAATGTTTCCTACATTTTTTTTTTTTTGAAACAGACAGGAAGCAAAATTAAGCTGAATTGTGGGAACAGTTTTCTTCTAGCTCAGAGCTGGTTGCAGGGTGGATATCAGGCTTCATTTGCTCTCTTAGCTACACATGCCAGAAGAATATCTGGTTCTCAGAATGGAATATAGTGGGAGAAGCTACTGGGTTATAATGTAAATTCTTGTAGTTACTGGCTCGATGCCCAGTAATGAGTTTTGTTCCATGTAATAGGTTGGGATAAGTGATATTTTGCAGCAGATCTTGTGCAGCAGAGATGGGCCTGGCTACAGAGCTTCTCATCTTCTCTCTTGGGATGAGGTGGATGGAGACTTGGCAGGAGGCATCAGTCTGGAGATGTCCCACCAAATGGTTCTGAGACACTTGGTGGCACAAGGAGCTTCATAACCCTGCCCTGAAGCAGGAAGAGACATGGGCAAAGGTGTCATTGCAGTGACTGAAGTAGGGGTAGAAAGCAGGGAACAAAAATGTAATATAGAATTTAAAGACATTTTCTTAAAGCAGATCAGATACTTTCTGTTTACTGCGCAGTTTAAAACACTATTGTCAATCAACTCTGCTTAAAAGGTTTTTTGTTTTGACTTCTCTCTGTAAAACTTTCTAAAATTGGGAAATTGTCCTGCTTCTAAAGGGAACATAACAGACTTGAGGAGACTTTCACACTTATAGAATGAAACCAAGACCACGAAAACAAAATCCTTGATTGGGGCAGTGTTTTTGTCTAGCAGAAGTCGCAGGAAATTTATTACAGTCTGGCAGGCTGAGAAGAGACCTGCAAATGCCACTGTGCCATGGGGGGCACTGGTAAATCATCAGCCTCTTGGGAGCTGGGGCCAGTTCCACAAGCACCGAGAGTCTGTGGGCAGGAGTCATTGATCTGCCAGCCCTGGGTGCCCCTTGCCTTGGTGACGAGTTCTGCCTCTGCTGAGGGGAGAGCAGGGGCTGGGACTGCTGAGCAGGGCATGGTGCTGGGCCTGGATGAGCTCTGGGGAGCTTTGTGCTGTGCAGGGCATGCTGCTGGACCTGAATGAGCTCTGGGGAGCTTTGTGTTGAGCAGGGCATGGTGCTGGGCCTGGATGAGCTCTGGGGAGCTTTGTGTTGAGCAGGGCATGGTGCTGGGCCTGGATGAGCTCTGGGGACCTTTGTGCTGAGCAGGGCATGGTGCTGGGCCTGGATGAGCTCTGGGGAGTTGTGTGCTGCTGGACCTGGATGTGCACTGGAGCTTTGTGGTCGAGGAGCTTTTTGCAGGAGAACAGCTCACCTCAAATTTCTCAGATTTTGAAGTGTTGAGCTGTGACTCCTCTTGCTGGCGCTGGGCAGGAACTGAGTGTATTTGCTGCCTGGATTATCTGCCCTTCTACTCCCCTGGAAAATGCAGGATAGAAGCAGCAGGATTCCCAGGGAGAGAAACCTTTTGGGGGAGATATCCTCTCCTAGGCACACAGCAGCAGCCATCATTAGTTTTGTTGCAAGTGTATCTTCCAAATGGGGAGATCAATTCTGAATATTTTATGGCTTTAATTACACCACCCTGCATGTGATGCAGAGAATGGGTTATTAGGCTGCAGGATGCTAATTTCCTTCTAGGATGAGGTGTTTTTTTTTTTTTTCCTCATGCTTTTCCTGCTTTAGATGGCAAAATATTGTATGCGAGGAGGCAAAAATTGATGGCTGCATTGAACTAGCAGTTAGGCTTAAAACAAGAGCTGGCAGAGCAAAAGGTCTCCACTCCTTTCCAATATGACTCAATAGCTGAGTTATCAGCAGCATATGGATTTCAAAGGGCAGGGAAGGAATTATTTATCACCAAGTCATTCATATCTGCTGCCAGAGATTCTCTGCAGTTCAATCAGAGTCCCTGTGTTTGGATCCAACACCCAGGAGACAGGGATGGTGCTCAGGTGGGGGAAACCCAGGCCATGCTGCCTGGCCCTTCCATGCCTGGTTCAAAGAAAGAGACCGAGCTTGCTGCTGCAAGGTGCCACCAGTGTCACTCTTAGCAAGCACAGCCAGAGCCTGGTGATGGAGATACACGTAGGGCTGGGTGGAACAGCAGCAGTGAGATAGCAGCTTACACAGGGTCTGGACTCTCTCTCTGAGCTATCTCAGCTCACCCACAGGCAGGTCAGTCTGTCCATGCAGGGTCCGCAAGCCCTGGAAAGGCCAGGTCCAAGGAAACCATCAAGACGCTGTGAGCTCAAATCAGAGCTCTGATGAAGTTTGTCTTTTCCCATCTGAGCCATCTGTCTGCCTCTCCCCTGGTATCTTCTACCAGATCTTTCAAAGCCATTTATTTTGACAGTCTGCACGATGACATGATGCAGCAGAGGCTATCTGCTCCAGCAAGTAATGACTTCAGACATTTTGCTTTGCATATGGGTGCAAAAGGTCATTGCCCTCTGGTTGGATAGGTTGGCCTATCATCACCTCAAATCTCATAAATTAAACAGGATTGAAACACAGAACCATCAATTGTTTACACTGAAGAAGACCTCTAAGATTGTCATGTCCAACCATTAACCCAGCACTGCCAGGTCCACAATTATCTTGTCCCTAAGTGCCGCATCTACACATCTTTTAAATACCTCCAGGGCTGCTGACTCCACCATTTCCCTTGGCAGCCTGTTCCAGTGCTTGGAAACCCTTTTGGTGAATATTTTTTCCCCTAATATCCAATCTAAATCTACCCTGATAATCTTAAGACCTTGTCCTAGTGCTTGTTACTTGGGAGAAGGGACTGAGCTAGACCTCACTACACCCTCCTTTTTTCTGAGTGTTATAAGGTCTCCTCTGAGTCTTTTTTTCTGCAGGCTAAACACCCCCAGCTCCCTCAGCTGCTCCTCATAGGATTTGTGCTCCAGACCCTTCACAGCTCTGTTGCCCTTCTCTGGACCTGCTCCAGCCCCTCAATGTATTTTGGTTGTGAGGGGCCCAAAACTGAGCCCAGTGTTCCAGATGTGACCTCACCAGTGCTAAGAACAGGGGGCCAGCCACTGCCCTGCTGCTGCTGGGCACACCATTGCTGACTCAGAGCAGGTGCCACTGGTCTCCTTGGCCATCTGGGCATACCTGGCTCATTTTCAGCTGCTTTGACCAGCACCTCCAGGTCCTTTTCCCCTGGGCAGATTTCCAGACACTCTGCCCCAGCCTATAGAGCTGTGTGGGGCTGTGTGACCCAGGCACAGGACCTTTCACTCCCCTTTGTTGAACCTCATACAGCTGTCCTTGTCCCATCAATCCTGCCTGTCCAGATCCCTCTAGGCTGACTGCATCTTAGCATCTTCCACGGGAGTGGATCTGGTGATTGCAGGAACCATCGAATCTCTCCTGAGACTGAATTCCTGGTCCTGAACAGCCTGAGAGGGTCTGCACAAGCACATTTGTTCTGATACTTCCAGCTGTTTGAACATACCCACACACTTCTGGGCAACCATGGGTGTTGAGTTTGCGGGGGGTCCCCAGGATGAGGTGAGAGATGAGCAAATCTGACTCCATGTTCCTAGAAGGCTGATTTATTATTTTTATGTACTTATATTATATTAAAGAATGCTATAATAAAACTATACTAAAGAAGAGAAAGGATACAGACAGAAGGCTTAACAAGAATGATAATGAAAAACTCGTGGCTGACTCCTCAGAGTCTGACACAGCTGATGGTGATTGGTCATTAAGTAAAAACAATTCACATGCAACCAGTCAAACAATGACCAGCTGGTAAACAATCTCCTGACCACATTCCAAAGCAGCAAACACAGGAGAAGCCAATGAGATAAAATTGTTTTAATTAATATGGCTTTTAATCTTCCCAGGAGTGGAAATCCTGGTGAAGGGATTTTTCAGGAAATATGACAGGGACCCATGGGCTAGCTGGGGGATCCAGCAGGGTTCCTGGGGCATGGCACCAGCTCCTGCCCATGTGTGAGTGCTTGAGCTGCTTTCCCCTCCACAGCAGGCTATGCTGCAGCCCTGCTCTGTTTGAAAGGCCCAGTGCTGCCCTGGCAGAGGCTGTGCTTCAGAGGACAATGCTCTCAGGATTGGAGGAACCGGTTATGGCTGGAAAATAGCTCTCCTCAGTTCCATCATTTGTCAATGACACATTGCACTTATCTTCCCTGGGACTGGATTTATAGTCTGATAAAGTAAATGGCAGTCTCTTTGTTGACTTAAGAGGATTTTTGGGTTCACAGTTAAGACTTGATAAAGTAAAAGTATACTGCCTTTACAAGTCAAGGAAAAATAACCCATATTAGACTAAATTTTACTTTCCTAAATAGTCTGCATTCTTGTTTTTTTGGCACTGTTTCACATAACTGCTATATGAGGATGTCTATTTTGTAATTGTGCAGAACAGATAGTTCTTTTCTTCTCCAAATAACTTTCAAATACATCTTTTAGTTGTGTTTTTTGCTCTTCATCCAGCACAGGCTGGATTCACCTCGACCTTTAGCAGATCTACTTTTTTAAGACCTGCTTGGCTTCTTTTGTAACTATTCTTTGTGGGGCAAGAAAATGACACTTTTCTTATATCACCTCCCATAGTTGGGATTTCTGTGAAGTATGGGGTTTCTTTCCTTTTCCATTAAATCTGTGTGCCCCCAAACCCCTGTGAGCACTGAGGGGTCTGTGTGTAAATCAGGTGTTTCTTATGCACATCTTTAAAACCCTCAGTCTTTTTCTTTTTCCACATGGTGTTTTTTCAGGGTTTTTTAACAATCTTGCGTGAATTAGCTGTGCATTTGGAAGCTGAGTTAAAAAGCTTATAGAGAGTAAATCTTTAACAATTTGCAGTCTGAGTTCTAATCTTGGTTACAGTGTTGAGGGAGGGGGAATTCTGGAATGTTAGCAGAAACCTGGGAAGTTTTCTGAGAAGGAACCTGGACCAGCCTCTTCCTCCCATCCTTCATCTTACCTCCAAAGGGCTTCCTACTTTGGTGCCTATGAGAAAGCCATGATTATTATTTCTTACAAGCAGACAATCAAGATAACAGGGGGGTTTGGCAGCATTCCTCATTCCCAGAATAATGTAGTTTCTCTTTTTTGTTAGAAAGAAGATTGTCTCTCTCTGTAAGTCCTCCCCTCTCTTCATTGATCCCCTGTTGTGGTGCGGCCAGGGGAGAGGAACAGCTGCATTTGCATCAACACAGATCATCTTCTCACATCTTGAAAGTTTTCCCTTCCCAGCAGAAGAGATGATCTCCACCTATGCTTATCTATCATCTCATTCCATTGTCTATGATTCCTTTTGTGATTTCATTAAGTGTCCCTTATGCTTATCTTGGAGAAGTTTAGAAGAGCACAGAAAGATCCATGTGATGAGGAGGTGATGAGAAAGTGTGCTCTCAGGGGTACAGAGCAGGTAGGGAAGAAATAATGATTGCAAGATATGTGAATACTATTGCTATGGGGGTCAGAGTTAAGGTTAATTAAATGTCTTCATTGTGCATTGTCTTCCCCTTAAGGTGTTTGAGAGCCTTCTAAGAGAACCATTAACTCTGAGCAGCCAAGGCTTTTAATGAATATTTTTATTGATTTTGCTTGCAACAGGTTTGCTCTTAACTTACCTCTATGTGTTCCTCATGTATTTTGCCTTGAAACTATATTTAAATTTTCCCAATTCAATATTACTAACTGGTACATTTTAAATCAGATATGGCATGTAAATATTCCTACTTTTTTAGGAGAAAGACATCAAAGTGTATATAGTCCTTTTTTTTTCAGTCTTTTTACAAACATGATACAAATAAAATATTCTGGAAATTACATACAGATAACTAATGTGGCTCCTACTGAAATAGGCAATTAAAACATCTCCATATGAATTGCTTGGTGATATGCAGAAGTATATGTTTTAGCATTTCCTGCATTATACAGGATTTAAGATTAAAAAGAACATTGCATCTAGATAAAGATCTGAAAATTGTTACGTCTCTTGTTTATAACCTCCATGTTGCTGTGAGAGATTTAGGTGGATATTAAGTATGAGCATTTGTGATTCATTTCTTCTGTATGTATGAGCATTTCCTTTCAAAATGCCTGCTTCTCATTTTGCATGAAAACTACTCTTTCGCTGCCATGGAAATGAGAAATTGTGAGAATTAATGGAATGATGAATCTCCATTGCTTGAAGACTTTCAATCAAGGCTGGCTGTCTCGAAGAGTTATTGTTCTCGGGGCAGGAGAAACTAGAGGAGGTACTGACCTATGTCTTTCTTTAAGGCTCTTTTCTGGCCCTAAAATGATGTTTCTGATGCAAATTTCTTTTTTTATACTCAGTCTAGCCAGATCCTCTGGAGGTCTCAGCTCCTGCTGACAGTCTTGTGTGTGTCCTTAGGAATGCACTTGACCTGACACTGGTTTGGTTACAGCTCACTTAGGACAATGCTATGGGTCTCCTCCATGATATTTTGGTTTCTCACTTTCAGCAAATCTTCAAGTGGCTGCATTCTGTGTTTAGACTGTGGGGCACATGACATACACAGAGGTGTCTAGAGTCCCCATCACTGATTCTCCATCCTGAGGATCCAGCTGGAGCATACATGCTGTTCTGTGTCCCTACTCAAAAGAAAAGTGGACTGGGGACAGGGAGAGGGAAGTGGAATTTTAAACTTGCTAGAGGTCTTGTGTGTCTTACCACAAGTAACCATTGTGTGCTACTCATCTGAAAAAACTCTCAGGTCTCTTCTGTGTTTACAAAAGGAAATGTTCAGTTCTGCTCCTGCTCAAACAATCTATCAGCTCTGTGTTATAAAATACAACAGTACAGATCTGAGACCATTAGTTAAAGACATAAAGAATCACGCCCAAAGTTGTAAACATAAATTTCTGTGAATTATTTTTTTATTGAAGTATGTTCAAGAGATTTGCATATAGATTAAACCCTAAATATACCAAATGTCAGTCTGTTTACATCCTGATGCCTTTGTGTTGCTGCTGTGAATGGATTGCATTCAGAGCTGGAGCATTCTCCTCATTGCCTCTCTAACTAAAATTCTGCAGCAGTGAGGGTTACAAGGGATCCTTACAGGTCACAGACATGCTTGGGAGAGCTTTGACTTGCTGGGACTTTGGCATGAACATGTCACAATTTTAATGTATGTTGCCTGGAAAGCTAATGAGGCTCCATCTGGAGACTTAGAACTGATTACAGGCTCAATTATTTCTCCTACCTGAACAGGTCAGTCCTTTGTTCATACTCCTATAAAAACAACAGCAGCAGCAATGCAGAGACATCTCCTCATCAGAAGGAGATATCTTTTGCTGGCAGCACTTATTCCATGGACTTCTACTCCATGCACGCAAGTGTCTTTTTTTTTTTTTTTCCTTTTTCTTTGTCTTTTCCCCCTCTAAATTTAATTTCTTGGGCATTTTAAATGCCTCTTCCCTCAAGGTGATCTTGTAGTGGTTAGCAGTTCATCAGGATGGATGTACAGATGATATCGATATCCTTGCCTTCACAGATGGGGCAGGCTAATCTAATAGCTGAGGCACCTGAGGGGTCAGAGCTGTTGGGTAATTTAGAGTGATCACTTCTAACTAAAATGTGATAGCACTGAAGGAGAAAAGAAAACCTTATGGTGCAAAAGGTAAAAAGTGCATTTGAGTTGTATGTACGATGCTATAACAGCAGGAATATGTCCACAAAACCTTGGTGACAGAGCCTGGCTGTCAAGGAAAAGGATTTGAAATCTGCCTTGTGGACTCACTTTCTTCTGCTGCAATCCCCTTCTTTCATATTTCTGTCTGCATCTGGAAAGGAGGAAATGAGGCTATAATCTGACAAACAGAGGCTGTGCACAGCACCTGGTCTGTACAAGGTCAGTGCTGTGTGGATCCCTGGGTCACAGAGTGAGGCTGAGCAGAGATGGTCATGGCACCCTGGCTATGTGGAGCAGCTCAATGCAGGATTTGTAAACCAGAGGGAATAGAGGAAGTTCCTAAAAAGGTCTAATAACTCAATTGTGAATTTCTGTTGTTGTGTTTAATCGTCCATCAGTTTGAGGGCTTCTGGGCACTTCTTATGGGCACTTTTATTTTGCAGTGTACCACTTGCAACATTTTCTTTCCTGTCCCTGTTGCTTTATTCCCATGAGCAGTAGCCACCCCGTTCTGGTGGCCAGGCTCCTCTCCAGTTCAGTAGGGATGGAATATCATCACTTCTGCAGTGAATTGGGCTGGGCCTGTGTCAGCCTCTCTGCTGGTTATTCCAAGATCACCGAACCATGGCAGGCTGATGGGGGGACAGGCTGCAGTTAGCAGCTTCAGCCATGCAGAAAAATCCAGAAGATCTGTGTCAGTGAGGGAGCAGGGTCTGCGCCATGATGAGACAACAGATAGAGCCAGATGGTGATGGTGGTGATGATGAGGATATTAGGATCTGTGTCCTGCTTCACGGGAATGTAAGAGGGGTTTTTGACTTGCTGGGGACTGGAGGAAATGATTCTGTGGCAAGAGCAAGTGCTTTGAAAGAGATGAAAAGTTTTCCTTGCTTGGCTAAAACATCCATCTGAGATGGTAACTACCTATGCCTGGCTCCTGCAGACAGCCAGAGAAATGTCCCCAGGTCTTCAAGGCAGATGTGAAATGAAAACTTTCTCCTAACAGATGATACATTCCCCTTATTAGTTACAGCCCGGTGGCTACTGTCAAACACACACTAATTATTTCTCTATTTCTTTTCTTTTTAGCACCTGCAAGAAACTTTTCCCTTCCATAAGCAGCTCTTTATTGACCAGCAGTTTGTTATTGATTTCTATATTCAATAAAACTCGTGGTAAATGAGGACATTAAATTACTCTAGAGCTCTCACTTTTAAAAATGCAAGAGAAAATAGGACACCATGATGTGTTATGTTAACAAATGCAAGATAGAAGGAGAAACTTTGCTGGAGTGGACTGCCTGAAATTTGTCTGGTCTGGTTACAAATAGACAAAATTTGTTCATTGCATGTGTGAGTACATGTGAATACATGTGCAGAGAGAATCATATGCACAGGATTTTCTTCCTGAGAGAACTGTTAAGTTGTCTCTCATTTGAAGCCCAAGCCCATTCATTCTCATTTGGATGAAAAATAATTTGTGAGGCCAAATTATGACATTCATTAGGCAGGACTTTGAGAACAGTATCTCAGTCTATCAGACCAGTCATGAGGTGTGATGTGGGGCAGGAGTGGGGAGCAAATCTAATTTAGGTTATGACACTGCTGCCTTTTGTTCCCTGGGTAAAACGAGGCCTCTCTTTTCCTCAAGTTTCCTTTCTAAGTGATTCACAGTTCAAAGTCCCTCTCTAGAGCATCTGGACTGTGCTTCATTTTCTGTATGATTTTGTTTTTTCTACAAACAGGGAGATGAAAAGTGGGTCAGGTAGTGTAAATGCAACTAAGCAATCTGCTCAATGGGCAAAGTCAACTGCAGGACAGGGGCGTCTCTGGGGGCCACCCTGAAGTCCTGCCCCTTAATCCAGTAAATTTAGGACTGGAAAAAGGAAAAAAAAACCCAATAGTGCTTTACCCTCTGCTTTATTTTTTTCCTTTTAGCACTCTGACAAAAAATATACAACTCCTGATTCTCCTTCCATGCTTGCGGTAGTCAGGACAAATTGATTTTGAGCACTGTGGAATTACATGAGAATAGGGGTAGGGAAACGAGATGTTTCTTATTTTCCTGCTCTGGTATTCTGTAATTCTTCCCAGCCACTGGATTCTTGGATTTGAGTTAAGGAACCAGCTGTAGTGACCTGGCTTTGCTGCTACACAGAAGTGGGGATGAAGAGTGGGGTTTGTGCCCTGGTAGCTCCACAAGCTCTGCAGCCCCAGCACACTTTAACCCCTGCTCCTGGGGCTTGCACTGCTTCTTCATCTTTCCTTGAACTGGAACCTTGAGCCTTTTGGGCCATTTGTCATTTTTTATGAGCACACCAATTCACTCGCAATGCTCCCACACTTCTTCCTCCCGGCTCTCTCTCGGTCCGTTTGGTTGATTGCCGCACGCTCCTGTTAGTGCCGTGTTGGGCTGCTGATGGATGTTTAGTAACTCTCTTTAGTAGACTTGTTCTAAAAAAAATAAAATACAGTGCTAAGAATTTCTGACTCAGTGAGCTGAAGATATGTATTTCAGGGTGCAGCCCTGCCCTTGGCCTCCTGCTCCCTCATTGACACTGCATGATGGGATTGACAGTAGAAATTTTTGTTCTGTGTCCCTGCATTAAGGTGAGTTAAACAGGGTTGGGTGTTTGGCAGTTAATTATAGTTTAGCAATCGTGCTTTGTGATGATTGGAGCAGCTCTGCATATAATAGATGTACTCAGGTAATTACCTTGTCTGTTTAAAAAGGCCTCATGGACAAATAAATTTCTCATTCTCTTTTTTTCCCTCTTTCTGACAAGAGGGCAGGAGAGGAATGCTGAGCAAACAGGGGGTGTATTCTGATGGACCCCTGACCTACATCACACCCAGCTGGCACACGGGCACGCAGAGGAGCAGCTCTGGCTCTCTCCTGTGCTGGGGTGGTGTGGTGTGGTCAGACCCAGGATTCCCACCCTGCAGTATCTTCACGCTGCAACTGCACTAAGTAATAGCAAAACCTTTTAATGGGTTACGCTCGCTGCTTTCATGATATGAACCCGTCAGGCTCCATTTCCTTCCCACACATATCATGCTGTTTTACAGCTTTCTCATGCCTTGGATGAGAATAAGCTTCCTCTTGCTCTCAGCTTCGGCTGGAGAGCTATTTTATCTCTCTCTTGCAGCACTCCTGGGCAGAGAGGCTTGGCCGGCAGCTCCCTGCTGCACTGGGGCAGCCCCACCGTGCAGGGGACGAGAATGGCACCAGCAAGGAGGGCACTGTGGGCAGGGACAACTCCACACAGGGCTGGGTCTGCGGGCACTAAATGGGGTCACACTGCTCCTGCTGAATGATGGCTCTGCTGGTGGTGCGGGGAAATTGCTCCAGGCTGGGTTTGAAAGGGAGGGAGCTCCTCTGTGCCGTGGGAGGGAGCGAGTGCCTCGCTGTCCGAGGTTACCTTTGAAAGGGCTGACCTGTGCCGGCAGGGGCTCGGATCCAGGCACATTCCCATCCTCTGGGTCACTGGCGCTGCTGAGCAGCAGCAGAAGTCATGCACAGAGGATGCTTTGTTACACACCTCGTGCCTTACACCTGTGGCACCATCCATGTCGTGGGTTGCCAAGGGAGTGGATTGGCCAAAAAGCTTCTGCTAATTAATGCAATAAGTCATTTTCTACATTCAGTATAGCCACAGATACAATATTTTACATCTGGGACTAAAAGAAATCATTTGCTGGAATTTGTTTCCTTATGATTAAACTTCTAGTCTTGAAGTCTCCTTAGGAAAAGGAGTAATTATGAGAGGTCATTTGTCAAAAAGGGTTCATGCATGTGATTAGTTTACTTCACTTCAGCAATTTACCATGTATCAGCTGGAAGATGAAGACTATTTGTGTGTGCCTCGCCCTAAGCAATACATGGGGCTAGGCTAACATGAATTTACATAATAATACATTTCTATGCATGAATTTTCAAAACTGTAATGAAAGGCTGGAGATTTTTCTGGAATCACTTTTATTTTTTGTCAATTACTGTTCTATTACTGTACTGATACTCTATTACAGAGCTCAAACTGTAACCTGGCAATATTTCCTAAAGGTGGTAGTGCTGTTGTTTAAGTTAATCTTCCCTGTAAGATGCTTTTCAAGCCATATCTTATTAACAGATGAGGTTTTGCCCCCAGCTGTCAAACATTTCATCCATGATTTCATGAATTCTCTCTGTCCAGAGAAATTCTCAGTCATAGATAAAGTAAAATTTTTACTACAATTAATTTTGGTCCTCAGCTAGTAATGAACAACACTCTTCTCAATGTTTAATACCGAAGAAGTTTTTCTCATTTCACTAAATTTATTTTGATGATTCTTATGCAATATATGTAATGAAACGCCTTGTGCAGGGTCATTCTGGGACAGTTGTGCAGTGAATGAGTGAAGGCACCATCAATACAGTTCTGCTGAGTTCGCAGAGCTTTTGGATCCGTTCCTAACTTTGTGTCCAACTCAATTGACTTCAAGAAATTCCTGTTGTTCTTTGATGTTAGGAGTTCATACAGCTTTTTCCCAAGACTTTCCTTTATGTGTGGTTTATTTGCAGAAGGGGGGAATGCTGGAGCCTGATAAGCCAGCAGTGTTGTCCTCTTATTTCAGGTGACCCATTTGAGTCCTCAGGTCAGAGCAGCCCTTGGAGCTGCCAGGAAGGCCAGGAGCCACCATCAAATGGTTCATTTTCGGTGGACTTAGAGCCATACTGAAAATGGGAGACATTATGCATTTCTAGCATGTACTTTTTTGTCTTTCAGAGTGTTGTTTTATTGCTTTTATGTATTTTTATTGCAGCAATGACGAAATACCCTCCAGCACTGGGAGATGACCCAAACAATGTGCATTCTAATAGGTAAAACAGAGGAAAAGGAAATATGGTTGTGCATATTTTAAGATGGTGAATTTACTCACAGCAAGGTTAAGTGGCCTTTCCAGTATCAGGTAAAAAGTGAATAACAAACCGTGAATAAACTGAGATATCCAGAGTCTCAGGCTGGAATTTTAATCACAAGTCCATCTTTCCTGGTCCAGTTGCTCCCCAGAAGTAAGAAAATTTGCCTGAAGGTTTAGAAAGCTCAGGGCAATTTTGTCCTTGTCACTCCATACAGGAAAGTATTTGCACTCAAGTGCTTCTCTTGTGTGGTGGTTTGGATGGGAAGAGTAATCTCAGCCTAGGACTTTTTTGTATCATTCTCCATGAATTTTCCATACAGGAAATGGAAAGTTCTCCCAAGCCTGTGGGACTTGCCTCTCTGTTATAAGGATTAAAAACCCAACAGTGTTGAGTCCTTGTAAATTGATGAGGTTTTGCCTGCTGGAACTGCACCTTCCCTGTGCACAAGTACCTGAACTTCTCAGTAAAACAGCACTTACTCCTGCTTTAGACCAAGGATTGTGCTTGTACTGAAATGCCATCAATGAAACCTGCCCAGAAGAGACTTCTTAGGTTATCCTGTAATTGCCCACTCCACCTTCTGCAATGACCACTACTGGATGCAGCAAAAGGCTCCTCTGTCACCTTTGCTCCTCTTACCATGTCCCCTGAAACAACCACAGGAGATGAGCAAGAGGATGGGGAAGCCTCAGGCAGAATATCTTTGGGACTCAGAGCAGCTGCAGCTTTTCAAGCAGGGTTGTGAGATGTGGCTAATCTTCCTTTGAGCTTCTCCAAGCTCGACCCAAATGGGAATTAATTGGAAGTGTTGATGATGTAAGGTCTATTTTACTCATCATTTGACAGCGATGCTACCAGGTTTTATTATTAAATAATTTTGCACCACTTCCGAGTTGATTGGCTTTAAGACAGGACACCTGGTGGGAAGGGCTTAGGGTTTGATTTCTCTTGGTGAAATAAACTTCCACATCCTGCAGGGTCAGATATCACATGCATAAAACGTGCTGCCTAGGGCTTTCAGCTCCTCTCTTTGAGCTGAAAGGCCAAGAAAAAACATGCACACACGTGTGGGAGGCTGAGAGGATTTAGCAGAGACAGGTTTGAGCTGTGTAAAGGTGAGGACTTCCAGGGACTTCCTTCCAAGGCAGTTACCAGCTCCTGCTCATCAAGTCAGAAAGAGTTGCTAGATGACAGTGGCCTTTTCTGGTGCAGGAAAAGAATGTTTCCCTGTTTATTGCTCTCCCTTTTTCATGAAGCAGAAGCCAGGTCAATTAGTTGGAGGAGGCTGGAAGCCTGCTGGGAAATGTGCAAAGCTAAAACCAGTGTTAAGAGAGTACTTAGATAAACTGCTGAATGTGCGCTCATTAACATGGAACAAAAATGCTTAAGCATGAGTTTAGGCATGATAAGCTTAAGGGACTTGTTAAATTACATAAAACCTAGGGCTGCACAGGCACTCTATCTCTCTTTGGAACAAAGATGACTGTGAAGATACCAAGCAGACAATGTTATTAAAGTTCATTTGTTGCTTAGTTGTATCAATCATACTATTTCTTGACATGAAAAAGAGCAAGACATTTCAGGACTTTTTGGTTTATATTTCTCACACCTCAGAGGCTCAACCTAGAAGTAAAACTTTGCCTTTTGAAGCAAAATATATGAACAAAAAGACAAAAATCCACAGTCGGGATTTTCAAAAAGTCTTTTGAGGACATCATAGAGCTAATGACAGGCTCAAAGGTTTTCAATTTTCACTATAATTTTGCAGATGGAGGAAATATTATTAGTTCAGAGATGACTGAAGTCCCAACATTATTGCATTATTATTTCACCTAATACAAATCCAAGATCCCTGTAATCCTCTTCTATCCCTTTCCTCAACAAACAGGAAGAGCAGACAAGGGTGGTTGAGATCTGCAGTTATGAGCAGACACAGAGCAGCAGGGTTGGGAATTCAGTAATTTGGTGTCTGTGCCAGATGTTAGCAGGAGGTTGTAGGCAGTGCAGGAATCCCATGCTTTCCCCCCTTTTCCTGGGAAGGTAAATCCTCATTTGACTGTGAGTGACTGGATCGGTGCTTTGCTGCCCAGGACGCTTCACAGGTGAATTGTTCTGCCTGCTGCTGTGGCTCTGGGGGATGAGTCAAACACCACAGCCCTGCCTGGCTGGGCCAGTCCCAGAGGGGGCTGTAAAAAACCAGCTTCTTGTTTTCAGGCCAGCAGATGTAGCAAATGAGGCATTCATGTAGCAAATGAGGGATGGTGATAAAGCTGGAAAGCATCACTGTGGACAGACCATTGGGAAAGTCAACAGGTTCAGCTGGACCCTTAACACGAGAATCCTGACAACACTGGATTGAACCTAATTCCTGGGACTGTTCAAACCAAACCAACACAGCCAAACAAACAGAAAGTATGCAAAAAGAATGGTTACTAAAGTGAGGAGCAGAGACAACAGAAGTTGTTTACCAAAACAGAGCAAAACAGTCTCAAAACAAAATGAAACAGCAAATATGTTTGTGCGTATATTGCAGGATGTTCCCTTGTGTGCTCATTTCTCCTGCAGCCTCACCTCTGCCACTTAGATGATGGCACATGATCTTATCAGGAAAGAGGATCACACACCTATTGGAAGTCACCATCAAATATCTTCACTGTGATATATTACTGTTCTGAAGGCAAAGATATACTATGGCAGCAGTGCCTTCATTTTTATCTTTAAAATAAATAAAACATTTATGGAGTAATATTTATAGGCTTGCAATTTTATCTTATTTCAGTTAGCTGCAGTACAGAAAAAAAACTGTACCCTCCATGTTATGCGCCAGGAGGACTTACCTGCTCATGATCAGAAGAGACATTTGTCTCTTTTATTTCCCAGTAAACTCATAAAATTGCAAATATTTTGGTCTGCCTGCTAAGTCCCTATGTAAAGACATGTGTGCATATTTGTATTTAGAGTTGACTGAGTAATTGGAAACAAATCATTTATTTAACACGTTTTCCTTCAGCTGAATCTACAAAGAAATGCAGCATAATTGGGAAAGCAGCTTTGTGCCTCCCAACGCAGAGAGCCTTTGAGTAGGATTGATGGAAAAGTTGTCAGAAAGCAATTTCAGAAGAAAGTGTCCTTATCAAAAATCAGGGAAATGAAACATGTTTTCTGTTTTTCTTTCGTTCAAGCAAAAGTCTTTAATGAATTGTCATTTTATTCATTTTTTTGAAAAAGCATCAGGAACAGGAGAGTGAGAAGCAAAACTAAACAATTCATTTTCAAAGGCTGGGACAAGGAGCTGTTGCAGCAAGGTAGAGGGGACCCAGCTCTGTAGTGAAACTCCAGACAAGCTGTAATGTCCTGGGGCTTGGGACAGGATTTGGGTCCCTCCTGTACAGCCACTCATAAGAGATCCTTACACATCTCTGATGGGGATGTGACACTTGGCTTGGAACACTGCTTCTCTCTGGTAAAACACAGCCCTGAGAAACACCTCCCACAATACTCCATTAATTATAGAACTGAGGAAGAATATATTTGAGGAGTCACCTTACATCATCGGTGTCTAATGACAGAAAAACCAGCTGTTGGTTTAAAGCACTTCTCAGCTCCAGTGGATCATTTTTTACTGGGAATTAAAACTCTCCATCTCACACCAACAAATATCTGCTGCTCTTTGATAACAGGGTCACTCTTCTGTTTCACTGCCAAAAACTGCTGCAGGAGCTGTTGACTGGATGGTCTTATCAAGTTGCTAAATGTGGAGCTCCACAGAGAGTGCACAGGATAAATGTGACTGCTAATTCAGTATCTCTGCTGGTTTTGAGCTTCCTTCATGTTGCTTTTACCTGGTCATGGTCCTTCTCATCAGAACAATATCACTTCATTACAACAGGACAAATTTAAATATTTATGTGTTTAGAAAACATCTTAGCATTGAGTGTTTTATGCATCTCACTGAAAGTTATTTGCCATGCACTCCATTGTCTAAAAAATTTATTTGGAATGATGATTATGATAATATCTCTAGGGGTGCATTTATCATTCATGCTTCTGAAGCAAATCCTGTGGAAAACAAAAGTTGACATATCTGTTTCCCTATTCAATTAGCAACATTAGCTGCTCTTAAAATATTAATCTTATGAGATAAATTGCAAAACAATTTGTGGAAAGAAGACTATCCAGAGTTACAGGGATGCAGGAATGCAAAATCTCTTTGCAATGGTGCTGTAATTCAGAGAGGAAATATTTTCAACACTAAGCATGCTGCAGTTATTTGATACCTTTTTTCTTGGGGTTACAAAGCATCTCACAAGCCTCAAATCAGTGCTCATGTTCTCCTTAATGTTACAAGGCCACATAGAGACAAATGATTGATTCCAGATGGCTTGGAGGATCAGAGGAGTTAGAGAAAGTCAAATCTGTACTCCTTGTCCATCCAACTCACTTGTCTTGCATTCCCTGTTCTATTTATTACTTGAAAATATGCCTGCTCCCTTATTTCACCCCAACCTGCTCCTCATCCCTTCCACTTTGGGACTTTCTGGGAACCTATTCAGACTTCTCAGAGGGTATTCAGGGACACAGCCCCTGCGTGGGACACAACTGGGACACACTGCCCACAGCTGGGACATCAAATATAAAGTTTGCTGCTCAGGATGTGAGGACTTCAGGATGTGGGGATTTCAGGATGTGGCATATTGAAAACCAGATTGCTTATTTATAAGACCAAAAGTAGAAGCACGTTGCTTATATTAACCCTGCTGTAAATAAGTTTCATTGTCTTGAATGTATCCTGTGAGTGCCAGATATGCAGGAGCCACTTTACTTGGACACACTCACACAACTAGTGTTTGGCAGCAGTGCTATTTGATTTATGTGTTCTGAATTCCCATGCCTGTGTCTGCTAGAAAGGAGTGACCAGCTCCCTCAGCATTTGAAGACACAGACAATGACAAAATTGGGGTGGAATTACTGGACTTTGGCTGCTGTTCTCAGCTGCATTTGGTGGAAGCATGGCAATAGTAGGGCTCCAGATGTGCTGAAAGCAATGTCTCAGTGCTGACCCAGATGGTCACTTTGCCTGTTTATATTCCTTCTTCCTTTATCTGTTGTCTTACCAAGGAAAGCGCTGAGGGCAAGGAACATATTTTTAATCTGCATTTGCAAATGATCCAATAAGGGCATGGCTTATGAATGAGCCCTTGAGGCACTGCTGCAGTAACATAAGTGGTAAATAACAATAATTATGATAATAACGGAGATTGCATCTATTAGCAGAGACACTAATAGAGTTCTAATAAGAATCACAACTGGGTGATGCTTTTTAATCAGAATTAATGACGTGTGTTGAAATATGTTGTAGCAGGCTGCCATTGATTCAGCAGCTGTGTATCTAAAAGAATCTCAGGTTTTTCTCTAAGTACATTCAGGCCAAAGGCCAAAGGTTAGAATACTCACAAGGAAATTATAAAAAGTTACACTTTCCTTTGGGAGAAAAATCTATCTATCTATCTATCTATCTATCTATCTATCTATCTATCTATCTATCTATCTATCTATCTATCTATATTTTAATCTATTATCTATTTATTACTTAGTGTTAGAATGGACATGTGAATGCATTATTTGCCACTAGAACCATCAGAAAATGCTGATGCATGTGTCGCTCTTCCAGGTGTGTACACATGAATCAAGCACAAAATATTAAGGTATTTTACCACAATCTCATCATCCTCCTAAAACACTGAAACATGGGTTACCTTGAAAGTGCTGCTAACAGAAGACATGCATTAAGCAAATAACTGTCAAGATCTTATATGTCAAAGTAATTGCCTATGATCAGTAAAAGATAGTTGTTATAAATACAAACCCCCATTTTACCACAAGCTGACCTACATCTCATAACTTAGCACAAAGCTAAAGAGAGGGATATCTCACAGTATGGGAGTCAAGAATTCCTGTGTTTCCTGCTGAATCTCGCTGCTCACTCACTCAATAGCCTGTGAGCACCTCATGGCACTGTTAAACACCAGCATCAGTGGAAGGCGACTGTCCTTGACTCATTTACCCTTCCTTCCTCAGGGTGTGTCACCTGATTTTGACAGGAGAACACAAGAAGACAGCAACAACAGCTCCTCCATGTGTGAGCCCCCAGTTTCTGGCAGGATTTCCCTCTCTGTGCACACTCTGTCATCGATGGATCACAATGCCTCTCTGCTAATGAGCAATCATGAGTTTCTTGATGTAAATCTCCTTGCATCCCTCCTTAATGATACTGAGTTTGTTATGATCATTGTTCTTCTGACATCCCATCTATTATGGCACCATTTATTTAGCGAGGTTTTTTTTTAAGAAAAAGAAAATAATTATTCCACTCTGTTCTTGTTCCAGATGGCTTCTATAATTAGTTTAATACTTTTGCAGATGTTGTATGAAAACTTCAGGATGTGAGCCAACAATGGGGGAGATGAAGCTAATGAAAGCGAGTTTTCAGCTGATTATTCACAATGCAGAAATAAATACATTCTGTATGTCAACTAAGTGCAATGCAGAATGCAAAGCATATATCTGGAACATCTGATTGCACCAAATGGTGTGTGCTGTGTCAAAGTCTGTGGCTCCAGGTCATGTTCATGTCCCATGTTTCAATGGACAGGAGGCAGGGAAAGGCCATCATCCTTTCGGCTCAAAATACCAGGGTGCCACTATCGAGAACAAGACTGAAGACTCTCATTTCCAGTCCTTAACTGCTAACTATTTTTCAGCCTTACCTGGGTCATTTCTCTCCCTGCCCCAGTCCCCAGAAAGGAGGGTGTCCCTGCTTGGTTTTCACGTCTGCTTTCTTATACTTCACTGCTTTTACAACAGCTGCACCACAGAAGCAGACATCCTGCCCTCCGTTCATATGGTAATGAGATGATCACATATTTGCTAATTTTTTGGGATGGCAGTTATTTCATTAAGGGCAATTATTCATTCCCCTTTTGAATTCAGATTGCAATAAAAAAAAAAAAAAAGAAAAAAAACCAGGAAAAAAAGAGACTTGAGAGAACCTCTCTTGCATTGGAAAACAGTGCTTCCCTCTGCAGAGCACCAGTATCCATTTATAAGCTCTCCTGGATAGGTTTCAATGTTAATATCCTTGGCTGAAAATGCTTGGTGATTAATAGCATTGACTGGCTAGTTAAATACACGATCAACCTGGGAGCAGTCATGCTTCTCAAGTAACAACAGTAATTGACAGAATGTTCAGCAAATAAAACTAGTTTAATGCTATACTAATATATAATTAAAATACCTGTAACTCTTTCCCCCAGTGGGGATACAATGCTGCCACAGAAATGCCAAGCGTTTCAGTTTAAAAAAAGGTACCAGGTTTAAAAAGCCTGATTTTTCTTTCTGAAGCCTCCCTCCCCCTCCACGCCATAAATAGCCAGGGTGGTAATTTTGCATTCAGAGGTGCCAGCAAACACAAGACCATTTCAGTTTACAGTTGCTCCCACACATTGTGCCTGCAAACAGGAGGCGATGTATATTTAAAGAGCTGCTTATCGGCATCCTCCCTCTCTGCCTGAAATGCATCCCACCTCCAGCTCAGGAACATGAATTATTTACTGCTGAGCAAAACGTGGGGGCGTTTAGCCACGACACCCTGATGGTGAGAGTGGAGCACTCAGCCTCTCTGTGCATTGCTGCCCCTCCTGCTGGGCTGGCTGGTGCTGGCTGAGCCCTGTGGAGGGCTCTGGGCAGGCTGTCCGTGCCCCACAGAGCAGGGATCCTCCTGCTCCTATGCAGACATTGGGTTATTGCCCTTCAGACTCCTTGTCCTGCCTGCAATCTGCCCCCAGCCCTCTCCAGGCAGGTCCTAGCAGGGATTTTCTGGCAACGCCCATTCAAATGGAGCACACGTTGAGAGCTCTGCAGCGTTGTGTCCAGATCTTTCCCCATCCCTGAGAACAGGAGCAGAGAGGAGACATTAACCCTGGATCTGTGCACTACACTGAGCTGCCTGACCCAGCAGTGTGATAATCTCCTTTCTCTTTCTGCAGGCAGCACATCTCCAGTTACAGCAGAATTACGACGTGTGGCTCCCCCAGCATTGCTGGCACTGCAGCAGATATTAATCAATGTGTGCCATCCATTGAACTATTTGTTTTTCCCAGATAAGTTATTAACCTTCTTTCTATCAATCCAGCAAGGGCCAGGAGTGTTTGGAAGTATGTGTGTGTTCACTGCTTTCACAAAGGGTATAGTAAAAAAATTAAAACTCTATAAAACATCGGGTCGGACTCACACCAGTATAATTCTTCTGCAGCTTGTGAAAAGACCAAAGGAGGGCTGGACTCCAGCACTACCTATAGAAAAGCAATAAATATGTGCTGAATTTTGGACCTCTGTTAGAACAGGAGAAAAAAGGAAGAAATTAAAATAATTACCTTTATTAATTAAATAAGCTTATAGAGAAAAAAACATAGCCAGAAATAAAACAATAGCACAGGACTATTAATAGCAATATTTTGTAGTATGGAAGTAGAGGAATCAGGAGCAAGAAATGGGAGTATCTGAAATCTAAATGCTGTGCAAAAATGGGATGAAGCATGAGTCCTGTCCTAAAGACTTCATAGTCTTTGAGCAGAAGAAGAGGGATTTTTCTCACATTTTTTCAAACTAGGAAACATGATTAGGATGAAGTGACTTATTAGAATGTAGACAGAGAGTCTGTGGGATGTCCATGATTAATCTCCAAGTGTTGGGAATTGTCTGCTCTCTTAAAAGATAGGCCCCTCTTTCTCTGGAGAAAAAACTGACTCCAACAGAAATAACTCTCAGTAAGTGGAGAGGACCTGGAGGAATGTACTGAAGATAAATTGTTGCAATAATGGAAATTAAGAAATTTGATTGATTTTATACAGTGATAATCTCATTAAGGCTTTCTCTTTCTGTTAAATTTTATATTGCCCAAAAAGAGAAAAAAAAGAGAAATATATATATATATGCTCACAAATATGTGAAAATAAGTCAGAATTGCAAAGTATTCTCCACTTTATAGCAATTTCTATCTCAAAACAACTCCTTTCCTCTCTTTTTATCATCATCATTCCCTGGCTGCTGCTTGGGTGCTGTGTGCAGCACCGTTACAGAGCTGACACCTGTTGTGATGCATCTATTCTTATAAACAGACCTATCTTTAGTACCAGGCAGTGCCTTTTTTCCTTATGTGGTTGTTCATGTTGTTGTTTTCCACTGGTTTTACTTTTTAAGGTAGAAAAAGGCAAAAAAAAAAAAAGTAATCAAAGAACTTTGTAGCTGTTTTGCAGAGTTACTTGATTATGGGTGTGCTGGATCTGGTGGTGAGAGGAGCAAAGCTGTAGACAGACCCAAGTGTGAAAGAGATGTTGGAACACTTTTCTTCCCAGAAAATTTTTCTTCATGATCCAAATTAATATAATGAGGACAAAAAGCTTTAGGGGAATATTTTACCAAGGCACTGTTGTAGCAATGCCTTTCATGAGCTCAGAGTGTGGTTTAAGCAAACTGTTTAATCTCTGGCTGTAGATCTAATGCTTCCTAACTCCCCAGTCCAGATCCATTGCTTTTAAACAGCCCTCTGGAGATTTTATACTGACAACCTTCCTGGGCTGACAAATCCTTTGTGCGCTTGAGCACACTGATCTGCTCATTTGTATCTACTTTCCTAGAATCCCAGAATGGTTTTGGTTGGATGGCACCTTAAAGATCATCTTTTCCCCACTCCACACTGCCACAGGCAGGGACACCTTTTCCACTAACTGAGGTTGCTCTAGTTAAGATCCCAGTAAAAATTGGTTATTTATCATTTTCATGGGCTGGCAGTGGGGACCTTTCACTTGCCACCATCATCAAGATGAGGAGTCATCCCAGAGTGATTTGCTGCAGGTATTTGTGGAATTGCTGCAAGCTTGAGAACAAAATAAAAAACATGATGGCAGGTGAAAATAGCGAGGCTGATCAGTGTCACTCACCTTCAAGTCTGACTAGCTGTGGAAGTTTTGTCTGAAAATCCTCCTGTTGGCTCAGTATCACCTTCCTGATGAAATCTGGTGTGTAATACTGAACTGCTGGTGACAAGCCATCCTCTTTAACACAAGTTTAGGCTTGGGGTACAGCCTTGCAAAGCCTCTGATTGCCTGGCACTAACTTCACAGTTCCCTACCTCTTTAGACAGGCATTTTGGGCACTAAAACCCTTAATGCTCCTTACCTGTACAAAGCATTCATCAACCACCAGATAAGAATTGATTGTAAGGCAGATCCACAACATGCCATTAGTGATTTGAGTCCTGAATTATCTGAATGGCTGAATCACTTTTAATGATGCAAGGGGACTTGGCTAACAGGTTAGGTCAAGGCTGATCCTAAACTTTGAGGTAAGCAGCACTCATGTCTGAATTTCATGGCCTCAATAT
Organism: Melospiza melodia melodia; assembly: GCF_035770615.1. Taxonomy (NCBI): domain Eukaryota; kingdom Metazoa; phylum Chordata; class Aves; order Passeriformes; family Passerellidae; genus Melospiza; species Melospiza melodia. The sequence continues at coordinate 10,385,301 of NC_086202.1, forward strand.
TGACTTTATGGGCCATATGATGGCTCCTAGGATGCATTATTCTCTCTTTCACTTTGGACTTGTTCTACGGTTAATGGCTTAAGGCTTTTGAGTTGGCACTTTAGCAGAGGTGACTGCATTTCTTTTCACATGGCTCATGAACAGATAATCAGAGCACTGAATAATAGAGCTCATGTTCTGTAGCCATGACCTTTCTAAGGGAAAAAGGCTTGTCATGTTGAACGGCTTTTAGGGATAGTTTCTTTTAATGTGCTATGAAGTCTTTCTAAGAGTCATCTACACAATCACAGGACTGGTTTTTTGGTTGAATAATTCACCTGAATAAAAAGCCTTTAAAACTGAGGAGCAAGTGTGTATGGACCTACATGTGGCAAATGGCCCCTAGAATCAAGTTAAAATCTGAGGTTCAGTACATCCAGATCAAAAATGGATGTTATGCTACTGCCTTGGCTCAAGCTACATCAATTCCTGTCTCATCTAAGATGAAAATATCAGAATTAGGACATGATTTAACATCTGTGACTACTACAAAATTGGGCATTGTGGTGCTTTTAATGTCATGAGCATGAGATCTCCATAAGATCTTCTGCTCAGATAACAGAGTCAAACTTTTCTACCAGGAGAAAGTCAGCAGACCAAAATGACACAACCCATAGAGAGAAACCAAGGATAGAAAAAGCAACATGGTTTTCTACTCATCTGAATTCAGCAGAGGAGATGAATGAACAAATGGAGGGACCTTAAAAAAAAAGAGCAAGGTTCTGGTATTTGAGAATTTTACATTATGGGAAGGTTGTTTCATAACCTAGGAGAGAGATTTGGTCATGGACCAATTAAAAGCTGAAGCTTGAAAATTGTTTAGTGTTATGTATAATTACTTTCTCAACTATATCAGGAAATTATTTAAATGCAAATTAAACTATGCTGCCAGAAGGTAGATGTATAGCACTGAATAGAGCTGTTTTAGAAAACAATGTAATTTTAGGAAAATTACCTCCCTTGTCCTGAAGAAAAAGCAACTGCTGTGGAATCAGTGATACAAATAATATATTGGTGAGATCAGTTAAACATTGTTATTCTCCAGGACCTGAGCTGCTATAAAACGCCAGAAATGAGTAACAGAGGTTACCTAAGTAAGTCTGAAAGGAGACTTTTGAAGTGAAACAATTTCCCTGGATTTTTTGTAAAACAAGGCATACACCACTTAACTCCTGCTGGTTGGGAGGGTGGGTGGAAAATTGGGAAGGTTTTAAAGCTTAAAACTGGTTTCTTTTGGTTCCCAAAACTGGAGGCTTTGTACATGGCAGCCAGCTTGGTGTAACTGCAGCAATCCTCTGGAGCTGTTTGCATTTTAATTATTGGGGGATTCCAGCAGAACCCACCAAGGTCCCATGGTGCCTCTCTGAGCCACGGCCTGAAAGCCACAGGAGGTCCTTCTAGGACCTACAAAGGGAGGAGAAGGATAAAAACCCCACAGGAAAATAAGAAATTAACTCAGATTGATGTAGAGAGAACACCACAGCACACTGGAAGTGGGAAGTAATTTGTTTGGCTTTCATGAGAGGACTGAACTCTATTGACATTCCCTTTCCATCCATCAAGGTTTACTGCAGGATCATTGCAGGCTGTACCACTGGTCCAGAAAGAGTCAGGCTTGAGTGAGGAGTCCAGGGATTTAACAGTTCTTGTGGTACTTTCCCTGGGGATGTTAAAAAAAAGAATAATGTTTTATTGTAAATTGACACATTTAGGGGATCCAGAGAAAGCAATTCTGGTTGGTTTGCTCAGCCCCATTTTTTACCATCTAATAGTGCTCATGATCAGGTAACTCTTAGTGTTGCAAAGTGGGGTTTACTCCTTCCAACAGGCTTGTGAAAGAAAAAGCCAAATGATTAAGCAGAAACAGTGCCAGCATGTGTGGACAGGGTATGGTATCCTGTCCTGTTGGTCTTTCTGTCAGCCCTGCTTGGTCACAGCTCAAACCAGGTTTCCATGGGTCCAGAATCTATCATCAAGAGCAAAATCTGAAAAATATTTTGAATCCCTGGTAGAAACAGGTCATACTCAATTAAAAAAAAAAAATACAAAAAACAAAAGACAAAAACCAAAAAACAAAAACCAAAAAAAACCCCAAAAAAACAAAAAAAAAAAAAAAAAACCACAAAAAAACCAAAAAACAAAAGAAAACCCAAAAAACCAAACCAATGAAACAAAAAAAAGAAGGCAAAAAACCAACTCAAACCAAACTTACACTTTTCAAAAGGAATACTGGAAGCTGCCATCCCCGCAGCCTTTCTGCTGGTGCTCAGAAAAGGGGGACACAGTGACAAAACAAATGAAGTCTCCCCTGTGGACTGTCCCATGGACTCCGGAGCAGAGTGAGTTTCCAGGACAGCAAGTGATTTAACTCTGCATCTGACACGCTTGCATTTAATGTCTAGGATCAGCTGCAGGTACAGGATGTGGGCAGGGAGCCCTGTTCCTATCTGCTCAGAATTTCTGAGAACAGGTGAGATACAGCCCCCAGGACTCGACTGGGGGCTGCAGGAATAACACAGGTCAGGAAACAGCAAGGCAAAATCAGACAGAGATCTTGCTGAGGATTGGCATTTCCACCAGTGTAAGGGAGCCATCAGATACCCCAGAGACAGGCAAAAGGGAGAGCAATTTTGTTATGCAGATAGCACCCAGCATGGGCCCTCTTGGGCAGGAATATGTGCACCCATGTGCAAATAGATGTGGCCAAATGTTTCCCTGGGGTGCACCACAAAGCACAACATTGCAAGGCATTTCCCTCACCGCCCCAGGAACCTGCTGTGGCAGCTGCTGAAGGACAAATGCCAGCAGCAGTCAGCATCTGGCTGGAAATGCTTCAAGCAGTTGTTTGCCCAAGGAAAAGTTCCCCTCTTGCCTGTGGTGCCAAAAGTGAGAGAGTGTCTGGGATGAGCTCTGCACCCTGAGACCTGAGGTGTCAGTGTGCCTTGCACAATGGAGGGAATTGGGGGTGAATATCCCATCTATTCCCTTCTCATTCCCCATTTCCAGCAGCCTGCCCCTCTCTCCCTGGGTGTTAAGAAGGTTTGGGGCAGTGCTGAGCTTTGGGGATGCTTGGAAAACTCCCTGTCCCTCATTCCCATGGCTTTGAGAGCCTCTTGCAGGCTCACTGCACTGCAAATGTCTTCACTGAGGGCACTCAAACCCATTGTAAAGGCACAAAGCCATAAATGCTGATCAGGTTACAGTGGCCAGGTGTGCACCACATGCAAAGGGCCCTGCTGGAGATAAAGGTTTAAATTACCAGGCTGCAGATACAGCAGTCCTGTGCCGTGCTGAGGCCTCTTTATGTCACCCTGGCAGCAGAAAGAAGTTTTCAACCATTATTTTGCCTAAAGAGCCTCCTTGAATAGGCCACAAGTACATGACTGCTTGTTCACAGTTGAAATTAAACTGCCTAACAGCAAGGATTTTGCTTTGCAGAGCCTGTGGGAAGGGCAGGGTGAGACAGAGCTTCTCCACAGGGATTGAATGTGCTGCTGGGGACAGGGGGGGCTCTGCTGCACCGTGGGGCAGACTTATGTTTTCACATAAGCATTGCCCTTCCCTCTTTCTTCCAAAAGATTGTTCTAAAAATGAGACCTTCCTATCCTCTGAGAACAGTTATGTGGGAAATAAAAGATAATGTGAAGGCACAGGATCATTCAGGAAAAGTCTGTCAGCAATTTGGTCAGGGGAACACTGAAGCAGGAATCCAGCTGCCTGTGAAATGGTGACTTCTGTTGACAAATCAGCTCCCTGCTAAAGGTTTTTGACAGTTTGGCCCTGGATGCTGGTTCTCACAAGATTTTTGTTCTTTTGGCATCTCTCTCTGGCCGGAAAGAATTGGCAGAGGAAGGTCATGTTTACCTAGCAATATATAATTTATATAACTTGAATTTGAGGGGGACTCTTTTGATATGAAATATGCATTGTACTGCAAACTCTGACAAGCTGTCACAATGCAGGAAGGGACCCTGTCCTTAGTTTAGCTCAGAGAAAAATGCAGCAGGATGGTGACAAACACAAGATGTGTGCTGCCTTGGGAAGAAGCGAGACAGAGCATTTCAAAGGTGCGCCCAAGGCTGTGACAGATGAGCTGAAATCTTTCTGCCTGCACAACTGGGACACCTTGGGGCCTCCAAGGTCCTCTTCAGCCCCCACCTGTTAATTTCCTGGCTTTGTTTGTACACTGCTCAGGTTTTAGGCTGCTCACTTAGGAGGGAGTAGAAAAGCTGCCAGAGCATCCTCACCATGGAGGAATATGTATCTGGGGAGAAGCTGTGATTCAGCTTTCTTGGCATCTTCTTTCTTGGCAAGTAGCAAAAAATAGAGGATTTGGAAGTTCAGGCAGCCCTTTGCACTTAGCCAGGCACAGTAAACCTGTGGTGTTCATTTACTGACCACTGACAGTGTGTACAGGTCAGCTCTGGGGTAGTGTCTGCACTGTACACACTACCTTGGTGAAGTTATTCTTACTATTGCTTAATCAGGAAAGATATGTTTTAATGACCTTCACATCTGAGAGGAAAAATTTTAGAAAAAAATCAGAGCAATGAAATAAGTTCTCTTAAAAGCTTAATTAAAATATGAAACCTTTGATTTCTGGCAATTAAATGGGACATTTTGTGCCTTTAAATTAAGTGTTCCAATACTCTCTAAGCAGAATATGGCTGGAACTGTCTTCAAGATTATAATGGGCTGGATTAGAAGTGTTTCAGATGTGCACCTCAAAGCAAAGCTGAGATTTTGCTTCCCAAATGCTAATGAGAGCTGAGGGTGCTTTGCTGCTGGCTGTCAGCACTGGCAGCTGCTGAGGGAGCTGAAGGACATGGGTGAAAAAGCTATGGAAAATTTGGAGAAGAAGCTGTAAATGACAGTGCTTCTCTGGAGTTAGATGGCCGAGTACAAATGCCCATAAACACCTGACTGAATGTTCAGGAGCAGCCTGAGACAGTCACTGTCCATTTGGGAGCAATCCCAAAAAAAAGCCTTTTTTCCAGCTGAGCCATTCATCTGTTCAGCCTAAGGCATCCCTCAGCATTTGGTTGAGGGCAAAGGGAGAAGATGAGCTTGGTTTTCAGCCAAATCTCAGCTTTGGAAAGTGGATTTTACCTGCCTCAATGAAATCTAATTGCACATGGTTGTAGCTTTTGCTTTTATACTCTGCCCTAAAATATTGAATAGCAGCATGCTAGGTAATTAAATATCTGTCATGCCTTTTCCCAGGTCTAACAACACTTTGGGGATATATATGATGCATGATTTGTACAACCAGTTAGTATAAACTTTGTAAAGCACTTTGGGATTCATCTGAATGAAAGGCATGACCATAAATGTAAGATCATTTTCATTATCATTAATATTCTTTTATGAGGGACCTTATCAAAAGCATTTTGAAAAGCCAAGTAAATTATATCTATCAGGTCACCTTTATGTAGTATTTTATTAACTTTTCAGGTGAGGAATTGCTTTGAGGGAACAATATTTCCTTACAGTGACTGAAGTGGGTTTTCTCCCAGTTGTCATTTATTTGCCTTCATTATGGTGACATTATGGGGTACAGCTGAGGTCAAGGGCCTGTTGTGCTTAAGGTTGCACAAACATGAAAGGAAAGAATGGTGGCACTTAAAGAATCTCAAAAAAAAAAAATTAATGAAAAATGTAAATAAAGTTTCTGGTTTTGTCCTTGTTGAGTTGCCTGTGTCCTGTGTGGCAGCAGGGTGGTGGCTGCAAGGCGAGGGGCATCATCTCAGGTGTGTGTGCCCCTCTGGGGTGAGGGCCAGCCCGGGGACAGGCACTGGCTGTGCTGGGAGCAGCCTGGATGGTGGCTGCAAGGCGAGGGGCATCATCTCAGGTGTGTGTGCCCCTCTGGGGTGAGGGCCAGCCCAGGGACAGGCACTGGCTGTGCTGGGAGCAGCCTGGATGGCAGCATTCCCACGGGCACTGCAGGGCTCTGCTCCTGCTGCAGCTCCCAGGGAGGTTTCCCTCCCTGCTGCTGCACAATAGGAGCCATCCCTGAATCCTTCCATTCGTTTTCAAGGGGGATTTCACCCTGCAAGGCGAGCAGGGCAGCTTATTTCACAGCTTCACTATTGTGTGGTATGTTTTCTCTACAGCCTGGGCTGGGAACCAGCTGCTCTGGGTGATTTACTACTCCAGTGAGCTCCCCACCACAAAACTCCTTCCTCAGGTCCTGCTCACCTTCCACAGCGCTAAAGTAAATCACTGCTGAAGTCACTCTCTAATTTCCCACAGAAAGTGGCAGAGACAAGGAATCCCTTTAGTTACATCCATACAAATAACTCAGACCAAGGTTTTATTCCTGCTTCAGCATCCTCTGATTTCCAGCCTCCCTCTCTCCCCACGAAGATAGAGGGCTGTGCAGAAGAAATGCCTGCTTTAGCACATCTGACAGCAAGTAACCATGGAGAGTGGTGTCTTCCAGCAGATACATATATTTGAGTTAATTAGGTACAATAAAGCTGTCACATAACAACAGCGCTTTCTAAGTTTCACTCATTATATGCCTGGTTGGGGGTTTAATTCTTTTCTTCTCTACTGCATCAGAAATACCTTGATTTTTTTTTATAGACCTATATCTCTACATCCCTTTCCTTTGTAGCTTGTCTGCATTTGCTCTATTCTCTCTTCTTCTCTTTAGTCAGAAGTCTTTTTAATTTTTAAAAGAATGTTTATTTTCAATAAACCCTGCTCAGCCGTGCAAATTTCATTCTCCCTGTTCTTATTTTCAGATCAAAGGTCCAACCACCATCTGCCTCTCTAGCACAGATTCTTAAATAGCCTCTAGAGTGATTACATTAGCCAAACTCACCCTTGGTACAACTCCTGGGGCTGCTAGAGGAGTTACTCTAGGAACAAATTTGTTCTAAGTTGTTAAAGAGTTTCACTATGCCCTTGAGCCTTCTGTTAATAATTTTTTTTCAGTTTTAAAATCTGGCCTTTTAAAGTTCACCCTCTCTGCATTACCCCTAGGAGAGTAACCTTCTATTATGATATCAAACCTAATTGCACAGTGATTATGATTACCCAGTGGATTTCTTACTCTCACCTCCCTTAACTCCTGTGCATAATTTAGCACAGAGTTGAGATTCAGTCCCTCCAACAAAGGACTCCTCTGAAAAGCAGTCTTTAAATAATATCAATTAATTGGCTTTCCATACCATGGACTTTTCAACTGATAGGCAGCAGAGGCGTGGAAGTCAGAGCTCTTCCACTGCTGCCTCAGTGCCCTCCAAAGGGTCAGGCTGCATTGTCCCAGGGCTGGTGCTCAGAGCCAAAATCATGGAATGGCCTGGCCTTGTGCTGTCCCCAGGGGTCCCTGCAGCTTATCCAGGTGAGAAATTGAAAAGAGAAATCCAGCTGGGCGCCATCAGACCAAGTCTTTGTCTCACCATGCTCCAAGCATGAATGATGGCAGGGAGACAGAGGAACTCCTCTAAAAGCCAGAAATTGAAAAAGTGTAAGGTTTGGAAATTAAAAACTCTCTACATGATAATGGGCAGAGGGTAAGAGAAAGGGGGGAGGTTGTAGGGTTCAGCGTGCACTTTAGGGATGGGTGTTTGGTGACTGCAGCTCTTGCAGCACATTGACAATGTGTGTTAGTACAGCTGCACACCCCACTGAAGCCTCCTGAACCCTGTCCTCCCTCTCCTGCTCTTCCCACAACTCTTTTTAATGAGCTTGATGGCAGACCAGATCAATCTGTTTTGTAGTTTCCATGAACTGAGACCAAATTGAATAACCTGTGGGGAGCATGTTGCTAATTTCAGAATGCAACAGCTCCTGGTGACTGCGCTGGGTCATTATAAAAATGTTTCCCCTTCAAGGGCTCCTGGAAATTCAGTGGAAATATTTAGGGCTGAAGACAGAAGTAAATATTCTGGTCTTTTTAGGTTTTTGAGTGGTAGTACTTTAGCTGAATTTCAGTCATTCTTTTTATAAATAGTGGTTAGCAGAAAATACAATTCACAGAACAAAAAAAACTAACACTCCTTTTCTTTTTTTTTTTTTAAAGGCTGCAAAGAAATGAAGGAAATAAGAACTAGCTCATAAAGATTAATTCATCACAGAAGAAATTCCTTCTATGAGAGGTAAAGTGTAGTAGGGCTCTAACTGCTTGTGATAAATGCAAATGAATATTTTCTGTTTGCCCTAGCGACTGCTAATATACATATTTATCTTAATGCATTTGGAAAAAAAATTTAACTAAAATAAAATAAAGCTCAATGGCTTGTTCTAAATGGATTCCCAACGCTGGCAGGAAAAAGATGTACAAGGCACTTTGCTAAACACTGTTTGAGTGTAGAGCAGTGCTGCTGAAAACAGCGTAATGGGCTATTGCCTTTCAGCTTTGCCATTGTGGCTGCGTGGTGCTGCTGGGCAATCTCCTCCTTTATGTGTGCCACGTGCTGAGCAGAGGCTGCTGCTGATGCTGGGCCAAGCAGTAGCTGTGCTTGGACTGATACCAATCCTGTTCTTTCCTGCTTTTCACCTGTCCCTGACACAAGGTCCTCCCTGCTGATGGTTCCTGATTTCCTTAGAGATGGGAGGTGGCATGACAAGCTAAAGCACTCACAGGAACATTTGGGAGCTGCAGGCTTTTATTTTTACATGGATCTGACATGCCACTTGAGTGTCCTCTCTGTTGTCTCTGGCTGACAGCTCCATATCGCCCTGGTCATTTTCTGTGGCTGCTGTTTGCAGCACTCTGCTTTCAGGAGGTGGTCATGCAAGAATTCAGATTTGTTCAGACAATCCCATCAGCTTCTCAGTGGCTGCTCAAGCTTTCTCAGTGCTCCTTTTCCTTCTGAATCATCTGTTCACCAAGATGCATCCTGTGCATTTGCACAAGGACCTTAGGCACAAATCAGCTGGGATTTCATCTCTGATATATCAAGAAAACACATTCTAGTCTTTAAGGACATGTGTTGTAGAATGCTATGCAATAAACATAGGAATAAAAATCACAGAGTCATTTAAGTCCAGAGTGGAAAAAAAAAAATCCCACTGATTTACTGTGCCAAAGGCTTCCTCTCCCTGCAGTGGATGTTTTTATTTACTGGATGCATAAAGAAATTGAAAAGAGAATCCAGCCTGGCACCATCAGATTAAGTCTTCGTCTTGTCATGCTCGAAGCAGCCTTACCACCAGCACCTCCAAGTGCAGGATGATATGAAAAGAAATAAATAGTAGACAGGCATCCACAAAAAGCCACATCCCACCCTGCTCATTCTGCCAGGCTGTTCCAGGCTCTGTAGGAGATGGGTGCCAGCCCAGGGTAGGGGAATAAATGAGTCTGTGACCAGATTCTACTAAAGAGTGAGCTATGCTACCATTAGGCAGCTCATGCATTTCTTGAAATCTTCCTCTCCTGAAGTTAGTCTAGCTCAACCAAATCAATTGAAGAGCTTTCAAGGACTGAAGAGTGTACCCAGTCTATGCAGTGGGGGATAATTTGTACAATCAGTGGAACAGGGGGCAGAACTGTGTCTGAACCAGGAAGCCAAAGGCAATAGTAACTAACGTGTATCCATAAAAAATTCATGGGAAATTTTATCTTGGGTGAAAGAGAATGAATAACTATGTTGATTAAGTATTAAAAGTTCATTTTATTTTTAGAAGTACTCAGAAAATTGAAAACATCTGGGAACATTATGCAATTCTTTTTACGTAATAGCTTCCATTTACATTTCATCAGTGCCATCAGTTTAACCCTGACCTGTGTGGAGCAACCCACAAGATCCAGACTTCTTTCTTGCTGGGCTGCAAGAAGTGGCTGAATTCAGGCTCCTCTCTCTCTGCTGGAAAAAGCCTCATGTGTATAAATGATGTCTATGCCAGAGCATAGTGCCCAAACTTTTCTACACCTCTGACTTTCACCATCCTTAAGCAAAGTTGTACATCCCACTGTACCGAGTTTGAGATTTGAATGGCAGGAAAATGTCTTAATCTATTCAACCCGTTAAAATGTTGAATTGCTGTGAATTTGCCCTGGGACACCCCACAGGATTAGATGTGTCTCCTGTTAAATCACTAGCAAGAAGCTCCCACAGAAACTTAGCTCTCCAAAGATATTTTGATAGGTCATGACAGAGGCTGGCACTTGTGGGTAGAAACTGAAGTGCCTTTAAGTGTCTACTGTCACCTCTGCAGTGACAAGCCCGGGTCTGTTGATCCTTAACTGCAAGACATTTTATTCAGGATGAGCTGTGATATTATTATTTTAATTCTTCTTTGAGGAGGTGAAACACAGAGCCACAGGTGTATTAACAGTGTCACACTGGGCACGTGGGGTTGTGTTTTCCCTGGGAGAAAACACCACAGAGCAACTGAGAGCATCCAGAGGGGGTAATGTGAGCTCCAACCCCTCCAACGGTCTCTGGCAGGGGGCAGAGCAAAAGGACAGCAACTTTTTGGATCACCTTCCACCTCCAGCAATTGTCCTTGCTTTGGCCCAGATTTCTGCAATTTCCATCGGGTACAAATACTCCAGAGCAGATTTATTTTGTCCATCATTACAAGGCTCCTTCACAGTCATTGCCTCAGCTCTCAACATGGGAGCAAGACCCCGTCCTACAGGGAGCTCCATTCCACACCCCGTGGAGCAATCACCTCTCAAGGACAAGGCTCAGCATCTCCTCCCATGCGGAGAAGCTGCCAGCAGGAGGAACCTGCTCTCATTTGTGCGCATTTTCGAGGCTGTGGCAGGAGATTAACTCATGTAGGATTTACCAGATGTCTCTCTGTGGAGTGGGCTGCTTTGAAGAGCAAAAGAGTTCTTCGGTCTATGCCTAACCAAAGGAATGAATCATACACCTGCACACTCGCATTTCTTTCAAGGACATGGTGCCCTGTGGAGGTGGCGGGTTCTTTTCTTGCCTGGAGAATCTCACATCATCACAGGCAGAGCACAGAGGAATGGAGAAGAGACAATACATTGACTTTGCTTTATAGCTTGCCTCCTTCTTAGTCTCTCTGGCAGGTCAGATAAGCCCTGTCTAATCTTGCATTTAAAAGTTTTACCAGTGTCTGCTTTCTTTCTTTTTCCCCCCTGTTTTAATGTCCCGTAACACTCAGCCAACATAAGGTCTTTCACCCTTTAAGTGCTAGCAGAAATATGCTTGTCAGGCTGATTTTCAGTGAAAAGGAAAGTAGATGGCACACACTGAGAGCGATCTGAATCAAAGCAGAGGTTTCCTGGAAAATCTAATTGCAGTGGGGGCAATTCAGCTGGGATATTCCCAGTGAGCCATGCAAAGTACCTGGCACAGGAAATCATGCAGGGTCAGGGGCATTTGCAGGGTGTCTCAGGACAGCAATGAGGTGTGGAGCCCATCCCCAGCCAGTGCTGAGCAGTGTCTGGAGCTCGTGGTGACAGATGGGTTGGATGGGTAATGGGGTCTGGTCTTTCTCAATGCCTTCGAGGACTCTGATTGATTGGTCCAGCTTGCCATGATGAAGTGATCAATCTTGATGACACTTGCTGCAGCTCAGCCTCTGGCATGCCAGAGTAATTCTTTTTGCACCTGCCAACAGACAGGTCAGATAGCTGCATATGCACTGTCTGGAAAGTTGTGAACCTGATTTCTAAGAAAGTTGTGATAGGAAGCCACTACAAGGAACAGGTTAGGAGATGATCTGCCTTTGGTACAGGCTGGAGGCAAGCAGCTTTTTCCTGCAGTGAAAGAAAGGAAAGCATGGACCATGTTTTCAAGAGTTTGTAACACTCCCATGGCAAATCCAAGACAAATCCCATTATTATTAAGCCTGGGTGTAATGGTTAAATGTTTAAATTACTGCCCACTGAAAATCTATCTTTTTTTTTTTTATTTTATCATAGCTCTAACTCTGGAGGAATGAGAGTTCAAATGATTGACCATAAATCATAGTAAAGTCCACTGCTAGCAAGGTTAGAGTTAATAGATTATTGATCAGTGTAATGTTAAGTGGTAAATTAATTTTCCCCATCAGCTCTCTTAATGGGTACTTGCTTTTTAAGATGTAGCAGGGCTTTGCATTGAATTAGCTGGGAGAGTTAAATAGCACGAGCAGCTGGTGGATTCAGGCCAGCTCACTACCATGCTGCTGTTCAGACATGTTCAAAGCTATTTTTTCCTTTACCATAGAGACTGGTAAATCCTTTGTTGAGGGCCAGGACAGGTTTGCAAACAGTGAGATAAGAGCACTGTATCTCCCTGTACCATCACCCACCGACACCTGTTTGCGCTTGACTAATTTTCCAATTATACAGAACCTTTTCAGTGCTGTGATGGGGCACCCCTGGAAGAGAGGTTGCTGCAATGGAGAAGATATCTGAATATGTGATGGCAAGCAGCTTTTGAACTTCCGCAAACTTGTGGAAATTTTGTGCTTATAAAGGGGATAATAATAGTGCTGGAAAAATTATCTGTTCTGTGCACTTTGAGGAACTGATTGACTGAAGACATCCCTACTCCATTACTACAAACACCCTTAGACATTAAAACCATCCTTGACTTACTCTGCTCTGCTTGTATAACAAAATTTACAGCTTCCAGTTTTTTGGATGAGATTCCTTAAGTTTTTAAAGACTTCCAGGCTCAGAAGGGGAGTGAGGGTGACCTGGTTCCACCCAGTCATGGGACAGAGAATTTGGCTCTTCTCTGGGGCCTCAGGTCTTTGGTGGACGCTTGACACACTCTGTGTTACACAGATTTGGTCTGGCTACCAAAGGTGGACTTTGTGTCCAGCTTTGATCATCCACTGAAAGTGAGATCAAAGCTTGTAGGTCTGGTCTAGAATGAAGTAATTAATTCCTTATACTAAGGTGTCAATATCTTGTCCCAGTTTGCAAAGCCTTACTCTGTGCTGACTGATGCATTATCACTGTGCATACACAGAGAGCTCTAAGGCACCCTGTCCTCTCAAGGACTTGCTATGCATAGCAGAGGATAGATGTGAGATATATTAATGTGAAGAATCCATGGAAACTAACATGGGAAATCAGCAATGACCCTTGCTCAGCCAGACCTTAGAAAAAAATGTTATTTCACCCTTGGAGAATTTGTGAGATGAGAAATTTTCCCTTCTTATAAGACGGAATGAAAAAATCAAACTCTTGAAGTGTTTTTTTTTTCCCATTGAACCAATAAGCCGTAAATAAATACATAAAAAGATAATTTCAAACACTTCATTTTGAGCTCTTGACATTTTCCAATGTTTAATTCCTCTAAAGTAAAATTTTCAGAGCAATAAAACTGCATCCCTTCTCCCTTTACTTCAAGTCTTCAAATTACATTTTGCTGGGACCTCTTGCCTGGCTCTGTTAATAAGGAGATGTTAATTAGCAACCTCAGACTTTACCATCAGGCAGAGAGCAGCACTGTGCTGTGGCTTGCATGGGGTGGGTTTAATTTCACTTTTCTGCCTGTGGGTGCCAGGACCCCTTGGCCAAGCTGGCACAAAGATGTGAGCTGCAGATCCAAACACTTCTCTGATTGCCCTGGCTGGGACACGGGCACGAAAAGCTGCTCTGGCTGTGGCTGCTGCTTTGTCACCACAGTTCCTCCTCCACAGGGATTTCCCCTTGCTTATGTCCCTTTGCCACAAAGGGCCTGGGATGACCCCTCTCCTGACCATCTCTCTGGAGAGGGCAGTGAAGTGTTGTTGAGCAAAGCCAATTGTGAAATTCCTCTGCCCACGAGGTTCCCCCTTCCACCCCTGTCTCAGGGCACCACCACGGTCTGTACCGCAGATAAAAGTGGCACCACTCAAGAGTTGTTCAGTTCTGTGATTTCCCAAAGGGTCAGGCACCTTCTTTTGGTGACATGGAATCTCACTAATGCAAACATTACACACACAGACACAGGCATACACGCACACACCCATTGCAGGCAATATACATGTATGTAGCTAAAATTGGTGTTTATGCTTTTATTTGTGTTCACTCACACACAGAAGAGAAAGGTTAATGTGTGTTTTGCAAAGACAGAGGACATTTGTTTGCTCACCAGGAAAGAAGAAGGAATCAATATGTTTGGGTAGGGGAAATGGATTATCCTTAAACATCCAGCACAAGACAAAAAAAGTTTCTATTTGATGTTGATGCTGATGTGAGTCTGCTCAAAAGGTCAGTCCAATCATGCTGTTTTGGCTGTAGCCAACACAATGAAACACTGCATTCAATCTTTCAGAAATTTACATGTACTTTTCTGCACGTTACTGCCTTAAAAGCAAGTTTACTGTGTGCAAGTGGAAACAGGCAGGTTCTGAATAATGATGAATATTTTTGTTTCAGCTTCCACTTATATATTTCCTTTAAAGAGATGTTTTTCTTTTTTTTTTTTTTTTTTTGCCCTGGTTATTCCATTTGCAATATTGCAGGTTCTCAGACAATAAAAATCCACTCAACCCTAATTCAGGAGTAATGTAAAAATCTTAGGTCTGATATTTTTCATTTTTTAGACCTTACTATATACATGGAAAAATTTAGGACATGGAAAAATTTAGTGTGTGTGCACATGTGTGTTCTGTCAGTCCCAATGTAAACCTCATCCTCTGGTAATCCAGATGTCCATGCAAATAAACTGTGCTTACATGGAGTAACTCCATTAGCAGACAGCAAGGGTTGGCTCAAATAACAGTTCAAATAACAGTTAAGGGGAGCACAAGATGTGCTTGAGATTGCAGAATACCTGGCTTTCCCATCCCAGGCTAATTTTGGAAATGATTTCCCAGAGTAATTTCAGATAAAGAAGGGTAAAGCCTTAAGCATTTTAGTGAAGTGAAAAAATCAATTATTGCTCAAGGGAATAAGAAAATTCCATTTTTCAAGATTTTTTTTAGACTTCTGCTCTCCACAAGCAATAAAGTTTATAAAGAAACAGTTGTTTAACACCTCCCAAGTGAAAAAAAAAAACCAACCAAAAATCTACACCTCAAAGCAAAATTGTGGCTGTGAAACTATCACAAATATCACTGAACCAGAGATGGGCTGCAAATGGCCTTTTCCTGGCATCTTTTGCAATTTTGACAAATTCACCAGGTGTACTGAGCTGCAAGTGCAGGGTGAGCACACATTTAGAAATGACAGTGTTGTACATAAAATCAGCACTGTGTAAAAATCCTTCTGTTCCTTATTTGTACTTTTGAAATGCATGTAAAGGTGCTGCAGACCTTTAGGGCCCTATGCTGTTCAGCTCCGTGATGGGGCCACAGAAGCTCAATAATTTGTTTCCATAAAATGTATCCAGATATTTGCCTTTTGGCAAGGATGGGAGCAAGCTGAAACAGCACTGAAATAAATTTTGTAAGTAATAAAAAGCCCAATACTTTGTTCCTTTCTTCAGTCCTGATAATTTCATTATTTGTTTTACTTGATTCGAGGCTGCAAGAAGGAAACACAAAAGGAATTTTTTTTTGAAGCGTCCAAAATTAATACCACTGCCCTGACACAGCAGCAGCAGTGACATAAAAAACAGGTAATGCTTAGCTACAGAGTTTTGTTTTCAGGCTGGTAATCAACAGGGAACTTGGAGAGGAAGTCAATTGCAAAGAGAGCTGGTGGTTTGAACAGTGTCCCAGTACAGCGTGCCTCTGCTGCAGCTGGGTTGGAAAGTGCTGGTGGGGAGGAGGGAAAATTCCTGGGGATCCTGGTTGTGGTGGCATCTGTCAACACCTCTGCTCCCATCCAGCCACAGGCCACAGCCTCTGCTGGCAGGGCTGGGTGGAGTGAGGAGGACAGGAGGGGATGTGCAGGGGATCCACCAGCCCGGGGTGCTTGTCCTCCTCCACATTCCCCTACCTGTGCTGAGGGACCCTGTGCAGCATTTTCTGAGTGTGTCACAGAAACCCTTAAAGCTGCATGAAGGGACAGAGATGTCTCCAGCCTGGTACATGGGTATCAGATGGAAGTGCCCGGGGGTACAATTAGATGCCAGCAGTGGCAGGGTGCTGCACAGCAGCTGATGTACACATCTCACCTTGAAATCTATTGCTGCTGAGGCTCAGCGTGTTATTTTTACAGAGAGGTGGCATTTACTCAAAGGAAATGAAGAACAAAAGCAGGAATCTCAAGGTTTTTCATCTGCTGATGTTCATGCACCTGAAGGAAGGAGGCTGTGGCAACTGTAACCTGATTTCCTGCCCAGCTTGGGAAGCGTAGTCGAGGTGATAACCAAAGCAGTGCTTCTCCTCAAGTCTCTTATGGACTCCTGCAAACAGTAGGGGAAAAGTGTTTCCCAGGCCAAACTCAGGGATAAACTCACTCTTGGGGACACTTCACTACTGGCTTCAGCTGCCTGGCAGGAGTAGGGGAGGCAGAGACACACTCTTCTCAGCAGTGAGAGAAGAGACTGGGAATAAAAGTTGCAGAAAGAGAGATACTCAGATCTTTTTCCCCCAGTGATAGTGGTCAAACATGGGAACAAAGGTCCAAGGAAGCTGTGAATTCTCCATGCTCAAAGATACCAAAACCCTGACTAGACACAGCCCTGAGCAACCAGGGCTGAGCTGGCCCCATCCTCTGCAGTGCTTTGGACTGGAGACCTCACAGCTCTCCTGCCATTGTGGAGAGCAACATTAGGCTTCTAAATGTCTCAATTCAGGTGAAGTTTTTTTTTTTGCAGTAGACAAGAATGACAACAAGATGGTTTTCGCTCCTCCAAACTACCTTTGTGCAGAAATGTCATACACTTTCTCTGAAAAGGCCAGGCTCCACCTTTTGGTTTTTGTTCTGCAGAAGTCATAATCCTCCTTCATTGCCTGTATACCATTGGTTTAATCTGTAGCTCCCTGATGACCCTAATCCAAGTATCACCAGGTCAATCCTTGCTAAATTAACCAAAACAGATTCCATGACAAAAAACATCACCAGAGTCTCCCTCCTCCAGGAGTTTTTCTGGTTGTTACCAGAGGGCTGATGTTCACCCACAGTCTGCAGAATCACCACGTTACTTAGTTATATTAAAGTAATCTTCTTAGAAAGGACTTACTGATGACTTATATTCAAATGTGCAAATAATATGCTTGTAGAACATTAAAATGGCTGTAATAGTGTGGTAATAAATTTCTTTTTTCAATATAGATGATTAGAAATTTCAGTAGTTAGGAGCTATTAATGGACTCACCATAAAGCATGAAAGTCCATCCTCATGAAACCCTAAATGACAGTACTGCCTATAAATTTTACTGGAGGTGGAAAGAGCAGTAATTATATGGCTGGCATTAGATGTATCTCTTTCTGCAGAGTGGCAGATCTTTTCCTCCTGTTGTTAAGCAATATTTTTGACCATAGCCAGTAGCCAGGGTATACTGTAAATAATACTCTTTTCTGTGATGTATTTCTGTACAAACGGAAAGAAAGACACTTTTTATTAAAAGAAAAATTGGCAAACAGTCAAGCATAGATGGCTTTGAGAGTGGCAATGCAATAAAGAGCACTGAGCATCTGGTTCAATGTTGTTTGACTGACCTATGTGAATGGTGATGACTGAAAAACCCATTAGCTGCTGGCAGAGAAATGTGTCTGGTATTATTATATAGGCACTAACATG
This sequence comes from Melospiza melodia melodia, assembly GCF_035770615.1. Taxonomy (NCBI): domain Eukaryota; kingdom Metazoa; phylum Chordata; class Aves; order Passeriformes; family Passerellidae; genus Melospiza; species Melospiza melodia. Next base: position 10,402,889 of record NC_086202.1, read on the forward strand.
GCTGTGTTGCAAAATCACCAACTCCATTGGCATTCTCACTGGCAGGAGTAGTGGGGCTGTCAGGGATGGGTAGTTTTGTATGGAGACTAGTTTGTGCCCAAATAATTGTTTGAAACACCAGAAAAATGGAAAAATATTTATTATTTTTCCCCTGCTTCTCCAGCTTGGGCAGTGAAATGAGATGTAGGTGAAGTCAGGGTTCCTCCCTGCCTCCCATACAGCAATTATTTTGAGGTACCAATAGCACACACTTTTGTGTGTGCTATTGGTACCTCAAAATAATTGCTACAGCCTCATTTTGAGCCTCTCATCCAAACCAAATATTCAGTATCCAACCTTGTACTCAGTAAAACACTTCACAGAAGTATTTGTGTCCTTCTCCAGCTTTATGACTGCAGTGCACTTCTTTGACAAAACACCTTTTTACATTCAGTTCTCGAAAGAAGTTCATTGTGGCAGGACAAACTATTGTACTTAGTAGGATTCTTCAAGTAGCAGCATCTAATTCTCAGGCTGGCAAACTCAAGTGCTTGCAGCACAGATAATAATGGAAAGCATCTGGCTGGTAGTGCCTTCTGATTTCTCATTAAGTAAATGAAAAATATTCAACACAATGTCATATATTTCTGCTGGAGCTAAAAATACTTATGAAGATATGCCTCTTCTACCCCCAAGCTATCTCTCTGACAGCCTTTGATCATGTACATGGAGAAAAACAGAAACCAATCATTATCAGAAATATAAATAGTTTACCAATATGATATACAAAATAATTTGGTTTTGCTTATCAATCTTATAAACAGCTAGAGTACAAATCAGTCGGTTGGAAATTAGCTTTTAGGATAAATTTAACATGTGAAGATCATGGCAGGCTGGATAGAACTGTCTCTGCATATAATATTGCTTAGTCTATATTATTTTTTTTCATAAAATGTTGATCTCTAATTCAGCACAGAAGTCAGAAGAGCTGTCCTTGGGCACAGATATTTTTGAGGGAAAATGGAACAACATCTGCTAATGTTCAGAGCCTCCTGAAGTCTTGCACTCCAAAACTTTCCCTGTGACATCATTATAGCATCCAACCCCAGTGGTGAAACTTTTGGAAGGACTGAGGTCTTCTGACAAATAGAATGACACAAAGGAAACCTCAATAATTTACAATTGAAAGGTTTTTTTTTTGCAGAAAGCATAGATGTGGGCATGGTTCATTAACCCAGTATATCTTTACCTCTTTCTTCTGCATCATCACTTCAATGGTCAAGTTATATGGTGCAGACCTCAGCAATAAAATTATTCAAGCATATAACAGAGGGCACGTGCAAAAAGTCAGCTCAGAGAAATTTGATTTAAGGTCATGATTTCCTGACTCTAGAAGTAAGCTTCCTAGTAAGAACTAGCAGATTTAGACAACAGATGAGCTGACAGAAGTTTGGGGGATCGAGCCTAAAGTCTTGAGATTTGGTCAGAATTTAGAAACATGTGAGGAGCTGCTCAGTGTGAAGGAGAGGATGGTGATGCCTAAAGAACCACAGGCTAGACACCTATTTGTGGTTTGTGATTTACATCCTCCTGGAAATGTGGCTTGTGTGTTGCCCGACCCCTCAATAGCAAAAAGGCTCCCTGTGAGGCTGCACATTTCTGTAAACTGGGGTGATGAGTGGTGGCACTGCATGACCCTTTTCTTCTGATAACCACTTTCCCTTATGATGAAAGGCCCTTCTCTCAGGCTGCTTCTGATGTGAAAAATACCACTCACATCGATTTCCAAGCTGAAAGTATCTTTTCTCTTCTTCTGGACCACTTTGTCCCTGCATGTCAGACACAGCCCAGAGCAGATGCCTTTAAGAACATCACAGAATATTTATTTGGTGGACAAATGAGTAGCTGCTGCCGGTGACGTGAAGCTGCACAATCTCTGTGAACTCCGAGCTCTTTTCTCAGCATATGTCACAAGAGTGCAACATTATTAAACACATTAGGCAACACACAGTGGTCTTAATTAAGGTAAAAAGAAAGCATCCACTCTTTTCAGAAAATTGATGCCTCTGAAAATGTTGCTTAGGGTCATGTTCAAAAGACCTGGTGCTTCATCAGCCTTTGCAAGTACATTGATTTCATCCTGGCCAGAATTTAATAACATGGAAAGTGTCCTCTTACCACTTCACTGGGGATTTCACAAGCTGTAATTAGTTAATCATCCTCATGTTTTGAATCTCTTTGGATGAATAATTTTCTTGTTGAAAACTGAAACTTCATGTAAACCAAATTATTTCTATTTGGTTGAGGATTGTTTTGGGGAAAAGAGGAACAAAAAAGTTTGTTTTGTTATGCACAGAAGGCGTCAAATTTTCAATTTGATGGAAACAACCCTGACTGTGTTTAACTTAAAACCTAATAAAAATAAAACAAATAACATGAAACAAATTATTCATTATCTTGGTAAACAAAATATTGTGCTTCACTAGACAGCTTGTGAAGAAAAACAATGTCTGGGATCAACCAAAGGAATATTCTGATTTTATTTTTCATCTTTAATGAAAAAAATTGCTCAGAAAGCTGTGGGTGCTGGGTCTTTAGAGAGTGCTTCTGACAGAGGAGAGAAGAACAGAGAAGAACAGAACGTATTCCTTGTCTCCTTAGCTGGAATGCTGTGCAGGCTCCCCGACTGAGCTCACTATGAATGTTGAATGAAACACTGTCTCATAATGGAGCTGAACATTTGCAGCTTTGCAGGTCTTTAGCAAATGTGAGGAACAGTGATGGGATTGATGTCAATTTAGTCTTATATCCTTAACTATTAAAAAAGATTTCCTTTACAGTCAATAGAGGCAGGGAGCAATATTTTCAGTGAAGATTTATCTCATCCTGGGACAGACACCTAAAGGGGATTGGATTCCTCATGTACATCCCTTTCTGTATCTACTGTGTAAGGTGATGGAATACATCCTCTGGATGGGTCGAAATGCTTGTCGAGATGAATCTCACTGTTATGCACTATTCCTTATGCCAGGGAAATTCTGTGCCAGGTATTTCTCCTCATTATTTCTAAGTAAAAATGAACACCATTAGCAACCCGACATTTTCACTGAGAGGATCTGGTTCTCTTTTTACTTACACAGGTCTAAAAAAAAAGGAGCATCTTCATTAAAGCAAACGGATTTTATCTAGTGTGAAGCTGGTGGAAGATAGTGAAGGTCTTTTATGTTCACTGTACATATGGTATGAAGAATGTCTCAGCACAGCCCTGGAAGGTGTTAAACATAAAAAGCAGTTCATCCAGATACCTTTGTAGGCTAGAGCAAGTAATTGTTTCTAGTCAATGCTTGAATTAATTCTGTAAGTAGAAAGATTTAGTAAGTTGTGGGTTTGTTCTCATCTTACCATACATTGTGTGGTATATTCAGGGCAACTACATCATTTTCTGACAGCACAAGAATTTGAATTTTTTCCCAATGAGAAACTCAAGTTCTTGCTTTAAATGGTTGAGGATAAAACAAAATGACACTGCACACTCCCTAAACTTTTGAACATCTTAACATGAGCTGGAAAGAAATTCCAAGATGTCTTCTACAGCACCTTGCCCTTAGTAAGTCATGATGGTGAATATGCAGCCACAAAAGTCATGGCACTTCAAGCACTGTGTTCCCTGACCATGAAGATCAGAGAGCAACGAGTGAGTGATTCAGCTCTGTCTTTGTGAGGGAATAGTCTGTCTGCAGAGCCAAGAAAACACCAGTGTCAAGGTGAAGGGATCCACCAAGTCAGCCCCCCAAGTCAGGATGGGTAAGACACATCTTCTCTCCTTGCTTTTCTCTCCCCCCTCATCTGTTTGCTCCTGCTCCTTGGGAACTGGGGCTGTTCCAGGCTGTTTGCTTGTTACAACAAACAAACATCAATTAACAACAACAACAACAATAATAATAATAATAATAATAATGCTGCAGGGCAGAAATGAAAAATGAAAGCAATTGAGGACTGCATCACGGAAGGTTCAATTCTTGAGGACCAGTCTTGCAGCCCTGCCCCTCCGATGGCTGGTCCCACCTGTGTGCCACAGGGTCTTTGTGCAGTGATAAAAAGCTGAGGTGCACACTGAGATAATTATACTGTTGGTTGTGGTCCAGTGGTGGCTTAAATTTGCAACTTGTTAGAGAGTTTATTGGATTGCCAACCCAAGCATTACTTAGAATAAACAGTTTTCCCTTAGTTTTGCTGAAACTTCACATGCTTATAATATGCTGGTTAAAGGCAATAAAATTTCAGCATGTTAAATATCATAAATTTTGGATGCTCAGTAAAGCAGAACTAATCTGGTTTTAAAGTAGAAGGCTTTCCTGTGACACACGGAGTTTGCTGAGGAAACCAGCCCTTAGTGCAGCTGGAGGCAGGAGGAGCAGGATGGGTTTGGGTGTAGTGCAATACCCAGATTGTGCTGGGGACCTTGGCACCTGGGCACTGCCTGAGGACAAAAACTCCTCTTCCTGCAGCAGCTCCTCTGCAGTGACATTTGCAAGAGGAAAAAAAAGCCAAGAAATATGGAAACTTCTGCTCCTCCTGCATCTGAGACCTAGTTTTAACCTGGATTGGGTTCAAGCTTTGTTGGAAAGGAGGAGCCTGGAAATTGCCTGGGAATCTGTGAAGTTTTCTGCGTTCGCAGTGAGATTTCTAGCTGAGCAACAAGAATGAATTCTGATCCCATCTACATATCTACAGCTTTCTGTGGATGAGCAAGAAAAGTTTGGTCTGATTATTGAAGGAGATTGAAAAATGGATTTTCCCTTGAGGAATTCTGATATTTAGACACTTGTTTTAATCACAAATTGAGATGAAAAATTAGAAGACCAAAACTTTTGGAAAACAAACATCTATTGATCTATAAATGTCAAGTTGCATTGTTTCCATACATTTTATTCTATGATATTTTGACTGTCACTGACAGAATTTGTTTGAGTGCATTGCCACATTGGGATTTAGTTATTGGTAGTCTCTGTGCCTGTGCTGGCACCATATTTTGTGCTGTAAGCCCAGGCTTAAGTTGTGCAAATCTTCATCTCAGTGTCTCTTGGGGCTGCAGTCCAATAAGGGCAAATAACCAGAAATGAATGATGAAAAAGTGATGGGGCTCACTCTGATCACTCATACAGATACAGAGTGTGAGTGACTTGGTGCAACCAAAAATTTTCCTTCTCTTCAAATAAAATTATAAAAAAATGATTTTTCTCCCAAAAATTTAGACTATGATGGGACTGGGTTTTCTGGTGTTCAAAGTTCAACAGGTTTTGTGTTTAATATTGAAGATTCTTATAGCTTTGCTCTGCAGTTTTCAATGCAGCTTCACCTATCTATTTATTTTGTGTTTGTAGAAGTGAAATAATGCAGTCACTGTGCTGCTGAGATCTTTTTCTAGCTGGGATACAGTGAACTCATCTTTCATATTTTGTAACAGATGTGAGTATAGCTTTTGCTTTAAACCTACTTTATTCCTGTGACTTGCCTCCCTTTTAATCTATGTCAAGTTTACTGGGTATATCAATATGCTGATATTGATATTTGTAACAGACTTGTAGAAGTGCTGTTACCATGACAAGGATTGCAAGGGCAGGCCTTAACTTTTGGTAACCTAGCTGATATGACTGAAGGAGCAGAGAAGGTTTTGACCTTCTCCCCCACAAGGCATGTTTGGTGTTTTTCAGCTCAATAAGTGGCTCTAATAAAAGCCAATTTCTCTCCCTGTTCTACCTATACAAGAAATATGTATAAGGAAAGCAAGGCTTGTTTGTAGCCCATAATTGTAATGGCAGATGCCATCCTGACTCATTGCAGGCTCTACAACAAACATCATTATGGAAGTGTGAGATTTAGGTTATCCCCTTCTGTTGTCCCAGAATAAAAATGTCATCAACAAAATAAAATCCTTCTCTAAAGGAGACTGTGTTCTCATTTAGTTCCTGCACCATTTTTGTCTTGTTTCCAAAAGCAGATCTTCCCTGATTGCTTAAGTTTGTCTCAGCCAGCTTTCAGAGAGGATGAGGATATCAGGCTTTCAGGTTCTCAGGGAGGCACGTAGCTGAGCAGAGGGTCTGAAGAGCTCCCCCACAGTAAATGCTGAAGGATCTATGCAGGAGAAAGGCATCTCAAGTGCTGTGAGGTCCCTGCCCCCTGGCAGGCATCCCCAGTGCTCTCTGGGGCTGGCTGGAAGCAGGGGCTCTCAGCCTGGGGATGATCACCTTTGACTGTTATGCTGCTCGCACGAATTGGCCTCTGGTGCTGGCAGTGCCCCTGGGGTCAGCTGGGCTGAGATATGGAAATATCAGACAGATAACACACAGAGAGAAAGCTTGCCCTTGTCAACAAAAATCAAGTCAGGCCTGAGCCTTCTGAAGAAGGAAACATTGCTCCCTTGTGTCTTTCACAGAACAGGGGATTTGCCCTGACCCTGGTGGTACTTGTGACCCCTCTCCAGGCCATCAGAATTTGGGCACTATGCTGTGGCCAAGGCTGAATCCTCACTCCTGGCTCTGCTCCTGCATCTTGATGCTCTGCACTTACTGTCACATTCTAGGGTACATTTCTTATTCAGAGTTAAAACTCTTGAGTGTAAGTGATCAGTTCTTATTGATTTGAAAAGGCTGAACTTTAAATAGCTGTTGTTTAATATCCTGGAACATTAATATTAGATTAGAAAGATGTCCCTGACTCTGTGCCCTGAACATTAGGAAATGTATACATCGAACAACTCTGCTCTTCCAGGACCATTTGTGACAGTTTGTCCTGTAATAATGAGTTAACACTTGGGTCAGGGCTCCTTTTGCTGGGCTAGACAGAACTAGGGAGAACAATCTCACCATTCATCCCAGTTCCTCTCAATCTCAGGAAAATGTAGCAAAGCCTGAAGCACCCACAAGAGCAAACATCCTGATTCTCCAGCCTAACACACTCAGAAAATGTTTGTCAGCATCCCATGACAAGCCTAAGACCTTTCAGAAATATTAGACCAAAACCCTTAAAAACTCTTTGCATCACAGAAGAGGGTAGTAAACATCATACACTGTTGCTACAATTTGTTATTTTCTTTCTCTTAGCAATTTTCTTAAATAAACCTGAACTACATGTTTATTATTATTACTGTTTTTCTGTCCAGGAAGTGCATATGTGTGTGCAATATATCTCTAATCCATGCGTGCACACTGCCTCTGAGTGGCTCTGTATATGTGATTTATGTGGATGCATACTCCTGTACCTTTTAGGTGCTCTCACTTTTCTGTTAAGACAAGTAATTTTTTTTGTCAGTAAACTTTCAGATAGAAGGAGTGTGGCTTTTAGGTTTTATTGTCAAATGTTTTTAAATGGTTCCAAATCTCTATTTTCCAGTGTTCAGATATTCCCTTCTGGCTTGTTAGGCATGTCACCATTTTCAGAGCAATTTATTGTACTACCTTTTAAAGCAGCAGGTACTTGGAATCCTGGTTTGAGTTGTGTGTTGTCTTTGCATATGGCAAATTTGATGAAATTAGTGTTACTTCATTGTGTCTGTAGTTAGCTTCCAGGTGCTTGAGGATTTCAACTGCTCCAAATAAAGGTTATATTCATGTCTCATAGATGCAACCCCTTTTGAATTTTTCTTTTTCCATGGTATATTATTCCACTCACTAGATAGTAACTCTTCCTGTAGTCACCATATCTTACACAAATTATTTATTTCTAAATGTCATAGGTGGCTGTAATGATCGAGTGAAAGAAAATTGTGCTACCGAAGGACTTGGTAATTAAAAAAGCTTGACAACAAACACCTTCCAGCCAAGCAGAACAGCAAACAACTCATTATAATTATCAGCCTGTTTGAACCTGCCTTCCACTCATGCACCCAGGCAGAGCTGCGAGGCACTTCTTCTCCATCAGGTTTGAATCAGTCTTTTGCTCACTTCTCATAGCACAGGGTAGATAAGAGCTCTTCAGTGGTAATTTGCTGGAGTTCCTAATAAGGAGAGATTTCAGAAAGCAGAGACCAGTTCAGGCAAAGCTGAATGTATCCATATCTGTAAGTAAGCAGATCAGTGCTGTTTCTCTCTCCCCTTTTCTTCCCTGTGCATTAGGAACTGAAGCAATTAAAGGGCTTGGGTGTGTTTTGTTTTGCTCTTGGCTGTTTAAGCTATATGTTCCTACAGTTAGCAAGATGCTGTTCTCACAGCTGCTCTCCTGGGCTGGTGGCTGTGACCCAGGTGGCACTGCAGGAGCCTGAGGCTGCCTGGGGTGTGACACTGTGAGCTGTGCTGCTCTGAGGGACCTCAGGGCCTGGCCCACACAAGGGCTTGGGCACTGCCCAGGCAGAGCCCCCAAGAGCTTTGTGGTTATCAGAGGATGCTTGGCATGCAGTCTGTGTTTGGAGGGTACAGATAGATTGTTTCATTGTGCTGGAGCGCTATCCTCAACCTGAGCACGAGCTTTCCAGGGTGACCAACAGGAGCTGCTCCAGTTCCAGAATGAGCACAAGGCTGGGTTAGAGAAAGAGATACTTTGAGGTGAAGATGATGAGTAAAGTGATAGCATGGTCAGCACCACCTTGCATGGGTTAGGAAGGAGTTTATGTATCAGGGAACTCACAAACAAATGAAAGGAGCAGTTTGAGGACAACATCTTGGCTGCATTGCTGTATTCACAAAAAATCAGAAATCTGTGGTGTTACATCATGATAACAAAATGGGAAGGTGCTCCCAGTGTTGCTGAGGTGTGGTGGGGACAGGTCTGCAGGATGGTTTGGGAACAGCACAAGAGGCAGTTTGACCTTTTTGGCAAGTCATAGCCAGGAATGAAAATATTTGGGGCAGACCTTCTGAAATGGAGTTCACCAAAGTGTGGCAGCAAGGACACACTGAGCAGCAGCCCAGCTGTTCTTGAAGTGGTGCCCATTTTAGCAGGGAAGAATGGTCTGGCTTGGGCACATTCATGGCTGGGCTGAGAGGAGCCAGGGAGGGAGATGGGTTAGTTTTGCAATGAGCTGTGCAATGGGGAATGTGCATCCCTTTATTTGGAGACTCAGGACAAATTAATCAAAAGGCCAGATAGGATCTATGCACCAATTGCATTCCACTCAAACCTTTGTGAACAGGAATGAATTTCACCTTGCCTGACCTACAAAGATGGGTGAATACTTATCTTCCTTTCTTTAAGCACTTATTTTTATAGTTTCAATTAGCTAAATTTTTCTTTTTCAATAGTACCTTTCCTTGATGTACATCTGTCTCCAGTTTAATACTTACCAGTAACCTGACATGAATGGCAGAGATGTCTTTTGTTTGCAGTTTAATATGGAATCAACTGAAACATTTTCATTTATAAAGTGAAATCCATTTCTCCTCAAGTCATCTGCAACAGAGGTAATGTTTGCAAAATGCTTTGAAGATGAAAAGCACTACAGTATAAAAATATTAGGTATTATTTTTATATCTTCATCATCTGTGCTTTTAAAATTAATACCAAAAAAATCCTATTAATACCCAAATGCCCAGTAAAGTGCATATCCTTCTTCTAATCTTAATGCTTTATTTTCATCTATGAATCCTCTTAATCTTTGAAATTAATTACCATGATTAAAAATGGGAGATGTTTTCCCAGAACAATCAAATTTTTCTGTAGCGAATTTTCAATTAGTTTTGCATCATTATTTTAATTTCTTTTTGCTATTGAAACGCAGACACACATACTCACATTCCTGGATACAGCATCTGCATATAGAGCAAGAGGAAGTCTTATTTTACTTGTTGCTGACCACAGCCAAAGGTGACCCTGAGCAGTGGTGACTGGAGAAGGAGAAGGGGCTCTGCCCTTGCCATCCACCATCCAAGAGAATCGACTTCCAAAACTGAGACCTTCAGCAGGCAGGGCATATTCACACTGCTGATGAGAACCTTCCACTGCCAGTGGAGGGGAATCTGTGCAGTTGCAGTTACCTATAAAAATGGCAATTTGAGTTGAGCCCCAAGCCGTGTTTCTTTTAGTCCTCATGAGCCATCTGATTTCTACACCAGTAACAGAGAACCAAATGCAAGAGTAATTTTATTCTGTTGGGGAAGCAAAATGGAACAAAGATGGATACTTCAGTGCCTGAAGAGATGAACAGGGCAAAAACTCACGTGTTTCCAGGCAATCAGAGCAAGAGAAAATTCTCATTGCAGTTGGGTTCTGTTCCAGTCCTCTCCAGATATTGGTGATATTTGAATTCAGGCTTGTGTCTTGTTTTTGTTCAATACTTACTGCAGGTTTGCACACCTGAGCCCTGTTCCCTATTAATTGTTTATAAGGAGAAGAGAGAAAATATCAAAGACCTTACATTGTCCAGATTCCCTGATCAGAACCCGTGGGAGAGAAGGGGAGAGGAAAATCTTTTAAAATATTAGTGGCGGTATATTTCAAAGGGCCTCTACATGCAGCACTCACAACCTGAGTCTTTAAGTAAGTCAATTGAATGGTTCCCTAGGAAGATCTTTCTTTGATATAACACAGAGTTCCTTTTGTTGCAAAAATGGCAAAAAGAAAGGGGACAAAATCTGTGAGCTGAACAGGAAGAGGAACTGAAATAGAGTCACATCACAAGTGCTGAAAATGGATTTTTTTTGTAGATCACAACAATACAGAATTTCTAATGCAGAAAGCACTCGAGAATAGAAAAGAATGCATCCAGTGTGCAAGAAAGGCACAAGAAGATATGTCTTTTATTGCCTTTTTATTTTTTTCTGCCCCTCTCATCAGAACAAAGAGAAAGGTCAGGTATGAGCTGTGGAGATTATGGTGGGAATACAGACACTGTTGTGGTGATATGTGACAGACAAAGCAGAGAGATCATCCACACGGAGACCTCACTGAAGTAATTGTTGGTCCAGAAAATGGCCAGCTGGATGTGAAAGAGCTGCATGTGTGGGGGGCAGAGAAAGGGAGACAGGCAGTAATCTGATCTTTCCACATTTTCCAAAGCAGGAAGTTCCAGGTTATCACTCAAATTGAAATGACAGAGCAAGTGACTCCAAAACTGCATCTCCCTCCCCTCCTCTTGGTGCAGAGAGGATTAGCTGTGAGCTCCATTCCATGGTCAGTGCCTGCACTCCCTGTATTGCTACCTCTCTTTCTTTCTGTGGCTATGAAAAGTACAGAAAAGCTTTTATGTAATGAAAGCTAGACCAGGAAAAGGATCTGCTCTGATGAGATTCCCCAGAAGACAATACTGACTGTAATTCCTCCAGTTTAACTTTCTACTTCCGGAGGATTTGCTAAGGAAGGAATTTAATTTTTCCCCTAGACAAATGTATTAATACTTAATAAAAGGCAAAGCCAGATGACACTCCTAGAGAAAATAATGAATTTATGTAAATCTTTTGCTGTATTTGAACAGAACAAGATAAATTGAAGGGGCTTAACTCAGATATTTTTTCTTTTCTAAAAAAATAATAACTGCAAAAATACCCAAAAGGCTTCAACTTTAGAAAGTGGGTTTCTGTGTTACTCCATATCAACACACACTTGGTCTTAAGGAATGTATTACATCCTCTTTCCCAATGGTGTCTCCTGAATCTGACTTGCCTTCCTAGCCTGTTCTTGCACCCAGCACCAGCACTGGCAGATGACTTACCAAGAAGAAAGTACTGAGCCAAAGGAGGATTTTCCACCTCAGGCCATCTCCTCATGCTCTACCTAAGTTACTTAACCATTTCTCAGCAATTTCACTCACGAATGTTTATTGTTTATTGCTTGAGCCCTTTTACAAGAAGCTCTATACAGCTGTAGGCACACAGTGTGTGGTGATTGGGAGCGGGGCTGACCCAGCACCATCCCCAATGGGCACAGCTGTGAGCAGCAGGTGAGCAGCATCAAAGATAACGAGCCAGGGAGTGCCCAGGGCACTGACCAACCACCACAGGGAGCAGAGGGCACACAGGTGCAGTGCATCAACAGGAGGGGATAAAAGGTTGGGCTGAACAAGAAGGGCAGATGCTTGCAGCCTTCTGAAGTGGTCTGGTGTTGCTCTGTGTGGGTTGAAGCCTTCTGAACTTGCAGGATGATGCTCTGTGTATTGTGGCCGTATCAGCTACAACATACATCCTGTGTTATTGTTTGAAGTTGTCTGGAGTCTAAAAGCTTAGTTGGACTACTTTAAAGAAAACCAAGAGTTCACCCCAGGAGAAACAAAAATGAACTTAACTCCTTCTGCTGGTGGGTAGTTCTGCCTAATACCAAGCTCATTACCCTGTCCTTTAATTTTCCTTCAATAGCCAATCCAATATGGACTCCCTCTGGATGCTGGGGAGACACAGATGTCACCTCAACAATTGACAGGGATTGAAAAAGTTAAGGATGCCATCCATGATTGCAACACCTCCTGCTTGGCACACTGAAGAAAGATTCAACTTTGGAGGGCTCTCACACCAACTTGTTTCCCTGGTTTTCCCTTCCCTCTGCTTGCATGTACCCTATAGTGGTGACAGCACCAGTAAAAGACTGTTCAGAAAAAGAATATTTCCCTCCTTGCTCTCCATTTTGTTTGAAAGACTGCACAGGGACGTTTACTAACTCTATTTTAGAAGGATATGTCAAGTCTCCTACCAGGACCCTGCACAGACTTTTTCAGTATCAATTCACTCTCCATTGCCAAGCTTTTAAACAAAAATAAACCAAGATAATGTCAATAAATCATCTTCCCTCCTTTCCAGAACAGCACCAGTGGAAGACTGTGGTAAGTTATCATATTTTTAACTATGAACCTGTCTGGCTCTTTGTCATTTATCTTGTGTCTCCCACTCTGGCCTGGCTCAAGGCTGAACATTAGCAAATGATGAATGCAGGGCTGTCTCTCCTGGTTTGTACTGGCATTATTAACCCATATTCTCCTGAATATTTCATACCACATATACATTAATCATGAGTTGCTGGAGTCATGGCAATTGACTCTCAGGTTAGTTACTCTGTCTGTGAGGGCAGGACAGAAATGTTTTCTACTGGGTAATCCCTGTTTGGCATTCTCAAGGATTTTCTTTTACCCAATGATGCTCATCATTGCAAAGCAAATTACCTGGTGTGAACTGGCCATTCCACATGTATTTATACCAGTATCTGTCCTAGTGATGTTTTTTTCAGGTGGCAATAGCATCATGTTTTGATTTATTGTGTATTTAAGAATGCCAAGGATCAATTGTGTAATGCAACAACTCTGTGGCTGTAACATATAGTAATTTTCTGTTGATTCAGTAATGATCCATTGACTATTGTCGTTGTTTTCCTTTCTTCCTTATATATCTATTATTTCATCTTTTTTTAGTTTGTGTTCTTTTTTTTCGCATTGATTCATTGTCTCAGAAAACAGTTGCTATACAGAGACAGGAGCAATAGACTAAGACAGTTCTTGTATTCCCCGCTGGACATGGCTAAGCTTGTGTGATACAAACCTCTGGAGCCCAGAGTTGAGTAATTTGGTGGGGAGAATTGGACTGGGAAGGTGTGCTGGTTTCTTGTTGTGTATGCAGGAGGCAAAGTTCTCAAATTCAATCTAGAAGTGAAGAACCATCTTTGTGTCATACCATGTTTTACTGTCTGTATAGGTGTACATGACACAGAGAAATGGCTTTATGCCTGACTTTTCTCCAGGGAACTCTTCCCTGAAAACAGGTCATAGTGAGTGTCAATGCTAAATATGTATATATATATATCTGCCTGGGTTTTCCTGGGAAACTGAGGTATCTCCCTGCTGATCTGACCATGAAGCAGTCTTCACTTTCAGATTGCCATACATGTGAGGTGGTAAATAAACAAATCCCCAAGCAAACAGCTGGCACAGATTTCAAGATGTTTAGTTTGAGAACTACAATCTGATGTTTTTTTTTTTTTTAATTTAATGGTGAACACTTTTGACTCACTTTAGCCAAAGAAATTCTCCACAGCTTGTCCTATTTCCTCCCCAGGCTTCTGTTCCAAGGTCCATATCAACCCTCTCTTCCATCTGCCAAGCTGCTCAATTCTGTGCTCCTGAAAGACAGTTTTTAGATGCTCTAGTAGTAACTAAGGGAAGAACCATGAACCTGATATAAATAGATGAGGTGAAATTGGGAAATATGATTTCTGAGAAATTAAAAGATACTCCAGCAACCCCAGCCATAGATTCCTTCCTCTTGCAGCAGAGGTAGCTGCACTTCTGTTATCAAGGGAATACGACCATAAATGGATTATGTTGCCTGTGGCTGTTCGAAAATGTACAAAATTATAACAAAGAGATAATCTCCAGGAGAGCTCAGGGTGATGGCTGGAGGATCTGGGTTTTTCTGCACAACATCTGCAGATCCCCCTGCAGTGATGATTACCAAGCTATGTGTCATGTAATGAGGGGCTAAATATGGCTGAGGTACAGGCACTGTGGGGAGATGGTTAATGAGGTGCTGATTGGGTAAGGAAAAAACAACCAGAGGAAATGAGTAGGGGGTTAGTGCATCTGATACAGAAGAGCTCTGGAATGGGCTGTTACGCAGGATATTTTTGGTTCCAGCTCATATTCCTTCATTCTCACCTGTGTAGCAGGTGAATTTTTCCCCGGCTCAGCTGGCTCCCATTGTTCAGATGGCCACTCTGCTGGAGCTCAGACAGGGAGCTCATGTGCCATTTCCTCTGGGGGCAGCTCAGCTCTGCCAGCCCTGCCCACACCGAGGGAGGCAAGGAGGGAGCAGGTGTGGGGTGAAGGTCTGGCAGGTGAAGGAGCTCCCGAGAGCTCCTCGCTGATTCTGGGCTTGGAGCTCCCTGCTGTCACTGGCACTCTTACAGCTCTCCAGAGGTCTTGGTGTGCGCCTGACTCTGGGCTTCTGTGCAGTCTGACATGATGTGAGGGTGGGGCAGGAGTGATGCAGGGCCAAGGCTGTCAGAGCAGGAGCACTTGGAGCTGCAATCGTGTGCATAAAAGGCTTCACAGGTGAGCTAAAATGCTTTATTCCATCTTCCCTTTTATCCAACAGCCAACTGAGCGTGGATTCTTGTCCATCACCATTTTGGAGACTGCTGCAGACAAGTCTCAGGCTCCCAGGGGAGGCACTGTTGGTGGTTTGAGCTGACCTGCAGCTCTGTTTGCTGCCACCTTTTCTCTGCTGCCCAAGGCTCATGCTGGTTATTACCTATGCCCACTGTAGGAAAAGCCTCAGACACTGTTTCTTCTGAGCAAACATGGTCTCCCAAACTCTAAATTTCCCAGTGATTCAGTCTTTGAGGGTCCCCCTGACCATCCCATTGCTTGGTGACAAGCATCTTCCCTTTTCCAGCTCTTGATGCGAAACATTTTTCTTGCTTCTCTGTCTTCAGTACACCAGGGAATTGCACACATTTGGAAATACCCACTCGTTTCCTCCTTTCTTCTCTGCCATGTTGTCATTTGATACTGATTTTTCTGAAAACATTTTTCTTGAACATCATACATTTTTATATTAAGACTTTAGAAACTGTATACTAGCAGCCTCAGTTTCTCACTATCATTTAATTAACTTTGAAATGTTTAATTTTTAAAAATATAACTGAGGTAAAACCCCTAAAAATTTAGATTTCATTCACAGTGCTGATTGAGACTTTTTATGTGCAATAAAACAGTTCCTGTGGTTTAGCTCTTTGAAGCAGAGTGTGTTATACCCTTGGTTGTTGCAGGGTAGGCAGTAAGATTATGGTAATCAATGATCATTCTTTGATTGAAGGAGCATGCCAGTTCACATGCAAAATGCTAGTGTTCCATATATTCCTGGTGCCTATAATTTTTACCTGCCTTTCAGGCTGAATTGCACTGCATTGCTCAAAGCACATTTTGATCCTCAGGGTACAGCAGGATTTTCAAGGTCTACATCCATGTGCAGTGAAAGATGTGATAAATGCTGTAAGTGGTTTCCTAAGTGAAATGAAGGAAACGAAAATGATCCCAGTGCTGATGAAGGTGAGCAGCAAGCCTGAGATTTAAAGAGGGAAAATGACAGTATTATCAGTCAGGTATCATGGCAACCAAGGAGCCTAGACTTTGGTGTCAACTTTCTATTCATATTGTCTCTTTAGTTGGCATGGCAAGGTACATTTTCCTTCAGAAAATTTAATCGCCTCCACTGGAGGTCATTCAAATGTTTAAGGACCTGGCCTTGCTTGGGAATTTGAGGAACTTCAAGGGCTTATGGATACCTGCATCCACATATTTGTACAGGGAAAAATGGTCAGACAACCCTCCAGACAAATCTGTGAAATCCAGACAGAAAAAACACGGTTGTATAAGACATCCTGTTTATTATTGCAATATCTTAGTTTATAGGAATTTTATGCTCAGTGTTATTCAGTGGCTGGCATTAAAACTCTGTAAATCCAGGCTTTTTCTAGAGACAGCACAGTCCACTTTTTGCACTGAACCAAGCACTATAGCAAGGCCAGAGGTCTACCATGAAAACTTATCTTTGAGTGATGCACTTGTTGCAGACACACACACATATATATATATATATATTTATACATATGCTTATGTCTACATTGCAGTCTGGAATGAGGAAAAAGCAGAAGGCTTTAGAAGATCGGATTTAGTCAGGAAAATCTTGTCTTTGAGGCACAGAAATGAGATTGTGATGTAAAATAAATCAATGGCAGAATTAGAATGCAGAAAGTCTGAGATCTGGAATGCTTAATCCTTGACCTGTTGCTCAAATGATGCCAAGAGCAATCAGGTTACTCAGGAATCCTCTTACTGGGGGTAATGTATTACTAAGTTATGAACACATAATGTATTCCTAAGTTATGAACTGCAGGGGATTTATTCAGACCTGATTTTCTTTGCTGTCTGAGGTAGGACCTGAGACCAACACCTGCAAGATATAAATGTAAGAAAATGGTTGATGCAGGTGAGGGTAGGACCCCTTCCTAGCACTGTTTCCTTCAAATCATGAAGGCATGCAGGTTTTTTTATCAAATAAATATCAGTAACAGACCACACTTTGATAAAAATGTTCCTTGGCAATCTAGTGCTGTATAAACCAGGGATGTGATACTGTGCTCCTGCTTTTATGCAAAGCTTTTAAGCTTAACTGTATGGGCTAAACACAACCTTCACTCTTTCATTTCTGAATTGAAATTTAATCAGATGGGAAGGCCTCAGCATTTTATTCAGTTACTTGCTTGCTTTTAAAACCACAAAGAGGTTGGGTTAAGCACTATTTAAAAACAAAACAAAACAAACCCCAAACAAAACTAAACACATTTGATGTATTGTTATTCAGAAAGTCACATCAGTGTTTAAAACCATATTGATAGTGGACACATTACTAGTCCGGTGGAAATCAACCAAATTTCTCACCCTGACACTAGAATTCACTGAATATGAGACCCAGCAAGTATCATTCAACCAGTACCATGCTGGGCTCCTTGTTTTTCCAGCAAGGTGGAGACCTGGGACAGGGCTTTAGAGCAAATTGCATGTCACCATGAGCGGTGTCTTATGGAAGCTCCCCAGAATCCAAGCACTGATGAGCAAGTGGCTCAGTTAAGATTGCTGCAGCATGGTTATCTGTGTCTGGGACTTGGAAATGCCCATCACAGCATCATCTTCTCTTTCCAAAGCCCCTCAGGGTTATGGGACACAAGATTCAAGCTGCAGTTCAGGCAGAGTGGTTTTACTGCTGTTGAATTTCAGTGTCAGGGACCTGTGTGTAACCTGTGCTCAGCTTGGTTTGCAAGTCACCCAACATCACTGCATCTCTCCAGCACAGTGCTTCAGGTGCCTCTGGGTCTGGTTCTGGATATGCCTAGATGTCCTTTGTTGTGGAAAACTATGCTTTCTATTTAATCCTCCTAAATATGTCTCTGCACAGTATGGTCCGAGACGTTAAAGATGGTTTGTGGTCCAAGGACAGGAAGGCAAAAGCTGGAGGAGCTTGTTTATGCTGTGTAAGTGACAGAAAGGGCTGTGCTGGGAGTGGAGCTGTTTGGGAAGGAGAGAAGCATCATTGGCATGAGTGGCTGCAGACATAATTGTGCCTCAGGGCTATTTTAATTAGTGCAGAGGGTCTCAGAACCTTGCATCTGTTGAAGTGCCACTTCTTCCTCCACAGCTGCACTTTGGAGAGAGGTGTGTTTAGGGAAGAGGAAATTGGAAGCTTTGGTTGGTTGGTTTTCTTCCCATGAGGGAATTGCAAGCCTACTATTTATCAGCATTTAGAAGTCTCCTTAGGGCTGCTACAGTGACACAAACAGGATTTATGGAGACGAGCACACTTTGGTCCCACAGAGATTGTGTAAGTCTGGTGTTATATCCTTCCAGAAAAAAGTTGTCTCTTAGTCTGCATTTGACTTTTTGTACTTATCTTTATCCCAGGTTCTTTTGTTATAAGTTTATTGCTAGAAGTTAAATGAAGGTCGATAAACACCTTTAGACATTAAACATAATTACCTCAAAGTCAAAAGTAAGAAAAAACACTCTGCCTCCTATAAATGTGTTGTAAATTGTGCTAAAAGTTGGAATTAAATAGGGAGTATTGCACAACAGAGTGTCATGTAAATTTGCTGTTTCACACGCACATTTCCTCTCTAAAATCTGAAGGCAAAGTACCTCTCCTCCCTGCCATCTCCTCACTTCAAACCCCTCCCCAACCTGCAGTCTGTTCAATGCCACAACACTTGCTGGAAGGATTAGTCAGGTCCATGCCTCAGTGGAACAAATTAAGAGCAGAGGAGACTTCTTGCAGGTATGAGAAATGTTGAGCTGAAATAATGTAACAGCAAACATTGTAGAAGTAATTCTGCATCTCCCATTTTTTTGGCTGGCAGAAAGCTGGCAGCTGCCAGACATAGAAAATGATTTTCTAATGTGATTGCTCTGAACCATCCTGCAGTTAAGAGGGGTTCTTTATTTTATTTTATTATTTATTTTTCCAAACAGAGGCACTTTGCTACACTGGAAAATTAGAAGTATAGGAAAATCTTTGCCCCAAGTTTGTCTGGAGTGGCTGCTTTCTGTAGTGACTGATATTGACTGCATTAGTGAGGGATCATGTTTATGCAGTTCAGGAAATCAGGCTGTATCTGTTGGTGAGGGAGATGGGGGATGGATACTCCTCAGTTAAATACTTGACTGTGCTGTAGCCTTCACAGACTGGTGAACAGGGAATGAAGGAAAGAGTCAGAAAGCCTCTGCATTTCTTGCAGAGAGGTTAGCAGAAGATATTTTAGTAGAAATTTATGCCATCAGCTGCATTTTTCCTTTGAGCTCTTCAGAACCTCATACCAGAATTTTTGTACTGTGCTGTTACTACTGCTGCTGGCACATGGTAATATCTATTCATGGATGACAACCTTAACATGCCAGGTGCTGTACCAACACCAGCCATCAGTAGATACGGTTGTAATTAAATATATTCCCACAGATCAGAAAATATAACCTGAAGGGTTTTAAACCAGGCCCTTCCACCCTGAAATATGAGTCTGACTCAGCACAAGAACTAACGGGTCAGAAAGGAGCTGAAAGCAGGTGATGCAGAGTGAGGTGTGCAGCTGAAGGGATGGCAGCTAAGCTGCAGCTGCATCCATCCCCCACAGAGATTTGTCCAACTCCATCACACTGGGGGAAATGGAATCACATCAGCTTGAAGATAGGGAGACTGGTGTGCCCGTTGCTGCCTCTAACCAGCTTCAGTTTCCATTTTTACTTCAGTCTTGCTGTCTGCATTAAGTAGAAGGCTGTGAATTATCTCCCTTGTGACTAGAAATTCACCTGCAGAATTGTTCTCACCCTTGTTCTCCATCTCCTTTTCATTTTCCTTCTATTACAGCAGTCCTCCTTCCTTCATCCCACCCTGATGCATCCTATGATTGTTGCTGAAGGAAGAAAAATTGATGTGATATTGCATTGATGTCCTCTGAGAACTACTACCAACACAGTGTGTGTTTCCCCTGCTTGGGACAGTCCTCTCCCTCTCCTCCTCCTGCCCTGGGGAGGTTGTAGCAAACAGAAGATGTTTTTGGCTGTAATGGTTTGAAAACACTTGGCATGTCCAGCCAGCAGTTGCTGCGGGAGTGTGCTGTGGTGTGCCAGGTGACAGCCTGTGAAATCCTGCTGAAGTCCCGGAGGTTTCTGTCCTGAAGATCACCACAAATAGTGATAGCCCAGCTCCTGGGGCTGGGTAGCCCTGGAGCTCTCCCCTCCTCTAACAGCAGGTTTGCTGTGCTGGGGTCCCAGCAGGAAAGGTGTGGGGATTTTGCTGCTGTCATTATAATCAGGGATTGATGGGCACTGACTGTCACTAATGCTCAAAGGCTGGTGTTTGAGCTCTGAGTCTGTCTGTAATCAGGTTGGATAGGAGCAGTTTCTGCTGCCTCTGCAGTCTGACATCCTCTTTCAGGATGGGATGAGGATGAGTCAGCCTCTTTCTCTGCTGAATTTCTAAGAAGTCTGTAAACTAGCTTGAAAAGGGTTCCCAAATTCAGAGTTCATATAAGCTGAACAGCATCCCCCTTTGGGAAGAACATCACTGAAGTACAGGCTGCTAATTTCCATGGAAGTGTCTGTGAACAAAATCTCCCCCAAGGTCCCTGCTTCTTTGTCAGCAAGCATCAGAAGCCTGTAGTCAAGCCTTGTATTACTGAGATTTCATTACTTTTACTAAATACACTCCAGAGCATTTATTAATGTACTGTAAAGCAAAAGGAAAAATTAAAAATAAACTATGCTTGTCAAAGAAATAAAGTGCCTCTTACACTGCATGATCCCAACTTTTTTTCTTGATAATTGCCCAGGTTCATTTGCCATTAATTCAGTGCATGAAAGAATTGCAGTAAGGTCTTCAAGATGTTAGAACAGTTTAATGATGCTTTTCTTTAAAGAAAAAAGAACAGCACCTCCATTTACTGTAAATGGAGAGCCAAGGACAGAAGCCCTCAAGCCTTTTACATCAGGATTTCAATAGCATAGGTGATTTCAAGAAAAGATTGTAAATGCTCTGTCCGCTGCACACTCATCCACCTATTTGAATTAGAAGCAGGCTTCAAAAAGTTTAGTGACCCCTCTCCAGGTCAACAGATGTTTTCTCTGATTGGTTAATCTTTTTTTGTTTCTGAAATGGAAGCTTCCAAAATTGTAATTTATAGCCGAATTTTCAGGTTCCTTCTTGGTAAAAAAATCTCTCATTCTGTCAAGAAAGAAACCAGAAGAAAATAAGGATAAGTTCAAACCTAACAGCTGGAGACTGTATTCAGAGATGGCTGTCTGCTTCCCTAACATAATGTCTTTAGATTTGAGCCTGTACAGAAACAAGAAATGCATTTTAAATTTAATCAAGCTATTATTGTCTCAAACTGTGGAACAGAGTTGCACTTGCTTATCTTTCCCTCAGTATCTCCATCTGATAGGAATGTAGGAAGAATTGCCTCCAATCTCATTAATGCACTAAGGCCCATTCAGGTGTATTGTTTTCCCAAAGGAAAATTGGGGAAATTAAAAAAAAAAAAAGTTATTGGGAATGCTGCCAATACATGCAGATAGAATTCAAAGAAAAAGCATCATCCTTACATAGTAGCTGTTGGGGTATTTTTGCTTTTGTTCAAAACAGACTTGCTTCTCTGTTCTGTACTCCAGGGAAAGAGACATTTGCAACTAACGATGTTTGCAAGTAGAAGAATAATTAGGAAGAACAACAGCATATATGTCAGAACTAGTATTACATTTTAAGCTTTTTCTCTGTGGTTTTGGGTTCTTTTGTCCTGACCTAAATGGGATGTGTTTCTCAGATGTAAATGATATGAAACAGAGGTTGTTTGTGGAGCAATTGCTTTCCAGAAGATGTTTGCATGCTGAAATGCTGCTCCACTGGCTGACTTTAAACCATTAAGGAAAATAATAACTTATACTGTTCATAAAGATAAGCCTGAATGGAAATCTGGGAATCAAATACACTGTCAACTCGATTATTTTCTTCTGCCAGCTGAACTTGTGTTGAAGTGAAAATTGTTTTATCCTGATTTTAAATGGGTATCACTGGATGAACTAGGGGAAATCCTCACCCCTAATTTCTCCACCTGCACAATCATCCTCAATTTTTGAACTCTTTTCAGTACTTTAAAATCATGTTTTGAAGAACAATGTTACCTGTACTTCTTATAGAAAAATTTTCATCAGTGGTTATGAAAGTACTTAAATAGCAATGGGAAAATTATGTGGGAAAACTGATGTGGAGAAGGCATCCCCAGGTGATGCCAAGGCCAGAGACAGAAAATGAGCACAGGGCCACTGACTGGAGACAGACTTGGTCCAGTAAACTGCCCTATTGAGGAACAGCTTGATGTCTTTCTGACCAAGGAGAAAGTTACCCTGTGGAGGCCCTTCAGCCTCCCCCCAAGGAGCAGGGCTGTTATTCCCAGTGGTCTGATATCCCTGAACTGACAGAGAAAACAATGGACAAACAGATCTTGTGGACAAGGAAAATCTGTCACAGGGCTTCTCAGCCTCGCCTTGTCTGACTGACGGAGGAAGAATGCTCTCATGGTTTGGTCCTCAGGGGTCTTGGAGTCAGGGCTGAAGAGTCCTGTTTGCTGAAGATTCCTGTTTTGATATCTAACCACCCTTCCTCATGCCTCAGCTTCTCTCTTATTTATTTTCCTCCTTCGACACTTTGCCTTTTGGAGACTGCTTTAACATAATTTGTTCTAGCAGAAACCTGCTCCATGTTTTTTACACAGTACTCACATGGGGAGATCCTGAGGCAACTGCAGGTGATAAAAATAATAAAAGGCTTTGAGAAAGTGTAGAAAATTTGTTTCCATGCTACCAAGATGATTCTTGTTAAACCCTGAAATCTTTTTACCTATGGATATGAATGAGATTTGGGATTTCTAGTCACGGCTTTCTTGGGAGGAATATGGGCAATGGCTATTGTGAAATACTGGCACCTCAACAACAGAGTAAGCTCAGTCACTTTCCAGCCTTCTGTATTTAAAAAAATTAGAGTTCTGAGAGGTTAAAAGAGACTTATTTTCCTTCATAGAATTTCTTGTGCATTCATTCTGTGATCTGACACTCCAGATGGGAACAGAGAGAGTAGAAGGTCGGACAATCGTGCTTGTATATTTAAGACAAAGTAATAGAATTTTAAAATGTTTTCTTTTCTGGTAAATCAAATACATTCATTTTATTTTGTTTTTCTAATTATGTCTGCTAGTTCAGCTGGAGAAAGTGGTCTGCACTGGGTTACAATACAGGCAAAATAAACAGCTTTCCTACAGTGTATATCCAAATATGATACTCCTGCTCCAGTGAGGGAAATTACTCTAAACCAAGGGAAGAAATATGAATAATTAGACCTGATTAAGAAGCAGAATTTTCCTTGTCTTTATTTGAATCTGGGACCTGATTAAAACCAGATTAATTTTGGGAAGAGTTAAAAAGTTCCCACTGCCACATGTCCAGGTGCCACTGGAATGAGGTAATTTGGTTTCCAAGGAATTGGCTTTTTTCTCTGTGTTATGGATGCAAAACTGACCCCAGTCCACACAGGGGGTGTTGGGAAGAAACAAAGCATGCACATGCTGTGGTTCAACTCTTCACCTTAAGTGATTGATGGGCCCAGCTTGCTCACCTGTCTCCACTTCAGAAAGGAAAGGTTCTTTTTTTGCCGCATTTGCAAAATTTTCCACTATTGTTTTTTATTCAGGAAACAATCCTAGACTCACCCCTCAGTTTCTGGGGTAGGTGCAAGACAGGACACAGCAAGAAAGGAGCAGTGCAGTCTGTAGGCTGGTCCTGGTGGTTTGTGTCCCACTTCAGAAGTAAGCTGTTACTGATACAGTTTTCATACAACACAGCTGGGCCGTGCAGCTTTTCTACCTCATTTAGCATGGACGTGATCCCATAGATGGAAACACCTGAACAGTTGCCACTCCCATTCCCCGATGTCTCCAGGGGCAGAGTGTTTCCAATCCACGGGGCTGCACACAGGGAGCTGGATTTCCACAGGACCAGTGTCCCTCTTACTGGGACGTGTCTGGGTGTGCTGGTTTTATCTGGGGCTGGTGGCGCTGGGGCAGCTGTGAGGAGCAGGAGGGAAGCTCCGGCACTGGTTGCACATGAGCGCTGTGAGGAGCACACGGTGACTGTTTTCTATCCGAGACCTGGGTCAGAACATCTCTGAAGCTGCTTGGCTGATGTCCCACAGCCCTCTGGCAGCACTGAAAGATGTGTCCCATGCTCTATGCAAGGAAAGGCTTTGCTTGTCAAATTTACCCTAATCCCATTGTTACCACAGCCTGCACGAAATCTTGCTCCACATGAGTCTTTCTGGAAGAGCTTTATGATTTGCAAAGTTAATTTGTGGTTGGCAATTTAATAGTCTCACATGGCTGCAAGCATATTCTTGATTTTCCTGCCTTAGAGTCAGTTTATGAATTTCACTACCTAAAGCAGAGCCAAAATTGTATGTTTTATGCTTTTTTGGGGTTCGATGCTGCCGAGATACGTATTTCCAAACTGATCTAGATCACATTTTTTCTTTTCAGACCAAACAATTTCTCCCCACGTCCTTGCAAGGAGCCAGCAATATAAAACCCAACACAAAAAAAAGTCTGAAACAAACAACACCCATTTGCATTATGCCAATAAATCAGGCAGGCTGAAGCCATTTGTCAAAAAGATATTTGCTTGAATCCAATTCACTTTGTGTGCAGGGGATGGCTGGGAGTTTAGTACTTGCTAAATGATTAATCAGCCCATGAT
Source organism: Melospiza melodia melodia (assembly GCF_035770615.1). Lineage (NCBI taxonomy): Eukaryota > Metazoa > Chordata > Aves > Passeriformes > Passerellidae > Melospiza > Melospiza melodia. The sequence goes on from NC_086202.1 coordinate 10,427,619, forward strand.
TTTTTAAAAATACAATGCAAAAACAACAAGCACAAAATGAGGGTTTTAGCTAATGTGGCTTGAGCATTTGAAGAACATTTAATTATGTTATCCTTTGATCAACACATGCAGCCTTTAAATGTAGACAGAGGAAAAGAGTTTCAGTAGGGTGGTTAATAACCTCCTTATCTACTGATACACATTATTAAAAGAGGAAAACCCATACCATTTTCTGGCTTATTCTTCTCAGAATGGAAAGCATTGTCATTTCTTTGTCTCTTAAATCCCTTGATGGTTCCAAGTAATTATTGTGGGCTTGGAAAGCCGTGAGAAAACCAAAAGTGAGTGCAGTTTTGGCCTCTACAGGGCCACTAACACCTACCATCCTGTTGAGTGGCAGAAGCAGCCTCTGGGAGATCTGGCAGAGAGCATTTGGCATAACCACATCTTCCTTCTGGGAAGCCTAGGGTGTTTCATGGCCCTCTGGCTTATCTAGTTTGTCTAATGGTACAGTTTACAGAGAGCAAACTGGATCACTGGGAAGCTTAATGCTATTCCTAGTTTCAAATTACTGCTCCCAAGACAGACCCCCCTCTCAAAACAACAGTTATTCTTTAAGGAAATAGCAGGGAATCCATCTTTATAGCACCCATGGAGAGCCCACCTGCACCCATCTTTCTAGGTAAACAGCAGCATCTCCTGGCTAATACCAATTTGAGACACAATTATGAGAAAGGTGATACTTGTACTTATCCTTTCAATCAGATTTGAAGCAGATCTGTACCTTCTGCCAGGCTTGTGGAGCTAGGGATTGACTCTCTGTAGGAATGCCATTTGTTACCCCCATGAATAACTCATTAGGTGAGGTGCTTGTTAAACATATGGGCCTTGTCAGTACCCCAATAATTCTGCATCCCAGTAGTCTTGCTCCTTACAGGATCTCTGCTTACCCTGTGTGTCACATTCAGTACTCTGACAGAATTGACAACGAGAAGATTGCAACACTTTAAATTCAGTCCATAAGTACTTGGAGACTGGAGGCTGACAATGTTACAGGAAAGATTCATGGTTTTCTAGAAAGTGCTCACCTGAGAAATGAAAGTGGTTGTATCTCACCTTGTCATCAGCAGGAACAGAATGCCTCTGCTGTTATGCTCAAGATGTCATGTCTAAGACTTACAACATGTGGTCTGATTGCATTTTCAGCTTTTTTGGTTTGTTTGTTTGTTTTTTATTTTATTTCAAGACACTTTTCAATCTGAACCTATTTTGTAGGGTTACCATCATAATTTAGATTATTACTCTTTATGGACAGTTCCCAGGTGGTGTTGAATATGGCACAAGACCTCTCACTATTTGAAAACACAGAACAGGGAGGTCCCCATGGGAACCTGGGTGGCATCTGAAACAGCCTCATATTTCAATATTTGCCATTTTTATGGTACTAAGTTCACAGAGAACATTATAAACACTTGCTACAGCCAGAGTCAATTCAGCACTTAGATGAAAAAATTCCTATGTCCATTTTATAGGAAGATAAAGTGAGTTTGAAAGAGGTTAAATAATCTGCCCAGAGCCTGAGAATAAATCAAGGACAGAACCTGAGAGGAGGCCCTGGGGTGCTGACACCTATTCTCAAAAGACAAACATGCATTAAAAATAAGGAGCAGTAAATCAGGCAGTGCTTCCTAGTTCCCTTGATTAAGGAAACGATTTGTACAAGCCATCTTCTAGGAATTTATGGCTGATTCCTGCTTCCCCTAATGTGCATGGAAAAGTGAGTTCCACACTTAGTAGCAATTAAATGGCATGAAACATCAAAGTGTAAAAAGTCAGAGAGAATGCTTGATTTGATAAAAACCCCATGACTTCTTGCTATAATTAAGAATGTCATGAGGAGTATTCACTTGTGTATTGATTTTATTTTTTTAATTTTCAGAAGTATATTTTCATAAGCTCTTTGAGCTGCTCAGCATGCTGCGATTTTTGTTAATTTCCTCTTTACCAGGTTTATCAGCCTTAATTATAGCTGAAAGGGATCTTTGTCTCAAGAAGATGAAAACCCTTTGTGAAAATGCACTGATGCAGTTTGTTTCCAAACTCAGATATATTTCCTAATTAGTTCCTTGTTGTAATAGGTTGCATAATTAATGAAAACACAGGGAAATATTCAAAGTAGTAATTTTCTTTGAACAAATGTATATGAAAAGGAGAAAACTAAACTATTATTTTAATTAACCTGCTTTGAAAGGCACTGTCAATATCAAGCTGAGTGTTAGCCCTCTTGGGCTGTGTGGTATTTATATCTTACCTGGCTGTTAATCTGTTTAGCCTAAAGACCTGACACCTCCCTCTTCTTTCATGATGTTAAGCAGGGTCAGGCTTAATTAACACTGTACTTGGGTGGGAAATCCCACATTTCTGTTTGCTCTGATACCTCTGTGATGCCTGTTTCATGACTGGCTGTGATGACATGGGCCTGTGCCAGCAGTGATCCACAGGCTCCAGTGACACCTTTCCACTCTTCCCTTGTGGCTGCCCTGGGTGCCACCAGCTCAGCAATGTGGCAGGAGAAAAAAAGGAGAAATAAATGCATCATCTGTGTGTGTCTGTGCCCTCATGGGGTGACTTTGCAGTGACAGGGCTGGTCTCTTGCCATGTCACCCATGGGAGCACCTCTGCTGATCCCGGGCCACCCTCCAGGTGGGAGATGGCATCCACTGTTTGTCCCCTGAGACTCACTGATGTTCTGAGGGACAGAAGAGGGATGTGTGCTGGTGGGATTACTGATCTTTTCTTGGTCAAGCTTCAACCCAGTTCCAAGCTCTCCCCTTGTTTGGAGTTTTTCCTGGATGACATTGTTCCATTTCTCTCCATTTTTTCAGATCTGCTGAGACAGATTCCTGTACTTCAGGATTTGCTGCTGTCCATGGAGCACATGTTGTTTCAGGAGACAGATTGAGAGGGTGGTTAAAGCAAGCTCAGGGCTTTCAACCCTTCAGTCTGCCTGGGATATGCTTGGACTGAAGACCCCCCACCCCATTTCCAAGTTAGTCCCTTTCCCAGCATGTGCTCTAAAAACATCAGCCTGCTTCTCAGGGTTCCTTCAAGACACTCTGTTTCTTATTGCAAAATGTCCCAAGATTGATAAAAACAATGTCCAGCAAAAGCAGCTGAGTGACTTTAAGAGCTAAAACACAGCAGCTGGAGACTCCTTCCTCCCTTTTGCAGCAAGGACAAACTTCTCACTACTCAAGGGGATAGCCAGGCAGTCCTTGGGAGAGGGGTGCTCTTGCCCCAGGCTGAGGGAGATCCTGAAGCTTCCTTGAGATCCAGCAAGGTTAAGCCCTTCTCACCCCATGGCGTGCAGACATACTGAAAGTATCATGAGCTTTTCTTGAACGTGGTATAGGAAATCCTGGGGGAAAAAACCCATCTGTGACTCCCTGCTCTTGATTCTTCGACCTCCAAAGGTCAGAGTTGACATTTGATTTAATGCCATGCCTTTGTACTGCCTCTATTACATTTATATCTCTGAGGCACCATTCATGGGACAGCAGCTGCACACATTAGCCAAGGTCTGGGAGTGACTGATAAATCTGTTCTGCTCTCAGGTAATGTAGCACCCCCATGGTTTTGCACAAATGAGAAAAGGGAAAGGAATAGCGCTGCATATTTTGTCCTGGCCTGTGGTAAAAAGCAGGCCTGCTCTCTGCCACACAAACATAAAGGACATTTGAAACAAAATAGAAGGGAAAATCTAGCCAGCAGCCTCCTTCCTTCCTCCACTACAAGACTTTTCCCCAAAAACCAGGACACAGTTCTTGACTGATGACTAAATAAAGGAAGACTTGATAAGAAGTGACTTAAAGGTAGTCAACTTACTTGGAAGGTTTTGTATTGTAAGAATTTATGAAGAGTGGAAGGGAAATGAATGCATGGCTGCATTTAGATTCTGAATTCCCCATTGCTATGCTGACATTAAATTTTCAGGATGCTGTTGCGTACATAAAACACAACAGCTGTCCTATGGGAGGTATAATTACAATTAAAAAAAGGAAAGAAAATAAGCTGTGAGCATACAATCAACTCTTGAGGGAGGGAGCCAATATCTCAGGCAAATTACAGAATCAAAGCTGCCTGAAATCTTTTAAGGCACAGCTCAGCAAGCTGTGTTAGGGAGGAAAGGCCAGAGCAGAAGTTTCCAAAACTAAAATGCTAGGAAGAAAAAGTAGTAGCAGAAGTGGGTATAAATATCCAGAAAGGACAGAGAAGGATCTGGTGTTCACATTCTACTTTGAAAGGGGCCAAAGACTGGAAGCCCAATCTCCCCACAGCAGGTGCAGCCAGATTTAAAACGAGCAGGAGGAGATGGTTCTTCACAGAATTTGTAGTAGACCTGTTAAATTCATGTCCTGGGGATAGTCTGGATGCAGACATACACAGATTCAAAGGAAGACTAGAGAAATACTTGGAAAAGGGAAATCTTTGGACTTTTTAAAAACAGACAGGAGGCTTAGAGAAAGCATCATATATAATTGTGCAGTTTTACTTTTCCCTAAGGACTTGTGTGTTCAGTAGTGTCAGATAGTGTGGCCATTCCTGTGGTTTTTTTGCTAAAGTTGATTGACCTTTAGCAGGATAAGAATCTGGAATTTGTGTTCATTGCCATTGTAGAGAAAAGAGCAAACACCTTTTCAAGTATCAGCCCTTCCCATCATCCCAATGTTCCCAGTGCTAATAACATGGCACATACTATCTCCATTTGTGAAACTTCTGAATTTGATAGAATCAGTTAAAAAAAAAATTATCTTCCCCCCTTTTTTTCCCCTCTTTTGGTAAAACTGTTACCTCCTCTGAAAGGTCACTGCTTAGGTGTGATAGCACAGCACACAATAGATAAAGTGGTTTTCCTAGGTGGTAGGACTGAAACAAAGCAGGAGAAGGGCTGCAGGACAGGTGACAGCTATAATGGCTCTCAGTTCTCCGTCCCCACATGGGATTAGGGACATACACCCTGAATGAGCATCTGAAATCCCTGAATTAGGAGTCTGGCAGTGTTTGGATCTCATTTTTGTGTCCTTCACAATCCTAAAGAGACTTAAACACAGACGTGGAGAAAATGACTGAACCCGCTTGGCAGCACCCCAAATTCACCAGGAAGAGCTAGACAGCACACATTAAACCTCCAGTAAAGGCTACTCTGCTGTCTGAGCAGCATTCACTTGCTTTGAGAGTGTCTGATTTATGTCTCTGCTCCTGAGCAGGGACCATTCCCTCTGTGCTGTGCTCTGTGCTCTCTAGCCAGCCCTACAAGACAGCAGGGTGGCTGCATCCTGACCTCTGGAAATCCAAAGAAAAGGATGGGTGGCCTTTGGCCAGTAGGTCCCTGAGCATCAGAGACTCCTGGGTGGCTCTGCAGAGCCCAGCTTGTGTCCATCCAACTTTGTTTTGGCTCCCTTCCTCACAAAGTCCATGTGTAGCCCCTTGGGGCCCTGGACAGCCATCCTGTGTTTGTTGAAAAGTGAAATGTCTGGTGAATAGCTGCATCATCATGGAAAGGGTTTTTATGGAGCCAGGATCCAGGCATGTCACACTGGCTGGCACCAGAGAGGATGTCCCCTGGACCTGTCCCTCCCCTCTGGCCTGCCTCTCTCACCTTAAGCTGCAAACACTTCTCAGCACAGCACAGCTGTGTGTTTGTAGATTGTCTGACTCAACAGGGCCCTCCCCTTGATGCATTCTTGCAAAGCAAGAAGCAATAGTGGTGGCTTTGTTCTGGTATTTAATTAGATGGTGTCTTCCAATCCTTATTGCAACCTCCAGCTGTGTAGTGTGTAGGGCCAGGAGAGTTGATTAGATTATCTGGTTTAACCACCCATAAAACACAGGATGCAGAATTTCATTCTCCATCACAGCACAAATAATAAATAGAATAGTCCAAGACAAATTCTAATATCCAATTTTTAATATCAACTATAATATGCATGTAGAGGGAGACATTAAACAAACCCCTGTGTCTACCAATCTACAACCCCCTGGCAGTACTTACATATTTCTTATTGCTCACTGGCTTATTTACTGCCAAGGAACAAAGTTAATGCTGAGCTCTGAAGCATTTCTAATGTGAACCAATTTTGCCCTGCAGTTTCATAATGAGCTCCACCCTTCATCCACCTCTGCTCCCCCTTCTTTCTACTTTCCCTTATTTAATTTAAAAAAAAATGAAAATATGCCCCTTCTAGGAAGCAAAATTCAGATTAATTTCCTTTAAGTGCTGTTTCATGCCCAGGGTAGTAGCTTGACGCCAGCCCTGTGAATCACAGGTTTGATTATTCTGATAGGGCAGGAAAGTGTCTTACTTAAGAGATAGCAATGAAAAAATATGTTAGCAGGATTGGGTTATTTTTATTTTCCAGGAGGAAGGAGAAAGACAGAGCTTTATGGGTAAACTCTATTAAAGTCATCAACTTTCCTTTGCTTAAGGTCAAAAATTGTACAATACCACTGGAATAATATAATTTTAGAAAATTTCTCTGTGGCCTTTTTGTTTTTCTTTTTTTTTCCTTCTCTTTTTTCCCTTTTCTTGTTTATGCCTGGGGGCTTTTTATTTGATCACTGTTCTAATAATGCTTTGAATCAATGAATGAGCAACTATCTACAAAGTAAAACAACAAGTAAAGAGGCGGGGAGCAGGAGAAAATAGATGATGTGGACAAACCACATGCTGTGGGGAGCCACACTGACTCATCTGTGAGCCCTGGAGAGAGCTTGGCCAGGGACATGTGGTGAAATTGCTGGGAATGGAGTAAGGCATGTGGGGAGATGGCATGTGGAGTTGTCAAATCAAAATCAAATCTGTCCTTCCCTTTTCTCAACATATTTTATTGCTTCCGTGTGGCATTTGCTGCCTGCAGATAGTATATGCAAAGTGCTTTACCCTAAGGTTGGGATTTGCTGACAAGTGTCATGTTTTGCCAATCTGAAGAAACCTGGGTGTGATCAGGGCCTGAAAGAGCCCGCCATGGGCACTGTGAGGTATCTGAGCTCGTTAGCTGTAGGACTAATGAGCCAGAGAGAATAAATTCAAATGCAAAGGAATTAAGTTAGTCATTACACTTACTACAGTGAGTTTAAAAATTTGTCCCTGGTCTGTCATTCACAGCAGCCCCCTAATTCTTGCATTCACATTGCTTTTCAGCAATGTCTCCTTCTGAGTCTCAGGGAAACTCATTTCACATCCATTTCTCAGCTTTTCAATCTGTAAAATGGGAGGCAATGCTTATCTTGTTGCAGCTAAAATTTATAATTAGCACCTTAAAAGCCCTGTGGAGGGTCTATGTATGATTTATTTTCAATAAAGGGTAATATAAAATGAGTTAGGGCTTGGTCTGAAATAACCTTTCATTTTAAGCAATTTCATATGGAATTGTAGCATTCCACGCCAGCAGAACTGGATACTTCACATTCTACAAGGGCAGATTTATATTTGCTTAAAAAGTGATTTTTTTTTTGAAAAACAGCAAATCTTTGGGGATTAAGCAGGATTAGGCTTCCCTTTTGCTAGGCGTTATCCAAGCAAATGACAGAGACCTTTTTTTGCTGGAGTTTACAATTTTGAACTTTGATCCCAGCAATTTTAGAAGTGCAGAGATAAGCATTAGTTTGAATACTTTCAATGCCATCATATTCAGGGGAACAACCATGGAACTTAGCTTCCCAGTAGTTATATAATCACAGGCTAATTTTGCTGTTGCAAAAAACAGTTTCAGAGTCTCCTTCAGAGTATAAGGGTAGAAAGACTTCAAAACCTTGCTCATAATGTGAAAATTGGAGTGAAAAACAAACTTCCAGCTGACCTGTGCTGATGGAGCTGATGAGAGGTAACCTTTTGACTTCTGTGTTTGGATGGTCAAGTCCCTACCTGCATGACCTTGAGGCCAGTTTACATGTACTAAGTCATTCAATCTGTTTCAGGATGCTTCACCTCTTGCTTCATTATAGAGAGAGCTTAAAAGTCACAGTTTCTCCCTTTGCTGCGAGGGGGAACAGGAGGAAAAGAATTTCCCCAAACTGAGAGCTGAATTTGCTGCAAGTGAATTTAATGCTTTGAGTAGTTCAGTGGTAGGTGGCAAGGAACGGAGGAGAAGAAAGGGAAAAAATTGGTTAATATAATTTTTAAGCTCTTTGGCTTTTAAGCTCTTTGGCTATAAAAAAAACACTTGCAGAGCCTGAGTGAGGGGGAAAAAAACCCACATAACTTGTTAATACAGTAAAAACCCCAACATTTCTTTCAAATCACATGCATATGATGTAGTACTTTCCATTACAGCTCCAGGATTAGCATCGATTACAAAGTAGCCAAGGCAGGACAATCAAATAATTTAGGACTGTGTCCTCAGAGGTACTCTGTGCGATTCAACTTCTGACCTTTGCCTTTCCCCCCAGTATTCTCTTTAGTTTTAAAGCTGTTTTCTTTTTTTGATATTGAATTCAACAACATGAAGGTTTAACACAGAGGAACCACTGGCTCTGCCCCCTTGGGGGCTGTGGGCTGCTGGGTGTTCATGCCTGGCCTCTGGGATCCTGGATGCTGACACCAGCTTGCTTAACTGAAAAGAGGAACTTTCCCAGGCTGGAGTGCACTAAGTCCTGCTCATCCACGGGAACAGATTATCCACTTTTTCCTGGGAATCAAATGAATGCAAGATGCTGCTTTTATGGGTACAATGCTCTCACTTTTCATGGGGAGAAAAGGACAGAAGTGATTAAGAAAGGACAAAAATTATAAAAGTTTAATTTGGGGTAGAAAAGAGAAAGAAACGCTTTTAGCTACATTGCAGTGGGTTGGAGACTACCTCCATCAACTGTGAGGAAGAGTTTTGGGTTTGAATATTAGTGGAAAGGAAGGTAATATGTGAAAATTCCTAACACACTCCCTTGCCTGTCCCTTTTGCTCTTTCCCCAGCAGCACAGTGCAAGATGCTCCTCTCCCACCTCTCTCTCACAGTGCTAATCCCTGCCTGCCTTCAACACCCTGAACTCAATGCAATCCCAACCTTTGGAACTGGCATTCTTAGAAAGAACAGACGGGAAACTCGGGGACGACAGTCTCCCAGAGTCCCCTGTCAAGGTCTGTGCAAAGTCCTTGTAGCACCTTCTTTAAATAGATGCTGGCAAATTACAGCAGTGTCATTTGGTCTCCTGCTTAACAAGCTGCATTCACCGTTTCCTACTGTCAGCTCTATTTTCCCAGGGTTTGTCACTTGTCAGATATCTGCCAAAAGGAGCAGATGAAATCTCAGCCCTCAGGGGAGACGTTGCTCCCTCACTTCCCTTGAAATCCTTTCCCCCACTCAATTCTCTTTTTGGCCACTCTTTATTTATAAATCAAATTCAGCTGAAATTGGGTTTGAGGAATTGGCCTTTTTCTTTGCTCTGGTTATGAATAAAGCAGAGTGCGGCCCTTTCGGGTTTGGATGCCTGTCACTTTTTTCTGCCTCATAAAAAATGGCTTCAAATTTGATTTAAAAGAAAAGGACCACTGATAAATCAGTGCTGGATAAGCAGCAGTAGTTATGGCTCTATTGATAAATGGTAATGCCCCAGCAGGCTGGCAAACACATGGTTAAAACACATCAGCTTGCTTGAGCATCATTATTATTTCATAAGAATCTCTGGTTATTGAGACTGAGGTAATTAATAGGCCGAGCAGAGCCTGCAGAGTCAAACCTGATGGATGGAAAATGCAGGATACATCTGAAAGCTTCTTCAGCCCCTAAATCCCTCTCAGAATTAGGGCAATTCCAAGCAGTAACTTTTCAATCTAGAATTTCTATAAATACTGGTTAATAAGATCTTCTGTGCCCCTGGAGGAGAGATTTTGAATCTTTAAATAAATTAAAAGAAGGATATTTAATATCTCAAACTATTCTTAAGCATCAAAATTTGTAAGTGCCAGAAAATTAAGTATTATTAATTTAGATGAATTTGGACTGGTATAGCTCATATTCATAGTTTGATTTAAAACTGTAGAATCCACATTATTTTCTTTGGAATCTGATCCTGTTTTCTGAGATTAGAGCAAAATATATTCTTGTAAATAAAGAGACAGCGAGGATTGAGGACATAGGCTATGACACTGGTGAGAGAGATGGAGTTAACTGGGATAAGGCCTGAAGTGTAGTCACTGTTTTGACATAAGTCTTTGAAAGATGGAAAATATGGAGGCAAGGTTAGCATTCCTGTGGAGAATGAGCATATAGGAAATGGAAATCATTACATCTGTAGTGGTAGCAAGAATTCAGAACTCAATATGATTGAGGTTTGGGACATCTGGCACCTTCTCTCTTGGAGAAAAGAGGTTTTGGCACAGGAAACGCACCCATGGACTTGCAAAGGAAGAGGGGGTTCCAGTGCCAAGCAGGCAGCTACTGACACATGTGGTGCCCAAAAGAGGGTGGGCAGGGAGAGGGAAGGGAGCAGGCAGCAGGGAGTAACTCTGACCTTGAAGATATGGAAAGCATTAGGGCAAATTCAAAGGAAAGAATAATTAAAAGATGTGGCCATAAATGTGAAAATATTACAAAAAGGTAACAGGTTTGCTGGAGGTGAATGTTGCAGAGTAGTGGGATCTTTCTGTCCATCTTGCTTTGGTTCCATACCAGAGCAATTCAGTGGAACTAATTTACCTAAATTGCAGGAAAATTATGGGTTCAGGGCTGTGTGGGACATGAGAAGGTAAGCCAGAGAGGATGAATAGGTGAATTACAGGTGGATAAAGTAACTGATGAGGCAAATCATGCTGGAAGAGGAGTTAATTGAGTTGGAATGAAGTTTTTTAAAAGATCATTCTGGGGACTGAATACATTTGATATTTGCCATAATGACCTTGGCATGAAGAGTGGGTCTTTGCTGGTGAAACACAGCTGAAAAGCTTTGCCAGTGTGGAGGAAGCCTGAATTGGTGCTTTGGAACAATCAGACTAGAATAATGTAATGGGATGAAATGTAATTGCCCAGATTGCCAGGTCATGTGTACAGGGACTAACGAAAGGTATTTCTTTAATGGACCCGTTGGGGAGGACACCAGCTGGAAATGAGAGAGAAAGAGAAAGGCCTGGCTCTCTTAATTGCAGGACCTCTACGAGCCAGCAATGAGATGTGCGTATAAAAATGCAAATACAACACTATCAGGCAAGATTTTCCCAAAACCTTTTCCAAATTATTTTTTGAGACAATTAGCAAACAACCCAATGAGGATCCTTATCTAGAGCATCCCAGGTGCTAAGGAGGAGAGAACTCAAGTAGATGAATCTGCACAGGTGACCACAGGAATACAATACATTTCACAAGAGGAAATGGAAGATTGTTGTGGTCTTAGCCTCAGAAAGTGAAAGATGTAAGATGAGACTCACTGCAGTTGTGATTTAAAAATATCCCACTCACATGAGCACTCCAAGCAATGTTCTATAAAATAAAATCATTGCAGTGAAAAGAATTGTCATATAACAGACATTGTTGTCCAAATCAAGTGAACTATGAGGTCTGTGTGTGTCAGACTAACACATAGCAGTGCCCAGAACTGAACTGTGAGGAAAATGCTAATGACCATGGGCGGTACCTGCTGGCTTTCCTTCAGGTAACTCAATCACAGTGATGAGAACAACCCCTTTGGTTGTTTCTATTAAAAATGCAGCAGAATAAAGTAGCTGTGTATATGGTTTGAGATCTGCAGGGGAGATGCTTACTGGGATTCTGGATCTATCTCTTCTCCCAGGAGTCTGACTCTTGGAAAAATTTCAAAACAAAGCAGTGAAAGGCTCCAGAATCAATACATTCTTGGCCTCAGAGGACTGTGTTCAATCTCTGGTTAAATATTATTAAAAAAATACATCTACTCCTTTTTTAATGCACAAATCACAACCTAACCATGATTCTGGAACTGCAGCTGATGCCACCACTTATTGGGGAAGCCCCATACAATTTTCATGTCAGATCTAGCAAATCATAACTCCAAACCAGACCTAACTCCTTGCTTGTTGCCAGACCTGTTTGTGAGGGCAACCAGGTGTCCAGGGTCTCACTGGCCACTGCCAATGTGCCAGCAAACTCTGTCTGCTGGGAAGGGGAATTGGAGTGGGAGACAGATTTATCCTTCTCAAGGGCACCTCCTCTGCTATTTTGTGGGCCTCCCCCAAAAAAATTTTTTCCCACAATAATTAGCAAACCAGTACAAAGCAAAAAGAAAATAATGGATCACTTGGGCCCAAAGAGTACCATGAGAAGAACCTTCCTGTATATATGCATATGAAAAAATATATTATGACTGCACTATTATTAATGTGAATAATTTGGTAGAGGTAGGAAGAGCTAATTGAAATGAATGTTCTGTTTCAACCAGAGGACACTTCTTGCCACTGTCTCGTTTCACATCTAATGATGTATTTTCTTTTGAATGTGCAAACCAAGTAGATTTTTAGTGAGTTCAGAATCTTTTTCCATGAAAGAAACACTTATTCCTGTACCCAAACATTGTCATCACTGTAGAAATACTAATGTGTCTCTGTGTATCCCCAGGGACAAATCCTTATCTGGTTCCCCCAAGGACACTCAGCTATGGATATTAAAAGTGTTTTTGTTAACCTTTCAAAGTGTATGAGAGAAAATTAATGAAAAAGCCATCTGAAGTTGTTTCCACTCAGAGCACATCTTCCATCTCCCCTCCCTTCTTACTCACAGGATTTTACACCTCCTGCAGAAATTGGTTTCAGCGTGAACCTTGTATCTCACGCTGGGGTCCTGGTAAAGAGCAGAGAATTGGAACCCAAGATTGCCTTTCATGTAATTTAATCAGTCCAAATCATGTGTGGGAACAAGGACCCAAAGAGGGATCCATCAAACCTTATTCTCAGCCTCTGCTATTATAAATCTGTCCTCCTATTTTGCTTTCCCATCATTCTTATGGATTAGTGCACTAGACACAAAGATTTTTTTTCCCTAATAACACATTTATTACTTTAAGTTAATTCATATTCTCCCCGTCTTTACTGTTTGGCATTACTTTTTAAACTAAGCACCTACCTTACTCATTTACAGCAGCAGAAGCACAGCCAGCATTATTTTAGGTGCAATATTTTCAGTGCATCCCAGTGCAAGGGTGTTTATGAAGTCCCCATTTAATACTTCAGCTCTCCTACTGTCCTTCCTCATCATTTCCATTTTTATTCCACCCAGTCTTTCTCCTTGAAACACTTCTAGGTTTTGCAGTGCTGGATACATGTACTCATACATACATATATATATACATATATAAACCCAGCCCAGTTACAAAAGTGAAATATACCATTTAATGTCTTTCTTCAGCTTATTTCACATCATCTTTTCCAGCTGCCGGAGAACTAGCACTGAAGATATATTCTTGACATTTCTGGGTTTTGAACTTTTATCAGAGGTGTGCTTTGTATCTGTTACTATTTACTCCCGAAAGCCTTTTTAATCTTTGTTGGGTATGCACAGGATAAAGGTGTTTTCCAACAGAATTTGGAAGTACAGTACATGATAAATTACCTGTTGGATTGGTAATTTATCTGTAATTTACCTAAACTGGATGTTTAGGTAAAGAGCTACAGAATATAAGATCTTGGTGCTCCTGAGAGCAGAGATCTTCTGCACACTGCTGGATTGCATCACGCTCATCCAAAATGCTTTCATCTACTACCCTGTGTTTCAATTCTCTTTTTAATTAGCTTATCATGCAGTCTCCCTCTCTATTCTTGGGTGTGGTTCTCAGGTATTTCCAGTCCTTGGATTGATGTTTGCATGTTGGAATAATTTTGTTGGTGTGGGAGATTTCTCTGAAGAATCTTGGGAAGACAGATATAAAGGATATGGTGGAAATCAAAGTGGCACAATCCACCAACATGGTTGCTTCCACCGGCTGCAGTGATGAAGGCTCCCCCCAGTTCAGTCAGGATATCCCCACAAAACACATTTGCTGGGATTTTCTCCAGTATAATTCTAAAAAGTCCCAAACAGTGTGTCAGCCTCTAATTGAAATTCTACAGTAATTTCCTTTGCAAAGTTGATGGACAGGGTGAAAAACGGATCAGTCCTCTTTTTAAGTCCCAGAACTAAAGAATAATGGTTCATTTGATTAAATTAATGACTTGCAGGTTTCAAAGAATTAAAAAGTACTCAAGCTGAGAAATTCACTTTCCTAAGAGAGTCACTGAGTCAAATGCTGTTAGTAGGTTTTAGAAGGGAAGAGATAGCGCTGCTCGCATTAGAAACACACTGCTAAGGTTTACTTGGTGAAAATGATCAAATCTATTTTTTTTAAATGGTGAAGTTCGGCTGGAAGGGTTATTTTCCCCTCACCTCTCACCTTTGGTGTCATTTACTGTGGGATTTGCTGGTCAAAATCTTACACTTTTTACAAAGTGGACTTTGCACAGGTCTCATTAATGTGGCTCTCACTTGTGCCCTGCCCCAGCCACTTCAAGCAGAGCAGACCTGTGGTCCTGTACCATGGTAGTGACCCTTGGGTTGTTTAAACATCTGGTAAGGGCTGGGCTACTCTCCTAGATAAATCCAACAAATACATCATTGTCCTGTTGGCACAGGCAATAATGGCAGCACTTGTCACCTTCTTTTGTTCACCCTCCAGATAATGAAAGCTGTCCTGATGAGGCAAGGTGGGCACCCTACATCTTTTTATGTCCCACATGCTCCTTATGGACAGGCTGCTCTATTTTCTTTTTCCCATGACTACTTAGGGACACTATGACTGTTCTCCCTGATTTCAGCATCAGCTGTGCTCCTGAGAATCAGGGCAAGAGCCAATCCTGGTCAAGAATCTGTTCTGACCTTGCACATTCTTACCTTTGTGCCAGCTCCCAACTCCACTGGACATTTTGTGTGCACTCAGCCCCACTGCAGAGGATATGTCCTTGGCAGGATCTCCCCAGCCCCTTCGGAACACACTTGCACAAGGTGGAAAGGCATCCACAACCCATGGAGCTCTGGCCCCATTTTGTCCTGACCATATTCCAGCCAGCAAATAACCTCATGTCCCATAGAAATGTCTTGCAGCTTGGATGAAAAGCTATGAAATGATGTCACCTTAAACCATTTCAATACTAAATCTATGTCATCCTCCTCTGTTTATCCTTTGAGATTTGACTTTTTCTTATATAACAGATAGGGTTTTTTGATATATGGCCTTCAGATTAACTCAAAGGCAAAATAAATAATCTTTAGGCCAGAGAGAAAATAAGCATCTCCTTCATTGCAGCAAATGCATTCAGCGAGCTCAATAGAAATATCCCATGGAGATGTTTGAAATGACAGGGAAATCAGCTCTGTGAATCAATATGTTTGGTGAAAAAAAAAGGCTCAGTCACATCTTGTTGGGCATAATGGAAATTGATTGTCAGTTATCTATTAGCAATAATTTCTGTTTGATGACTTGCCATATGTTATCAAGTTCGAAATCAGAAGGGACTGGATTAAATGAATAGATTCTGTCACAAAAAAGCACAAGGAACCAGCAGCACAGCAGAAGATGTGCAGCATGCACAGCATCTTTCTAAGAGAAATAAATTCTTTAATCCACCCTAATTTTAAATATTCAGGGTCTGTGTATACTGGCAGATTTACAGATTAGGGACTCGAAGGGACCCTTTCACTCAAATATTTTACTTGCTGCCTTTCAGTGACAGGCAATCAGTGAAATGTCTGCAGACCTTTCAAATCATCTTTCCTTTAAGATTCAATAGGACTTTACATCTACTGAGGCGAACCCATTAAAGGAGACTTTGTGATACAGTCCAGAGCTCTGCCTAGGTGCTGCAAACTACACTGAGCTCAGTTCTATTTGTGGGAATGTCACTTGGGGAGGAGGGTCATCTGTAAAGCAGTTCCCACTGCCAATTATAATTACAGTGAGTTGAAGAACAGACCCTGAAACTCGGCGTAAGAAATTATGAACCTCCAGTCAAGTAAAATACTGACATTCTGTTGAAGCCCCATTAATCCAATGTACCAATCTGGGCATGGAGCATGAATTCAGTAGTGTGAAAGCTGCCTTATTTCATCTTCAGGAACTACCTCTGACAGTGTTAAAATTTTGCTTCATTCTTCAGAGAAAAATACTGTCATGATTGCACAAAAGATGCTGTGCAATGCTTATGAGCAAACACATCTTAAGGGAGCTCATTTCAGTGAGTGCTGACAGAGGTTTTAATGCTACTTGGGAAAATCTAAGTACCTGAATTATCCAGCTACCTGAATTACTCAGGCACCTGATTCCTTCTTATGGTAGGAGAAAGAGGAGATTGAAGATGCTGAGAGAGATATATCTCTTAACTGAGTCTCCCCCTCTGATAATTCTGACTGTGGCTTTACACCAATGCTGTGTGTGACACCAGAGCTTTGTCATGTAGAGGACCTTGTGAACACAAAGAATAAAACACTAGTTCCCTGCCGTGTAGGATTATGTGGAGATCTCTTCATTTATCACACAGTGCCTCACCTTTCTAGACTCATAAATTTTCCTCTTTCGTTTTCTGTGAAGTATTCTTGTAGAATCACTAATTTACTGCAAATTAATGAAACTTAGCCCTGAATGGTTTCAGGTTCAAATTTAAACCTGAGAGCCATAGGATTTCAGAGAAAGCTCTCCCTGCCCCCTTAGTCTCCAGCCCCTCTCTGGTGTGTCTGGGAGAGCTCTCTTCACCACTTCTCTGCTGACTCACCCAGCCTGACAGAGGCAGAAGCTCTAAGTGAAGGCTTGTGTTTTACCTCTGAGACAAAATAAAAAATAAAAAGCACTTTCCATTTTTATTTGAAAACACAAGCCAAAAAAGAAAATGCTTCCATAATTTATTAAAAAAAAAAAAAAAGCACAGCACCAGTCCAATGCTATGTGCTATATTCCCAAATTTAATAAAAGAGGTTGTTAACTAAAACTACAATGTCTGGAATGACTATTGATTTACAAGTGATTTCTCCCTGGTGGGAGGAGGAGAGAAAGGGCTTGACAGTTTCCAGTGAACAGGGAGCTATGTAGCAAAAATTCAGATGAAGGTGCTTTCCTTTTGCATTATTTGGGGCCTGATGCCGCAGTACCATTTAGATATCCAAGGTTGTTCTGCCTGTCTGTGGCTGAAAGGCAGTGATTAGCACAGTGTAGAAGAAAAATAGCCTCACTTAATCAGCATTACACCTTTTTGGAGATAACGATTTGCTAATTTTTTCAAAGAGTTGAGCTATATCTTGGCAAGGGGAGAGGAGTTTTTTAATCACTTAACACCAAATAGCTAATGACCAATAAATGGATGCCTAATGCTGCCTTCTGCCTTGAGGAATCTCTGCAAAACTTCTCCTTACTCACTGCCAAAAGAAAGGTGTTATTTTAGCTCAAGGAAAATGTCACATTTTCAGTATAAATGGGTGTGCATAAATGTGGGGCCAGAATTAGAGTTAAGCCACTATCCAGCAGAGCAATTTGCTTCTGGAAAAGCTTTCTGAACAACCCAAAGCATCCTTCCCAGTAGCCTGTTTCAAGAAACCTGTTATGCACCAGTAGGAATGCAGACACACCTGTGTGGAGGTGGGCAGCAAACCAGCTGTAATTGCGTTTGTGAAACACAAAACACTTCATCTCTGTGCATGAAGTGCTTTGTGCTTACAGCAGGAGTTCTCAGACAGCCAGGCTGGTAGAGACTGAAGCTTTCAGGATTTAAATAGTTTTGGGTTAACTGCTTCCCACTCCTATTCATTTTCAGGCTGGAGTTGCCAACAGGAGGATTAGAAAATCCCATGTGAGATAACTCTCCAGAGACTGGCAATCCAATTTTGCATACTATAGAAACCTAGATAAGACTCCAGGCTTCTGGATGCTTTTTCTGCACAAACCCTTTGACATTTATCAGTCTCACACCTTTGCAAGGTACTAAACACAGGAGAGAAAACCAATAGAATAAATCTTTGTGGTGTTTGATACTCTCCTGATTTACTCCCAGTTGTTTAAAGACTTAGAAACTGAGGGGAGAGAAAAGATGGCAGTGAAATAAAGAAAAGCTTGTTTAAGGCTAGTTACTGGACAGTTCAGGCTAAACACATCAGTTGACCTGCAGAACCAAAGAGCTGTAATATCTTCACTGTGGGTTTTAAGGACTGCATCTCATTGCTGTGCTGGTGAGTCTGCTGTCAGCTCAGCAAACCTGAAGGTGAGTGCAGTGGATGTAAATTCAGGATGGGAGTGAACTCAGCACACTGCACCACTGTGGGAGGCAAGGGGGGCTGCCACTGAGAGAGCTGCAGTCCTGAAAGTAACTCAGATCTCAAAAAACCCAGGAACAACTGATTTATTGCCCTAGATTCAGAAGGGACTTTCAGAAAAAATAATGAAGTTTGCACTTTGAGGCAACTGTGCTAATAGAAAGAAAAATAGTCTGATGGCAGCTTTTTGTGCAGCTGGATTGTTTGCTCCGCTGGGCTCACATCTGCACCTGTAAACCATCAGCAATCTGCCAGCCTTTGCTTTGCCTCTCTGCAGGCCCCCAGATGAAGCCATGGTCCCATCCAGGCCCCTGGGGAGTGAAGGATGCCCTCCTCATGAAGTCTTCCCTTTGCACAGGATCCTGGCTCAAAAAGCCAAGTGCTTCCTTTACCGCTTAATGCTGCATTTAGAAGTTAAAGATTTTCAATTACTCTGATGCTTTCTCTTGGCTTTTTACTTTTTCCTTTACACAACAGAGGGGGCTGTGTGGAACATACTGCTGTGTGCACAGCTCCAGCAGAGGCTCTGGAAAGGCAGCTCTGGAGAAACCCCTGGAGCACAAGGGCTGTCAGGCCTGCCCTGGAGAGAGCAGTACTCTGAGCCCCTGATGGGGATATCTGGGGATAATCCAGTGATACATGGAGTAAGATTTTGTTGTGCCTCAAGTTTTGCTAGTGTTTCATTTAATAAAGCCCAAATCCTTTCCTAAATTCTGTATGGATAGACAGCAGTAGAACACAGGCTGAGCTGCGGGCCCTGCTTTGCACAGAGGCCCTGTTTGTGTGGCCTGTACAGAATAGACCAGCAGGCAGATCTCACCTCAGTAACCAAATTGACTCAGTCTCTAATAATAGACACCAATGCTGGATGTGAGCTCTCCTGAATTCTGTGGAAAACCAGAGCCAGCCAGGATTTAGGGTGTCAAGGAAGAGTGGACCAGGGCATGAGAGCCCCAGCACCTGCACTGCACCTGCCCACTGCATCCCTGACTCTCCCACACCATCAGCAGTGCTGAGCTAGTGCTACACAAGAAATAGGGCCAAATTCCATATTTTAGATTCCACACAGGATAAGTGTTTGACAGAGGGATGTCATAATAGAAATCTTAACACTGTATTAAAAGCAGGGTAATTCAACTCCCTATGAAGACTTAAAAGGTTAGCATTCAATCTCTTCCTTTAATCCTCTAGATATTTTCAATGTAAGGTACTGGATTTGGAGGGAATTTGTTTTGGGGATCAAAACAGTTAGGCAGAAACTATGTCAGTAATGTTTTGTCAGTACCATAATCAGAGAAAATATTTTTCCACAGCATAAAAGGTCTTGGTACTGTGCCACTAGGAAGTTTAATTACTAGATGACTTTAAAACATGGTAATTTAGTCCCAATTAGTGTTATAATAATTTATTTATAAAATTCCACTATGAGTAGTTATGTTCCACAATCCATTTATTCTTGTAAGATGTGTGCCCCATTAGACAGTGAAGTAGAAGGTCATTAACCTGCATTTCTAGTTCAGATTATGTTATTAGATAGAATTTAGTTTCTTCACTGATGGGTGCTGACATTTTAGAGTGCTTTCAGGATAATTTATCTATTGTCATTCTGTTCTTTACAGCCATTCAGAAACATTGTGGATCTAAAATAATGCGGGCCCAATGAAGATAGATTTCTTGATTAAATTTCAGCTGTGGCTTTCTTTGTGCTTCTGATATTTTTCATATTTGTTCTATGAAAGTGAGTTTATGGCACCACTGATGCAAAATATTAAAAAAATTATGAGTCATGTCCCATCAAAATCAGCAGCTATAACTTAAACTGATGAGTTTTAAATATAATCAATTCCAGCTCTTTTGTTCTGATGTTTTCTGTATTTAGAGATTTAAGGATTCCCTTCAAGACAACTGCTTTTACACAGCATTTTTTGTGGGTTTCTTCTCTCCACATCCACCTCTCATCCATCCTTTGAATAAGCAGATGGAGAGGGTTGTCCTGTGACCCCAAGAATGAAGTGTGACCCAAAGCACAAGCTTGGGCAAGTGATTCCTGGAAAGGAAAAGCTCCAGATTTACAAGTGCCACTACAAACAAACAATTGATATCAAGTGAGGTTGTGCCTCCCTTGGTGCTGGCAAGCCCGTGGACCTTGCACAAGGCAGGAGCTGCCTAAGACTTTCCCATCTGTACAGAGGCACTACAAGGACAGGATGGTCCAAAGTTGTGTCCCCTCTCTTCCCTTCACTGTTGGCTTGGCCACATTATGAACCCAGAATATGTTGCAGCGTTCCTGGTCCACAGCAGAGCTGCCATGTCTCCTCTGGTGTCCACAGTCCCTCTGGGCCTTGCTTTTGGTGGCCATGCCTCAAGGAACAGGTGCTGTGAAAATGGGCAGTCCACTTTGGTTAAAAGCAAACTAAAGAAAAGGACAGTGAAGGGGAAGGGTTTAAATATGTGGTGCTCCTTTTGGGCTTTTTGAGTAAACATGCATTATTCAGTTCCCAAACAAAACACAGGAAAAGCATTCAAAGGAGAAGACCCTACTGTTGAGAGCTTGCAAAATCTCATTTTTTCCCATTGCTTTGCTCTGGCAGAACTTGCAGAGGCCTGTGTGCTCACAGTGAGGATTTTTTCCCCAGCTACGAATCCTACTTAAGCTTTCAAGCTCTTCCTTTCCCAAGAAAACCTTTTGGGCAGCCATTTCAATTTCTTTTTAATAAATGGTCTTCTCTCAAATTGTCTCTGCTACGAGAGCAGTTCTGGGAAAACAGATGACTCTGCACACTCTTAAAAATCCCAGCCTCTCAAATGGCATGTGCAGATACCATACAACGATGCTAAAAGGGGTTTTGCAAATTGCTGAAAGGCAGAACCAGCAGCCACCTGGTTTGCAGGGAAAGCCTTGTCTTTGAGAAGATTAAAAAGAAGATATTCCTGTCTTAGTCAGATTTTTTTTTTTTGTTTGGTTGGGGTTTTTTTTGTTTTTTTAAACAGCTTTCAGTCTTACACCTCATGCCCTCCCTCCCCCCACCCCCCCAAAAAAACCCAAACCAAAAACCCCAAAAAACCAAACCAAACCAAACCAATCCAAAACAAAACAAAACAAACAAAACAAAACAACAAACAAACAAACAAACAAAAAACAAACAAAAATTCCACCAAACTCAAGACAAACCATGATACGGCTGTGAGGGGGAAAACAGTCTCACAACCCATACCTGCTTTTAATGATCCTTCTACTGAAAAGACAACACCATTTCTTGTTTTTTTTCTTTTGCAGCTCATAGATTTCCCTCCAGTATCCTGAGCACCAGGAAAGAGGTAGGGACCAAATAGGAACTTTTTAAAGGGTATAAGGGCTCCTCTCTTGCTGAGAGAAATGCAGTGTGAGTCCCTGTGTTCATGGAATTGTGTGGTATGGTACAGTACTTTCCATCCCACCACACTCTCCTGTTTGGCTGGGGTCTGATATCATCTCTTTCAGGCTCAAAGCTCCCTGACACAGTGTTGTCCTGCCTGACTGATGTTGAATTCTTCAAAATCCCTTGTATCAGGAGCTCAGCCTAGGAAAAAGCTGTTCATCTCAGGAGAGGAATCTTGCAATCCCTTAAGCTGCTTTTAGGAAGATGCTGGGAAACCTATTTCTCACTTTGCTTGCTTTTGATACCTGCCCAAAGGCTGAGAGGGGGGTGAAAGTGTCCCTGAGCCCCATAAACCCATTTTACTGTTTGTATACTTAAACTGCTCAGTTTAAGGTGAGTTCAGCACTTCAGGACTTGGAAATGCAACTTCTCAACTCAGTTTTGTGAGAAGAGCTGCTGGCAGGGATATTGTAGTGACTTGACCAGCAGATCTGATTGCAAGACTATTGTGGAGATTTGACCCTGGCTGAATGTATTCCAGTACTCCTTTTGTGTAATTAACAATTCCAGCTTTGATTGTGAACTAAAAATAACAATAAAACACATGGGTGAAGTGAATAAGTCTCAGCTGATCAACTGGACAGCACTTCACACAGAGGTGGGAAAGAGAAGATTACTAAGCAGTTTTACAGCTTCTATATAATTAGAAGCATAAATAAACCATGACATTTTATACTCATGCATTCATGTCCATTACAGGAAATAATGAAATTTTCACTGTTAACTACAGCTTTCCTGTCTGTTTGGGACAATACAAATTATTTTTTAACTGTTGACAGCAGAAGCACTATCTAACTTGTCAAAATCTTGTTCTGTGTTTCCTGCTATGTGTTTGATCAATAACTGCTCTGATAGAAGTGGATTACACAGGCCCAGCCTGTGTTCCACTGCTTTGTTTGGATGCATTTATGGCTCAACAGGATGGCTGTGGATCATTTTATCTCTTGATCCCTTACCACATTATAAACAGCTTCTTCTCTGTGCTAAGATGATAAGAAAAAATAATTGCTCAGGGGGTTTGCAAAAGAATCCATGCAGCTGTTGTGCTGTAGATGCTCATTAGCACTGCCTGGTGTGGCCTGTGCACTCAGACATGGGGAATCAGGCTGTCTTTTCTTCATAACCTAGCCTAGACCCAGCCTCAAACTGTACACTAAAACACATGGGGTAATCCAAATGCCACTAAATACCTCTGCGGCATTCCAATAGCTTGTCATTTTTTCAGACACATCTGATAGTGAGTGAAAAATGTGGTTTATCATTGAATGGAAAAGAGTGGGACAGTCTTAAGCCATCAGTTTAAGCCATGGGGGTAACTCTGAAAACTCCTCTGGAGAATTTCAGAAAAACTTCTCATATTGGAAGCTCCTCATATTGGCCTGTGGTGAATGCCAGGTGAAGGCAGTGCTGAAATGATGGTGGAAAATGTGCTAAAGATGGAGAAGAATGTGAGATTTGTTTTACTAGTGGGGAAATCCACAGAAGGAATGTTCCCAGGGTGTGATAAATGCTCCTGGAGTTCAGTTCATCATGAAATCATCATAGTCTTGAAGCAAATTCCAGCTCAGAAAGTCTTGAAACTGAGGATTGCCAGAAGCTGGAAAAGGTTCTCAGGAAACAAAACCTTTTAATTAGTTTGATGCACGAGTTGCTGGATGTCTGCTGCTGGCCAGCACCCAGGGCAGGGCACTGGGCTGGGACACAGCCCTGGGGTCTTTGTTAGGGGCCAGCCCCTCTGGACACACAAATCCCACAATCCCACACCCCACAAATGAGGCAGGGATTGGAATGCAATTGGGTTCCCTGGATCCTGACACTGCAATTAGCACTTCTGGCTGACTGAGGCAGGTGAAAAGGAGATTCACACAGTCACCCACAGCTTCCCTGACAAAAACCAGGCCAGCAGCTCCAGGCTCTGCCGAGTGTTCTGCTGGTGCCATAGATGCCTTCCCAGCAGGAGAAGCTCTCCAGCTGGCAGCATTCTGCAAGAGACACACAGAGCTTCAATGTGGCCAGGTGTAAGTATAGAAATAAAATTATTCAATTCCTCTTCTTCCCTTTACACTTTTCTGTTTCAACTCAGCATTGTCTCTGCTCAACAGCAAGAAAGATTTTTGCAGATTTTAAAGCACTAATCATAGGCAATTATTTCTAAAAAGATTTGCTTGCAGCAGGCAGAATTTTCTCTTAACTTGAAAGCCTTGCTTTTCTATTCTTCCTTCTGTTAAAAATTATAATCATTTTCTGCCTTGTGTTCTCTACCAGCTGAAATACCTCATCTTCTGATATAGTTTGAATCTAAGTAATCTTCAATTGGAAATTTTTTTTTTAGAAAAAGAATCTACAGCAATAAAAGCTTTGCCAGCAAACACAGCAAAGCAAGCAGCTGAAGCTGTTTATGTGTATATCTTAAAATATAATTTTGGCCTTTACAAGTCAGCAGTCTTTATTTTCTAAGGTGGTCTTATGAAATGAAATTAATTTTCCACTCTTAGAATTTCAGAACAAACCAGAGAATGCAGATTTCATGGCACAGACACAAAGGACAAATTTATGTTGCTTTTCCACAGCTGTTTATGATTAGATAAAAACCCCAAGAATCCTAAAACCCATTTCAATCAATAGTTTATTTCCAACACTTTTACATTAAATATTTCAAAATTTTGGTTCAGGACTTATTTATTTTTCTATTTTCCTTTAAATTATCAACACTGAAATTCAATATTTATTGGCTCAGGATGAACAGTTTAATTATGCCTTCAATAAAATGATTCTACAGCTTTCAAAATTGTTCATTGATTTATAATTCAATTCTTGGCCCATTTCTAAACAGAATGTCAAAGTCCATTTCCCACCCTACCACTGTTTTTCTATGAGCCCTGATCCTAGTTTCTCTGTGTTTCACCTACTGTCTGTTCCTCACTTTCTTAAAGTTGTTACCTGCTTTCAATTCTAGGTATTTTTCATAATATATGATGATTTTTTAGATCATCACATTTTGGAGGCTGACACTGATTCTTTTCATGAGCATGGATGACATCTCTTTTTAGAGGATCACAGCTATGACATACATGAAGTGATGGGATCAGGATGCATTCTTTTCTGCAGCTTGGTGACCATGGATGCATTTATTTTTGTGGTAATTAAATGAAGGCTTTTCTTTACAGAGAAGTTCAATAGAGATGAGGTGCATATGTAAAAAGGGTCCCTTTTTTACTCTTTTTTAGCTCTTTTTATATTCTTTCAGCAGCAGCACACTGCCTTTCCTGAGCATGGAATTAACTCCCAACTTCTGCATGTATTAAATTGCAGCTTCTACTTTTAACATGATTACTCTCAATGCAAACCAGATTCATAATGAGGCCTGTGGTTTTTTCTTTTTTTTTCTTTTTTTTTTTTTTTTTTTTTTGTTTTCCCCACAATAAACTTCAAGTGAAACAATTACTGCTGTCATGAACTTGAACTAAAAATTCATCTGCAGAATCTGCTTCTGGGGATGCTTTTGGGGAACTCTTTCCTTCAATGTTCTCAGCTTTCCAATGAAGATAAATACCCACATCTTGCAGCTGCAGTTTTTGACTGAGTGACAGGTTAAAAGAAGTTCCCTGTCAGCATTCATAACAGAAGAAGAAATTGTCCCAACAATTCTTAGCAAAATGGACAAGCCCTTTTTATACAAAACTATTTGCTGTCCTACTGCGAAATTGCAGTTCACTGAGGCCCTGCAGGTTCGTGTCTTACCACAAAAGAAAAGGAGTGACTTGAAGCCAGGGCTTCACACATGAAATGTCAGCTTCCCCTGTTTTATCTGGATTAATTTTTGAGTCACAAATGCAAGTTGAAAAAAAAAGCTGGCAGGTGTAATCTCTCTTCTGGAGATCTCAGTTCCTCAGTTTCTGTATCTGAGGAAAAACATTTACACCATGCACAAAGCTGCACTTAGAGAAAGGAAGTTAAAGAGCAAATGGTTGCTGATCTCAAGAGCCACTCTACAAAATCTGTGCACCAAAGAAGGCACTGAAACTGCAAACTCTTCTGTGGAGACTACTGAGGTGAAAAGCAAAGGTTACCTGCTGAGTATTCAGCTGTCTCTGGGGTGAGCTGTGTCTCTGCTGTTACCTGAAAAGGACTCAAAATCCTCCAGAATCAGGTGAGAAGCTCTGTCCCCATTTCAGAGCCATGCAGGCAAGATGGGAATGGAGAGCTTCTCATTCTCTTCCATCAGTTGTTAGTAGAAGGTTTGTGCAGATTGGATCCCTCTGATGGTAATCATGGCACAACATTCAGAGGGTGGCACAGGCACCATGGTGAGAACTGACCCCAGAGAACACAGAGGTTTTGGGAGGGAGGGGCTGACCCAAACCAGCCTCACTTTACCTCAGCCTTTGCCACGTTTGGCTGGTGGTGAATTGTACCCCCAAACTGCCCTGAATTGCTCACAAGTGCCCGAGTAACACTCCTGTGTTACTGAGCACTGCAGGAAATAGAGGAGCATATTATATTGTTGTGGGACTGGTTACAGAGAATGGTGAAGTTCTGCATGAACAAGAACAAGCAGAGCTGGGGCTTGAGTGAGGGTTTTAGGGTTTATTTCTCTAAACAATTCTGATTAATACTGCTTCTTTAAGTATCAGTGGTTTACATCAAAAGGAAACTGCTCAACAAAACGTTTGTTCTGGAACTTCAACTGTTCAGGCTTTATTTTCTTCCTTGAAGACATGAGATTGCAAGGGGAGAAAAATGACAACAGAAACTGTGCTTTGTGTGTGATACAAGCATGGTTAGCAAAACATGCTGAGACATTTCTTTTTTTGCTTGTTCTAATAACATTGATAAAATTTCTGCTGGTGGCTGTTCATGCTCAAGAAAACCCAGGATGTGGCCAGAATAAGAGATGGCATTGGTGATTACAGCAGAAAGAGACTTGACAGTTTTTGTACCTGGTTTAGCTGCAAAACCTTTTTTCAAGTGTTGTCTGCTGCTTCAAGGGTGATGGGGATGAAATACTCTGCTCTGCCAGCCCTGCCCTGCTTTGCAAGGGAAGTTCGGTGCCTGAAAGGAAGGCAGCTTGGAAATGCAGCAGCACCTAGAAAAGAGGTCATGGAGGTATTTTCTTTGGGGATCCAGAAAACTTTTAGACACAGAACTGTTTTCTGGACCATCACCTGTAATAGATTATTGGGAGGGAAATTAAATTGGTGAGCAGCTGTGTAGATGAGAGAGCAGGATAAAGTGATGGGGAGAGGCAGTGGCTGCTACGGTCCAGTTACAGAGATAAGGGACTTGGAAATTGGATGCCAGGTCCTTGTAAAGGTGTTCAGAAAGTGGACATGGAACAAAGTGGGGTCTGAATGCTTCCAGGGATCCAAGTTTCTTAACTTTGGTGCTTTACTCCCAGAGAAGTGCAACTGAAAACCAAAGAAATCCCAGAGAAGCCAGCTGCAGAGCTAGGCTTGACCAGCAGCCAGCCAGAGAGGGGAATCAAGGCAGGTCCACAGAGGCAGAAGATCATCACTACTGCCTTTCTTTGGAGCTCTGAGAGTCTCCCAGGCTAATTATTTTCCCACTGTGGTAATGTCCCATGGGTGTTCTCAGTTCTGGGAGGAGTGATGCCATCCTTCAGAGTGAAGATGCCAGTCAATGCTGAGAGATGATAATTATAGTTATGATTAGCTTTGAATTTCTCACTGAATGCCTGGAGACAGGATGCTAATGAAAAGCTAAAGCAGCGCTTTTCTTCCCTAAGGTAGTAGATCTTTTTCTTCCTGAAATTTGTAGGCATTTACGTGCGTGGGAGATACTACTTACAAATGAATCACTGACACCCTTTTTTGCCTCCATAGATTCAGGCATGTCCATCCTTACATCCATTCATAGTCTCCAAAAAATACTCAGAGATGTATTCAATTAAAGAACACAGTTAAACAACAACAAAAAAAAAAACCAAAAAAAAACCCCAAAAAACAAAATAACCCACAAAAAAACAACAACAGCAACAACAAAAAAACCAAACCAAAACAAAACAACAAAAAACAAAAAACAAAAAACAAAAAAAAAAAAAAAGGAAAAGAAAAAAAGAGAGAGAGAGGAATGGAGACACTAAACACTGCTACTCTTGCAGAATGACAGAATGATTGCATCATGGATTTTCCAAAGGAGTTACTTGCCCTCTCTGTCTTGCTGAGCACCAGCCATGGTGCAAGAAAAGTATATATATTTTTATATTCATTCCTGCCAGTATGAAGATAACAGGTTGGAATTGGCAACAAAGCCTATTTTGGCAGTACTCTGAGTTCTATTGTCCATCCCAAAATGAGGCTGCTCAGGTTTTACCAGACAAAAAGAAAGTGAAAACAAAAGCACCAAAAACTGAAGTGGCATGGATCCAGACTGAGTCCTCTTCCTTGTTTCTTGCTTCTGCTCACAATCCCATTTCTGTGCCTTAGTCAGGGGAGGGAGGGCAATGTCCAGGCACTTTCACACTGCTTCAGGAACATCTTTATGCTGAGAAGACATTTGGTGGGTTAAACCGGAGAAGACTCTGTTTGGCAGGAGTAATAGGCTAAGGCACCTGGTTCTCAAAGAATGTGAGTCACCAGATTTTAGAAATCACCTGGTCCAGATCTGTATTACTTGTAGCATTAAGTACTACAAGTATTACTTGAGCTCAGACCCAAGACCTTATGAGACAAAACAGGAAGAAATGGGATGGGAGATTTTTCTACTTAGGGTTTTGTTTTACTATGAAGATGTTACCCAACCTGGATATCCAAGACCTCCTCTTGGAAGAACAAAAGTTCTGCTTTATTTTTACCTGACAGGGAAACTTGCAGAAGTCAATGCTCATCCACGCAACTGAGGCTGGCAGCTGAGGTCGATCAATCCATTATGATGGGATTCAAGAAAGCACACAATCCCTATTTCATCTGAGGTTGCAACAGTTCCTGACATCTTAGAAACAAAATTTAGACATAATATAAAAGGTAAAAAGTCACAGACTGATGTTCAGGCTTCTCCAGCATTTTTCCTTTGTGATGCCAGTGTTAAGTTTCTTTCATAAAAGTTTGTCTCTGATGTGAGGAAGTTTTATCAAAGGTTGTAAAGGTGGATGTTGTCCAAACTTTGCGTTGGTAGCTGGATGTTCCTCTTGTCTGTTAGCAAGAGAAGTTGTAGAAAGTTATTTGCAATGCAGAAAATAAGGGAATTTACAGACAGAAAGAGATTGAGATATCCCTAAATCCACTTTGTATAAAGAGTATTTTTGATTTTGAGATCCATAACTGAAGAATAGCTGCTGCTATAAATGTCAATGTCTCAAAATACAACCTGCCAACCAACCAAATTCCAAATTTCTCAAGCCCTTGGATGTTCATTCAATTGCTTAAGTTATCTATAGAAATTAAAATAATACAGACTATATCTTTATTCTTCAGGTAGCTCTTGGAGCAGTTCTAGGGTGGAGCAAACTAATGTAACTCATAATGTTTGCTTTTTCTGAAAGGTTATGTAAACAGATTTTTTTTTTAAATCACCAAAGTCACCTGGAAATATTTAGGCTCCAGGCTTATTTCTGAACACAACTTTATTGGTTTTTGCTGTAGTGTGAAACAGTAGAGCAAAATTCTCATGTTATCTGTCTCCAACAGATTTACAATATTGCAAGATTAATTATATTAGCTGCATTTCACGACTCAGTGCATTTGTATTACCATTTCAAAAGCACAATCATTTATCAACAGCAAACTTCGGGGCATTTACTTTCCATGCCCTGGCATTGCAAACTTCAAAGTATGTGAGCTTACCTATGAGATGCATGTGAATGTGTGCTCCCTTTCCCAAAGCAGTTCCAATGGCTTCAGCCTCCTTCGTGGGTTGGACACGATTTCCCTAATTTGGGTATGATTGGTTGGGTCAGATTCTGATGCCCCTTTTCCACTCAGCTTTTGATACTGTAAATTTTAAGTGATTATAATGAATAAATATAAAATAAAAAATAAAGAATGACTGGATAGATGTGATCTCTGGCTTCTTGTGGAGGCTGTCCTGAGTTGCTTCATCAACCCCCCTCCCACTGCAAGATTGCTTTCTGCAGTCTGATCTCTACATCTTAGCTCTAATAAGTTCCCAAGCAATCCTTGCTGAAAAGAGCATCACCTAAACTTCAACCTGTTTGAAATAAATTACCTGCACTTCAACATGTTGTATATTCCTCTTTCAAATTCAGATATTTTCTTCTTTCAGACTTGATCTCTTTCTGCACTCTGGACATACCAGCATTAGTTTTCACGGTGCCAGAAGAATCCACACAGACACTGCTCTGATCTTGCAGTAA
Source organism: Melospiza melodia melodia (assembly GCF_035770615.1). Lineage (NCBI taxonomy): Eukaryota > Metazoa > Chordata > Aves > Passeriformes > Passerellidae > Melospiza > Melospiza melodia. The sequence continues at coordinate 10,457,633 of NC_086202.1, forward strand.
GCTGCTGCTGAGCTCTGGACTGTCACTGTTACAGATGGCTGGTAATTTAAAGCTACCTCAGGTATGTCCATATTACAAGGATTCTTACCACGGCTGCAGCTAGCCATGGCCTGAATTTTATCCAGTTTTCTCCTTAGCTGCTCCCACTTAAAAGCCTTTAAACATTTCCAGTCCTTTCTTTGGGGCAGGGGGATGAGGGTGCTGTGTGTGCAATGCCACAGTGCTGGCTGACTGCTGGAATGAGAGCTGGTGGGAGGCTGACAAATTGCACGTCGTGTTTCTGTGTGACTGGGTCTGGCAGGGTTTGCTGTGTCAATGGCAGTGCTGTGTAAATAACAACCTGGCTCTTCAACACCTGTGTGGGAATAAGAACCCTCAAAATGGAGATCTGCTGTGGGAAGTGCCAGAAACCCCAATTCACTTCCCCAGTTCCTCTGATCTCTTTGAGTCCTGTGGGAGTTAAAGTTGCCCTGTGGCTCTTTTTAGAAAGTTATGATTTCTTTTCAGTTGTCACCTCCTTTTCTGGAGAAGGATTTATTCAAAGAGCAGACAGACATACACTGCCTTCGGATACAAACACATGGATTGCCCATCTGCCCACCAAGCAGTCACATGCTCAGCAATTCAAATAAAGGCCACCTGGTACTGGATGGATAAAGTGACAATCCTATTCAACTGATAGTAGGCAGAAAATGTACTGCCTTCCCTTCTATTTTCTACTACATTATGGTTTGCAAATTCCCATCATTCTGAACAATTCAACATCAACAAAAAGAAAGATCTGAAGCTGAAGTGGGCTGAATGCTTCAAAAACCACATAAATTAGTTCATGTTCATTTTGACAAAGAAGGTGGTTTGGGACTGCAGTGACTCATTTCTGTTGATGAAATTGGCTCGCGAGAACCTCAGGCGTGTCATTTTACCTTGTAGTGCATCAGATTTCAATGTAAATAATCACAGTTTCATAGCACTTAACTCCTGAGGATAATGATACTAATTTAATGGTAAATCATTTTGAAACCCTGGGGAGGGACATGTACTCTATAAATAAATACATATTGAAGGAAGAGGAAAGCTCAGGCCTAATCTCCTTTAATAGGTGTGACACCACAAATTCGATTTTTCCTCAATTTACATGGATGTTGACTATGTTATAAATAGTTGCTCATATGTAATTTCCCACACAAAGATTAAGAAACGTGTATTTTGCCTATGAATGTCATCTTGGTGTCCCTGGGACAAAAGACATGACACCTTCACAACTGTGAATGGTGCTACATCTCTCAAGACCAGGCTCATCTCAGAACACAAATATTTACCTGTAACAACTCATTAGGTTGTGGTGGTCAAGAGAGGTCCTGACCTGCCCATTGTTGTGCTGTTTCTTATACAAAAATTCAGTTCAGATTCTGGGAAAAGCAGCAAGATGCTGGTAAATGTTATCATCATGCAGAGTCCAAGGAACTAGAGATATCAGATTCCAGCTGTTCACCACCCTTGTTATTATTGCAGGAAAAACAGCTTGGACAACACTCTTGAAGAGTACAGAATAAAAAAAAAAGAAGTGTACATAAGGTTAACCACTTGTTCTGTTCAGTAAGTCACTCATTGCAACTTTATATAAAGAAGGCATTTGAAAGTCTATTGAAATGTTTTCTAGTTTAGTCTTCTCTTCCTATTAATCTCTCTTTTCTTTTCTTTTCTTTTTTTTTTTTTTTTTTTTTGCCTATGATGTGTGAGTGTCAACATAAGGGAGCCCTATAAATCACAGTAAGAAATAAATAGTCCCATTTAAGCTTGCAGGGGGATATTAAACTTTCACTACCCCTAACTTCCTATTATTCCTTCAAAGACCCATTCAATACTTCAGTAGCTTAATGTGGTGCAGGACTAAAACTGGGACTTAACTCACAGCAGATGAGGCTTAGAAAAGCGGACCCAGATGTCTATTTTGTGTGCCCACTTTCAGTCACTCTCCCATCTGACTTTTACCAAGTCTTTCTAACACTAGTTACAGTTCAAGTGTGATGTGTTTCACTTCTGAGATCACCTCATAAAAGAATGTATGTGCCATTCAGCTGAGCTTGGAGGAGCACACAGGAGCCTGTGCCTCATGCTGGGCAAGGGCAACCACAGAAGGCTTCAAATGCACCTGCCACCCTTCCCTCTTACAGACCTTTCCAACTCTCCTGTTTTCATACTACATTTCCTGTTGGGCAGAGGTTAAAAACAAAGTCTGCCTCTGTGCTTTCAAGAAGCTCAAAACATGAATTTTTTGGACAGTGTAATAGCAGGACAGAGCACCCCAAACTTCCTGCAGTCCCCAAGGTCAGTTGGAAGAGCATGCTACCTTCCTTCAGTCTGGGGATGTCAGGAAAACAATGACTGAAATGCTTTTTATCTTCCTTTTCTCCTTTTCTTCCCCCCCCAAAATAGTGATCAGCTGAACACTGAAAGTGCAAGCATTATTACCGCTGGGTTTTGCAAAAGCAGAATATCTTCATAAACTGTACCTGAATTTGGACACATGACCATACCTTGCTCCCATGAAGCTGTGCTGAATCAAGTCAGGTTTTAGAAAAAAAAACCAGATTATTTTCCACTGTCTTTATTCTCTTGTAGGACCCATCACTGTGAGTGATTAATAAATTGTTGTTTATTAACAACAGTTAATAAAGGGGTTCTCTGGTGTCCTTGCTGTTCTCTTTAGATAACATCTAGGAGAACGAATCAAGCAATTAGCCAGTTAATTTGCTGTGTGTCAGTACTTCAGATGGATGTTGATTGTGCTCTTCCTTGCCCTGAATCACACTGGAGCCATTTCACTTATCAAGGGAGCAGAATTGCTCCCAGGAACAGCATCCTCATTCATTATTTATATCCAGAGCATGCTCTTATATTACAGCAGGATTTGTCTGGATCCACTGTGTGTTGTGGATCTCCTCCTTGCTGGGAGGACAGAACAGTTTGATAGACAGGGCAGTGGTTCTGGCAGCCCCAGGAGCAGTGAGAACTTCAAACACTGGGAGGAGAGAGGCTTTGGTCCCCTCATCAATGCAGAAGCTCCCACTGAGTGGGAAAAATTTAATAGACTACCCAGTTTGCATAGAAATCACAGTTTGTCTGTAGTTTGGGCATACAAAGTTCACATCCATGGAAGCTCAGAGCCATGCAGGAGGTGAATTAGGTTCAGGATTAAAACTCTATATTGTAACTGGAGGTTGGAAGAAGAGGGTAGGGCTTTGGAGGGGAAGGGAGATGAGAGGAGGTAACCAGTGAAGCTCTGAAAGGACTGGCACCTTCTTGGAGCCCCTGGCCTTCTCCAGAATGCCTGCAAATTCAGCTAACACAGTCCCTTCATTGCATGCTCCGGGCCTGTCCCCATTAGACTGGAAATGTCCCCATTCCAGGAAAGGGCACAAAGGGCAGCATTATTTCTGGGAAGTAACTGGTGTGTCACTGAAAGAGGAGGACAAAGGAAAGCACTTCCCAGGGACAATGAGAGGCTTTGTGTCTCAGGAGGCTTCCCAGTCCATTAGCATCGGGGGAGGACAATGGCCTTGTTTGGAGGAGAAGGTGGCCTTGCTGGTGGCCCTGTCCATCACTGGCTGGGGCACTGCTCTGACAGGACAGACCCTGAACAGACTGATTCAGAGACAGACAGCCCCAGGACAAACAGCCCCAGGGCCCTGCTGGCAAGGACAGACCATGGCAGGGCTGGCACCGCTGGGCTGATCCGGGATACCGAGCACCTTCCTGAGCCCAGCCTAAAGCCTGTCCTGTCTGCTGGCAGGCAAACCAGGAAAGGCTTGTCCAAGGGAAGCATGAGAGTGGTGGGAGTTCCCTCTGCAGCCTCACTCCTGGATAATTTCATGCTCAGTAGGACAGGCACAACTGAGGTATCATCTTCATGGGCAGCTCCTGGGGAGGGTCAACAGGCACCTTTCTCCTGCACAACTTTATAAATAGCCTCCAACAGAGCTGAATGAAAATAGAGGGTTTTTTGGAAAAGAAAGTGCCAGCATTTGCTGAACAAGAGTGTTACACACTTTAAAAGCATTGATTGTTTTCCTCCATTTGTGACAGTTTCAGCTAATTTGCTCATTCTGAAAGTCTTGGTTATGCTTTTAACAAAAATATATGTTTGGTCCATTTTAAGACACACTGGAGTTTTCCTTTTTGAAGCAAATTTAATACACTTTACTCTAAAATAGTTCATAGATTCCTCAAAATTCCACATTGCAGTACAATGTACAGTTTTTTTTTTTCATCCATGAACCAGTTCCTCTGATCAAAAAGTTTGTTTCCCATTTTCAAATGGTCAATTTATTTTGTGAAATCGTCACCACCACTGCAGAAGACCAAAAGCTTTCAGCTTCTCTCTGGAGAGAGCTTTCTTTTGTGGAGCTCATGTTCTGTGGCCTTTTCTAAGCAGAACTCATGAAATACTCTTTGATGTTGAAGAGGTTTTGTGGAGCAATACAAAATCCTTGTCAGAAATATGGAATAGATTTACCCAAGACCTGAAACAGAAAGTTTATCTTTAGTTCTCCTTTGCAAGCACTTGAAAATGGGATGGACTTAAGTTTTATCAGGAAAATCTCCCTTTGAGAGATAAATGGATTTGTGAACCCAAATGGCCTTTACCATTTACAGGAGGTGAAAAGAAGTGTACTTTGTTAAGAAAACATGAAGTCATGTTTAAATTGCATCAGTAGGGGATCCACTGAGTGTTTGACATTAAGGAGCTGAAATACACACGAGGCCTGCCTCAGGTTCTGTGCAGGGAGAGCCCATTTGGGATTGGGGTACTGTAGGTGCACCTTCCAGTTTTGCTTCAGTAGAAGAAGCCCAGAGAAGCACAACAAATAGGTTCAGTTTACCTTCATACACCAGTTCTGATCTGACCAAATGCTCAAGTTTAGCTGTGCATGATCATAAAACACATCCATGTCCATATGCACACTGTCTTGGATTCCAAGGTGTTTTGTTGGGAAGTAGAAATATTTTGTTCTTGGAGCCAGAGGGAGAAAAACTGTCTAGTCTCACCATCAACATGTTTTCTTAACTTTAAATAAGGTTAAGAAAGGGAGTAATTCAACCGTGGCAACTCTAATTGGCTACAAGTATAATCCAATAACCTAATTTCACCCATATTGTTAGTTGAGTTAATTGGACCTGCACAGCCACCAGCTAAATATATTGGTGTATGCAAATGGTGAAACTAATTTCCTTCATAAACCTTTCTACTGCCAAAGTAGGAATTAGGTAGAAGGGGTGGGGGGAAGGAAGGCTGTGCTGACGTTGTTGCTTCAAAAGATCAATTCTTTTCCAATTATTTGCTCTCTTTAGATAGGCAGGACAGAAAACATCATTAATTCCCTTAAATAGAGAGGGGGAAGGGAAGTAATTTCATTTCCACTTGAAGAGACTGCAGAGCAGAAGTGATTGAGCCTTTTGCTTCTCAAATCCAAATGGAGCCTCACAGCCCTGGGTCAGGCTGCCCTGTTTTCAGGGTATATTTATATATATATATGTATTCAGGCAATATTTGGAATGAGGGTAACTGCACCAAAATGAGTTCCTGGGTACTGCAAGGACTGGCATTTCCTGCAGGGAGAAGGGCAAGCTGATCTTCACTCTAACATTGCTTTCAGTAGGGTCTTTTGCAGTAGAGGCTTTGTAGTTTGTGCCATAATGTGTATCAGCCAAATCCATTTCCACTGCTAGCTTAAGAGGCATCCAAAACATCTCCTGGAGATGAGGAGGAGGACTGACAGTCAGGCTGTGTGTCCACATGTCCACACACAGGACAATGAGCAACCTGATCTGGCTGAAGATGTCCCTGCTTGTTGCTGGGGATTGAACTACATGACCTCAAAAGGTCTCTTCCAGCCCAAACCATTCTGGGATTCTATTATAATTTCTTTTTTGCTATCAAAATAGGGGACAGTGCTAGAAAGTGAAGGACTGATGTGAAGCCCAGTTACTCCAGCAAGCAAGGACCTGATGGCAGCAAGGCTCAGTAACCCCAGTGCAAAGCTGACAGTGTGGAGGTGGGGACCAACATCCACACCTGTAAATTTTGGCATTAAAATGTTGGCTTAAATCTTCAGGATTCCCTGTTATTATTCAGCTGATGCTTTGCATTTTCTTCCTGCTGCTTTTCTGGATTCATGACTATGTCTTTGCAGAACATCAAGTCCATGTACCCTCTCAATTACACTTGGCTATTAAATTTTCCCTCTTGCAGATTGGAAGAGTTGTGGGTAGATCACTCTGATGCTTCTGTACTTGCCCCATGCATGCCCCCACAAAGCTGGCTGCAGCCATGAGCATGATAGCAGCAGCAGCAAGTATTAATCTCAGCTTCCATCTCTCATAGGCAGTCCCAAATGAGAGGATGTGCACATCCTTGGGTGTCTTTCAACTGACTTTGGAGCAGGCCTGCTGTGAATTGGGACTTGCACTGTGTGAGGGAAGGAAGAGATGCTGCTTGTGATTACTATTTGAACTTGATAAGGGGATGAGAAGGAAAAGGAAAAAAGAGTTTTGAGGCAGTTAATGCTTTCCACAGTTACACTTGAATTTCAGCCCCTGCTAATATTCCCAGGGAAATCACAACTCACATGCATACACACACACAGAGGTTTAATTTCAGCAGTAAATGAAGTCATAATGCAAACAGAAAGCTAACAGCAGGGAAGGCTATGCTTGGCCAGGTCTGCTCGTACTACAAGTAATACATATGCACCAGTGCAAAAAACTGGCCCCAGAGAGCAGTTAAGTCTTTCTAGCAGAAACACACACTGAGAAGGCAAGCGTTACTTTTAACTACAGCTTCCTACAATAGAAAGTGTTGTGGTCTTCTCTGGGATCAGAAAGGGAAGAGATGAGGGAGGGCAAGACCTACAGAAATCAGGTTGCAAACCACTCTGCTTTTAGGAAGCAGAGACACTGGGGCAAAACGACATTTGCAACAAAAATGTTGGATTTAACTAGTCTGAATTATGCACATGTTTGTTGCCTGAATGTTGAAAATGGGGAAATTACTGCAGAGTGTTCAGCAGAGGGCTGGGTGGGGAGAGTGACAGGTGAGGAGGTCATAGCATTACCTCTGCCTACGAAAGCTGTTGTTGAGCTGACACCTGGGAGCTGCCAGCTGAAGGACAGTGTTTATGGATTGGCATGGTCCAGCATGGGCTGGGCCAGATCTTGCTCTGGAGAAGACAGCAGTGTCCCTGTGCTGCACACAACAAGGTTAGGCTTGTTTTTGTTTTGTGAGCTTGAGAACTGCGTGATTCAGGCATGACCTACATGGGAGCAATGTGTAACTGGAAACATGAGGACTGGGCAGAGTGGGAGTGGGGCACAACCTGTTCCCTGTGGAGCAGCAGAGTTGCCCTGAGGTGTCCTCAGCTGTGCCCTTGTGCTGCAGGGCTGCCACTGTGTCCCAGCCAGGGAGGAGCAGATGGCACAGCCACCCCTTCCTGTAGCACATGGCCCTGCGTCTTGCAGAAACTGATGCTGGATTGGGCTGTGGATCTGAAATCTGAGCTGTTTTTTTCTGAGCAATCCAGGCTGTGCCACACTGTCAGATGTGGTGGGGCTGGTGACAGGATCTGAGAACACCTGGGCACATGTCCTGTGAGCTAAATAAGGTGTTGTGCTGGGTTTGGCTGGAGCAGAGTTAATTTTCTTCCCAGTAGCTGGTATGGGGATGTGTTTTGGATTTGTGCTGAACACAGGGTTGATAATATAGAGATGTTTTTGTTATTGCTGAATGGTGCTTACACAGATCCAAAGCCTTTTTTGCTTTTTGTATTGGCATGCATCTGACACTTCTTTAAAAATAAGGCTGAATTAAGAAAATAAAGATGATATAAAGTCAGGGTATGAAAGATTCTGAATTTTATGAAAGAGTTTACTTTTTCCCCCACAAAAACCTAATACTTGACATGCATCATACCAGGATTGGAAACATACAGAAAATGTTTCAGTAGCAAATAATTCTCCATTAACAACAATGACACGCCAGGACAGCTTTAAAGTTTTTTTCTTTTTTTCAACTTTTCTTACTCCAGAAGGAGAGCAAGCTTTCTTGTTGCAGTCTTAAGCAAATATTTGGAGACCCAAATGAGTACATTAGCAGTGATGCCATCATTAACAGCAATGACAAGAAAGTGTCAGGGTTGCAATTTTTATGTTTTTTAATTGGCCCTACATTTCTATTGTCAAAACATTTACCCAAGGGTGTGATTAATAATAATAGGCGACAGCTCCAATTATCCTCCAACTTATTAGAAAATATCAGCAATCAGATATAATCTATAAAAGCACAGCTTAAGCTGCTTTTACAAGTTTACTGTGACAAGAATAAATACAGAGATAAAAATCTGAATTAAAACTCCTGCTTATTTTAATCAGGGTTTGTTTGTTTTTTACTTTAAGCATCATGGAATGTTTATGTATACACCAATACTTATCTGAGGATCACCAAACATTTTGCCTGCAGTTTTACTGAGCTCTTTAAATCAGTCCCTGACATGACCATGACATTGAGAAGCAAAGTCATCTGCTGCTGTGTTAGTCATATGCAGCCCAACAGAGTTTTTGAAGGATAAAAATAAAACTGCACAACCCCTAAATAAAATTGAGTGAAAACCGGAGCTATCTTACACATCTGAGTCAGAGATTTTCCTTTGCAACCAAATAAAAGCAAGCTTTGTGTCTCCATATGTTTCATTTCCTTCCATCTTTTCTCACGTGGTGCATGGTAATACATTTATCTTATTCCTATTTGTTGTTTGCAGTGGGTTCATGGACCACCTCCTCTTCTCCAAAGGAAAAGTAGCTGTTCTTGGCCCCAGGAAGAGGTGAGTTTAGTGGCTGTGGGATTGGCTTAGGAAAGGATTTAGGGGAATTTTTGTCTCATCATTGACAAACCTTGTAGCACTGTGCCATGCAGAACATGTAGTGCAGGTACCAGTGGCCACAAGACACCTTCCAGAGCCAATTGCTGATCTTTATCCATGACATCTTCCCAGTTCTTTACAGATGAAGAATCCATACCTCCACCCATCTTCCCTTGAAAAATTTTGAAGACTTTAATGACATTATGTAAACAACCTTAGTGTTGTTAAACTTTTAAAACTTTTTAAAAATCTTGGTCTCAATCCTATCATTTAAACTAGAGAGTGACATGCATTTTGAATGGATAATGACTAAATCAGGGGAAAAAGCCCTTCATAGTTTCTGGGCCCTAAAATGTTTAAAAAACCGTTCTCAGACACCTAGAGTATTGCTGTGACAGGTGTGCTGTTGGCAAAGACAGGGGCTTTGTTTGATCCATAAATTATTGAAAGGATCCCAGATCCAAGCGCTCCATCTGTGTTATTTTTAATTGGGATGTCTCACAGGAATGGTGACCATGCAAAAGTCATGAGCTTCCTTGAAAAAAGGCAGCTGAAATCTCCTTACCTTAAGGGCCCTTGGGCAGCACTTTGCTTAAACATGTATTTATCATTCACTGAGTGACAAGTTGTGCTGACACACAGGAGATTCCTAAGATACTGAGGGCTGGGCCAGTGTGCAAGTCCTTTTGGCAGTTTAAGAGTTGGGTCATTAAAAATTCCTCATCAATGAGCTGTGATTCAAGTTGGTTCTGTTGGGCTTTTATTTTGTGTGTGTGTTGGATATTTTGTGTGCGTGCGTATGTGTTGTTTTTTTTTCTTCTTTTTAATTAGGAACCAGGTAAAACTTCTCTAGAGGGAGGGAGGGAAAGAGGGAGAGGGAGGTGTGTACAGTGCTGAGGTGTGTGAAAGGATTCTGAGCCCTAAAGTACTGCATCTAACATCCTTCTGCTGCTTATTCTGCACTTTGATTATGTGAACATCCTGTTCCCCTTTCTAATCCCACTAAACTGTGCGTCTCATTGATTTCCCATGCAGTAAAGTCAATATATGCTGCTTAAAGACTTACTACCTTTTATATATTGTTTTAATTTTGCTGCCAGTCATTTTCATTGACCGTAGCTTTTGTACATGAGGCTGAAAGATGCAAAGCGTGCAGTCTTCTAGGTTGTAAATCACTTACATATTTACTAATCCCTCTCTTTCCTGCTGCTTCTAAATTTTAGTTTTATTTTGTTTTTGTTTTTTTTTTTTTTTCCTTGTTCATTTGTTTAATTTTGGTTTTGCTTTTGGTGTTTGTTTTTTTTTAATGTGCTCACAAGTGAAAGTTAATGGGACTTGGGCCATCCCCCTCTGTTGGGACAACACAGCTGACAAAGTGCAGTGGCACTGCAGCCCACAGAGCTCCTCAGGGTGAGTTCCTGCACCTGCTCCACCAACTTCCCTGTAACCTGGCTGCAGCAGAACAGGCAGCATATCACACCCCAGCCATATAAATCCATTGGGTAAATGCTGTTACCTTGAAGACACTGTTTTGGGAGAGGAATAGCTGGAAGATGAAAATAAGCATCAAGATGCAAAAGGTGAAAATGAACTTTTGGATATTACAGAAATTAGGGAGAAAGAATAAGAATCTCTCTAGCTGAGATGCCTGGATGAGAATCTATCAGGCAGCTGCATTATCAATCTTATTATATTAAGCATAAGTGTAAACACTGAAAAATTCATGAAGCAGAATGAAACAGTAAAGCCTAGTTAAAACCCAGAGCTCTAGTTTGATATATGCAGTGCTGACAGGATAAAGTGGAAGGAAAGAAGGAGTAAGAGCAAGGGCAGTTTTACATGCTCTTTCCTTCACAGATTCCTTGAGATGATTTGCATTCATGGAGTTCAATGCTGTAAAGTCAATCTGTGCATGCTGCACAGGGCACATCTCACTGGTTCACCCTGGAAATTCCTCTCCTCCCCTCTTGGCTGCAGGGAGTGTTTGCTCTGGTCAGACTGCTCAAAGTAGTCTTGGATAGTGTAGACGAAGGCTAGGCTTACCAAAAGCTGGGAGTATGAGGAGAGAATTTAGACATTAGATGAGGGAGTCAGACTTGTCTGGGAACTCTTGGGAAAGAGGCCAGGAAAGTGTCAGAGTGGTGCCAGAGCTGGGAATTGAACTCCTCTGTTGCAATGGGCGCTCTGGACGGCGAAGGCATTTCCAACTCAGTATTTGCAGCATTTCCATGCTTTATATCTTAATGTATATATTGTACCTACCTGTGATGGGCATCCTATGGATATTGCAGTGTCAGGGGTATTCCAGTGGATGGGATCTTGGATGTCCCACCCATGGGCCATGGAGGACCACATCTCTGCAGGTCTAGGCTTTGTGTTTGTGTGTGTGGGCACATCCACATGCAAGAAGGCTCATCTCCAGTTTCACTGAGTGCATTTGCTACTGGGATTCAATAAAAACGGCTCATAAAAACTTCCCCCTCTCTGTGGCTGTGCAGAAAATACCAATAAAAAGGAGAAGTATCTGAGCTTTGACTCCATATGCACAAAGAAAGCATAGAGCTTTTTAATACTGAGGCTTTAAAGAAAGACCCTGCATATGAAAAGGAGGGGGAAGTAAAAAGAGAACCAGCAAGAGGTTGTATGGAATGAGACAACGCGCTGATGAAAATTTATGGAAACCCCAGTGAATAAACCAGCTGGATATTATATGTACAGGGAAAGAGAACAAATGCAAGTTACTGGTGCCAAAGAAGGGCTGAGTGTTTTGCTTATGAAGATATGTGTGAGGTAAAAGGAATACCTACTTGTAGTACAGGGGCAATTTCCTTGAGTTTGGGGTGTACAAAGAACCAGATCTTTTTTTATGCCTCATTTTCCTTCATCTAATTTGGGCTGTTCTCTGCTATTGCCCTTGAGGCCCCAATGGACACAGCCCAGCAATCAGTTCTCTTTACTTTATGTGGACAGAAGGAAACCTCTGGAGGACTTTTGCCTGCCCTCCCCTCCTACCCCATCATACAGGGCTCAATCTTCGCTGCATGAATATGGGCAGAGAAATGTCTTCATGCCAGGGCTTTCTTTAGGCCACTAAATATTGGAATGAAGGGATTTGGCGAAATCTAGTCCCCAGGAAATTACTGAGGCATTGCCCTCCCGTTGTCCAAATCCTCCATAAATGCATAGTACTGGGAGCAGTTTTCCTCCTCAAGCACTGTGATGCTCTTCCTTCATCCCCAGCTCTGCTGGCCAAAACAAACCTCCTGCCCTCAAATCAATATGCCTTCCTTCTCTTAACTGCAGGACTAGGAAATGAGGCACAGAACATTGTCCTGCATGTGGGGAAACATAACAGGATCTTTTGCCTGGAGAAAAAGAATATTTTTTCCTTTCTTCTCAGTAAATATAGAGTGCAAGGGTTTGGAGTCTGTATTTAAGTTATTTAGTGGTGTAGGTGTTGACAGGGGATTTGTGGCATTTAGTTTCTAATTGCTGGGTCTTGCCTATGTAAGACACTGAGGCCTGAAAAGTAGTCTTTCTCATCTATCCTAAACCAAAATTTTTGGGTTGCAAAGTGGAGGAGACTTGTTGAGGCAGGCAGTCAATCAGCCAATCAATCAATCAATCAAGCAATCAATTAATCAAAGTACCTGTTGTGTAAGGATGTTTATTTTGATCTACACAGAACTGAAGTTGATCCAAACCCAGGGGCAACCACATATCAAGGCTCAAGAACAAAGTGAAAACCAGCAAAGGTTCTAAAACCTGAGTAAAGAATCAAACCAGTAGCTATCTTCTGATGATAGAATTTAAATGGGTATGATAAACGCTGACATACATAGACACAGGCACACAGTTATGCACAATTTGTTTGAATAGACTCATTTATTCCCCTTATCTCAAAGACAACGTTAAAGCAAAAGCTGACTAAGTCCCTGGCAGATACCCCCTAGTTTAAGACTGATATTGATGCATTTTGATAATTTGTCTTTATAAGTGGCATGATAAAGTAATGGAACTATTCAGAGGGTTCATCTGTTTTCCACCAGATGGACTTTTGCTGCATGGCTAAGCCCTAAATTCATCTGCATAGTGAGAAGTAGCTATAACCTGTAGAGACTAAATAAGCAGGAGTCAAGCTTCATTACCTGAACTTAATCTGGAATAAAAAAGTTAGCAAAACTGGTACCATTTTATTATGAACAAGAGGACTTGTATGTGTACCTCTGAAAATTCTGTGCAAGTTTTTCAAGTAAAACATGAAATCTATTTGCATGCTATGACATCTTTATTTGCAATTCATCAAGAAATCCACTGATTTCAAGGCTGCAAATGTGAAATAATTGTCTCCTTAGCACCACTGACATTTGTAGACCTGTTTCAGCTTTCATTTGGTTGAGGCATAAGGCCATTTTGTAGGGTTAAAAACCTAATTTGATCCCTTTTGAACTTCTTTCAAGTAGTAGGACCTGCTTTGATGAAATCTTTTAGTTATTACATTGACTACATTATGAACATACAGTCTCCAGTGACACTGTAGGCAGGAGCATCTCTGTTTTTCTTTTTTTTTTTTTTTGTCCTTTGTCTAGAATTTTACACCTCATGTCAATTGTTTGAGTTGTTCAAAGGGACAGCCACTGACTTTATATCAAGGCATTTTGATAGCTTCACCATGGGAGCTTTCATCTTTATTCACATTCTTTAAAAATAACTCAATGTGGAGGAAGTCCCATGGTGAGAAAAGTGTGCTGTTTAATGCTGAATAATTGCCACAGAGTTTTCTGTCCACATCTTTACACACTGACCTAGTCCTTGCACACACACATGCACTCTTAGATAAGGACATTTACTAAGTATTTTCAGACATTTGTACAAATGAATCAGAGACAAAATTTCAGCCTCCTTGATATTCATGAGAGGCAGTGGAAATGTGTTCAGCCATCTCTCAGGCTGCAAAGATGAGGGAATCAAGGCTCTGATCTGAGCTCCATCAGGCTATGGGGAGAGGCAGCACATCCCTGACCTGCTGCAAGGAAGAAGGATATATGCCAGTGAACTATGCTCTTTATTCAACATTCTTGTACTGTCTTCAAATGAGACTCAGGGGAGAACCCATAATTTTATTAATCTCCAGGTTTTTTTCATTTAATAATTCCTCTGGAATTCTTTCATTTTGGCTAGCATGAATAATTTTTAACTAACCTTTCCCTAAGAAATTGCCTTACAGTTCCAAAATCCTTGAGAAGATGTATGTTCTGGAAATAGTGCCACGCTCTGTCTCCAGGCTCAGGAGGGTTGCAGCATGCACATCAATATGTGGGGTAATTGATATTTTTCCCAAGTGATGTGATGAATCATGGCCCTCACAGGGATTTCTGCATCCAGGTTTGGCACAGCAAGCAACTTAAATTGAAGTAACCAATGAGAAAACATGCTGCACAATTTTGGTGTGTCCTTTACTTCTATACAATCTTGGGAAAAAAACCCCAGCATTTTATTTGCCCTGTTGTGATTTATTAAACCTTTGAAAGTTACAAACTCTCCTTCTCCCAAAAATAGATGTAAAAGATGACTTATAAAATGTTTGGGATAAGGAATTTTGATGCCATTATAAACAGTAACAAAGCAAATCCTTCAGTCCTGCCAAATTCCAAGTCATTGTATCAGTTCTGGTTTTACTCAGGCTAGTTCACCAATTATGGGGAGATAATGTGAAAGAAATTACATTTCTACTAGCCCTGGTTTTCCATTAGTCTGAAAATTGCAAACATTCTGATTTAGTAGCAGTTTGTATTCACTTTGTGGGAGTGTAACATTGCAGTCTCACTAGCTGGAAAGGAGATGAATTCATACTAGCCAAGAATCTGGCCCTTAATGTACTTAGATGTACTTTTGGTAATGAGCAAATTGATTCTGATAATAGCAGAATCAACCCAAATAGCACAGGAAGCTCTTAAGGCCAAGTCCTTGGTAAGATTCAGAAAGAAAGATTGGACATTTACGTGGATAATAAGTTTATATGGAGTCAGTCTGTCTGTTAACCTCTACCATGTCAAACTGACCCTTCCGTAGATTTTTGTGAGCTTTTCCCAACTCTGTTTTCCGTTGAAAGTACCTGCTGGTATGAGATATTAAGAAATATGATTTGGAGTCCTTACAATTTGAGCAGCATTCCAAGTGGGTAAGGTTCACTGTGATGTCTTTGAACATGAAAAAATCACCAAGCACAGCCCATGTATCAGAGACCAGCAGCTCAGGTGGTGAATGGCCACCTCTGTGTCCCAGGCCTCTCTCAGCTTGGATAAGTACATTTTGCCCACTATATCTGAGAGGTATTTCCCACTCTGGTTAGGACTTTGCTCCAAGGTGTTGCTGTTTCAAGAAGAGCTCAGTGCTTTCCTCAGCACTGGGAGCCAGTACTCTTCCTGGGGACACTCTAGCCACCATGGGACTGGGTTCAAAGTCGCTCAGGTGTGACTGCACTGAGTCAAAGCTCCATGAGAGAAAGCCAGAAAAAGTCAATTCTTGTATGTAGTATGGAGACAGTACAAAATGTGGTGCAGTAGAGGTTAACACATAATCTGTGAGGTGCCCATGAAATCTGATTTTATACTGGACTACATTCCAGCCTGTTACTACCTTGTTTGAGCAGGCATAAATTCCTTGTAAAGCCATTTTGATTTTTGCATCTGACAAGTTACTCTTGTATATCTGCTAATCTTCTGTTTCCATCCATATTTTTCTTGCAACGATACCTATCATTTTATGATCATGCTGACAACTGCCAGTGCTTAAGCTGGGACAGAAATTACAACTGAACATGGCAATCCACCCTTCCATTCCAACCACAACCTGGGAGTATGAGATTGCAGCAGGACCTTCATTTCCCTTGTTAGACCTGCAGCATTTGGGGCTGATGAAGTTGGCAGTAAACCCATCACAAAAGAACCTTCTCCAATATATTATCTATCAAGGCACCATAATGAACATCTGCTGGGGATTGTGATCTGTATGCAGTGAGGCAGCAGCTGTTACACTGCTGGGCTGATGTGCATTGGTGTTCACTGTGCTTGGTGAGGGCAGCCATGAGAAAGCAGAATCGGGGTTTTGCTGGGCTTTTCCTCACAGACATCCAGGACAGAGACCCAGGCTGCTTGTGGGCCCAAAGGGCTCTGCAGGGTGCACTGAGAAAACAACACCTCAGCCTGCCAAGCTGCCCAACACCCTTGGCTGAATCCTTGGAAAATAAAGGTCTATGATGAAAGAAGATCACAAACAGGATTCATTTTACTCTGCCATGACAACTGATGCCAGCTGACTAGAGAAAAGCTGTTTCCCTCTGACTCCAAAACATGTAGCACAATTGACAGGTGAGCCTGGACTCAGAGATGTGTAGTGTTTTGTCACCCATTGCTACACTGACCATGACAGAGGATCTGCAGGGCACATAATGCCATAAGTTGGAGATGCACAGCTGCTCTGGCTTCCTGACAGCTTGAAAACACATTGATAATTTATGAACAACTTCAGAATGTAGAAATGTCTGCACTGGGTAAAAAGAAAGCATGTGCTTTCAGGGTAAAATGTAAGAATAGTGAAATCTTTGTGTGAGGGATTGGTCACTGTCACCTCCTTCTGAAGGGTCTTCAAGAAAGGACCAGAGTGAACATCTTTCAAAACAGTCATGGGATAATTAGTCTCTCTCTTAAGTGACTGAAGGAATGGAAAGCAATCTGTGATCAGCAGCCCATAGCTGTGGTCTGTACAGATTAAGGCAGTGAAAAGAAATGCTTCCTGCTACATTGAATAAGGAATACAAACATACTCTGAATTCAAATAGACAACCAGACTCAAACTGTGTGTGTGGGTTGTTTGTTTGTCTTTATTTTCAATTCATGATAGGAATGACCCAGACCTCAGCATTACCCAGACATCATGCAATACAAGCAATGTTGTAATATGAATAGACAGGGTCTCTTGGCTTTTTATTTCCTTGACTGTAAAGCATCTGAATAGCAGCATAAGCAACTTGGCTGATATGCTCATAGGGAAGGAAAAGTTCATGCACTTGATGAACAAGTTCATGAGGTATCAATCCCTCTGTCCCCTTGCCAAGGATCATGTTTCTCTTTAGTATTCAGTCTAATCTTACAGAGATTCCTGCATTTCCTTTCCAAGACACATCCACACACCTTTCTGTCAAAGATCAGACATGTGGAGCTTTAAAACCTGGATTTTAAGGACTTTGTTTTCTTGAACTGTATAGGTTTAGGGATTTTCATAAGAACTGGAGAACTGAAACTGCCTCTGTAATGGATCATGGAGTCCAAGGAATTGTCAGTGCCAGACGTGGAAATATGATCTGTTCTTGATTAACAGTGGGGTGGAGGGAGCTGATTTTCAGTTTTTCTCCTTTGTAATGCATCTTATTGCTGTCATTTTAGGGTGTGAGGCACCTTGCGAAATCTATGGGGTTCGAAAGGAAGGAGTCTGAGGTTTCTTTTTATTTGCTAAAGTCTGTCTACTCCTAATCTAATAGATATGTGATGGAATTTATACAGCTCCAATTTGTCTGATTTGCTGACAAAGCAGGAAACAGCTGGGATGAAAATGAGCTACAGGGAATTGTGAATTCCTCAGGGAAGATGCCTGGAGAAGAGTTTTTCTTCAGGTGGAGGTAGACTATCAGAAAGAGACTTTTTCCTCAAAGATGAGGCAGGAAAGAGTTCCTCTTTTACCCCAGGGCTTGGGGTTAGCTTCTAGATCAGAAACAATTCACTGGGTTAAGGAAGGCTGGCAGTGCTTGTTGGACCATTTCACAAACCCTCAGAAAATGGGAACATTACCTTCAGTGCCACCCATAGGCAATACTGCTCAGACGACCTTTCCCACACAGTTTTCCCTGCTGAAAGGCCACTTCCCAGCAATTGCTGAATCATCAGCTCCAGTTTACTAGAAAAGCTGTTTGCTTAGCAGAAAATTCCCCGTGGCAATTTAGGTTCATGTCCTGAAAGGAGGTTTTTATTCCCCCTTTTTCTCAGTTTTTTAAATAGACAGTGTTATGTCTCACATTTAAATTCTGGTAAACTGAGAGGTGGAATGGGTTTAAATGCGGGTTTATGCACAAATCTGGATGAGGCAGAACAATCCTCTCCATTATGCCAAGCATATGTGTGACCAAACTCTATCTCATCCAAAGACATTTCCTAGATGGGGAAATTCCAGAGGCTGACTCACAACAGCCCTTCAGAAGAAAGATTTCTCCCTGAACCATGCCTCCATTCAACCCATAAATGCACACCCTATTCTGAGTGCAGCCTCTATTTCTTTATGACACAAAGGAATTTATCCTCTTTATAGTCAGGCAAATAAAGGGGAAAATAAAACTGAATTGTTCCTGAGTGAATATCTGCCTCTGGCATTCAGTTGCAAGATCAGAGATAATATAATTAATGTAGGCAATGGATGGATCTGGAAAACAGACTCATTGTGTTGGTGGTCACTAATCAGTACTGTAGATTATTTGTCTCCAAAGTGTCTCTCTCTTAATGAATGGCTCACTGAGGAGCACTCTTCACTACAAAGTCAGGTTAGTTATTTAAAAGGCAAAGTTCTGGTAGTGGAGATAGAAATTGTGCAGCCAAAATTATTCTTTTCCTGGTAGTAAAACTGCTTCCCTAATTGACATAAGATCTACTGACAAAAGGGCTCTTTTGTGATAATGAGTTGCATCTGCACAGGGAGTTCTGACATTCAGACTGTACAAAGTTGAGTCATCCTGTTTTGACTATGAATGAACGGGGCATCTCTCAATGTCAGTGCAGGGGAATCCCAGTGGTACTTGTAATGCAGGAAATTTCAACTGTGAAGTTAAAGTGTCATTTTAAAACTCTCCTTTATCTGAGTGGAAATGTAATGATTCCTCCCTTCATGGTTTTCCCTTCCCCTTAAGATATTTTTAGGAACCAGTGTGAAATGAGTTTCACTATCTCAACCCTTTGCTCCTTTTTGTCTGAACTAATGCACCACTACAGTGGTAGCAGTGTCCTTTGGCCCAGGGCTGACATCATCTGCTGATTGTCTTTGGTCTGCTCTGTGCTGCCTGTGCAGGTTCCCTCATGAGTGTGAAAAGGAAATTCTGCTCCTGAATTTGAGGGATTAAGGAACAATACATTTTGGTGGATCTCACTGATATACTTCACTATTTCCATTGAGATGCTCAATTCCATTTTCATAGAATCATAAAAAATTCTGAGAATTCAGGTACTGGAATTTTTATGGCCATACAGAAGTTGGAAGAAATTATCCAAATTCTCTGTCTTTGAATCCTACCAGTGTAGAGTTCACAGGTGCATGGTGTCAAAACGGCTGAAGTAGATCTTAAACAGAGTTCATGCCTTAAATTAAACTTGAACCAAGCCCTACTCTAATTGCCAAGTTCTAAGTAGAGCATGATCTTTTGGCTGGTGGGACCAAAGGTGGCCAGCTGGGATGCTCCTGTCACTGATTCAAGATGTGGCTGTTTCTTATCACCGTGGAAGAACAAAAGTCATGTAAACTTGGCTCTGAGGCAGCCACAGAGACAGCACTTACTGACCTGGTAGGACTGCCAAGATGCTGGAGTGGCTGGGAACAGATCCAAGCTCTGCTGAGCCAAAGCCCAAAACATGCTCCTTTCCACCAGCCTTAGCACTTGTAAATATCACAACAGCTGCTGGATGAGGCACCTTGTACAGAAAACAAGTTAATTGTATGTAAGCAATGAAGAGGTATTACTGGCAAAATTGGTCCTCCATGTTTTATAATATTCGCACCACAGTTAATTTGGGTTATTATTTCTGTGTCAAAACCTTTCTTAGTTTTGTAGCTGTGTTCCACCAGCACTGTGCTTTCTGCAGGTGTAGCACAAGGACTGCAGATATTTATACCCACAGTACTTGGAGGCAGTGGAGTATATTAAATTCCAACTCAGTGGAGATTTATTGTGTTCGAATGAACATTGCCTACAGTACAATAACTCCCAGAGATATGAGGAAACATGCTACAGGTACAAGAATTTGCATTTCATAGTTTAGGATTGTAACCGATATGGAAGGTGGTAGAAACCAGAGGCTCAGCTGTGGGACTCTGCTGAAGGTCATTTCTGCTTAGGATAGATACTGCCTGGATTGTGGAATAGCAGAGCCAAGCTGGTGAGGTCTGACTCAAAAGAAATGCAAACAGTTCAACTGTTTTCACAGTAAATATTTGCTAGAATACAAAACCTGAAATTTTGTCTTGTTCATGCTTATTTTTATTTGCTTTCTAGTAAATGACTGAGATGAGAACATGTATTAAATTAATGAATTTTAAACAGAGACCAAATAATACATGTCTTTCATGTAGTATAATACATTACTTTAATACAAATAAACACATTACTTTAAAATATGAGGAATGGAAGCCTAGCAGGGATATTTGTAGACCCACAGAATAGTGGCAACGCCTTGCAATTTGTCACAAAGAATACAAAGCAAGTCTCTGTGTGTCAAATGATGCATCCTATTAAGATAGCAAAGCAAATATCTCTTCCTCTTCAGTCAAAGGTTACATAAACACAATCTCCCTCTCTGTGTCAAGGCATTACTCTTTTCTTGAGTCTTTAAATTTGTAAAACACAAAATAAGGAAAGATAGGCCTCTGAGAGCCAAGAAAGTCTACGACTTCTAGATAAAGATTAAGTGAGTTTTCTGTTGAGAAAAAAGATTCACCGACCATTTCTGTGCCTTGGTCATCTCTCTGTGGATCCCCAATATCAGGCAAAAGCTGTCCTTCAATTTTCATGCTAATGTCAGTGGAGAAGCTCTCATGGACTTGAAGCAGGATTTGGGCCTTTGCAAATGATCAATATAGAGGTTTAGAGGGAACTGTGCTGTTCTAACTTGCTAGACTCATTTTTATTTATAAATATTTGTTATACGGGAAGATCTCGTTCAAAGCAGGTCATTGGAAGTGGCAGGAGCTCATCTCCCTGCAAACCCTCCTATGACTCTTACCCATACAGAAGCAAAAAGCACCAATTTACTGGGAAAATCTCACCCCCCACCTCCTTGTCAGCCTCTGCTGCTAAAAGAGTAAAATAAAGAGTAGGAGACTTTGAGTAAGATTGAAAAAGAGGAAAAAATATGTTCCCAGTGGGCAAAATACTGCTGACATTCTTAATAATAATGAAACATAAGATCACAGTGGGGCAAAACTGAAATTCATTTTGCATGTCAAAGAATTGGTTGTGTTTAATTTGTTTGGGATATTTTACTAGGCTTTGATTTCTTACAGAATAAGTTCAAGGTTATAAGAAGTTTTGCTAGGACTAAACACTCATAAGGCTTTGAGACAAAAGAGAATAAAGCAGAGGAAGGTCTTCTAATTCAGTTTTGATTGATGAAGTCTTTTGTGAAAAATCCTCTTTCTCCTTCTCAGTTTTGCTTTGAATTCATCTTTCAGAAACTAAGAAGGGGCAGTATGAAAAACGATACTGTGGCAGCTATATTTTCTTTTTAGAGTCCTCACTCATCTTTATTCCAAACATCTTGAATTTGTCTAAATGGTTCCCAAATGCTACGGCAGCACTTAAATATCTGCAGTCTTGAGCTGAATTTGACTTTGCTTCTTGCTTAATTATTGCCTTGTAAGCTTTAAACAACCTGATTTTGGTCAAATCATTAAAAAAGCAGTTTTGTTTAGACTCCTGATATGAAAAATCAGTAACAGGGGAACTTCAAAAGCTTCTGAAAGGTCATGATAAACCTCTGGATGATGGGAGGGATTTCATGCAGGTTCTCACATTATGTCCACAGTTTGGAAAGAGAGGAATAAAGGAGCCCTGGGAAACAGGGCACAGAGCTGTCTCCAGGCATGGG
This sequence comes from Melospiza melodia melodia, assembly GCF_035770615.1. Taxonomy (NCBI): domain Eukaryota; kingdom Metazoa; phylum Chordata; class Aves; order Passeriformes; family Passerellidae; genus Melospiza; species Melospiza melodia. Next base: position 10,479,447 of record NC_086202.1, read on the forward strand.
AGTGACTTTCCCTGTGCAGTCAGATGTCTCAATGTGCCTTGGGCTGGCTCTCAGCCCCACGGCAGTGAGGGTGTGGGGTGGCTGCGGGGAACCAAGCTGCACAAAGGGAAATATGTTGGATATCAGGAAAAAGTTTTTTACAGAAAGAGTGATAAAGTTCTGGGATGGCCTGCACCGGGAGGTGGTGGAGTCACCATCCCTGCATGTGTGACTGGATATGGCACTCAGTGCCATGGTTTAGTTAAGGTGTTGGGGCATGGGTTGGACTCAATGATTTTTGAGGTCTCTTCCAACCCAGTGATTCTGTGTATTCTGTGAATTCTGTGAACCACCATGGGTCCACGTATGACGTGTCTCAGTTTTGGCCCTCCTGGATCTCCTGGATCTCCTGCAGTTTCTCCACTAGATGCCTGTGTGTCCTCTCCAGAGCCTCCAGCTGCAGCTGAGAAAGTCTTGCCAAGCAATCCTTTCCCCTCAGTTTTGAAGGAAAACAAGTTCAAAACACTGCTCCCTTTCTTGGCGCAATTCTGGACTGACCTGAAAGACTGTGTGGTTGAAATCAGCTCCCCATTTTCCAGAATTTCAAAGAAAAGAAACAAAAGATATTCTCCCCTGCCCCAAACCTTTAGGATGACTGACTGACAACTGCCTTAGCTTTTGCTCAGAAAAAAACCAAAACCAAATAATTTCTGTTTCCCAAAGTGTGAAGAGAGTGTTTCATGATGGGAACTTTCAAACTAAATGGTTTATATGACCAGTTATTCTTTACCTTTTGGAATTTAAAATAAAACAAAACAATCAACCAACTGCTTTTCTGAAAATAAGCAAGCAGCACAATAAACAAGAACCAAAACCATACAAGTTTGTGAGGAAACAGCCACGTTGAAATGCATGCTTCCCCTCAGACACGCATTTATACAGCCAGATATGCATAAATACATCCTGGCTGGGCAGGACAGGATGGTGTGCAGTTTGCCATGAGGACAGTTTGCTTCCCTTTGCCTCTTTCCCATGGTCCCATGGAAAACCAGGGGTTAATCACAGCCCATGGAAGTGGGATCATCTTCAGGCTGCCCAGAGCCGTGTGGCTGGGCATGTAAAGCACCCTCACACACTAAAGAAATTCCAATGACAAGTTTAGATTATTTTAGGTTTTTAAACTCATGCTTAGTCAGTGTACATTCAGCAGAAATTTAGGAAGTTTTTGCTCTCAAATGAGATGGGAGTGCAAAATTTACACTGGTGTAACTCCAGGAGCATTAATCAAGGAAGAAATTCTTTTTCTGATTCTTTTTTGTGTTTCTAATCTAGAAAGAAAATGAATGCAGGTGGACTTGATGATTTGCAAACGTCTGTCTTTTCATTTAAATTGCATTCACACAACAGATACTAAAATGTTTAGTTGTTTGGTTGGTTTTTTTGCTTTATTTAAAAAGTCTTACTGCATTGTGGTGATTTTTTAAAAAGCAGAAATAACCAATTTCATGAAAACTGTAAGTGTGAAAAACCAATGAATTGCAAAGTGCAATAAATCATTTCTCCAAGGAAGTTCACCTATTTCAATTTTGCTCTCTCTTATGCTGGCTGCAATGCTGAGTGTAACTATGGAGGAACAAAGTTTTTTTCATAGGTTCTTTTATTAATAAGAACAGAATATGACCCACTAGCTAAACAGAAAAATATTGACATTTCTTTTATGATCTAAAGGAAATAATTTGGAAAATATAGTACATGACAGAGGTAATGTTTATATAAAGGTCAGAAATGCAGTTAATGAAATTCTCAGCTACTAAAACTTCTGAAATAATACAACTATAATATTGTCTTTTTGAAAATAGAAACTGTGATTAAAAAGGAAATTTTTGGAAAATTAATTCATAACCTGTGAGGGATGGTGGAAGAGATTTCCTGGTTTTACCAAAGAGCTCAGTGAATAGTGAAACAAAATTAATCACTTGTTAATCAGTGTAAGAACTAAAAAGGGATTGCCCAGATTAACTCACAACTCATTTTAAGTGTTGAAGACCTGAAGAGACGCTAGTCTGAGAGCTGGTATTTAGAGAAGAGAATGAATCTCCGCTCAAATCAATGAAAGTTTTCTCTTATCAAAGGCAGGAAGGACGTTTTCATGTTAAGTGAGTAAAGAAGACACACACGCCCCACAAGTTCCAGAGGTGGAATTACATGCAGAAAATAACTAGCAAGTGGTTTTGAATAATGAATGCATTCAAGAAACTAATGATCCTTACTGGAACTAAGATTTCAACCATGGCATTCATGGGCATATTGGTGACATCAACATGTGGAGATCAATTGATGTCATTTGAATTTATTAGCCACTGTGTTCATCACATCTTTTCTTTTAGGAAAGATGCTAAAAAACCCAATGATTGAAGATTTTAGTAAAAGAGGGAAAAAAACCCCAAATCTAAAAGCATTTGCAATTCTCACTTAAGCATTTTTTTTTTTTTTGGAATTTGATCAAAGGCCATCAAAATTAGAGTCGTCAAAGGAAATTATTCAAATTAAGAAAACTGAGCAGATAATAAGGTGCAGCTTCGTTTTAAGTTGTCTATTAGAAATGGCAGTGAAATATTAATATCAAACAGTGCTGTACGCCACTAAGCAGAGTAGGACCAGCATGTATCTTCTGATGTTCACACTTTTTTTGTTTGACACATAATTCTCTTTACTGAATCTTTAGTAATCATCTCTCGCTACAGCCTGAAGATTCAAACACTTCCCAGATGATTTCTGCCCCCAAATCCAAAATCTGATGTGAGGAGAACACAGGTTAGTGCCAGAGTAAGTAAAATCCATGGGATCCACTGAGCAGGCAGACACAATTCTGTGCTTGGGTGGAGAGAAGCTCTGTGACTTCAGCTGGAGATGCACAGGGCAGCCCTCACACCATGCCAGGACACCATTTCGCAGAAAAGTCAGAACCATTTTCTAATATCACAACTTTTGCAAGGATCCAAATGATTTCACTCTGGGTTTAGCAGCACTGGATGGAGGTGACCCATTGGGCTGGAAGCTGGGCTGGTCACAGAGCAGAACTCTTGGCCTCTCACACCCACAGGAACAAGCAGGAGGTAGAAGCAGCAATTGCACTTGCAAAGAGAAACACAGACAGAAGGCTGCAAAGAAAGCCCAGCTTCACCAGGTAAAAGGAAAATCATTAGCTGAACCATTTGAAGATGAAGGAATAGAAAGAAGAATGAGAAGGAAAATGGAAAGCTTTTTTTAATTTTAGGAACCAACAAATCAGGAAAAACAATGACTTTGGCTAAAACCTCATTCTAGTTTAATGGGCAAGGAAGGCAGTTAATTTTTTCTTTTTTTTAAAGCAATTTATAGTTAACATTGAAAAAGGGAAACAGATGGCAATCAATAACCCTGGGAAATTGTGATGTGAAAAAAAAAGTAACAGGAGGCTACAAATATTAGAGAAAAATCTATGCTTGTAAGTCATACAGAATATTTCCTTGTCAATTATATTAGGTATGAAAATCTCTGCAAAAGATATTACTCTTGTTGGTAGAGAGAGATAATGAAATGTTTTTCGGTGCAGAGAAAGCCAAATTTTCTCAAAGATAACTTTTGTCTGGTAGCTGGGAAAATGCAAGTGATGAGTTTATCACACAAAGATGAAGAACTTTCTAATCCGTGAATAAAATGAGAATGTTAGGCAATTTCTTTTAGAGAATATTTTCTATCTGATAACAGAGTCTAGGAGCTGAAAAAAAAAATATTATAACAGAGGAGCATCTGTCTACCTGATCTCAGGGTGTAATTAACTTCAGCTGGCTAGGGAAACTGCAGAAGGAAAAGACAGTGCTAGTGTTGGACTGATATTAAAAACAAAACAAAACAACCCAAATATGATGAGCTGGTGGCTGAAATGAAAGAGCAGCTCAAGTTATTGGTCTGCTTAGCTAACCCCATATGGCTCACAGGTGCACTGGTGGAAGAAGGGCTATACTACATTTTCAGGCAATAAATACTGAAAAACCAGGAATATAATTGCCCACAATAAAAGCAGATTTTTGCTAAACCTTAGGGAGTTCACGATGGCATGACAAGAAATCATTTTGAAGTGAAAGAATCAGGGAATAAAATCTAGCATTCTCTTTTTGAGTGTCATGAATAGAAATGCTTGCAAGTAGATGAGAAGTCTGGCAACAAAGATGCCCCTTCATCACCCCAGACAGAGGTTAAGCAAGAACCAACATTGGGAAGTTTGAAGAAAACTTTAGAGAATGCAAAGCATATTTTATTTAGACAAGAATATTGATGGTTTCAAATACTGAAAGTTGTGATTGGTATATCAGCAACTCTACTTGGAAAAGTGCAGTGAATTGTTTTGTAAAAAAAGAACAGAAATGTTTGTGTGCTGCATGAATTTCAGCAAGATGGATACAAGCTCCTGCTTATTAAAAGCTTTATCTGCTCCTGAGTAGGTGGAAATTTGTTTGTGCTTTTTATAAACTGCATTCACATAGAGAAAAAAGTAGGAGATATTAAGAACCTCTTTTGCCTGAAGGAGAGATGCACCACAAGAAGCAAAGGCTGAAGTTGAATTAAGACTCAAAAGAAGCTTTTCAGAATACATGGTAATGGTGATTAACTACTGGAACAAAGTACAAGGAAAGGGATAGAGACAAAGTCTCTTCAGATTTTACAGCAAAGTCTGAGAGCTTTTATAGCAGACAAGCTTTAATCTGAGACAAAGAATGCTTTAGTTAAATACAAGTTATTGGACTCAGGGCTGGATAATTGGGTGGCCTGAGATATTTCAATAAGAAAACAGAGATGTCTTTTGATCTTTTTCTTGTGAATCTGTAAGTTGGATTCTATGTGATTCCTATTGCAGAATGTCACCAATTTATTGCTAAACTGAGACGAGTAAGACATTTTTAAAAAAAATTAATTTTCAGTCAAGGGCTGTCTTTATTCAGAAAAACTTCATAAAATACAACCTAGTTAGGAACTTGCTTTTTCTAGAATTCATCAGCTTATTGTAAACTTCTTGTCATCAGTCCTTGTTAGACTGTCCTCTGGCTGGTAAAAAATGTCTTTATTATCCAGAAATACTCTTTGTGCTTCTCTGGAAGTATTTTGTCACTTTTACACTTCCCTTTTTCACAATTTTGGTGCATATTAATGGACATTAAAGTTACAAAATAAAACTTCTCAATGGGAGCAGGCATTTTGTCAGAGTATAGGTGACAAAAATAATTTCAGGGGGTGCAGACTGGGACTGCAGACCAGGTGAAGGATATAGGCTTATTCCTGTATTGAAAACTTTGCATCATGGGAAACTTTCCTATTGTTTAGCAAAAAAGCAAGAGGAAAGCTTTGAAATGTGTTAATTCCATCCCCACTGAGAGATGCAGCAGGGCTCCCATGGAAATGAAAGGAAGTGCTGGAGCAGGACACATCACAGCTTTATATTCCAAACTAAAACATTATCCTCCTTTTTTCACTTGCTTGGTGTCTTGTGTTCTCATTTGCATCAGTGCAGAGTGTAGTGTAGGTACAAAACAACATTAGGTCAGATTTTTCCACTCTTTTATATCAGCTTTAGCATCTGGCAACCTATTTATATTAGCTTTACATAGCACAAATGAGTGTGTTTATGCAGCAGAAACTGCAGAGGGGCTCCCAATAAGCTTTTATTTCTTAGAAAACATTCATAGAGTTCTCCTTAATATTAACTAGGTATGTTAAATTACCCCCTTAATGTGTTTTGCTGTAGAAAATATACAATGTAGTGGTTTCTATTATCTGTTATGTAAAACAAAGTGATTGACTTTGTATCCTACACTTAATACTGTGAATATTCAGGTAGAGCTCATCTCTTGTGACTTCATACCACCTCTATGGACTTTAGTGGATCCAGCAGTAGCATGATCTAGTCCTCTCCTTGGAACTAGGTTCCTTATGGCCTCAGATATTTGGTGTATTTACAACTGTAAATATACTGTTTCTACACTACATGTTAACAGTGCAATACAAGTGTTTCTATGTTCCAGACATTTAGTGTATATATAAAAGATAATGAGGCAAAACAATTGTGCAATGTGCTATCATGAAGCACCCCCCTCACTCTCATAGCCCACCCATCAGCTTGCTGTAAGCTTGATCAGTTCCTTAAAAATGATGAATTGTGATAAAATGTGCCATATTCCTTTCTGCCAGATGCTCTGAAAAGCCTGTTAAAAGTCTATAAAACAAGCAAAATAAGTTCAGTTACGCTCTGCACTTTTTGAGCACTGCTGCTAGCACAAAAATTGATTGATTGTACTTTGTGCTGGTCTAAATCTAGCCTGTTCACCTGCAAAACACTGCTGTCTTGTACTTTTTTTTTTTTTGTTACCATCAGCAACATTCACACAAAAAGCAGGGAAAGCTTTTCCTGGTACAGGGATTTCTCTGTAAGTCTGGTACTTTCCTGCCTATTTTCTCCTCTTGTGCTAATCCCATTAAAAGATTCCCTCCTTGTCCCCCAGCTGCCAGCCGTGTCCTGCTGCTTTCCTGCACAAAGCTGGAGCTTGTCACATCCCTCCTGGCCCAGGGGGTGCCTGCACAGGGACAGGGCTCTGATGGCTCCCTCGGAATTTAACAGGAGCTCTCGCTGGCCACATCAATGCACGGCGCTCTGGGCAGACATGCCAGGAAATGCAAGGGAAAAGCTTGGAGCAGAGGAGCAGCCTAATGTGGGGAAATCAAAGTCTTGCCCTGGTGGTTGGTAGAAAAATGAAGCAGCTGTGATTTTTTTTAATTTTTTTTTTTTTTTTTTTGGCAGGAAGGAATGTAAAGAATGCATTTGTCTCAGCTATAATTGCTACAAGGAGTAAGGCGTGTAAGCGTGTTGGAAATTTTGAGGACAAACAATTTTCAGGAGACACGTAATATAGAACCATTAAACCCAAGAGTGGTTTGGGCTAATGTGAAACTAATGGGAAACCAAAAGTGTATCCTGCCATGGATGTGTAGACATTATGGAGACAATGTTTTTGCATTACTGCTGAAAGATGAGTGAATACTCAAGATATCTGGAGGAAAACTGAGAGAGAGATGATGGTACAGTTGGAGTTCTGGCCACCAGCCACAATGAGAAACCAAGGTGAAGGACAACAGTCTAACTTCTGGTGAATTAGAGGAATGGAAGCTGGGGGATAAGGACAGGTGGAATCCGGTAGTCTAATAATTGGCAATTGAACAAAGTAGGGAGAGGAGAGGACTGAATTAAGGTAAGGAATGTAAGACATTAGAAGAACACAAAAATAAATTTAAATTAGTCTCTGCGAGAGAGCTGGTGGGGAGTGTTCAAGTTTAAGGTGTTGATATTGAAAAAGGGCAGGCAAACAGCTGAGTCCCAGTAAGCAAAGCTGCAGGTTTGATGACAGAAATGTGGTCCTGAAGAGCTCGTGGGGGCCTGAGTGGTCCTGGGGAAGCAGAGGAGAGAAGTGCACCAGGTGCAAGAGAATAAACTTTAAAATTTAAAAGATAATAAACAGCCTTTGGAAAAGAGGAAGGGTAATAGAGATTACAAAGAGCCATGGAGATTTTGCAAGCAGACTGTGAGCATATGGTAAAGGCATAAACAAGGTGCTGAGCAAGATTAACCAACGTGAGCAAGGATTGCTTCCAAGAGACATGTCACATTCCTTGGAGCAGAAAACCCTGGAGGTGTTTTGCGTGTCTGGGAAAATGTCTCGTGTGTGCCTGGCTGTGCAAACAGTAATTCAGCACAATCACAGAATACTGTGGGTTAGGAGGGACCTTTAAAGATCATCTGGTCCAACCCCCTTGCAATGAGCAGGGACATTTTCAGTCACATCAGGCTGCTCAGAGCCCTGTCCAGCCTGACCTTGACTATTTCCTGCTGTTTTCCCAGAGAATTGTTCCCAGTGTGGGCTGAAGGGCAGTTTTGCGCTGCCCTGCTCTGTGTTGGCCTGTGTACTGCAGCATGCCGCTTCTAGAGGATGGTTTGGTGTCTCCACCTCAGTTACCACAGCCAAACCCATTTCTCTCTGCACTCCTGCCCCTGCAGGCTGCTGGTTACAGCTGTTTTTAATAGCCTGATTCCAAGAGTTTTTGGTGGTGTCTGAGGAGGCTGAGGGTTAGCCTCAGGCAGAGAGCTGGAGTAGGTTCTCTTAAATGCTGTGAATAAAAGTAACACAGATGCCGCTCAAACAAGTGAGAGGCAGTTGCCAAAAATCAAAATGCCAGACAGGCACTGCTGACAACAATTCAGACACTCCCAGACCTCACAAAATACCTGTGCACACCTGTAACAGTGCCAGGGTTGCCCCCACTATCAAACAGTCCATGGAGAATTACTCTTTCCAGCAAGGGAGTGCTACAGCTCAGTTTAATTTCCCTTCTCTAGCCTGAATGAGGCTGAAGGGTGGTAAAATGCTTCCCAAGGGGGTCAGCAGCTTTCTGAAGACAGGAGGTAAAATGCTGCCTCTTCAGCACGTGTTTTAATAAACAATGGAAGGCCATTTTGTCAGTAAGGTATGAGAACCTTATTGGCTGCTGGAATATCTTTGGTTATCGGCAGAATTCAGTCAACCTTCCCTTTTTCTTCATCTGTCTCTGTCACTTGCACAGAAATGCAAAACCCACAAGATTGAAAAATATTTTGGCTGTAAAAATGTGTTTACATTTCTGTACCCTCACTTTCATTAGTTTCCCCAAGAATTCAAAAATTTTCGAGTTACATGCAGCAGTCACTGGGGACATTTCAAGCTGTTAGTTAAGCAGAGGCTTGAGTTCTGTCAAGAGGAATTTATACATTAAGCCTCTGGCATCATTTCTGCTCCAAATGAGAAATGCCCTTGAAGACCAAGGTTTGAGGTCAAAACTGCTGCTGCCTGTACCTGATCTCACTCCTCCAGTGGTTTTGTCCTGTTGAGAAGCAGGGTATGAGAGAAGCCTTGTGAGTTCCTCAGTGCTCCCTTGTCTCCCAGTGTCACCCCTTGGTGGTGGTGCCTCTGGAGGCTTTGCCAGGTGGTTGCTCCCACCAGTCCCAGCTCACTCTGCCAAGAACAGTTTTATGTGATAGCCTTGTCCCAAATACCAAGTGAGACTCAGTCATTTTTTACCTAAGCAGTCCTTTTGTCAGGAAGTTTCTGTCTGCATCTGAAGTTGAGCTTAACATGTACTTAATAAAGAAGTTATAGCAAACATACTGATAATGAAACGATAATAATAAACACATAATTATAGCATATTATATGTATACTATAGAGATATAATTAAAAGTTACAATAATAAATAGTGGTATCATTCCCTGTTACCCCTCAGACACTCCATTTACCACAGAGCTGCATTCTGCTCCCAAAAAATAGAGCTAGCTCTTCATCTCTCAACAATGGATACATGCAGACAGGTAAAAGAGGATTTTGGTTTTATCTAGATAGTGTGAGGTGTACAGCACAGAAAAGGAATCAGAGATTGATATCTGTACAAAGGCATTTTAAAAGGAAGAAAAGCAGGGCAATTATCCACGATAAATATGTCACACACCCATGCCAAAGAAAGGGAATGTAAGCACACCATGAAAGACCCATCTAATCAGAACTTCAAACTCTCAGTTCTGGTGCAAAAATTACCTTGAATAAGAATCAAATGGATAAAGGAGTGGATCATTGATGCTTGTGATGAGAGACTGTTGTTGCAGAAAGCCTCCATCTAGATCAAAATGACATTATGATTTGTGCTGTCTTTCTGATGGTGTTCTCAGTAAATTTAAACTAAATACAGGAAAACAAACCCTTTCATCTGTCCCAGGCCATGAACTTGTCCTCATGGCTATGAGGCTGGCAGAATTATTTTCAGTGCAAATTTTTGGGGGGGCATGGGTTGGGCAGTTTATTTATATATTTTTGTGGTTAAGGAATTCTAAACAGGGAAGGATTGCTTTGCTTTTCTCAGGGAATTGGATATGGAGTTAATGCCTAATCACACTTAGCAATTTGATACTCCTTAATAATCAGTCTCCTGCTAATTTATGGAGACCTAATTCATCAGTCATTTTAAATCACTTTACCTTCACATTAAAAGATAATATTAAAAAAATTAAAATCATTTTTACCTAATAGAAGACATTTCTTAGTGCCACAAGCAGATACTTATCAAATAAAATGCTAGACAATTATCACTTCCAGATTGTTTTTTCTATATGTAGCCAACAACAAATTCTGGGCATGCTCTTATCTTATATGTCTGGGTTTTTCTAAGGCTGGATGATCAGACAGACCATGCTGCAAAGCTGGAGGTTGGATCTGAAACCTTTGGAGGGATGTTAGAACTGATATTCTGCTTCCAGCCTTAATCAACATCCTCAAAGATGCAGCAGATAGCACAAAACCAGGGTTTGTATCTGCATCTTTCAGGAGCCTGTCCCAGTTCTGGCCTCTATGCTGTGAGCATCCTTAAAAGATACATCAAACAGCACAACATGAGTTCAAAGAACTTTGCTTGTAACTGCAATGAATCTGAAATGTACTGGTGAAAGATTTATTAATGTCATGCAAGGTAGAGTGTCCTCCTGTTAGCAGAGACCTGCTGAACGGCTGAGTGAACAGGTCATCAGAGAGAAATCAGCAGGGTAATTGGAGCAGCATTCTTGAGCCTAATTGCAGCAGAGGTTAAGTCTGTGTGTGAGCAGAGTGCTGAATAGTGACAAGGACACAAAAATAAAGCAGAGGCAATGGAGGCCACACCTCCCCTCTGCTGTTGCAGGGAACAGGGATGTGTGGCTCAGGGATGTGTGGCTCAGGCTGAGGCGTTGGCACCTCCCTGGAATTTCCATCTGCAGTGACTCCACTGGACTCCAGCCAAGATGTGGGAACAAAACAATTTTCTCTGGGGAGATACAAACCTTGTATTTTTGTGCTTTTGGAGGTGCTGGGACAGAAACAGTGAAAATTATGACTCAGAAAATGTATTGGGATGCTTTTCTAGTGTGCAGAAACACCCAGCTGAACCTACAGGGTTCTGTAGGCCTTGATGACGCCACCCCTTGTGACATTAGAAGATATTTGGTGGTTGAGAGGGTGGGGATACTCACTAAAAGTAATGAAAGCCACATACAGAACAGCCCATTGCTTCTGGGGCACTCAGAAATATTATCCTGGGCTTTGGCCCACCAGTACAGAATTTCTACAGCCTCAACTACTCAAAAGGTGATTTTTGCATTGCTATAGTACATGGACATAATTTCATTTAGCAGTCTGAAATTAATTTCTACTCTTATTTCTAAGTCTGAAAAGCAAGCTAATTGTATTGCCTAGCATTCAGCAGGGTGAAATACTTTGAAGATTCTAACAATACTTTATTCTGGCTGAAAGTGTTCTGACCTTGCATCTCAGGTTTTGAAGCCTTTTTTAGTAAGGCTTTTGAAAGATGCAATTTTATTTCGCACATTTTGTTTAGAGTGGCTAACTCGTATTGTAACTGTACCATCTTTCCTAGGCATCACATGTTTTCTGCCTTTTATCCCAAAGGTATGAGTCATGTCCATGGCCCAGCATCTGACCCTTGTCCATCTGATCCTGCCTGCACTCTGATCCATTGTGCGGGGTTTAGGTATATATGGGAAAATACATGTCTAATTGTGTCAGGAACTCACCCATTACTGAGGAAACCATGGGCTGCTGTAACTACGTCTAGATATGGACAACACTGGACAAAATAGACTAGTGAAGAGCTTTTTTTATTTTCAGCACATCAGTCTCAGGACATTGTTAGACAATGGAGACAGGGTGTTAACAGCTGGCTGATCTACAGGGAATGTCAGAGAAGGTGGGGTAATACAGAATGACATAAAACCATCTCAGTCTAGATTTCAGCTAATCGTACATAGAACAACACATATTGACAAGCATTCTATCTAATCTTATAAAACACACATAATGGGAGTTAAAACAAAGACTGGTTCATAAGAGACAAAGAACAGAGTTCTATTCATGCTAACTTTCTAAAGATATACATTAAATAACTTTGTTGCCATCCTTAAGCCAATTCTACAGAGGCCTATTGTTATTTGTCACGTATGCTCTACTGCTTTTCTGCTGTATTTGCAATGCTAACAAAACTTCAGTCTGAAGCCTATGCTTTTTTAACCATTTCCTAAAAACCCTCTAACTTTATGGATTCCAACACATTGTTACCTTTTCAAGAGCTTATCTTCTCACTGTCTCCCAAGTTCTCACTTTCTCCTGAGTTCTTCTGGGTTTCTCCTCCCATTTTGGAGGATCATTGTGGTCACCCATGGGGCTTATTGAGGAGCTGGTGGAAAAGTTATTTTGTTGGACTTCAAATTTTTTATCCAATCTCATCTGTCACAATGGCCAAAACAGCTAATATTAGGCCATTGATGGATTGATTTTACCATCTATGGTAAAAGAGCAAGCTGACCTTGCAGGTATTTTCTTTGTCTTTACTACACCCAACACTGACAGGCCAATATTGAGGCACTTCTGCCTGCTACTATCAGCCACTGAAAATGCTTCATTGATTTGTAGAGCACGGGTTCTTGGTTCTGAATGTAAGCTTCAGCTGATAAAGGCTCTGGAAGCAGAGTGCTATTAGGCTATAAATGAAAGCTCATCACATGCTGACATTCATCCCTCTCTCTAAGTCAGATTGGCATGGTAACACAGCAGGTATTCTTGTTTTGGATTCAAAGAAATCTAAAAACACAAAAGTAAAAATTAAAAACTCATGTATAAGAAATTAACAACAAAACCAAAAAGAAGTAGCAGGCAGACATCAATTTTTCAGAGCACTGTTTGGCTAACCCCAGCTTTAAAAAACCATCAGTTATTTTTACATGATAGAAAAATTCTCTGTGATGAATATTTTTACCAAAGGAAGTTGTTGACACTCACTATCCAAAATCTCCCACCCTGTTGCTCAAGTAAATTCTGTTAAGGGTAAAAGAAATACAAAATTAATAGATATTTTCTTACACTGGAAGGAATAAGTAAATTCAACCTTCCTCCCTGATGGCATGGAGAGTTAAATGGCTCAAAGATCCTTACCCAGGCACAATGGCTTGGGATGCTCCCCACAAGTGTGCAGCAACCTTACTCCAGAATTATATGTATTATAATTATTGTTGCCACCGAATCTCCTGGTATAAAGAATTTGCAAGGTCCTTGTTTAATTCCTGTTTAACACTTTGTCCTTGTGTTTTTCCAGTTTTGCCCCCGGTACAGCTCACCATGCAGACACTGGCATGTGCAGGGGTGCCAGGCCATGGATACAACAGGGAGGGGATGAGCTGGCTGGAGAGGGGCTGTGCAGAAAGATGGAACATGATGGGCTGTGAGTGCACCTGTACCTGCAAATCCAGTGGGGGAGAATGGGCCTGACATCCACATCCATCATCTGGAAAAACACTAATTTAGTTCAGCAATGCTGTCTGTGCATGGTGGGATAGAATGTAAGAAAATATAGTGCAGAATGTAGTCTCACACCTGAGGAGTTGCAGCTGTGCTGATCACCAAAGATTAGGAACAGGCCTGCCCTTAATGGGCCACAGCTGTGTCCAATAAGGATGAGTGCTACAAAAGAGTGGGTTGGCTGGGTGAGGAGAGAGTTGAGGGTTTGTTGATTGTGCTATGAAGATGGTGGAGTCAGTGCTGTGAGGAGCTGCGCATGAGAAATCACCAAGAAGGTATGGAACTTTTGAAGTAAGTTGACAACATCTGTGATCTTGGTTTATTGCTTAGACTGCCCCCAAATTGCAACTACCAGCAGCTCTCTTGAATCCATGTGAATTTAGATACAGCCACAGCCTCTGTCCATGCCACACCATGCTTCTTGCTCTCAGGTGCTGCTTTGTCCTCCTTTTCACTTCATTTGAATAAGCTAGTTTGTTTGCCTGCTGCAGCATGGCTGAATCTTGGTTGCTGGATTTCTCTGGCATGGCTGCATTACTTGCTTCTTTAGGAAAGTTTTCCAACAGCCTTAGGAATTCTGGTTTAACAGGGCTGCCTCTCAAGTTAGTTAAACATTTTTTTATCTATTGGCTGATGTCTTTTTTTCATCATAACAGTAATATATCTAGAAAATCCTGCATTGTGCAGCCTCTAAACAAAATCATATCTAGACATGATACTACTGAAACCAAAATGAAGCTGTTGAAAAAAATCTAGAATGTCATAACTGATACAATAGACAGGGAGACTCTGTTTAGAGAATCTGAACAGTGCTCATAATACAACACAACAATAATGTTGTTAAAATATAAAGATTCCATTCAATACAGAAAGAAAAACTCCTGTAAATCATCAGTGGTGGTTTTGTCTAATTTTTACATCTGGAAGAAAATAACCCTGTTCATTTTCATATTGAAGGAATATCCTCACTCCATGTAGTGCCTGACATTTCTTCCTCTTTTTTGTCCTCTTGTGTGTGTGTGAAAGATTTGTCAATAGCAATTTAATTATGCAGAGAAGTTGTTTCTTCCTTTCCATGTGGATGCTCTCTTGATGGTCTCCTGCACACTTTTATCCAGACTCTCTTCATTGTGAGGCTGTGTGAGATCAGCCACAAACAGGGAGAACGTTTAGCCCATTCTACCACACATCATGGAGCAGGGCTTCACTAGTAGAGCAGACTTTTCCCAGTGGTATCCAAAATATGGTGATTTATACAGCTGGTGAAACTCCCTGTGTTTCAGTCAATGTCCCAGAGTGAGAATTCATCATTCAGAGCATGCATGAAATATTAAGTTCTGAATTCTTGCAGATGTTAAAGACTTCAAAATATCTGCACACAGAAGTTAATGCTGTAGATTAAGTTTTGCTCTATGAGCAGGATTCAGGATATGATGGGGTGTTTTCTCAGATTCTTCCCTCACAGCTAAATATATGCTGCAAAATTCTTCTTCCTAAAATGTTGCTGCATCTGCTCAGAACAATTAAAGTAGCTATAATATCCCTGCCCTCAATATAGATGCATTTTGTGAATGGAAGGCTAATGCTGCATATGCCCATTATTTTATATTTTTGATACAAGATTGATCAGTATTGATTATACAAGCAGCAACATGGAGATTTGTTATGCTGCAGAAGTCTTGTGGAAAAACCCAAGTTTTCCTTTAAGTGAGAAACAAGGAGGTGATGGATGCCTCAGCATGACCACACTTAGAGGAAATCATGGCGACAGTGTTTCAAAGATTTCAAAAGCAGATCTGTCAGTCAGCATTCAATATTCTTCCTGACCTATGTGAGAATGAAAAAAAAAAAAAACACCAAATTACAATATGATCTTTATTGAGCCTATGGAAAGATATCAGTGAGGAACAAAACTGGAAACCATGAGAACCAAGATACATCTGCAGCCAAAACCAGGTATTGGAGGATGAGAAAAATCTTCCTGGGGTGGTGTTAGCTGATTACTGTCAGATTGTTCA
This sequence comes from Melospiza melodia melodia, assembly GCF_035770615.1. Taxonomy (NCBI): domain Eukaryota; kingdom Metazoa; phylum Chordata; class Aves; order Passeriformes; family Passerellidae; genus Melospiza; species Melospiza melodia. Next base: position 10,494,892 of record NC_086202.1, read on the forward strand.
GAGAACTGTGCTAAGCTGGCAGAGCTTTTCTGAAGCAAGACACCTTGACTTGAGAAAGATGAACTTACTGGCCTAACACAGTTAAAGGACTAATTGCGCTGGGTTGCCACTTATAAATGCAGTTTTCACCTTGCAGCAGACTGGAAAACAGTCTTGAATGGCCATAATCGGTCAAAAACAAGTAAAGTGCAGGGAGGAGATGGCTTTTCCTTCTCTAACATGTGACATGTTTTGTCTTGCTGGGATCTGATGTGCTATTAATAAAAGGTGCTTTTCTGTGCTAGTTTCTAGCTGAGAAACCCTCCAAGAAAAACAGCTAGAAGGAAATATGTACAAATGAAGGATCCTTCAGATTTCCCCCAGGACAGTTCTGTAGCTGCCCATGCAATTCCACCAGAGGTGAATTTGTTTAGAAGAGTCTGCATCTTGCTAACCCAACCTCTTCAAGAATTGGGTTCTTAGTGCAGCTGGTGAAATGATGGATGCAGAACAAAAACAGAGATATCCCCTCCATTATTTTTGATAAAAATGTCACACTAAGTTGCTACCAGGACCCATATTCCTTTTTCTTTTTCAGAAAATAGTATAATATCTATTATTCAGATTTTCTGTCTCATCCTGACTGCTGTTTTATTATTGCACTCTTTGGAATAATAATAGGAAATGGGCTAAATGGAAAATAGAGAAAGTGAAATCCCATAATAGCACTAACTAGCAATAACCTCTGTAACCAGCCACCACAGGCACTGAAACCTTTTTAATTTCTAACTAGAAAAAGTAGCTTTGCCCTTGTGAATCAATGACATACTCATGCAGGGTGCCTGCAGTAGGGTATTTCATGTACTCTGGGAGAGGAGAATGAAAATTGAAAGTAGATGGAAAATCTGTTGACTGGTTTTGAAATATAGCTGCTCGACCATCTTCTTTTATTTAGGCAAAGCAACTTGTAAGTAGAATTCCCCTCACTGAGGTGTTATTGCTGCCAGCTAAAGCACTGCTCGCTGCAGATGCACCTTCTGTGTTGCATTTCAAACCCTTTCAGCGGGGGATGAACATTCTGTTGTCTTCTTTTTCTGAAAGATTTTCTGCCAAAAAAGCATCCAAACAGCCCACCAAGGAGAAAAGCCCCGACTTCAAAATATTCCATGCTTTCCACTATTTAACTTTCTGCTGTATAGAAGGATATAGTCTGTCAGAAGGCACAAAGATGTTACAGAAAACAGGGGAAACGCGTTTTAAAAGAGTCCATTCAATACAACAGCAAACATTATTTTTTTTTTGCCTGTAGAAGGTGTGAGGTGAAGGTGTTTGAAAGCTGGAGGCAGAAATGTGCATGGTTCAAAAAAGCTCATTTATGTTGGCAGATATCTGTGCAATTTTAATGGATATCCTTACTAACTGTGCACAATTTTAAACTCTGAACTTTATAGCTAATGTTAAGAAAGGTGGAATTGACCATATGCCAAATAAATGATACACAATTTGTCTAACAAGTGATTGGAATAAATTTTACCTGCAAATATGTTCATGTATTCATTCTTTTAATTATGTGATTTAAATGATTTCTACATTATTATATTGTGTTATTATGCTCACAGTAAATGTTTACATAATTTGGATGTTTTCAATAATGGCAGGAGGACTAAAGAATTAATGACGTTTTCAATGTTGCTAGGTTGAAATACCCAAAAAAAGCTGGATATAGAAGAAAGTTTGGACCCAATTTGGTGTTCAGACATCCTAGGATTCAGTTTATGGGTAAGCTAGTGGAAAGACCCACTGTGCTGTTAAATATTCTTTGCTATTTATTCTTTTGTAATCAACAGCTACCACAGAAAGCTTCAAGGCTGGATTTTCTAAGACATAGAATCCCAAAGTTTCAAGACTGTTTAATCTTCTGCACCAGATATGACTTCTTTACACTGAGGTTAAAAATAGAAAGGAATTTCCAAAATAGCTTTTTTACATCATTGTACCTCTTTTTCTTAGTCAGCTCCTAAACTAATATTGCAGTAATTCCAGATTTAATGTACAGTCTAAAGAATGAAGAGACTTGATGGCAATTACTTGTCACTGATCAATTAAGGTTCCCCAAAGCAATGGCACTGTTCCCTAATGAGTCTAACATTGGGCAAGGACATGACAGAAATTTGTGTTCTCTTTGCATCAAGTCTGGATCTGGCTGTGCATCAGTTTCTGTCTCCTATCTTGTTTATATAAGTGCAAGTGTTTGCCTCTATAAATTTATACACATTTGAGAAAGGAAATATTTCTTGTTTAAGGTCTGTTATCCCAAAAAATTCACCTTTGTTGGAATTTTCAGCTGATGTTATCCCAATTTTTTGGACAATGTCAGAGTTGTGTATTCTGGAGCTGCTGCTCCTGGAAAGGAGATGAAGCCTTCTTTCCCAGCCTAATGGATTGAACTGTCTCTCAGCCTCTTATATGATGTATCATTGCTAGCACTGTCTCCAAGCACTAATAAAGAGAAGACTCAATAGTATTGGCATGATAAAGTGGAAACTATTAATAAGGAAAAGCAAGTCCATCATACTCATTAAATTTAAGCGTAAGGGAAAGACTACAGTGCATGTGTGAGTGTGATGTGGCTGGGGAATTATATTACAAGGACAATCAATTTCCTTGCAGAGTTTTTGTTGTTGCTGTTGTTAGTGAGTAATTAATATAAATAATGCTGACTGGTTTTAAATATTGAGGATACCAGGGAAAAAGTGTAGAAGGTGGCAAGCAGATGGATCATTTAATTTATTCCCCAATTACAGCTGACATGTTGGGTATAGAAATCTGTGAGTCATCTATTATTTTTTATGGTCCATTTTACAGCTGTGTTTATTGTTATAATAAATAAACACATTATCTCATTAGACTGGTATTGTAGAAAGCTTGCAATATAACAAACATCCTCCTCTTTTCAGCTTTTCCCCCCTGTATCAGGGTCTTACAGTCAAAGAGGAAAGATGTATTTATACCTTATTAAGAATAGGTAGATCTCACACAGCTTGTAAAAGTACAGAGACATCCTGTGAAAACAACTCTCTCAAGTCAAGGTAAATAAATCTGATTCTTTTTAGTGGAGGTAATGGGGAGAGTCCTGCTGTATCTTTTCCTTGTTTGACAGAGCAGAAAACACACCACTCGCCCTCGCTCTCCAGGCAGTAAATATACATTGCAGATAAATGTCAGATTGGCAATAAAGTTCATTGTATTTAAGTTTCAGACTATCCCATAAAATGGCAATTTGATGGGGAAAACCGACTGAGTCTTACAGTACTTAAAATTCAGGAGCTGTGTGTGTGTGGCTGGCAATGGGAAGGATCTGTGGCATTTAGCTGGATCTGGCAGGGGGTGGGCACAGCTCTTGGGCTGGCAGAGCAGCAGGACCTGCTCTCTTGTTCCCCCCTCTGACAGACACTTGTGCGTTTGGTAATTGCTTTGGGGGAAGGCAAGGAAAGTAGAAGCAAATGGTTGCTGCCGCTGTGCCCCAGCCTAACACAGAAACACAAGTCTGACTCCCCAGCCTCCCCAGGGCCTGCCTCAATGCAAACCATCCCCAAATCTGCCATCCTGTGGCAGGAGAAGTTATTCCTCGTTCAGCACTTGTGCTTTCAGGGGGCAGGATTCAGTTTTGTGCATCCTGCTGAGAGGATTTTGTGCACGGTTCAGGATTTGGAGTGACCTGGGGCTCACATGTGTCTTCTCCCTGTGCGTGGCAGGAATCACAGTATCCGAGCTGGGAAGTCATCAGAACAGCTGTCAGGGCTCAAGGAAGCCGCTGCTGCTGCTGTGTGGCTGTCCTCTTAAAATCTATGGACAAGTTGTCCCCAGGCAGGCTGGCATCTTCTACAGATGAGATGCTCAGTGTTTAGCCAGGGAGGTGGCACAGCAAACCTTCCAGCTGCCACCAAAAACCCAGGATCAATAGTTCTAAGGGAGATGCCAACTGTCCTCGATCCAGTGCAACAGATCTAGCAACTTTATTAACTGTTTCACTGACTTCAAGCTCTGAAAATGAGGAAACAGGTTAGCTCAAGCAACATTGGATCTCAAGTGGGGCTGATCTTGCTTTCTATGTGGAGTAAGATTAAATTTACTAGTGGTAAAAATTATCCATTAACGTATTTTCTCACTGTTTGTGCCATTTGTCACTTTGCATTATCTACTGCCTTCCTTAGAACAATTGCCAAAAGAAAGTAATTCCTAACTTTCACTGTTTTAAAAGAGGATGACTAGGTCCTTGCTCTTCCCTCCAGAATAAAGCATTCAGATATCCAGTCAATGGTAATTTTCATTCTTTTGAGCCAGGTTAGGAAGTGTCTCTCTTAACTAATTCTCAAAGCTCCTTCTTCTGTAGAACCATAACTATACCAAATGCTCTATGCAGCACATTTGAAAGAGTGGGGATCTTTTCTTCTGCATGAGTAGTTGAGATGTTCCAGAACACAAAGTTTTTGTTTTACAAGCTCATGAAAGTTCAGTGCTACAAGTTTTAAAAGCAACTGTGCTCAGTGGTTACACAGCAGAGCAGATAAGGCTGAGCTCTGTCTCTTGTGGCTGTGGTGAAAATCCAGCCTTCAATTGAAGGATTTTATGTGGGTGACCAAATCAAAAGCTGTATTATCAGCTGATATCCTGGGAATGTTCATCTGAGGACAGCAGTTTAGTCATCTGAAGAAAATGAGTGAGAGCACTGTTCTCCAGGAGCTGCATTTGCTCAATTGAGGGCTGGGGGAAGATGGCTCTGGGCAGCCCTGACACAGGAGAAATGACCCACCCAAGGCCACCAAGGAACAGGAGCTCTGGGTCTGAGACCCACACCAGTGCCCCTGCTCTGCTGAGGCAGGATGCCAGTCTCCAAGGATAATGAAAAACAGGCAGTGAGAGAGATCTGTCAGCAGCTGTATTTCAGCCTGGAAACAAGGAGCTTCCCCCCCATCACTTCTCCCATTCCCTACAGACACAGCTCTCCACGATGAAGCTGATACATGTGCTATTTGTGTTTTCACATTCCATTTAGAGAGACAACAAGAGCTTGAACTTTGGATGAGAGGTCACCAGTCTGGGGAGGAAAAAAAAAAAACACAAGGAAAAAACGTTTCAGAAAGGCTCTTTTAAGCAGCATTAGTTCCTGGTTGCATAGCACACTCATCAGCTTAATCCCCTGAAGTGTCACAAGAACAGAGCTTTTCCAGCAAGCAGAAGAACAGCATGTACAAGCAATTTCACATTATGTTCCTTCCTGATGGCTCCACAGTCTCGCCTCTTAGGTCTGCTGCTGATATACATCAAGCTTCCCATCTGATGTATTACATCTACCACTGAACTCCTGTCCAAAGGAGATTTCTTGTGGAAGAAGGACTGTATCTGTAGGAAATAAAAAGGAGGGTTATAATTTAAAATATACTTTCTGGAGTTCAGTCAGTGGAATACTGTGGGAGAGAACACAGGACAAATTTTCAGCCCCTGATCTTTGACATGAGCATGTTTGTAATGCATGTACAACCTCATCAGTTGAGGTGAGACCATGGTCTAAAGAAGAGTAGGAAGAATGTATATCCACCAAAAATATGTTCTGCTAGTTATGTTCATACCATGATATTCAAAGGAAGGATGCAGGAATACTGAATTATACCCACCTAGTGAGATCTGGGTAAAGAAAACAGACCTGCGGGCCACAAAGTAAATCAAATCTGAATTTCTGTTACTGTAGGAGCAAATAGCTCAACTTTACTGTGTTCCCCACAGTCTGCTGAAGGGCTATTACCCATTCAGTTATCTATGGCTTCCTCCTGCTTGCTCCTATTGCTACTCACAGCTTAATAATTCTCCACATAGCCACTTGCCCTTAGTTGTTTCCAACTATAATTAGACTAAAGATTTAGCAATGCTTTTCCCCCTATTTACTTGTAAGATATGGATGAGGACTTGGTGTCTCTCTTAATCAATACCTCTACTCACAGCTTTTAAAGAACTGCCAGCTCAGGACGATGCTGATGTCTCCAGTGATGTGCAAACAGGGTGAGGAGTAAACAGAGAGCTGCTGCAGCAATGCAGGTGCTTCAGGTGCTTCTGCAGTGAGAACCTGGAGTAAACAGCCTTGCTTTCAGTGGACGCCAGCAGAGTAAGGCAGCCTTTTAGCCTGTGCAAGGATTTTTGAGGCAGCAGGAACGTGCACTCAGGTGCCTCCCTGTTCATGCTGTACTGAGCATCAGCATGCCTGGACCAACATGCCACATTTCTCCTGGAAAAGGCCATCAATATTTGGTTTTGTTTTGAGTAGTGTTAAATGCTGGGGGTCAGAGTAGCAAAATAAAATCTGTTTTCCCTGTGCTGTCAAATGTCATCAACAAGCTTTGGAGAAGTATGTATGTAATATATTTATAGAGACGTAGTTTTAGTGTGGAGTTATGTATTGCTCATTATTCTGTCTTCTTTGTAGGAGCATTTGCCTTTTTACTTAAGTCTAGTAAAGTAAAAGTAAAGCAAAGCTTTATTGAATTAACATATTTTTGGGTGTGGAAAACAAGATTAAAGAACATACAAAAGTTAAATGTTGTCATACTATTAACAAAGATTCAAGAGGTTGTTCTAACAGAGACTCCTTTACGTTTGTTCAGTTCCTCAATGGGGTTCTCAGACTCAGGACAAAGCTTGTGAACAAGAAGGATTTGAGTTTGCAGGACTGGAACCAAACTTTGGTTTATTATTGATAGCAATTCATTCTCACAACTCCATTTCAGTTGGAGAGTGGCAGGTCTGGACCCTGTTTTGTCTCAGAATGCTGAGGACCTGGGGAAGAACTGGGTTTGCATTTCATCATGGCTCCTGCAGCAGAACTACATGGATAAAAGGGGGGATAAGCATCAGTCCCTGCCTTACTCCTCTCTCCCCTGAGATGGATTAGATTCAGAAGCTCAGCTTTCCTACTGCTGGTCCTTCATTTAAAAGGAGTAGACCTTTGTCCCTTCCACCCTGGGAGCTGCCACGTGGTGTGTCAGATTTGGTACCTGCCTTTACACAAGGCATCTCTGCATTCAGCCAAGTTGTTCTCCTGCTCCTCCTCCAGCCTCCAGAGGCAGAGGCCATGTGGGGCAGGGGCTGCTGCTCTCTGTTACTGCAGTCAGGAGGGAGCAGATCTGTTTTGCTCAGCCATGTTCTGCAACGTTTTGTTGCCGGGCTCAAACTCCATGAACCTTTCAGGGATTAAAATTGATGAGATTCTCTGCTGCCACCAGGCTCTTCAGAATACATGATTTTCCTGAACTGCAGTCACTCAGAGTGGGAATTGCAGTCAGAAGGTCAGAAAGCTGTTAAGAAAAGAAAGTCTATATTGCTGTTTTCTATTATTTGAGGCATAGAACTGATACTAAACATTTATTGGTTTGATAAAGACTTCCTGTACCCCAGCAGCTATACAGATCATAGAATTAATCCAACAAAATTTTGTAATTGATATATAAGAGAAGAAAAGGCTCTTCCAGTGATTTTTGACTTCTAAAAAAAATTTATTGTAGAGAACTATACATTTAAGAAGCTTAAGATCCAGAATGTGATGTTACTCACAGGCTTAAGCTGCATTGTGCTGATCAGTCAAGATGGAAATGCAGGATGAAGCTCTGGTCTCAATAAACTTGTCTGATTAATTTCCCCTACTGGCATTAATATATCAGCTGCCCTATCTCTGTTTGAGAGGCATTTGCATCACAAAGAAATTATTTTATCTCAGCCTGTAAAATTTGAAGTGCTGGTGGCTCACAGACATTTCCTGTCCAAGTTGTTGTCCTGGACTGAAACTTCACAGAGGAACAAGCTCTTGTCTCATTGTATCACTGTTATCAGCCTTAGTGTTTCTATTTTCCTTTATTTTTGTTCATGCAGTCTAGATTTGTTTCAAACCTGTGGTGAATATGATACTGATCTTTATCCTGCTGAGTTTACAGCCAAGAAGTGAAGTGAATTCCCCTGATATAATTTAGGAAGGGGAGGGAAAACAGAGCTTGCCTGCAGAGCCTTCTTAACCCCTGTTTGTGATGAGATTCCACTTGTTTCCAATAAATGTCTAAAGGCCCAACCACGAGGCAACAGAGAATTATGCAAAAAAATCAACACCATATAAGAACTTTACCAGTGAATTTATCAGCAACTGCTTCTCTTCATCTAGAAGCCCCAAACATTCAGATCTTTTCTTTTTTTTTGCTACATACAATATGTATGTTTTGTCCTTTTGTGATCTGGGGCCTCAAGGGTGTTTTGTACAAGTGATTTGTGCTGTAAGTGAAGGAATAGGTGTTTCCTTTTAGTTTACTGTGAAAGAAGAAAGGGAAAGACATGGAAAGAAGATGCTCAGATATTGACTGCTCTGGGCAAAGTGTGAGGAAGAAGGAGAGAGGCATATTTAATTTCCACTGAAATAAGGGTCACATGAGCAAGAGTTCATATAATGCCTTGCTTCCCCCTCTCCTAATTTATTTCAGAGACCAAATACAGCTGCATTCTTTCATCTTGCCCTCTTTCTGGCCTCCAGGCCTATTGAGGCAGCAACTGTTTTCTTTGTGAGCTCTCACCAGACCCTGACTCTAGGCAATTTTTGTAAATATTTTTCCAATACAACTGCACTAATTTTACATGCTTCACAGCTCATTTGTAAGTAATTTAGCCACATACCTATTTTTTCTAACCAGGGATTTTCACGTTCTCTCTTTGGTTAAACGATACCCAGAATGTTGCACAACGTGGCTGAGCAGAACATTGTGATATGTTTGTTTCTTCTAGTTAGTAATTTCTGAGACATATTTGTTTTTACTAGTTAGTAATTTCTGTCTTTCTGAGAGCAAATCTTTCATTTAAGAGCATCAGCAGAGGGAGACAGAATATGAAGGAGAAAACATTTTTCCCATAGCATGGGGCAGTAAGCTCTTTGGAAAGAGTGAGGTATCGTTCTCTATTCAGCCACTGACTAGAGCTGAGATGCCCAGGTGTCAGCTGAGCTGAGGTGGATGAGACCAAACTAATTTCACACAGGTAGAGCATGAAAATAACCATTACACAATAGCCAGGTCAATGGGAACTGATGACCAATGTCCCTGAGGAGAATTTCTTTGGGCAGAGGAACCTTAGCCATGGTGAGGAGAGGGTTTGTCTGAGCTTTTACAGAAATGCATTTCCTCTTTCTGCTTGCAATTTCTCAGCCATCTCTGCTCTAAATAAACACTGTTGCTTTTAGTGTTCTTCTACAAGTCACACTAAACAGAAGTACTCTTTGGTTCATTGTTATGAGTGTTTTATAAGTGTTACAATGTTATTTTTATTCATTAATTGGGGGATTAAATGTCAGAATTTTTCACCAGTATTCAGTCTTTCACTCTGACAACAGCACAACATTTATTCCCTCCCCACTCCCTGTATAAAACACAAAACCTGCCATTTTTTATTGTTCGCAGGAGAAAACCCAGGGAAGGGGCAGTGTTTGTGGGGCTGCTTTGTTTTGCTTCTTTTACTGCTAAATAGCTTTCTGTCTACACAAGTCCATTTTCTGTGTGTTAACAGAAAGGGTTTTCTTTCTCTGATATCTAAATACCACATAACTTGGCACTTGAAGATCAGCATTGCATAGCCCTCATTGTCAGAAAAGTTATTAAAATGAGAGGTGCAGTACAATGGTCATGGGGACATCAGGGCATAACTACCAGCATTGCAGCAAGCATTCTGATTAACTTCAGACATTTGGGCAAATTTAATACTTGCATACTGCAAGCTACTGAGGTTCCAGTGAAATTTTTGATACATGTTTTCTTCCCTTCTGCTTTTAAAGCCTGTAGTGAGAAGCTGCTTTGTATTATTTGCATTTTCATCTAGACTGGAAGAGTGCCTGTTGGATAGCATAGAAACTGCAGTGATTAAAAAGACCCAGCAACTGAACCCAAATCTAAGCTCTGACAGGCACAAGTCTCCCTTCAAAGACTGCCAACAACCCAGAACTAAAGTATTGTCTGAATAACTTGTGCTCAGAGCATTTGAGAACCTAATCTCAGCATACATTTTGTGGAAAGAACCAAGCACAAAAGAAAGAAAAAGACTTTTACATTTGAAGCTCACACAAATAGAGTAACAAAGAGAGTTTCTGTAAATAAAATTTTCTTTGTGAAATCACAGGAATTTCTCACAGTCTAGACAGCCCCTAACAGAAATCTCCTGAGCTTCCCAGCCAGTCTTTCTGGGTGCTCTGAAATGTGCCTTCATGCCTAGCTCAACCTGCAAAAGAAAACAAGCTGATTCCTCTTTTCCCTATTTATAGGCTTTCTGGCTATATTAACACTCTCCACTGAGTAATGTATTTCTCTTTCTCCTCTGGCTGCTGTATTAAAAAGAAAAGCTGCTTGGTTTCATGAGCCTTGTAACAATGTTCTTACCACTCTGTTGCATGCACAGCACCTCAGAAACAACTTGTATGACTTGAGGTGGCTTCCTGTGTTTGTGTTATGGCTATTCCTCAGTTTTTGGCGCAGGAATCTTGGGCAAGTTGCAAAAAGAGCTCCCCAGTGGCTGTTTCTGTGCAAGGAGCTCACTGCAGAATTGGGAGCAAGCGATGCTGCTGGGGTTGTGAAGGAGATGGGGCAGTGCTGGGAGGGCACCCCTGGGTTTTGGTTATACCTGAGTGCTGTGAGCAGAGAGTCAGAAAACACCCTATGGGTGAGTATGGCAGTAGGAGCAAGAACTTAGAGTGGAATTAACCATCTGATCACACAACATTCATTCCTCCACAGGCAAAGCAAACCTCGTCCTGCTGCTGCGGAGAATTATTGAGTGCCTTGGCAACCCCTTGGTCTCATTTTCACTGTGGTTCCTGCCCCAGCAGCCACCTTTGCTATGCTGATAGCAGCAGGGACCCGTGGCACACATGACTAGAAGGAGCATTTTGGTGTGT